>NC_041753.1:9486925-10086925 GCF_004115215.2 Ornithorhynchus anatinus | reverse complement strand
CACAGAAGAATTGAAGAAAAGATAGA
This sequence comes from Ornithorhynchus anatinus, assembly GCF_004115215.2. NCBI lineage: Eukaryota > Metazoa > Chordata > Mammalia > Monotremata > Ornithorhynchidae > Ornithorhynchus > Ornithorhynchus anatinus. The sequence goes on along the minus strand of NC_041753.1, from coordinate 10,086,899 downwards.
ACAGAAACAGTGGGTTGAGCAGTTTTGTGCAGTCTGGAGGACAACCTGTCACAGCTGGGAAATGGAAGATGGTGCGATAAAGGTTGTGTGGGTTTGTCTGTAAATGTGTACATGACAGGGTGTGAGAGGGTCCTAGGAAATGAGAGGGTCCTAGGAAAGAGTCTGTCTTTTACCTTTTCCTAACCTCTAATCTCAGGTAGTTGTCCCTGGCCCCTTGGCCCCACCCGCTAATGCCAGTTCTGGAAGGAAAGAATAAAGACCATTCTCTTTGCCAATTTCATAATTTCACTTCTTGCTCCATTTATTGATAATGTCTCATATTAACACTAATCAACCCTTCGTAAAATTTGTAATTGGCATCCTTTTTCAAAAAGGTGCCACCCAAGCACAATCGTGTACACTGCTTAAATGACCCACCCATAGGAATGTGCTTACTGCAGGGAAGACATCGTTGAGTTGGGAGCTGGAAACTGAGGGAAAGCTACAGAGCGTGAGGAGAGAGCACCCCGATCAGATGTGGTCGTCTCTAGAAGTAGATGATATGTTCCCTGTAAAAGGGCCAATAAACGGATGTGCTACTAGTAAAAGAGACTTACCTCACAATCAGGACATAGTACAGTTTTGGACTCTTTGGGCCTCGAAATGCATGCTTCTTCATGGGGATCCCCAAAGTGAACTTCAGCTCGGGGACCTGCTGACAAAAATCAGTTAAAAAGATATTTTGTTTTGTTCTTGGTTTTGTTTTGATTTTTCAAAATAGAAAACGAACACTGTTCTCTCACAATTATTTTTCCCCCATTTAAAAAATTCGATCAACACATAAAAATACCATAAAAAGACAGTGCACATCACTTTCATCACGGGAAGTAATAACATTAGTTTGGTTTGAGATTAAAAAGCATTTAAGCCCTCAAATTGGGAGGAAAAAAAACGTCAATTTAACTTCACATTTGTTCACATAAAACTACCTTTCTGTGAACTGTTTTCTTTTTGGGTTTGGATTTTTTTTTTTAAGAAAAAAACAATATATCTAGAAAACTGACTAAAGCAGCAGCAGCAAAATGGTGATTCAATACTTGTTCTCCCTCCTACATAAGATGGTAAGCCCCAAGTGGGACCTGATTATATCTACTCCACACTTTAAAAATACCACAGTTACTATTATATAAAGGGGGGAAAGGGCCAGATTCAAAACTATCTGTGTCTCTTTGAGCTTCGTGGAAGCATTTAATATTAGAAAGCCATTGCTCATTCTGTTGAAAGAGAAGCAGCCTGGCCTTGTGGAAAGAGCATGGGCCTGGGAGTCAGAGGATCTAGGCTCTAGTCCCAGCTCCACCATTTGTCTGCTGGGTGACCTTGGGCAAATCGCTTCTCTGGGCCTCAGTTCTCTCTTCTGTAAAATGGGGATTAAGGTTGTGAGCCCCATGTGGGACAGGGAATGGGTCTGACAGGGTCATCCTGGCCTTCTGGCTCAGTGTTTGGCCAGAGAGTCAGCACAGCCTTAATCCCCATTTTACAGATGAGGGAACTGGGGCCCCAAGCCAAAGACATCTGTTGATTGCTCTTCTAAGTATCCAAAACTTCCCGGAAGATGGAATCGTCATAGCATGAGCTTTCAGTTTGCCAATGCACTCTTTCTAAATGCAAGTCCCGTAAAAGAGACACAGATCCACTCTGGCCTCTTGTCAAAGGGGAGGCAGGAGTGAGGCTCGACAACCCCCTCGGGACCTGAGCAACCCTACCTGGGCATGTGGAGCTCTCCCTGAAAGGCAAGGAGACAGAAAAGGTTCTAAACTCTATCCTCCAAGTCGATCAATTGATCAGTGGTATAGCAGGGAGAACCAGAGTGGCCTAATGGGCGTGGGAGTCAAAAAGACCTGGGTTCTAGTCCCAGCTCCACCACCTGTGTGCTATGTGACCTTGGACAAGTCACTTAACTTCTCTGGGCCTCAATTCCCTCATCTGGGAAAGGGGGATTAAAACTACAAGCCCTTAGTGGGACATGGACTGTGTCCAACCTGATTACCTTATATCTACCCTACACTTAAAAAATGCCAGTTATTATTATTAAGTGGGGAAAAGGCCAGATTCAAAACTATCTGTGCCTCTTTGAGCTTCGTGGAAGCATTTAATATGATAAAACCATTACACATTCTGCTGAATGAGTAGCAGTGTGGCCTTGTGGAGAGAGCACGGACCTGGGAGTCAGAGGGCCTAGGGTCTAATCCCAGCTCCACCTAGGCTCTACCCCAGCACTTAGTACAGTGCCTGGCACATAGTAATCACTTAATAAATACCACAATTATTAATATCATCATTATGATTATTTATTAAGCACTTACTGCTACTCCACTGATAAAAGGACTTATCCTAGCCCTTCGCTGCAACTGCTGCCTTGCTGACCACCCCTGCCTCCTGTCTCTCCCCACTCCAGTCCTTACTTCACTCTGCTGCCCAGATCATTTTTCGATGAAACCACTCAAATCCATGTTTCCCCATTCCTCAAGAACCTCCAGTCGTTGCCCATCCACCTCAAAAAGAAACTCCTTACCACCAGCTTAAGCACTCAGTCAGCTGGCCCACTCCTGACTTATCTAATTGATCTCAGCCCAGCCTGCACACTTCACTCCTCTAGTGCCAGCTTGTTCAGTGTGTCCCAATCTTGCAAATATCACCACTGAACCCTTTCCCATGTCCTCCCTCCGGGCTGGGACCCTCGCCCACCCCACCCCCCCGTTTACACCAGACTACCACTCTCCCCACCTTCAAAGCCTTATTAAGGACACATCTCCTCCAAGAAGTCCTCCCTTACTTGGCTCCCTCTCCATTATCTATGGACTTGGATATGTGCTCTTTGGGCATTCAGTATTATCACCACCCTCAGCCCCACAGCAGTTATGTACATAGCCATAAATTATTTATCAATCAATCGATGGTATTTATTGAGTGCTTACTGTGTGGCGATAACTGTACTCCTCTCCTCTGTACTCCAACTCCTCTCACTTGGGAGAGTTGGTAGACATGTTTCCTGCTCAGAACAAGCTTACAGTCTAGAGGGATTTATATTAATGCCTGTCTCCCCCTCTAGACTGTTGTATTTTCCTCTCCCAAGCACTGAGGAGAGTGCTCTGCACACAGTAAATGCTCAACAAATACCACTGATGGATTACTCTAAGCAGAGTATTATCCTAAGCAGTTGGGAGAATATGATACAACAGTTCCTAGACCTAGTCCCTGCCCTCAAGGACCTTACAATCTAGAGGAGACCCCGGCTGGAAGAGTGCATCCAGGGGTGCCGTCGAAAGACCCTGTTTAATGGGCAACATCTTCTTCAAACACAAAGGCAAGGCCAAGAAGAGAGAGCATGGGTCTGGGATTTAGGGGGCCTGGGTTCTAAACCTGCCACCTCCACCTGCCAGCTGTGTGAGCTTAGTAGTATCACCTACCCGCTCTGTATCTCAGTTTACTCATCTGTAACCTAGGGAGGTAACCTAGGGATCTGTAACCTGTTGTCCCGCTCCCTTAGGCTGTGTGCCCCAGGAAGGCAGAGACTGGGCCTGATCTAATGATTTTGTATCTACCCCAGCACCTGGTAGTGTGTTGGGCACCATGGTATGCACTTAACAAATACCACTATTATCATCATCACCAGTATCATTATGGCTATACGATGACCATTATCTACATCCATCTACTCCCCACAGCATTATTGTTACTTTAAAAATCCCGCCTCTGCCACTTCTCAACTGTGGGCAAGTCACTTCACTTCTCTGTGCCTCAGTTCCCTCATCTGGAAAATGGCGATTGACTGTGAGCCCCACGTGGGACAACCTGATTCCCTTGTGTCTACCCCAGCGCTTAGAACAGTGCTCTGCACATAGTAAGCGCTTAACAAATACCAACATTATTAACAAATACCACTATTATCATCATCACCAGTATCATTATGGCTACGATGACCATTATCTACATCCGTCTACTCCCCACAGCATTACTGTTACTTTAAAAATCTGTGAAGCTCCACTAGTTCAGTCACAATGGAGATGGGGAGCTAGGAGATGGGGGGCAGGGAGGAAGATGCTGAGAATCAGCGTGGCTTAGTGGAAAGACCACGGGTTTGGGAGACGGAGTTCGTGGGTGCTAACCCTGGCTCCGCCACTTGTCAGCTGTCTGACTTTGGGCAAGTCGCTTAGCTTCTCTGTTCCTCAGTTACCTCATCTGTAAAATGGAGATTAAGACTGTGAGCCCCATGTGGGACAACCTAATTACCTTGTCTCTCCCCCACCGCTTAGGACAGTGCTTGGTACAAAGTAAGCGATTAACAAATACCATCATCATCATTACTATTATTGTTACCTGAAGGGCGGGGGGAGGTGGAGGGTGGCCCACAATGGAGCTCCTCAAAGCTGTGGCTCTCACCAGCTCTCTAGTGGGCCTCTCCTCCTGCAAACCTGCTCGTGCCAGATCTCTCCAGCCCAAAGGGGCCTTCACATTTCCGGGTTCGTAAGTGCACATCCGCAACATGCTGTACAGAGAATACCATCCCAACACGTACATTCCACCTTCTTGCTTCCGGGGCCTGGACATGGGGCTCTGGTCTCACCGAGCTTCCCTCACCCCTCTGCCCAATGGATGCTTCGGGGAGACTCCATGGGGGATGGTCAACTGAAAACGATCTTGCTTTGCCTTGTCCCAATACAGTCAAGACCGCTAGACCCCGAGGGCATATAAAGGATTAATTTCCGGTTAAGTGTGAGCGGGCAGCAAAGCAGCACGTGATGAAGGGATAATCCACTGTATTTGTTGAGCACTTATCGTGTGCAGAGCACCATACTAAGCGCTTGGGAGAGTACAACAAGATAATACACACATTCTCTGCCTACAGTGAGCTTACAGTCTAAAGGGGGAGAGAGACAATATAATATAGACAGATCATATAAACGTATAAATTATGGGTAGGTACCTAAATGCTGCGGGCCGGGGAGTGGGGGAATAAAGGGAGCATTTGGGAGAATGTACATAGCCATAAATTATTTATCAATCAATCGATGATAAATTGAGTGCTTACTGTGTGGTGATAACTGTACTAAACACTTGGGAGAGTTGGTAGACATGTTTCCTGCTCAGAACAAGCTTACAAGCAACAAGGGTGACGCAGAAGGAAGTGGAAGAAAAGGAAAAGAGGGCTTACTCGGGGAATGCCTCTTGGAGGAGATGTGACTTCCATCTTCAATAAGGCTTTTGGGGAGGGTGGCGGGGGGGGGGAGGAGGAGGGTGAGTCACTGTCCGTCGGCTATGAAGAGGAAGGGTGCTTGAGGCCAGAGGCAGGATGTGGGCAAGAGGCCAATGGCAAGATCGATGTGATCGCAGTACAGTGAGTAGGTTAGCATTTGAGGAGCAAAATATGCAGGCTGGGTTGTAGCAGGAGAGCAGCGAGGTGAGGAAGGGGGGAGCAAGGTGACTGAGTGCTTTAAAGGCACGGGTAAGGAGTTTCTGTTCGACGCGGAGGTGGATGGGCAACCACTGCAGGTTTCTGAGAAGTAGGGAAACATGGACTGAACGTTTTTGTGGAGAAACGATCCAAGAGGCAGAGTGAAGCGAAGTGGAGTGGGAAGAGACGGGAGGCTGGGAGGTCAGCAAGGAGGCCAGTGCAGTATCCCGGGTGGTATAGGATTAGTGCTTGGATTGATGTGGTAGCAGTGTGGATGGAGAGGAAAGAGTGGATTTTAGCAATTTGGTGAAGGCTGACTGAGAGGATTTAGCGGTAGATTGAATATGTGGGTTGAATGAGCGAAAGGAGTCAAGGATAAGGCCTAGGTTATAGGCTTGCTCATTCATTCTTGCATTCATTCATTCAATCGGATTTATTCAGTGCTTACTGTGTGCAGAGCATTTAGTCACTCACTCGATCGTATTTATTGAGCGCTTACGCTGTGCAGAGCACTGTACTCTGCGCTGGGCAAAGTACACTACAGCAATAAACCGCCACGTTCCCCGCACACAACGAGGTTGCAGTCTAGAGGGGGGAGACAGGCATCGATACGAATGAATAAATTACCGATATGTACATGGGTGCGGTGGGGCCGGGAGCGGGGAAGAACAAAGGGAGCGAGTCGGGGTGATGCAGAAGGGCGCGGGAGAAGAAGAAAGGGAGGGGCCTAATCTGGGAAGGCATCTTGGAGGCCCTGGTTCCGGTTACTCTTGGCTACGGACTTGTGAGACGGGAAGGATGGTGGTGCTGTCTTCGGTGATGGGAAAGTCGGGGGAGGCCAGGGTTTGGGTGGGAAGATAAGGAGCTGAGTTCTGGACAGGTTAAGCTTGGGGTGACCGGAGGACATCCAAATAGAGATGTCTTGAAGGCTGGAGGAAATGCAAGACTGCAGAGAGGGGGAGAGATCAAGGTTGGAGATGCAGATTTGGGAATCACCCGCAGAGAGGTGGCGGTTGAAGCCACGGGAGCGAGGCAGTGGGTGTAGGTAGAGAATAAAAGGGGACCCAGAACTGAACCCTGAGGGGCCTCCACAGTTAGGGGGTGGAAGGCAGAGGAGGAGCCCACGAAAGAGACCGAGAATCAGTGGCCAGAGAGATCGGGGGACAAGCCGGGTGACGATGATGAGGGTATCTGTTAAGCGCTTACGATGTGCCGAGCACTGCTCTAAGCACTCTGGGAGATGGAGGGTTATCAGGTTGTCCCACGTGGGGCTCACGGTCTTAATCCTCATTTCACAGATGAGGCAACGGAAGCACCGAGAAGTCACGTGACTTGCCCAAAATCGCACAGCTGACAAGTGGCGGAGCCGCGATTAGAACCCACGACCTCTGACTCCCAAGCCCGGGCTCTTTCCCCTAAGCCACGCTGCTTCTCCAACCAGGCGAGGACAGGGTCAGGGAAGCCGTCGCTGGGGAGTGTTTCCAGGAGAAGGGGGTGGTCGACAGTTTCGACGGCAGCGGAGAGGTCGAGGGGGATGAGCGTGGGGTAGAGGCCATCGGATGTGGCAAGAAGGAGAGCCTCTATGGCCCTTCGAGGGGCACCCCGTGGTAAAGCGGCAAACCCTGGGACCCGGAGGGACAATCTAAGGGATCCCTAAACCTGGCAGCTCCCCGGGAAGGCAGGGGCTCGGCGCTGAGGTAGCTCTGACGAACAGGTAGCCGGTGGAACGCACGGCGACGACCGCCAAGGGGGAGCGGCTCGGCCGGGAGATGACGACAGGAAGACGGGAAGGAGAGCCAGGGATCCGCAGGCCTCCACCGCCCCAGCGGTCCGGCTGTGGAGGAGGGGAGGACGAGGGGAAGCGCCCTTCGGCCCGGCGACGTGGGGGAGGCGGAGGAGGACGGGGGCCCGGTCCCCGGGGACGCCCCGGCGCGGCCGCCACGAGAAGCCTTTCAGCGGGGACGAGCCCACCACGGCAGCTGTGCCCGCCGGAACGAAGAAAAGCCTGTGCCCCGCTCCCTCGCTCGCCCGCCGGCCCAGCCCCTCACCCGAGGCCACGGAGAAGCTGCTTCCACAAGCGCCGCAAAGAGCACTGGAGGGATGCCGCTGCCGATTCTCCCACGCTGGGGAGGATGGGCGGGGGCTGCCGGCCCTCGATCCGGAATCGGATCCGGAGCCGTCGGGCTCCCCGGCCGCCTCCATCTTCGCCTCGCTCGAAACCCGCCTCTAGGCGCACGTGCCGAAGGCCGGTGCAGAAGCCCGCGGCTCCTAACTGGCGCGTTGGTGGCCAATGGCGCGAGGCGGGCGCAGTGGAGTCTTCCGTCGGCCCCTCTCTAGCAGTGGAAAGGAAGCCAGGCTCCGCGAGCCTCGGTCCCTAAGCCCCGCCCCCCGCCTCCAACGTGCAGGAGGCGCAGGCACGTTCTGGCCTCTCGAGGCGGTTGGAGGGAGGCGGGGTTCTCTCTAGGGTGGAAAGCAAGGGTATCCTAGCTGCATTTGGCCTTCCCTTTCTGGCGAACGATAGGCGTTGGCAGTTCACAGTGCTTGGGTCTAATGACCTTTTTTATGTGGCAGGGTAAGAGTGGCCCATGTCCTGATCCCTACAAAGTCACCGAAATCACGAGATAGGGCATCTGCTATAAGGTAGGGGTAGGACTAGCTTGTTAGATAGTTAGCCAGCCTATTTGCTAAAAGGGTGAGCCAGTATACTGGCTGGAAACTGATTTACTGTCATTCATTCCTTCCTTCATTCAATCTTATTGCTTGCGTGCCTTACTGTGTGCAAAGCACTGTCCTAAGTGCTTGGGACAGTACACTCTAACAATAAACGGACACATCCCCCATCCACAGCGAGCATATGGTCCGGGGGCGAGGGGGGAGACAGGCATCAATACGAATGAATAAATAGCTAATGAACTACATATTGCTGCTGTGACTTTGAGTATGCCACTTGACTTCTCTGTACTTCAATTTCCACGTCTGTCAATTGGGATTGAATACTCGGTATTCAATCCCGAGGCTCCCTCCACCTTAAACTGTGAGCCCTGTACGGGACGGGGGCTGTGTCTGATAAGAACTGTGGAATTCGTTAAGCTTTGACGATGCACTGGGCACTGTTCCTAGACTGGAAGCTCCTGATGGGCAGGGAACATGTCTACTAATTCCGTTGCATGGTACTCTCCCAAGCGCTTAGTACAGTGCTCTGCCCAAAGTGAATGCTCAATTCATTCATTCATTCCATCGCATTTACTGAGCGCTTACTTGGTGCAGAGCACTGTACTAAGCGCTTGGCGTGTCCAGTTCGGCAACAGATGGAGACAATCCCTGCCCAATAACGGGCTCACAGTCTAAACGGGGGAGACAGACAGCAAAACAAAACAGAACAAAAGAAAACAGGTAGTCTGGCGTAAATATCATCAAGATAAATAGAATCATGGAGATACACACTTCGTTAACAAAATGAATAGAGCAATAAATAATAAATACAAATAAGCCCAGTGCTGAGGGGAGTGGAAGGGGGAAGAGCAGAGGGAGGGAGAAGGGGGGGGGAAGGGGAGAGGAGGAGGAGCAGAGGGAAAGGGGGGAGGTCTCAGTCTGGGAAGGCTCCTGGAGGAGGTGAGCTCTCAGAAGGGCTTTGAAGAGGGGAAGAGACTTGGTTTGGCGGAGGTGAGGAGGGAGGGCATTCTAGGACATCGGTCGGACCCACGGCTTCAACTCTCATCTCTCAGGGGTCGACGGCGGGACAGGCGCGAACGGGGGACCGCGAGGAGGTGAGCGGCAGAGGAGCGGAGTGTACGGGGTGGGCAGTAGAAAGAGAGAAGGGAGGTGAGGTAGGAGGGGGCTAGGTGATAGAGAGCTTTGAAGCCAGGAGTGAGGAGTTTTTGTTTCATGCGAAGGTGGATAAGCAACCACTGGAGGGTTTTGAGGAGGGGAGTGACATGCCCAGAGCGTTTCTGGAGGAAGATGATCCGGGAAACGGAATGAAGAATAGACTGGAGATGGGGAGAGACAGGAGGAAGGGAGATCAGAGAGGAGGCTGACACAACAATCCAGGCGGGATATTATGAGAGCTTCTACCAGCACGGTAAACAGTTTGGATGGAGAGGAAGGGGCAGATCTTGACGATATTGTAAAGGTGAGGCCGGCAGGTGCTGGTGACGGATTGGATGTGTGGGGTGAATGAGAGAGCAGAGCCAAGGAGGACACCAAGGTTGCGGGCCTGTGAGACGGGAAGGATGGTAGTGTCGTCCACAGTGACAGGGAAGTCCCGGAGAGGACAGGTTTTGGGAGGGAAGATAAAGAGCTCAGTCTTGGACCCGTTGAGTTTTAGGCGGCGGGCAGACATCCGGGTGGAGACGTCCTGAAGGCAGGAGGAGATACGAGCCTGGAGGGAGGGGGAGAGAACAGGGGAGGAGATGGAGATTTGGGTGTCATCTGCGGAGAGATGAGAGTTGAAGCCGTGGGCGCGAAAGAGTTCACCAAGGGAGTAAGTAGAGAGGGGGAGCAGAAGGGGGCCAAGAACTGACCCTTGAGGAACCCCAACAGTTAGTGGATGGGAGGGGGAGGAGGAGCCTGCGAAGGAGACCGTGAATGAACGGCAGGAGAGAGAGAAGAGGAGAACGAGGAGAGGACGGAGTCCGGCAAGCCAAGGTGAGATAAAGTGTGGAGGAGAAGGGGATGGTTGACAGTGTCAAAGGCAGCTGAGACGTCGAGGAGGATTAGGATAGAGTAGGAGCCATTGGATCTGGCAAGAAGGAGGTCATGGGGTGACCTTTGAGAGGGCAGTTTCGGTGGAGTGGAGGGGACGGAAGCCAGATTGGAGGGGATCCAGGAGCGAGTTGGAGTTGAGGAATTCAAGGCAGCGAGTGTAGACGACACGTTGTAAGAGTTTGGAAAGGAAGGGCAGGAGGGAGACAGGGCGATAACTGGAAGGGGAAGTGGGATCAAGAGAAGGGTTTTTTAGGATGGGGAAGACGTGGGCATGTTTGAAGGCAGAGGGGAAGACGCCGTAGGAGAGTGAGTGGTTATTATGGAAGTATGGAGGGGAGTAGGGAAGAGGCGATAGTTTTTATAAAGTTAGCGGGAATGGGGTCCGAAGCACAGGTGGAGGGGGCGGCATTTGCGAGGAGGGAGGAGCTCTCCTCTGAGGATACTGCTGGGGGTGATGGGAAAGTAGGGGAGAGGTTTCATTCATTCATTCATTCATTCATTCATTCATTCATTCATTCATATTAATTGAGCGCTTACTATGTGCAGAGCACTGTACTAAGCGTTTGCAATGTACAATTCGGCAACAGATAGAGACACTCTCTGCCCAATAATGGGTTCAGGTTGAGAGTGGCGGGGCGGGGGGGGTGGGGAGGATGGAGTAGGCGGGGAGTGACTTTGGGGACCTCAGAGCTGATAGTGTTAATTTTCGTAATGAAGTAGGTGGCCAGATGGTTGGGGGTGAAGAATGGAGGAGGGGGGAGGAACAGGGGGCCTGAGGAGAGAGTTAAAAGTCCGGAACAATTGGCGGGGGTGATGGGCATGAGCGTCAGTGAGGGAAGAAAAATAGTTTTGCCTGGCAGAAGAGAGGGCAGAGTTAAGGCAGGAAAGGATAAAGTTAAAGGGAACGAGTTTGGCTTGGTGATTAGACTCTCGCCAGAAGCGCTCAGCCGCTCAATAAATACGATTGAGTGATTGAGTGATTGATCCGATTTTAAGCACTGGGGCCGATACAAGATAATCGTGTGGACACAGTTTCTGCCTGTCCCCCATGGGCTCACAGTCTGAATCCCCATTTTGCAGATGAGGACACTGAGGCACAGAGAAGTTGAGTGACTTCCCCAAGGTCACACAGCAGACAGTTGGCAGAGCCCGGGATTAGAACCCAGGTCCTCTAACTTCCAGGCCCATGCTCTTTCCGCTTGGCCACCCTGCTTCTCAATCTGAATATCAGGCCATAGCACCACCATCCTCCCTGCCCATGCTCTTTCCGCTTGGCCACCCTGCTTCTCAATCTGAATATCAGGCCATAGCACCACCATCCTCCCTGCCCAGATGCCCGTAACCTCAGTGCCTTCTCGACCGATTCCTGACAATTACTAATATAATCATTATTATCATTATGCTTAATGATAATGACAATTGTGATATTCATTAAGCGTTTACTCTGGGCTCTGGGGTAGGTACAAGATATTCAGATCGATGGGGCTGGCTGGCTGGTTGGCTTAAGAGCAGTACTACCATCTCGGGGAAGGGCGCCATCTCCTATGCCCCGGCGCCATCACATTTGGGAAGGGCAGGATCACCATCTTGGGGAATGGCAGGATGGGGTCGCTGCCATGTTTACCTTGGGCAGAACACCATCTTGGCGAAGGACAGGCTGGTAACCGATTCCGACTCCCTGACCAAGGACTGAGTCCACCAGGGGAATATTGAGGGCCACGGCCCAGGGAGAATGTTAGCTGGGGAGGAGTAAAGGCAGCGACGTGGGGAAGAGGAGTTGGTGACGGGAACTGGCAGATCAGGCAGAGCGAACCTTGCCACTGATTTTTTAATAGCATTTGTTACTATGACCTAAGCGCTGAGGTAGATATAAGATGATCAGGGCTGAACAGAGTCCCTGTCCCACGTAGGGCTAGCAGTTTTAATCCCCACTGTGCATATGAGATAACTGAGGCCCAGAGATGTTAAGTGACTTGCCCAAGGTCACACAGCAGACAGGTGGCGCAGCCGGGATTAGAACCCAGGCCCGTGATCTAGCCACTACACCATACCGCTTCTTGTATGGCATTTGTGTTTGAGGTGAAGAGACAGAGGAAGCCAGGGGAGGGTTTTGAGTAGAGGAGAGTTGTGGGCTAAGCGTTACTTCAGGAAGATGATCTGCACAGCAGGGGGAAGTATAGATTGGATGGTGGGTCGGTGGGGTGGGGGGTGGAGGCTGGGAGAACAGTGCGTAGGCTAGGGCAATAGGCTAAAGCTGGGAGACGGGGCAGACCGATCATTCTGCCTCCCAGAGCCAATAGATTCATCCTCTCCAGGGGAGGAAGGCATCCCTGCAGCACACACGGCGTTCCCAGCTCACCTTCTGCCTTCCCGGCTTTCTTGGACTTGTTTGCCTAATGGCCCGACCCGATGACAGAGCCTGCCAGTGACCACATCCAGGCTCCCACTGGAGGTGCAGAGCAGGTGGAGGAGAGCGATGTGTGGAGGGAGACAGGCGAGGACGCCTCCCACCCCCTCACTGTGGAAGTCCCTCCAGGCTCCGTTCTGGGTCCCCTACTATTCCCCATCTATGCCTGCTCCTTTGGAGAACTCAGTCACTCCCCTGACCTCAACTCTATGTACATGATTCCCAAATCTATATCTCCAGCCCTGATCTTTCTCCTTCTCTGCAGTCTCGGATTTCCTCCTGACTCCAGGACATCTCTCCTTGGATGTCCCGCCGGCACCTCACACTTAACATGTCAAAACCGAATCCAAACCCAGTCCTCACCCTGACTTTCCCAACACTGTGGGCAGCACCACCACCCTCCCTGTCCTTGGCGTGATCCTCGACGTATCTTTTTCATTCAACCCACTTATTCAATCTGTGACCAAATCTTCGCTAGAATCCCTCCTTTCCTCTCCATCCAAACCACTACCACGTTAGTCCAAGCACTTAGCCTGTCCGTCCCTGATTACTGGATCAGCCTCCTTGCTGACCTCCCTGCCTCTTGTCTCTCCCCACTTCAGGCCATATTTCACACTGCAGCCAGGGTCATTTCCTACAAAACCGTACAGACCATGCTTCCCCAGTCCTCAATAACCCCCAGTGGTTGCCCATCCACCTACACCACAAACAGAAACTCTTTAACATAGGCTTTAAAACACTCAGTTCATCTTGCCCACTCCGACCTTACTTCCCAGGTTTCCTACTATAACCCAGCCCGCACACTTTGCTTCTCTAACCGTAGCCTACTTGCCGTACCTCCATCTCATATATGTCGCCACCTATCCTCTCGCCCACGTCGTATCTCTGGCCTGGAATCTATATCTCCTCCCCTGTTCTCTCTCTCTCACTCCAAGTTCGCATCTCCTCCTGCCTTCGGACATCTCTACTTGGATGCCCTCCGCCACCTCAAACTCTGCGTGTCCGAGACAGAGCTCCTGATCTTCCCTCCCAAGCCCCGACCTCTCCCTAACTTTTCCATCACTGTAGACGGCACAACCATTCTTCCCGTCTCACGAGCCTGTAACCTTGGTGTCATCCTTGACTTCGCTCTCTCGTTCACCCCAGATATCCAATTCGTCACCAAATCCTGTCGGTGGCACCTTCATAACATTGCCAAGATCTGCTCTTTCATCTCCATCCAAAGCGCACCACGTTACTGCAGTCACTCATTTTATCCCGCCTAGATCACTGCATCAACCTTCTTTCTGACCTCCCAACCTCCTGCCACTCTACTCCAATCCAAACTTCACTCCGCTGCCCGGGTTATCTTTCTACAGAAATGTTCTAGGCTTGTCACCCCCCTCCTCAAAATTCTCCAGTGGTTGCCTAGCAACCTTCTCATCAAACAAACACGCCTCACTATTGGCTTTAAAGTTCTCCATTACCTTGCCCCTTCCTACCTCACCGCCCTTCTCTCCTTCTACATCCCAGCCCGCACACTCTGCTCCTCTGGTGCTAACCTTCTCACTGTGCCTCGATCTCACCTATTTCGCTGACAACCCCTGGCCCACGTCCTACCTCCCTCCTCAAATACGCCAAACAATCATTCTTCCCGCGCTTCAAAGCTCTACTGAAGGCGCACCTCCTCCAAGAGGCCTCCCCAGACTAAGCCCCCTTTTCCTCAGCTGCCCCTCCCTTCCGCGCCACCTAGATTCACTCCCTTTGCCCTTCCCCTCTTCTCCCCTCCCCTCCCCACAGCACGTATGGATATATGCATATATCTATAATTCTTTTTATTTATACTGATGCCTGTTTACTTGTTTTGATGTCCTATCCCGTCCGTCCTCCCCCCGCCACCCCGCCAGACTGTAAACCCGTTGTGGGCAGGGATTGTCTCTCTTTGTAGCTGTATTGTTCTTTCCAAGCGTTTAGTACAGTGCTCTGCACACAGTAAGCGCTCAATAAATACGATGGAATGGATGAATGAATGAATGAGTGAATGTATGAATGGAATGCCCTCCCCAGTCATATCCGACGGACTATCACTCTACCTTTCATTCATTAATTCCATAGTATTTATTGGGCGCTTACTATCTGCAGAGCACTGTACTAAGCGAATGTACAATTGGGCAACAGAGAGAGACAATCCCTGCCCAGTAACAGGCTCACAGTCTAAACGGGGGAGACAGGCAGGAAAGCAAAACAGAACAAAACAACATCATCAAGATAAATAGAATCATGTAGATATACACCTCATTAACAAAATAAAGTAATAAATAATATATACAAACATGCACAGTGCTGTGGGGAGGGGAAGGCAGAAGAGCAGAGAGAGGGAGAAGGGGGGGAAGGGGAGGGGAGGAGGAGCAGCAGGAAGGAGGGGGCGGCTCCGTCTGGGAAGGCCTCCTGGAGGAGGTGAGCTCTCAGTAGGGCTTTGACTTAGTTTGGCGGATGTGAGGAGGGAGGGCATTCCAGGACAGCGGTAGGACGTGGACCAGGGGTCGACGGCGGGACAAGTGCGAACGAGGGACCGTGAGGAGGTAAGCGGTAGAGGAGCAGAGTGCCTGGGGTGGGCAGTAGAAAGAGAGAAGGGAGGTGAAGTAGGAGCGGGCCAGGTGATGGAGAGCTTTGAAGGCAAGAGTGAGGAGTTTCTGTTTCGTGCGAAGGTTGATAGGCAACCACTGGAGGTTTTTCAGGAGGCGAGTGACATGCCCAGAGCGTTTCTGTAGGAAGATAATCCGGGCAGCGGAATGAAGAATAGACTGGAGTGGGGAGAGACAGGAGGAAGGGAGATCAGAGAGGAGGCTAACACCATAATCCAGTCGGGATATTATGAGAGTTTCTACCAGCACGATAACAGTTTGGATGGAGAGGAAAGGGCGGATCTTGGCGATATTGTGAAGGTGAGACCGGCAAGTGTTGGTACCTCTACCCTCCTTCAAAATCTCATCACATCTGTTCCCAGAGGCCTTTCCTGTCTAAGCCACTCCCTTCCTCTTCTTCCACGCCCTTCTGCATTGGATTTGCACCCCTTAATCATCCCACTCTCAGTCTCACAGCATTTATGCACATATCTGTAATTTATTTCTTCATATTAATGTCTCTCTCCCTCTCTAAACTGTAGGCTCCTCCTGGGCAGGGTTCATGTCTAACCAACTCTGTTGTACTGGACTTTCCCAAGAGCTTAGTACTTTCTGCTCTGCTCTTGTATGTATGTAAAGTATGCGCTCAATAAATATGATTGATTGGTTGATTGATGGATCTGCCTATATTATACAGCCCTCCCCTCAGGCCCCCATCTTTGTTGGGACAGCTCGCAAGACAGTACGGGTTCTCCCAAGGCTGTACCTATACCCTAGGAGGCCTGGAGGGCATTCAGAGACCTCCAGGGATAGGAGCGGGCAGGGACACTGCCAATACCCTTTGGGACACCTCTCGATTGTTACGGAACCTTTGAAATAGGCTCGGGGTCACTTGGTGAGTTCTGAATATAATCTAGTCACCAATCTATGACTAAAATGACCGATTACCCAAGGGAACCCCTGACAGGCTCTTTCATAGCTCCCTACTTCACACTGTTCAAAATCGTCTCTCCTTTCCCTAACAATAATAATAATAATAATGGCAATGATCAATATAATTATAATTATGGCATTTGCTAAGCACTCACCAGTTGCCCACCACTGTTCTCAGCGCTGGGGTTGATGCAAGTTAATCAGGTTGTACAAACACTCACAGGAGGAAACTTTAGGACCAGTCGGGTCAGCACCTTTCATCACCCTGGACCCAAACTCTGCCCCATCCTCCCTCATCAGTACACTGTTCCAACCCGTTGTAGAAAGAAACATGTTTCCCTCCCCTCATTGCTTAATCAGGACTGGCTATTGGCCGAAATGCCCGCGAGGACTAGATACTTTTCAACCATCTCTTCCAATCCTCATTGGGTTGGTCCCAGGGCAGGTGGTGAGGCTTCCGAAGGGGAAGAGCTTTAATTCCCGAAGGGTCATGTCCCTGCCTCTGGGCTGGCAGGACCTCTAACAAGCCAGGACTCCTATGAATTTGCAACAGTGACATTCATTCATTCAGTCTTATTTATTAAGCTCTTACTGCGTGCTTGGGAAAGCGCTTGGGAAAGTACAATACAAAAACAAACAGTGACAGTCTCTGCTCATAACGAGCTCACAGTCAGGGGAGTGGGGTAAGGAGAGAGGCAGACATTAATACAAATAAATAAAACTACATAAGTGCTGTGGGGCTGGGAAGGGGCTGGGAAGAGCAAAGGGAGCAGGTCAAGACGATGCAGAGGGAGTGGGAAATGAGGGAAAGTGGGACTTAGCCTGGGAAGGCCTCTTGGAGATGTGCCTTCAATAAGGCTTTGAAGTGGGAGAGCGTAATTGTCTGGAGGATTTGAGGAGGGAGGGTGTTCCAGGCCACAGGCAGGACGTGGGCAGGGGTTGGCGGCGAGACAGACGAGAACGGGGCACAGTGAGAAGGTTAGCACTAGAGGAGAGAAATATGCGTGCTGGGCTGTAGAAGAAGCGAAGCGAGGTGAGATAGGAGTGGGCAAGGTGCTGGAGTGCTTTAAAGCCAATAGTGAGCAGCAATCGGGAAGTTTGTGTTCTTGGGTCTGGATTGCCTTGTTTGCTGTCGCAGTTAAGACACACCGCATTCGAATCACCCAAAAGAGGCTGCTTTTCCACCCGTGCTCCTCCAATTCTAACCGAATATCACCCTCTGGTTCCGCTCCCCACCCCAACCCCGTTCTAAGATGGCGAGAGGTTGATTCCCATCTCCCCCATTTTCTTTACATCAGATATTCGGAAATTGGACAGGAAATGGAACTACAAGAGTTAGGGAGATGAGGGAAAGAGGCTCCAGCTGGGGCCCAGCGGTCACTATCCATAGGTGAGATGTTGGCCTAGAAAAGCCTTGTGGCTGGGTGGTAGGCTGCCTGTCGCCCCGGGTTTCCAGCCCCACCGAGGCTGGGGCAGAGTCATCTTTCACCACCGTATGTGAGCGACGTCAGTAATCTGGTTGTCAGGTTCCTTATGTCTTCCCTTGTGGTCTAGTGGTTAGGATTTGGCGGCCTCACTGTTGTGGCCCGGGTTCCATTCCCTGTGAGCGAAATTCATTCTACTTGGTTCACACTACCCAATACCTGAAAATGATGGGCGGAAGAGGAGGAGGAGAAACCTGCAATTGGTCCTCCCTCTGCCATTCCACCTATTACTGTCGTTCAACAGACGTACCTCAGGGTTTGCAGCATATTTTAGAGGTCCAAGGCAGATCTCCCAGCCCACATATCCCAGAGCTATTCGTGCAATGGGAACCAAATAGCAGACGCCCAAGTCTGTCTTCTGTCTAATAATAATAATAATGTTGGTATTTGTTAAGCGCTTACTATGTGCAGAGCACTGTTCTAAGCGCTGGGGTAGACACAGGGGAATCAGGCTGTCCCACGGGGGGCTCACAGTCTTCATCCCCATTTTACAGATGAGGTAACTGAGGCCCAGAGAAGTTAAGTGACTTGCCCAAAGTCACACAGCTGACAAGTGGCAGAATCTAAACTCTTGCAGGTCGGGGCGGCGCCTGCTGTCTTTGGCCATTTCTCAAAGTGCCTGATTCACGACTACATGCACTAAGGGAGGTATGGGTAGATCGAGTAGTGTTACTCGATCTTGGGAAAAAAGAAAAGAAGTTGTCATTCCCCAATTCTGAGACTGTGTCCTCTTGAGGCAGGTTTATGCTAATGAACAGATGTGCTGAAGCCTCACCCAGGTAAGCACCCCTCGCTCAGTATATGGACACGCAGCCATGTTCTGAGCCTTCCCGGGAGGGAATGGGATTGAGAGTGTCTGACTTGGAGCTGTTGTCTCTGTATTCCCTATGCTACACCTTTCTGAGTGAGGCAGCAGCTCCAAACACTGATCAGAGCAGAGGTGGGGCCGAGGATGTTGAGGAAGAAGGGTTACACTAAGGATCGGTGGTTGGGGCCAAGGATAATAAGGGAGAGGTGTTCCACCTGGGGACCGGTGGTTCGGGCTGAGGGGGAGAGAGTATCCCTGGGAACCAGTGGATGTAGCTGAGGATAATGAGGGGGAGGAGATACACGGGAGGCAGGGACCGAGAGTAATGAGGGACAGAGGTCACTCTGGGGACTGGTGAGTGGGGCACATGATAATTGAAGGGTGGCAGCTGGGAACCGGTGGTCGGGGCCGTTGATGCTCAAGGCGATGGGTTACATATGGGGACTGGTGGGTGGGACCGATGATTATGAGAGAGAGAGGGTTACAGCTGGGGATTGGTGATTGGGGCCGAGGGTAGTGAGAGAGGGGGTTGACACCCTCTGGAGTGTAAGCTCCTTGGGGGCAGGGCACGTGCCAAATAACCCTATTGTTATATTGTACTCGCTCAAGCACTTAGCAGAATGCTCTGCAGACAGTAAGGGCACGATAAATATGATTTATTGGAGAATTAATTGCTACAACTGTGGGCCGGTGCTCAGGGCGAGGATAATGAGGAAGACGAGGCAGAGCTGGAGACCCGTGGTTGGGGATGAGAATGCTGAGGGAGAGGAGTTACAGGTGGGGCCCGGGGCTGGGTAGGGGTGATTATATTGAGCGGGGGGCGGGGGGAGGGGAACTCCTGAGGACAGGTGGGAGGGGACGAAGATGTTGAAGGAGAGCGGCTACAGGTAGTTACTTCCCACTCCAGTCTATTCTTCATTCCGCTGCCTGGATCATCTTCCTACAGAAATGCTCTGGGTATGTCACTCCCCTCCTCAAAAACCTCCAGTGGTTGCCTATTAACCTTGGCACGAATCAAAAACTCCTCGCTCTTGATTTTAAAGCTCTCCATCTCCCTGCCCCCTCCTACCTCACCTCCCTTCTCTCTTTCTACTGCCCACCCTGTACACCCCGCTCCTCTGCCGCTCCCCTCCCGCTCCCCTCCTCACTCTTCACACCTGTCCCGCCATCGACCCCTTGTCCACGTCCTACCGCTGTCCTGGAATGCCCTCCCTCCTCACATCCGCCAAACTATCTCTCTTCCCCTCTTCAAAGCCCTACTGAGAACTCACCTCCTTCAGGAGGCCTTCCCTGACTGAGCCCCCCTTCCCTCTGCTTCCCCTCCCCTCCCCTCCCCCCCATCCTCTGCTCTTCCCCCTTCCCCTCCCCTCAGCACTGTGCTCATTTGTATATATTATTTCATTACCCTATTTATTTTGTTAATGAGGTGTATATGTCCTTGATTGTACTTATCATGATGATGTTGTCTTGTTTTTGTTTTGTTCTGTTTTGCTTTACTGTCTGTCTCCCCCGTTTAGAGAGTGAGCCCGTCATTGGGCAGGGAACGTCTCCTTCTGTTGCCAAATTGTACATTCTAAGCGCTTAGTACAGTGATCTGCACATTGTAAGCGCTCAATAAACACTATTGAATGAATGGGTCAGACCGAGGATGCTAAAGGAGAGGGGTCATACGTTGGGACATGTGGGCGTGGCCGAGAACAATGAGGGAGAGATTTTGCAGCTGGGGACCTTTGGTTGAGGCCGAGGATACTGTGGGAAAGGGTTTATTTTTTGTGTTATTTGTTAAGCACTTACTACGTTCCAGGTACTGTGCTAAACGCTTGGGCAAGTACATCCTAACCAGGTTGGACACAGTCCATAGAATAATGATAATAATGTTAATAAAAAAATAATAGTCATTATATACTTGTTAAGCCCTTACTATGGGCCAAGCATTGTTCTAAGCGATGGGGTAGACACAAGCTAATCAAGTTGGATACAGTTCATGTCCCACATGGGGCTGACAGTCTTAATCCCATTTTCTATACGAGGTAACTGAGGTCCAGAGAAGTTAAGTGACTGCCCCAAGGTCACACAACAGACAAGTGGTGGAGTCGGGATCAGAACACAGGTCCTTCTGGCTCCCAGGCCTGTGCTCTATCCCCTAAGCCAACGCTGCTTCTCTGGGGGTGGGGGTTGGCAATGAAAATAATGTGGGAGAAGGGTTACAGCTGGGGACAGGTGGTGGGGCCGAGGAGGCTTAAGAAGAGGGACTAAAGTTAGTTAATGGTAGATGGAGTGGAGGATAATGAGGAAGAGGGTTTACAACTAGAGATGGTTGCTTGTGTGCTGGGATAAGGAGGGAGCAGTTACACCTGGGGACTTGTGGGAGGGGCCAGGGATACTGAGCAGGAGGCATTACCCTGGCCGGGGGTCGGGGGGCGGTTGGGGTCGAGGTTAATGAAGGAATTAGGGGTTGTGGTTTGGGACTGGTGGTTGGGGGGGGGGTAATGAGGGAGAGATGTTACAGCTGAGGACCAGTAGTTGGCATATTGCATAAATAGGGAGCAGTGTTAGGACTGGATGTGGGTGGTTCAGGTCAAGGAAGCTGAGGGAGAGGGATTACTCAGGGGACCGGTTGTTGGGGCCAAGGATAATAAGGGAAAGGAGTTCCACTTGGGGACTGGTGGTGGGGCCGAGCATAATGAGGGAGAAGGTTTACACCTGGGAACTGGTGGGCAGGGCCTAGGATGCTGAGAGAGAGAGTTTGCAGCTAGGGACTGGTGGGAAGGGCTGAGAATGCTGAGGGAGAGGGACCGGTATTTAGGGCCCAGGATAATAATGGAGAGGGGTTAAGCCAGGGAACCGGTGGTTGGGGCTGAGAATAAAGCGGAAAACATTTCTACCAACTCTGTTATATTGTTACATTGCACTCTCCTAACCCCTTACTGCAGTGCTCTGACACTGTCAGAGCATGACCTTCATGACCTCCTTCTTGCCAAATCCAATGGCTCCTACTCTATCCTAATCCTCCTCCAACTCTCAGCTGCCTTTGACACTGTAGACCATCCCCTTCTTCTCTACACCTTATCTCACCATGACTTCACGGACTCCGTCCACTCCTGGTTCTCCTCTTATCTTTCTGGTCATTCATTTTCGGTCTCCTTTGCGTGCTCCTCCTCCCCCTCCCATTCTCTAACTGTAGGGGTTCCTCAAGGTTCAGTTCTTGGCCCTCTTCTGTTCTCCATCTATACTCACTCCCTCGGTGACCTCATTTGCTCCCACGGCTTCAACTATCATCTCTGTGCAGATGACATACAAATTTACATCTCCTCCCCTGTTCTCTCCTCCTCCCTTCAGGCTCGTATCTCCCCTCCTCCCTTCAGGCTCGTATCTCCTCCTGCCTCCAGGACGTCTTCACCTGGGTGTCTGCCTGCCACGTAAAACTAAACATGTCCAAAACTGAGCTCCTTATCTTCCCTCCCAAACCCTATCCTCTTCCTGACTTCCCTGTCACTGTGGACGGCACGACCATCCTTCCCATCTCACAAGCCTGCAACCTTGGTGTCATTCTTGACTCAGCACTCTCATTCACCCCACACAACCAATCTGTCACCAACACCTGCCGGTCTCACCTTTACAATATCGTCAAGATCTGCCCTTCCTCTCCATCCAAACGGCTATCGTGCTGTACAAGCTCTCATAATATCCCGGCTGGATTATTGTGTCAGCCTTCTCTCCGATCTCCCTTCCTCCTGTCTCTCCCCACTCCAGTCTATTCTTCATTCCGCTGCCCCGTATCATCTTCCTGCAGAAACGCTCTGGGCAAGTCACTCCCCTCCTCAAAAACCTCCAGTGGTTGCCTATCAACCTTGGCACGAATCAAAAATTCCTCACTCTTGGCTTTAAAGCTCTCCATCACCCTGCCCCCTCCTCCCTCACCTCCCTTCTCTCTTTCTACTGCCCACCCTGTACACCCCGCTCCTCTGCCGCTCCCCTCCTGCTCCCCTCCCACTCCCCTCCTCACTGTCCCCCGTTCATGCCTGTCCCACCGTCGACCCCTTGTCCACGTCCTACCGCTGTCCTGGAATGCCCTCCCTCCTCACGTCCGCCAAACTAATTCTCTTCCCCTCTTCAAAGCCCTACTGAGAGCTCACCTCTTTCAGGAGGCCTTCCCAGATTGAGCCCCTCTCCCTTCCCATCCCCCCCACCCTCTGCTCTTCCCCCTTCGCCTCCCCTCAGCACTGAGGTCATTTGTATATATTATTTATTACCCTATTTTTTTGTTAATGAGGTGTACATCTCCTTGATTCTATTTATCTTGATAATGTCTTGTTTTTGTTTTGTTCGGTTTTGCTCTGCCATCTGTCTCCCACGATTAGACTGTGAGCCCATCACTGGGCAGGGATTGTCTCTATCTGTTGCCGAATTGTACACTCCAAGTACAGTGCTCTGCACATAGTAAGCACTCAATAAATACTATTGAATGAATGAGTCAAATATAATTGATGGATCGATTCAAATGGGGCCTGGTGGGTGGGGCCGAGGACAGTGATGGAGAAGGGTTACAGCTGGGGACTGCTGTTTGGGGATGAGGATCCTGAGTGTTGTGGGGAGTGGCTTACACCTGGGGACCAGTGGTTGGGGCCGAGGATGCTGTTGGAAATGTGTTACACCTGGGGTGGTTTGTGGGGTTGAGGATAATGAGACAGAGGGTTTACAGCTTGGGGACCGGTGGCTGATGGGGTGAGGATAATTTGGGAGAGCAGTCACAACTGGGAACCACTGGGTGTGGCCGAGAATGCTGAGGGGATAAGGTTAATGAGGGAGAAGGGGGCCTGTCGTTGGGGCAAAGGGTATAGAAAGAGAGGCATTATGGCTGGGGGCCGATGTGTGGGGCCGAGGATGCTGAGGGAGAGGAATTACATCTGGGGACCGGTGGGTGGTGGGGAGGATGCTGAGAGAGAGTGTTTACTGTGGGTTACCTGTGGTTTGAGTAGAAGATGCTGAGCACTGAGCACAAATGGGTAGGACCCAGGAAGCTGAGGGAGAGGGGCTACACCTGGTGACCGGTGGTTGGGGCCTGAGCTTGCTGAGGGCGAGGTGTAACATATGTGGAGCTGTGGGTGAGGTTTAGGATAATGAGGGAAAGGTATTAATAACTGGTATTTGTGAAGTGCTCATTATGTGCCAGGCACTGTACAGGCTGGGGTTGAACACAGTCCCTCTCCCACATAAGACTCACAGTCTTAACCCCCGTTTTACAGATGAGGTAACCGAGGCACAGAGAAATGAAGGGACCTGCCCAAAGTCATACAGCAGACAAGTGGTGGAGCCGGAATTAGAAGCCAGGTCCCCCCGACTCCCAGGCCCATGCTCTTTCCACCAGGCCACACTCCTTCTCTTTAGTGCTTAGCAAAGTGTTCGGCATATGAAGATGCTGCTGTGATGGAGTCTTCCATAAAGTGACAGAAGATTCTTGGCCCTGAAATTTGAGGTCTGAGAACCTGAGCAAAGCAATTCATTATAATGGTACTGGTTCACACATTGCCACTCACACACTCTCTTCCCTGCCAGGCGTATTCCCCCTGGGGCTCAGAGGGCAAAGAGTGAGTAGCTGTACAGTGGGGCAGCACTCTGAGATGTGAACATGGAAGTTTTTTTTTACTTGTAGGACCCATTTATGCAGTCACAGCAACACTCTGAGCTCTTAATAGATACCATTCTAATGATTATTCTTGTCCCACTAACTAGTAGATCTGTCTTCAGGATTGTTTTGTTGGAAAACTTGCCAAGTTCTGTTTCAGTAAGAGAAGGAAAAGGCAAAATAATGAAATTCTAATAGAGGTAATGAAAATGATAATAATGCTTACACCTGGGGACCTGTGGTTGGATCCGAGGGTAATGAGGGAGAGCCTTTAAACAGACACCTGTGGGCACAGGGTGGAGTGTGAGACCGGCCCTGAGATCTCTGCTCCTCTGCTGCTAACCTCACTGTGCATTGTTCTCACCTGTCCTGCCGTCGACCCCTGCCCCACATCCTACCTCCGGCCTGGAATGCCCTCCCTCCTCACATCTGCCAAACTAGCTCTCTTCCCCTCTTCAAAGCCCTACTGAGCGCTCACCTCCAGGAGGCCTTCCCTGCCGGAGCCCCCGTTTTCCTCTGCTCCTCCTCTCCTCCCCATCGCCCTTACTCACTCCCTCCCTCTGCTCTACCCCCTTCCCTACCTCACAGCACTTGTGTATATTTGTACATATTTATTACTCTATTTTATTAATGATGTGTATATATATATATATCTCTATATATATCTATAATTCTATTTATTTTGATGCTATTGATGCCTGTCTTCTCGTTCTGTTCTGTTGTCTGTCTCTCCCTTCTAGACTGTGAGCCGGTTGTTGGGTAGGGATAGTCTCTATCTGTTGCCGAATTGTACTTTCCAAGCGCATAGTACAGTGCTCTGCACACAGTAAGCATTCAGTAAATACGATTGAATGAATGAATGATTGAATCTGTCCGCAGTCACCCGACCACAGTGAACAAACCCGACGCCCAATCCGAGGCTCCTTAAAGGATCCTCCAGGACTAGAAAGGGAAAAAGGACCTGTCCATCTGGGATTAAGGTTAGTTCATGCGTGCAAACTGCCCCGTGGTTGGGCGAGATAGTGGGACTTTAGGGAATGTAATAACTTTGTTCGTGGGATGCTAGAGGTTGCAACACCTGTAGTTCAATAATAGTAATAATAATGATGGCATTTGTTAAGCGTTTACTATGTGCCAAGCACTGTTCTAAGCGCTGGGGGGGATACAAGGTAATCAGGTTGTCCCACATGGGGCTCACAGTCTTAATCCCCATTTTACAGATGAGGTAACTGAGGCCCAGAGAAGTGAAGTGATTTGCCCAAAGTCACACAGCTGACAAGTGGCAGAGCTGGGGATAGAACCCATGACCTCTGATTCCCAAACCCATATTCTTTCCACTGAGCCATGCTGCTTCTTATGGTTTGGGTGTATTTCGATCCACAGCTGTTTTGTAGGTTTTTGCATTAAAGCCATAGCTTTTCCTAGGTTGTACGCATTAAAGCCATAGTTGTCACAGCAAAACTCAGTGTGTTCATTTGTTTCATTCTTCCGCACCTGGAGATAAGTAACCTTGGACGGATCCCCTTCTTTGGGGTATGTCACCCCGGAGCTCCCAAGCTCCAGGAACCCCAGAGACACATGAATCCAGAGCCCCAGAGATCAGGAGCCCCAAGATCCCTAAATTCCAGAGAAGCAGGAGCCCAGAGCTTCAGACCCCCAAGAGCACAAGGTTCCAAAGCCCTGAGCCCCAGAAGCCCAGGAACTATAGAGTCCAGAGCCCAAGGAGCTTCAAGGCCCAAGAGCCCCAGAATCCCAGGAGATCCAGAGCCCGAAGAGCCGTGGATTACCAGATCCACAGGAGCCTCAGAGCACCAAGAACTCCAGGAGCCCCAGATCCCCAGGAGCCCAAAGGCCCCAGAGTCCTAGGAATTCCAGAGCCCGGAGAGCACCAGAGCCCAGAGCCCCAGAAGCAAGATCCCCAGAGCTCCAGGAGCACCAAGGGTCCATATCCCCAGAGTCCCAGGAGGTCCTTATTCCCAAGACCCCAAGAGCCCCAGAGCCCCAGGAGCCCTGGAGCAAGAGTAGCTCCCGAGTCCCGGGAGCTCCTTGGCCCCCAGGTCCCTGAGAACCAGGAGCCCCAGAGCCCCAGGAGCCGTGGAATCCCAGGAGACAACAGGCCCCAGAGCCTTAGAGCCTCAGGACCCCAGGAGATCCAGGGCCCACCCCGTAGCCCTAGAACCCCAGAATCCAGATCCCCAGAGCCCCAGGAAACCCAAGACTTCAGCATCCCAGAGTCGAGAAGATCAAGCCCCAGGAGCCCCAAGTGCCCAGAGCCCCAGTGCCTCAGGGCCCCAGGAACCCCAAAGCCCAAGGAGCCCCAGAGTCCAGAGCCCCAGGAACACCATTGTCCCAGAGCCCCAGACTCCCAGGAGCCCCAAAGTCACAGAAGACCAGATCCCCAGACCCTAAAAGTCCAGGAGTTCCAAGAACCCCAGGAACCCTAGAGGCCCAGAATCCAAGAGCCACAATAATAATAATAATAATGTTGGTATTTGTTAAGCACTTACTATGTGCCGAGCACTGTTCTAAGTGCTAGGGTAGACATGGGAATCAGGTTGTCCCACGTGGGGCTCACAGTCTTAATCCCCATTTTACAGATGAGGTAACTGAGGCACCGAGAAGTTAAGTGACTTGCCTAAAGTCACATAGCTGACAAGTGGCCGAGCTGGGATTTTACAGATGAGGTAACTGAGGCACAGAGAAGTGAAGCGACTTGCCCACAGTCACACAGATGACAAGTGGCAGAGCTGGGATTCGAACGCATGGCCTCTGACTCCCAAGCCCAGGCTCTTTCCACTGAGCCACGCTGCTTCTCTAGATAATGCCCCAGAACCCAAGAGATCCAGATCCCCAAGGCCCCAGAGCCCCAGAGCCCCAGTGCTCCAGAAACCTCATGGTCCCAGAGACTCAGAGTCTCAGCATCCCCAGAGCCCCAGTGCTTCAGGTGTCTCATGGCCAAAGAGCCCCAGGAGCCCCAGATCTCCAGAGCCCCAGGAACCTTGGAGTTCCAAGAACCCCAGGAGCCCTATAGCCCCAGGAGCCCCAGAAGCCCAGAGCCTCAGTAGGCCCAAGACCCCAAAGGCCCCAGAAACTGCAGACCCCACAGCCTCAAAGCCCCCTGAGCCCCATAATCACAGGAGTCTCAGTGCCAAGAGCCCCAGAATCCCAGAAGCCCCAAAGCCTCGGGGTCACCAATCCCTAGAGCCCCAGGAGCCCTGGAGTCCCAAGAACCCACGAGGCCCCGGAGCCCTAGAGGCCCAGGAGCCCGAGAGACCCAAGACCCCCAAGGCCCAGAGCCCCTGAGCCCCAGCAACCCCAGTGCCCCAGAATCCAGAGCCCTAGGAACCCCTGAGCTAAGAGCCACAGAGTCCCAAGAGCCACTAAGCCCAGGAGCCATTGATTCCTAGAGCCCCAGGACACCCACAGTCTCAGCAATTCTAGAGTATCAAGAACCCAGGAGCCCCAAGGCCCCAAAGCCCCAGAGACCCTGGACCCCAAAAGCCCCAGTAGCCCCAGAGTCCAGAGCTCAAGAGTGCCAGAACCCTCAATGCTGCAGAGGCCCAGATCTCCAGAGCCCCAGGAGCCCTGGAGTACAAAGTAAGCCAGGAGCCCAAGAGCACCAGAAGCCACCTGACCCCACATCATCTGAGCCCCAGCTGCCCCAAGACCCCAAGACCCCCAGAGGCCGAGAGCCCCTAGAGGCCCAAGGTCCCAGAGCTCCAAAGCTGAGAGGTCCAGGAGTCCCAGAGCTCCAGATGCCAGAGCCCCAGAGCAACAGTAGCCCCAAGGGCCTAGGGGGCCCAAGAGCCCCCGAACCCAGGAGCTTCCAATCCCCAGAAGTCATGGAGTCCCAAGAACCCCAGGAGGCTCCGAGCCCCAGAGCCCCAGAATCCCTGGATCCCCAGGAGCTCCAGGAAACACAATGCCCCATAGCCCCCTAGCCCAAATAGCACTAGAGTCCCTATAACCCACGAGTCCCAGAGCCCCATATCCCCCAAACCCCCGGAGGCCTGGAATCCCAAGAACCCCAAGAGTCCTAGAACCCCAGAGCACCAGAGCCCCAGGAGCCCAAGAGCCCTTGCCTCCCTAAGGCCCCAGATCCCAGGGCCCAGGAGACCCACAGCCCCAGATCCCCAGAGCCACAAGAGCCCAGGAGTCCCAGGAACTCCAGGTTCTCAGTGCCACAGAGCCCCAGAACCCCAGATTCACCGAGCCCCAGAGCTCCAAGAGCCCCAGAGGCCCAGGAGGCCCAAAGACCCAGGATCCCCAAGGCCCCAGACCCCGGAGCCCCCGATTTGCTTCCTTTGCTCTACACCTCTCTCCTCGCCCCACAGCACTTGTATATGTATGTACTGTTCTATAATTCTATTCATTCATATTGATACCTGTTTAGTTGTTTTGATGTGTATATATCTATAATTCTATTCATTCATATTGATCCCTGTTTACTTGTCTTGATGTCTGTCTCCCCCCCTCTAGACTATAAGCCCGGTGTGGGAAGGAATTGTCTCTATTGCTGAACTCTACTTTTCAAGCTCTCTACACATAGGGAGTGCTCAATAAATATGATTGAATGAATGTATGAAAGGCCCAAGGAACCCCAGAGTCCGGAGCTCCAGAATCCAGGGTGTCCCAAAGCCCCAGATCCCTAAATCCCAATAGCTTCACGAGTCCCAGTTCCCCAGAGCTCCAAAGGCCTCAGGCCCCAGGAGCCCCAGAGCCCCAGCTGACCAAAGGTTCCAAAGCCTCAGAGCCCAGGACCCCAGAGCCCCTGGAGCCCCAAGTCCCCAAAACCCCAGAAAAGTGGAGACCCATAGTCCAAAACCCCAGAGTTTCAGGATCTCCAAGGTCCCTGAGCCCCAAAGCTCCTGGAGTCCCAAAGCCCCAGGAGCCCCAAGGTCCCAGGAGCCCCAGAGACCCCAGAGCACCAAAACACCATAGCCCCAGATCCCCAGAGCTGCAGGAGCCCTCGAGGCCCAAGAAACCCAGGATCCCAAGAGCCCCAGAACCCCAGGCCCCCTAGCAGCACGAGAGCCCCAGAGTCTAGGAACCCCATGGTCCCAGAGCCCCAAAGTCACAGGAACCAAAGAGCCCCAGTAGCCAAATGGCCTCAGTGCCCCTGAACCTCACTTGCACCAGAATCCCAGAGCCCAGAACACCAGATCCCTAAGAGTCCCAAGACCTCAGAGCCCCAGGTGGCTCAGAGCCCCCAGCCCCAGGGGACCCAGTGCTCCATAGTCCAGAGCCCCAGGTGTCCCAAGGCTCCAGAGACCCCGACTTCCAGGAGCCTCAGAGCCCCAGGAGCTCCAAAACCTCAGAGACCCAGATCTTCAAAGCCCCAGGAGCCTCAGAGCACCTGAATGAAGATCACCAGAGCCCCAGAGCTGCAGGAGCCTCATGGTCCCAGAGCTCCAGAGCCCCAGGAACCCCAGAGCCCAGAGTCCAGAGCCTAGAATCCCAGGAGCACCTAGGCCAACGAGCCCCAGACCCTTACATTGCCAAGTACCCTGGAGTCCCAAGAAAACCTGTAGCCTCAAAGCCCCAGACCCTTACATTGCCAGGTACCCTGGAGTCCCAAGAAAACCTGTAGCCTCAAAGCCCCAGATCCCTAGGGGACCCAAGTGCCCAGAGCTCCAGAGACCCAGGAACCCCTTGGCCCTAGAGTTCCAGAGCCCCAGGTGATCCAGAGCAGCAGGAGCCCCAGAGCCCCAGAGTCTAAAGTACCCGAGATCCAGGAGCCCAAAGATTCCATATCCCAAGATCGCAAAGATCCCTATGGTGCCAGGAGCCCCAAGGCCAAAGAGTCTCAGAGTCCCAAAGCCCCAGAGCCCTAGGAGTTCCAATGCCCAGAGCCCTAGAGTCCCAGGAGCCCCAAAGCCCCAGAGCCCCTGATCCCCAGAGCACCAGGAGCACTAGAGCCCCAAAATCTAGAGCCCTAGGAGCCCCAAAGTCTCAGACGCCTAGACCCCAAGGAACCTGAGTGCTGCAGGAACCCCGTGAGTCCCAGATCCACAAGGTCTCAGGAGGCTCAGATGGCTAGGATACACAGGAGCCCTGGAGTCCCACGAACCCCTGGAGCTCCAGAGCCCCACATCCACTGGACACCCAGAGAGGCAGGAGCCTCAGAGTCCCAGAGACAAGAGTCCCCGAGATGCAGGAGCCCAAAGGCTCCTTATCCCCGGAGCACCAGGACCACAAGAGCACCAGGAGACCCAAGGACAAAGAGTTTCAGAACCCTGAATCCCCAGAGCTCCAGCAGCCCAAGAGTCCAGAAATCCCAGAGCCCCAGAGCCCAGAGTTAGATGTACAGGTGAGACTAGGGGGAAGAGTTAGTTTAGCCTAGGCGAAAAGGTTAGGATGGGGGAAAAGGACAGGCTAGAGGAAAATGTTAGGCTAGGGAAAAAGGTTAGGTAGGAGAAAAGGTTAAGCTAGGAGAGAGGCTCGGCTATGGAAAAGGTTCGGGTGGGGAAAAGGTTAGGCTGGGAAAAGCTTAAGGTAGGGGAAAACTTCAAGCTAGGAGAAAAGGTTTTGCTAAGGGAAAGGTTTAGGCTAGGGGAAAAGGGTAGACTAGGGGAAAAGGTTAAGGTGAGAGCCAAAGGTTAGGCTAGGAGCAAAGGTTTGTCTGGGGAAAAGGTTAGGCTAGGGAAAATATTAGCCTAGGGAAAAGTTTAAGAAATGGGAAAAGGTAAGACTGGGGCAAAGGTTATGCTAGAGATAAGGTTAAGCTGGGGGAAAACTTAGGCTAGGGAAAAGCATAGGGTGGGGTAAAGGTTCAAACTAGGGAGAAAGGTTTGGCTAGGGGAAAAAGGCTAGGGGAATAGGTTAGGCTAGAGGCAAAGGTTAGGCTGAGGCAAAGGTTAGGCTAGGGAAAATGATAGGCTGGGGGCAAAGGTAAGGTAGGAGGAAAAGGGAACCACTAACCTAACCTCTTCACCTAGCCTAACTTTTTTCTCTAGCCTAACCTCTTTGCTTAGCCTAACTTCTTCCCCTAGCCTAACCCTTTCCCCTCGCCGATCATTTTCCCCTAGCCTAACCTTTGCCCCTCATCTGCCTATCAACCTTCACACGAAACAAAAACTTCTCACTCTAGGCTTCAAGGCTCTCCATCACCTTGCCCCTTCCTACCTCTCCTCCCTTCTCTCTTTCTACTGCCCACCCCTCACCCTCCGCTGCTCTGCCACTCACCTCCGCACCGTCCCCCGTTCTTGCCTATCCCGCCGTTGACCCCTGGCCCACGTCCTCCCACTGTCCTGGAATGTCCTCCCTCCTCACCTCTGCCAAACTAACTCTCTTCCCCTCTTCAAAGCCCTACTGAGAGCTCACCTCCTCCAAGAGGCCTTCCCAGATTGAGCTTCCCCTTTTCCCTCTGCTCCCTCTTGTGCCTTTCTGCCCCCCTTTCACCTCCCCTCTGCTAAGCCCATTTTTCCCCCTTTCCCTCTGCTCCTCCCCCCTCCCTTCCCCTCCCCTCAGCACTGTGCTCATTTGCTCATTTGTATATATCTTTATTACCCTATTTATTTTGTTAATGAAGTATACATCCCCTTGATTCTATTTACTGCTATTATTTTTGTCTTTCTGTCTCCCCCGACTAGATTGTACGCCCATCAGTGGACAGGGATTGTCTCTATCTGTTGCCGAATTGTACATTCC
Source organism: Ornithorhynchus anatinus (assembly GCF_004115215.2). Taxonomy (NCBI): domain Eukaryota; kingdom Metazoa; phylum Chordata; class Mammalia; order Monotremata; family Ornithorhynchidae; genus Ornithorhynchus; species Ornithorhynchus anatinus. Next base: position 10,055,250 of record NC_041753.1, on the reverse strand, counting down.
AAGCGCTTAGTACAATGCTCTGCACATAGTAAACGCTCAATAAATACTATTGAATGAATCTGACCTTTTCCCCTAGCCTAACCTTTTCACCTAGCCTAATTTTTTCCCTTAACCTAACCTTACTTTTTATCGTGGCCTAAACCTTTCCCCTAGCCTAACCTTTTCCCCTAACGTAAACTTTTCCCCTAGCCTAACCTTTTCCCCTAATCTGACCTTTTCTCCTAGCCTAACCTTTTTGCCTAGCCCAACCTTTTCCCTTATCCTAAACATTTTCCGTGTCCTAACCTATTCACCTGGCCTAACCTTTACCTCTGGCCTAACCTTTTGCCCTAGATTAATCTTTTCCCCTAGCCTATCTCTTCCCCTAGCCTATCCTTTTCCCCTAGACTAATCTTTACCCCTAATTTAACCTTTTCCCCTAACCGAACCTTTTCCCCTGTTCTAACATCACCTTATCGCCTAACCTAACCTTTTCGCCTATCCTAACCTTTTCCCCTAGCCCAGCTTTTTCCCCTAGCCTAATGGTTTCTCTAACCTAACATTTTCCCCTAGCCTAACCGATTTGCCTGGCCTAACTTTTTCTCATGCCTAAACTTTTTGCCTAGCTTACCCTTGCCTCTAGCCTAACCTTTTCACTAAGCCTAACCTTTTCCCTTAGCCTCTCCCAACTTTTTCCCATAGTCTAACCTATTCTCCTAAAGTAACTTTTTCCCATAGCCTGAACATATCCTCTAGCCTAACCTTTTCCCCTAGCCTAACCTTTTCCCCAGCCTAACCTTTTACCCTGGCCTCATCTTTTCACCTGTACTGACCTTTTCCCCTGTCCTAAACTTTTCCCCTTGCCTAACCTTTTCCCCTAGCATAACATTTCCCCCTAACTTAACCTTATTCCCTAGCCTAACCTTTTCCCCTTGGCTAACCTTTTTGCTTGGCCTAACCTTTTCCTCAGGCCTAATGTTTTGCCCAAGCCTAATCTTTTCCTCTAGCCTAACCTTTTCCCCTAATATAACCTCTAGCCTAACTTTTGACCCTAGACTAACCTCTTCCCCTCAACTAAACTTTTCCCCCCGTTGAACGTTTTCCCCTATCTTAACCTTTTTCCCCTAGCTTAATCATTTCTCCTAATCTAACCTTTTACGCTAGCCTAACCTTTCCCCTGGCCTAAAATTTCCCATAGCCTAAACTTTTCCCCTAGCCTAATCATTTCCCCAAGCCTAACCTAACCATTTCACCTAACATAAACTTAACTCCTAAGTGAACCTCTTTGCCTAGCCAAACTTCTTCTCCTAGCCTAACCTTTTCCCTTACAATAACCTCTTCACCCAGCCTAACATTTCCCCCTTGCCTAACCTTTTCACCTAGCCAAACCTTTTCCCCCAGCCTAACCTTTTCCCTTATCCTAAGCATTTTCTGTGGCCTAACCTTTTCCCCTGGCCTACCTTTTTGCCCTAGATTAATCTTGTCCCCTAGCCCACCTCTTCCCCTAGCCTAACCTTTTCCCCTAGACTAATCTTTACCCCTAATCTAACCTTTTCCCCTACCCGAACCTTTTCCCCATCCTAACATTACCTTATTCCCTAACGTAACCTTTTTGCCTAACCTAACCTTTTCCCTTAGCCTAACCTTTTCCTCTAGCCTAACTTTTTCGCCTAGCCTAATGGTATTTCTTGCCTAACATTTTCCCCTGGCCCATCCGATTTGCCTGGCCTAACCTTTTCCCATGCCTAAACTTTTTGCCTAGCTTACCCTTGCCTTTAGCCTAACCTTTCCCCTTAACCTATCCCAACTTTTTCCCATAGTCTAACCTTTTCCCCTAATGTAACTTTTCCCATAGTCTAACCTTTTCCTCTAGCCTAACCTTTTCCACTAGGATAACCTTTACCCTGACCTAATCTTTTCTCCTCACGTAACTTTTTCCCATGGCCTAACCTTTTCTCCAGCCTGACCTTTTACCCTGGCTTAATCTTTTCATCTGTACTGACCTTTTCCCCTGGCCTAAACTTTTCCCCTTGCCTAACCTTTTCCCCTACCATAACATTTACCCCAAACTTAACCTTATTCCCTAGCCTAACCTTTTCCCCTTGGCTAACCTTTTTGCTTGGCCTAACCTTTTCCTCGGGCCTAATGTTTTGCCCATTGTTTTCCCCCATTCCTAGCCTAACCTTTTCCCCTAACATAACCTCTAGCCTACCTTTTGACCCTAGCCTAACCTCTTCCCCTCAACTAAACTTTTCCTCCATCGAATGTTTTCCCCGAGCCTAACCTTTTCCCCCTAGCCTAATCATTACTCCTAATCTAACCTTTTACACTAGCCTAACCTTTACCCTGGCCTAAAATTTCCCCTAGCTTAACTTAACCATTTCGCCTAATGTAACGTAATGCCTAACTGAATCTATTTGTCTAGTCTAACTTCTGCCCCTAGTCTAACCTTTTCCCCTAGCCTAACCTTTTCCCCTGGCCTAACCTTTTCCCTTAGTGTAAAACTTTCCCCTGGCTTAGCCTTTTCCCCTTGTCTAAACTTTCCCCTGGCCTAAGAGTTACCACTAGCCTAACCTCTTTGACTAGCCTAACCTTTTCCCCTAGCCTAACCTTTTCCCTTAGTGTAAACCTTCCCCCTGGCTTAACCTTTTCCCCTTGTCTAAACTTTCCCCCTGGCCTAAGAGTTAGGACTAGCCTAACCTTTTTGCTTAGCCTAACCTTTTCTGCTAATCTAACCTTTTCCCCTAGCCTAATCTTTACCCCAATCTAAGCTTTCCCACCCCAAACATTTTCCCCTAGCCTAACCTTTTCCCCTAGCCTAAACCTTTTGCTTAGTCAAAACATTTTCCATGGCTTAACCTTTGCCCCCGGGCTAACCATTTTGCAAGGTCTAACCTTTTCCCCAGCCTAACTTTTTGCCCTAGCGTAATCATTTCCTCTAACCTAATCTCTTCATCTTGCCTAAAGCTAGAAGAAAAGGTTAGGCTAAGGGAAAAGGCTAGGCTAGGGGAAAAGTTAAGGTGAGGTGAAAAGGTTAGGCAAGGGGAAAAGGTTAAGCCAGGGGAAAAGGTTAGGCCAGGGGAAAAGGTTAGGTTAGAGGAAGGGAAAAAGTTAGGCTAGGGGAAACAGGCTATGTGAAAAGGTTAAGCTAATAATAATAATAATGTTGGTATTTCTTAAGTGCTTGCTATGTGCAAAGCACTGTTCTAAGCTCTGGGGGGATACGGATCATCAGGTTGTCCCACATGTGGCTCACAGTCTTCATCCCCATTTTACAGATGAGGTAACTGAGGCCCAGAGAAGTTAAGTGACTTGCCCAAAGTCACACAGCTGACAAGCGGCAGAGCCGGGATTAGAACCCATGACCTCTGACTCCCAAGCCCATGCTCTTTCTGCTAAACCACATTGCTTCTCTTGCTGGGGAAAAGGTTAGGCCAGGTGAAAAGGTTAGGCCAGGAGAAAAGGCTATGTCAGGAGAAAAGATTAGGCTAGAGGAAAATGTTGGATTAGGGGAAAGGGTTAGGCTAGGGGAGAAGGTTAGGCTAGAGGAAATTTTTAGAGTATGGGAAAAGGTTAGGTGAGGGGAAAAAGTTAGGGTAGGGGAAAAGGTTAGACTAGTGGTAAAGGTTAGGTTAGAGAAAGGGAAATGGTTAGTCTAGGGGAAGAGGTCAAGCTAGGGGAAATATTAGGCTAGGGGAAGATATTAGGCTAAGGAAATGAAACAGGTTAGGCTAGGATCTGGGGTTAGACTAGGGGCAAGGGTAAGGCTAGGGGAAAAGATTAGGCTAGTGGAAAAAGCTAGGTGAGGTACAAAGTGTAGGTTAGGCGAAAAGGTTACATTAGGTGAAAAGGTTAGGCTAGGAATGGGGGAAAGGTTAGGCTAGGGGACAATTTAAGGCTACTGGAAAAGGTTAGGCTGAGGAAAAGGTTAGGGTAGAATAAAACGTTAGATGAGGTAAAAAGTGTAGGTTAGGCAAAAAGATTACCTTAGGCGAAAAGGTTAGGTCAGGCTTGGGGATAAAGTTAGGCAAGGGAAAAAGGTTAGGCCACGAGAAAAGGTTAAGCCAGAGGAAAAGTTCAGGCCAGGCAACAAGGTTAGGCCAGGGGAAAAGGTTAGGCCAGTGGAAAAGTATAGGGTAGGGAGAAAAGATAGGTTAGGCAACATGGCTAGGTTAGGCAAAATGTTAGGTCAGGCTAGGGGAACTGTTTAGGCTAGGGGAAAATGTTTAGGCTAGGATAGGGGAAAAGGTTAGGGCAGGGGAAATGGTTAGGCCAGGGGAAAAGGTTAGGCCAGGGGAAAGGGTTAGGCTAGGGGAAAACGGTTAGGCTAGGGGAAATGGTTAGGCCAGGGGAACAGATTAGGCTAAGGGAAAAGGTTAGGCTAGGGGAAAAAGTTAGGTAAGGGGAAAAGGTTAGGCTAGGGAAAAATATTAGGCTAGGGGAAAGGTTTAGGCCATGGGAAAAGGTTAGGCCAGGGGAAAAGGTTAACCCAGTGGAAAAGGTTAGGCTAGGGGAAAAAGTTAGCTTAGGCTAGGGAAAAGTTTAGCCCAGTGGAAAAGGTTAGGGCAGGGTAAAAAGTTAGACTGGGGAAAAGGTTAGGCTAGGGGAAAGGTTAGGCTAGGTAAAAAGGTTAGGCTAGGGGAAAATATTAGGCTAGGGGGAAAGCTTAGGCTAGGGGAAAAGGTTAGGATAGAGGAAATGGTTAGACCAGGGGAAAAGGTTAGGCCTGGGGAAAAGGTTAGGCTAGGGCAAAATGTTAGGCTAGGTTAGGGCAAAAGTCTTGGCTAGGGGAAAAGATTACAGTTGGATCTGGAGTTAGGCTATGGGAAAAGATGAGGAAGAGGTTAGGCCATTAGGCCAGAGGAAAAGTTTAGTTTAGGGGCAAAGTATAGGGAAGTGGAAAGGTTTAGGCCAGGAGAAAAGGTTAGGCCAGGGGAAATGGTTAGACCCAGGGAAAAGGTTAGGCCAGCAGAAATGTTTAGGCTAAAGGAAAAGCTTAGGATAGGAGAAAAGTTTAGGCTAGGAGAATAGATTAGGCTAGGGGAAATGGTTTGGCTAGGCAAAGAGTTTAGGCTTGGGGAAAAGGTTAAGCAATGGGAAAAAGTTACGCCAGGGCAAAATGTTAGGCCAGGTGAAAAGTTTGGGCCAGGGGAAAGGATTAGGCTGGACAAAAAGGTTACCCCAGGGGTAGATGTTAGGCCAGGGAGAAAGCTTAGGCTAGGGGAAAAGTTTAGACTACAGAAAAAATTTAGGTTAAGGGAAAAAGTTAGGCTAGGGGAAAAAGGTTTGGCTAGTGGAAAAGCTTAGGTTAGGAGAATGGATTAGGCTAGAGGAAATGGTTTGGCTAGGCAAAGAGTTTAGGGTAGGGGAAAAGGTTAGGCAGGCGGAAAAGGTTACGCAAGGGCAGAAAGTTGGGCCAGGCGAAAAAGGATAGGCCAGGGGAATGGTTAGGTTAGGGGAAAAGGTTAGGCAAGGGGAAAAAGTTAGGCCAGGCAAAAGGGTTAGGCCTGGTATATAAAATAGGCTGGACGAATAGGTTAGCCTAGGGGTAAAGGTTAATCCAGGGGAAAAGTTTAGGCTGGGGAAAAGGTTGAGGTACAGGAAAAAGTTCGGTAAGGCAAAAAGGTTTCGACTGGCAAAAGATTAGTTTAGCCTTCTGGAAAAAGTTTAGGCTAGGGATTAAAGTTAGACTAGAGGAAAAGGATAGGCCAGGATAGAAGATTAGATTAGGGGAAAAGGTTAAGTGAGGGGAAAAGATTAAGCTAGGGGAAAAGGTTAGGCTAGGAGAAGAGGTTAGGCTGGGTGAAGAGGTTAGGTTGGGGAAGAAGTTAAGCTAAGATCTGGAGTTAGGCTATGGGAAAAGGTTAGGCCAGAAGAAAAGGTTAGGCCAGGAGAACATATCAGGCCACGGGAAAAATTTAGGCCAGGGGAAATGGTGAGTTTAGGGGAAAGGGTTAGGTTAAGGTTAAGCTACGGGAAAATAATAATGGTGGTATTTGTTAAGCGCTTACTATGTGCAAAGCACTGTTCTAAGTGCTGGGGGCATACAAGGTGATCAGGTTGTCCCATGTGGGGCTCCCAGTCTTCATCCCCATTTTACAGATGAGAGAACCGAGGCACAGAGATTAAGTGACTTGCACAAAGTCACACAGCCGGCAAGTGGCATTTGAACTCATGACCTCTGACTCCCAAGCCCGGGCTTTTTCCACTGAGCCACGCTGTTTAACTAGGTAAGGAAAAGATTAGGCTAGGGGAAGTGGTTAGGCTAAGGCAAAAAGGCCAAGCAAAAACATTAGGCTAGAGGAATTTGTTTTACAAAGGGAAAAGGTTAGGTTAGGGGAAAAGGTTAGGCAAGGGGAAAAGGTCATGATAGGGGAAAAGGTTAGGCTAGGGGAAAATGTTACAATAGGGAAAAAGTTTAGAATAGGGGAAAGGTTAGGCTAGGGAAAAGGTTTGGCTAGGGGAAAAGGTTAGGTTAGGGAAAAACCTCAAACTAGGGGAAAAGATTTTGCTAAGCGAAAAGGTTAGGTTAGGGGGAAAGGGTAGGCTGGGGGAAAAGGTTAAGGCGAGAGTAAAAGGTTAGGCTAGAGGTAAAGTTTTGGCTGTGGAAAAGGTTATGCTAGGGAAAAGGTTAGGTAATGGGCAAAGGTTAAGCTAGGGGCAAAGGTTAGGCTAGGGAAAAGCTTAGGTTAGGGTATAGACTCAAACTAGGGGTAAAGATTTGGCTAGGGAAAAAGGTTAGGTTGGGGAAAAGGTTAAGCTAGGGAAGGGGTTTGGCTAGGGAAAAGGCTCAGCTGGGGAAACGGTTAGGCCGGGTAAAGGTTAGGCTAGGGAAATGCTTAGACTAAGGGATAGCTAAAGCTAGGGGTAAACCTCAAGCTAGGGGAAAAGGTTTTATAAGGGAAAAGGTTAGGTTTGGAGAAAACGGTAGGCCGGGGGTTAAGGCTAGAACAAAAGGTTAGGCTAGAAGCAAAGGTTTGGCTGGGGAAAAGGTTAGACTAGAGTAAAGGTTAGGAAACAGGCAAAGGTTAGGCTAGGGAAAAGGTTAGGCTGGGGGAAAGCTCAGGCTAGAGTAAAGGTTAGGCTAGGGAAAAGCTTAGGCTAGGGTAAAAGCTCAAACTAGTGGAAAATATTTGGTTAGGGGAAAAAAGGCTAGGGGAATAGGTTAGGCTAGAGGCAAAAGTTAGGCTAAGGGCAAAGTTTAGGCTAGGGAAAAGATTAGGCTAGGGAAAATGTTAGCCTGGGGACAAAGGTTAGGTAAGGAAAAAGGGCACCCTTAGCCTAACCTCATCGCCTAGCCTAACCATTTCCCCTAGCCTAACCTCTTTGCCTAGCCTAACATCTTCCACTAGCCTAATCTTTTCCTTTAGCCTAACCTTACTTTTTATCTTGGCCTAAACTTTTCCCCTAGCCTAACCTTTTCCCCTAACTTAACCTTTTCCCCTAGCCTAACCTTTTCCGTTAGCCTAAACTCACTGTTTTATCTTGGCCTAACCTTTTCCCCCAGCCACACCTTTTCCCCTAACTTAACCTTTACCCATAGCCTAATTTTTTCCCCTAATCTGACCTTTTCTCCTAGCCTAACCTTTTCCCCTAGCCTATCCTTTTCCCTTATCCTAAACATTTTCCGTGGCCTAACCTTTTCCCCTGGCCCAATTTTTTGCCCTAGACTAATCATTTCCCTTAGCCTACCTCTTCGCCTAGCCTAACCTCTTCCCCTAGCCTAACCTTTTCCCCTAGCTTAACCTTATCCCCTAGTCCAACCTTTTCCCCTACCATAACCTCTTTGCCTAGCCTAACTTTTTCCCTTAGCCTAACCTCTTCCCCTCAACTAAACTTTTCCCCTTGCCTATCATTCCCCCAAGCCTAACCTAACCATTTCACCTAACATAAACTTAATGCCTAACTGAACCTCTTTGCCTAGCCTAACTTCTTCCCCTAGAATAAGGTTTTCCCCTTGCCTAACCTCTTCCCCTAGCCTAATCTTTTTCTCTTAGAGTAAATATTTCCCCTGGCTTAGCTTTTTCCCCTGGTCTAAACTTTTCCCCTGGCCTAAGAGTTACCCCTAGCCTAACCTCTTTGCCTAGCCTAACCTTTTCCCTTAGACTAACCCTTATCCTAAACATTTATCATGGCCTAACCTTTTACCCTGGGCTAACCTTTTCCCCTGGCCCAACCTTTTGCCCTAGACTAATCTTTTGCCCTAGCCTACCTCTTCGCTTAGCCTAACCTCTTCCCCTAGCCTAACCTTTTCCCCTAGTCTAAACTTTACCCCTAATCTAACCTTTTCCTCTACCTGAACCTTTTCCCCTAGCCTAACCTTTTTCCTTAGCATAAACCTTTCACCTGGCCTAATAGTTTCCACTACCTAACCTTTTCTCCTAACCTAATCTCTTCCCCTATCCTAACATTACCTTTTTGCCTAACCTAACCTTTTTGCCTAACCTAACCTTTTCGCCTAACCTAACCTTTTCTCTTAGCATAACTTTTTCCTCAAGCCTAAGCTTTTCCCCTAGCCTAATGGTTTCTCTAGCCTAACCTTTTCCCCTGGCCTAACCTATTCGCCTAGCCTAACCTTTTCCCATGCCTAACCTTTTTGCATAGCTTACCCTTGCCCCTAGCCTAACCTTTTCCCTTAGCCTATACCAACTTTTCCCCCTAGCCTAACCTTTTCCTCTAATTTGACCTCTCCCCCTAGGCTAACCTTTTCCCCTGGCCTAATATTTTCCCATAACCTAATCTTTTCCCCTAGCCCAAGCATTTACCAGGCCTAACCTTTTACCCTGGCCTAACCTTTTCCCTAGCCCTACATTTCCTCTAAAATTAACCTTATTCACTAGCCTAACCTTTTCCCTTGGGTTAACCCTTTTGCTTGGCCTAACCTTTTCCTCAGACCTAACCTTTTACCCTAGCCTAATCTTTTACTCTAGCCTAACCACCTCTCCTAGCCTAACCTCTTACCCTAGCCTTACCTCTTCCCCTAGCCTAACCTTTTCCCTTAGCGTAAATTATTCTCCTGGCAGAACATTTTCCCCGGTCTAAACTGTTCCCCTGGCCTAAGAGTTACCCCTAGGCTAAACTCTTCACCTAGACTAACCTTTTCCCCAAGCCTATCCTAACGTTTTCGCCTAACGTAGCCTTTTTGCATAACTGAACCTTTAGATCTAACTTAACGTTTTCCCCTACCCTAACCTGTTCCCCTAGCCTAACTTTTCCCCTAGGCTAACCTTTTCCCCCAGCCTAACCTTTTCCCCAGACCTAACCTAACCTCTTCGTCTAATGTAACTTTTTCACCTAACCTAAATTTTTCCTCTAGCCTAACCTTTTCCCCTAGTCTAATCTTTTACCATAGCCTAACCTTTGCCCTGTCCTAACCTTTTTGCCTAATATAACCTTTTCACCTTACCTAACCATTTCACCTAAAATAAACTTTTCGCCTAACCTAAACTTTCCCCCTTGCCTAACATTTTCCCCAGTCTATCCTCTTCCCCTAGCCTAACCTCTTCCCCTAGCCTTACATCTTCTACTAGCCTAACCTTTTCCCCTAGCCTAAGCTAACCTTTTCCCCTGGTCTAACCCTTTCCCCTAGGTTACCCTTTTCCCCTAACTTAACTTTTCCTCCTGGCCTAACCTTTTCCCGTGGCCTTAACCTTTCTCCTGGCCTAACTTTTTTCCCTAGCCTATCCTTTTCCCCTGGCCTAACCTTTTCCTCTAAACTAACCCTTCCCCCTGGCCTAGCCTTTGTCCCTGGCCTAACCTTTTCCATTGGCCTCATTTCTTCCCCTGGCCTAACCTTTTCACCTAGCCTAACATTTTCTTCTAGCCTAACGTAATCTTTAAGCCTAATGTAACCTTTTCACCTAACCTAACTTTTTCCCCTAACCTAACCCTTTCCCCTGGCCTAAACCTTTCCCCTAACCTAACCCTTTCCCCTGGCCTAAACCTTTCACCTAACTTAACCTTTTCCCCTAGCTTAAAATTTTCCCTCAGCTTAACCTTTTCCCCAAGCCTAATTTAACCTTTTTACCTAACATAATTCTTTCTCCTAACTTAGCCTTTTTGCCTAAGCTCACTTTTTCCCCTAGCCTAACCTTTTCCCCTAGCTTAACCTTTTCCCCTATAATAACCTTTTTGCCTAACCTAAACTTTTCCCCTTGCCTAATGTTTTCCCCAGTCTTACCTTTTCCCCTATCATAACGTAACCTTTTCCCCTAACTTAACCTTTTCCCCCTTACTTATTCTTTCCCCCTACCTTAACCTTTCCCCTAGCCTAACTTTTTCCCTTAGCCTAACCAGCGACTATCCAAGGTCACCCAAACAGAGAAGTGGAGAGGTCTGGTTAAGGAGACAGGTCCTTCTGACACGCAGTTCCGCGCTGTAGCCACCAGGCGGCGCTGCTTCTCTCCCAGATGGTGATTCTGGGCAGCCGCGTCTCTTTATCGCCACTTGGTGGCACTTTGCTCCTACTGCACCGGCTTCCTCCCTGGGCCTCCATCTCCTCTATGTCGCTTCTGACTCCTTCCCCACTGCGTCCCTCTGGTCTGGATCTCCATTTCTCTCCATATAGGCCAAACCACCACTCTTCCCTTCTTCAAAGCATTATTAAGGTCGCAACACCGCCAAGAGGCCTTCTTGGATTAAGTGCTCTTTCTCCCCAGGCTCCTTCTCCCTTCTGCAACGTCTACACCCCTGGATCTGTGGCCTTAGTACATTGGCTATTTTCCCTGCAGCATTTATATGCATATCTGTAAACTACACACTCTAAGTACAGAAATGCAGTGGATGGGTGTGAGCACATATGGGGTAGATGGGAGAAATGAGGTGAAGACATACTGGTGATTACTGAACATTTATTATGTGAGAGCATTGTAGGACATGCTGGTGGAGTACGATAGTGGGTTGATGGGCATGTTCCCTTCCCACAAGGAGCAGGCAGTGAAAATTTCCAGCCATTTAAGAAACTGACAATCTAAGTGAAAACGATCCAGGTAGTCGATTGGATCGTTAGCAAAGACCATGTTTTCAATTGGGGTCGAGAGTTGAAGAACCTCATTTTGTGGAGGAGAATGATTGACAGTGAGGGGCACCGCCAGAATGAGGGGGGAGACTGAGGTAAGGGAGCAGCATGTCACCATCAGACAACAGCTGCTGCTTTTCCTCCTCCTCTTCCTCCTCCTCCCCCACGTCTCCCCAACCCCCCACGCTGAGACAAGAGAAGCCCAAATCCTGGTGAGCCAGGGGTGATGACAGCCACAGGGAGTTCTTGGCACCTACTCTTAGAGTTAGTGAGCCAGTGACTATCTGCAGGAGAAATCCATCAGTTGTTTTCATGGAGTACTTACTGTGTGCAGAGCAATGTAATAATAATGATAATAATGATGGTATTTGTTAAGCACTTACTATGTGCAAAGCACTGTTCTAAGCACTGGGGGGGATAAAAAGTGATCAGGTTGTCCCACGTGGGGCTCACAGTCTTAATCCCCATTTTACAGATGAGGTAACTGAGGCACAGAGAAGTTAAGCGACTTGCCCAAAGTCACACAGCTGACAAACAGTGGTCGGAATTAGAACCCATGACCTCTAACTCCCAAGTCCATGCTCTTTCCACTGAGGCACGCTGCCTCTCTACTAAGAACTGTTGTTGTTGTCTTATGCTGCTGCATTCTGTCCGACCCATAGCAACGCCATGGACACAGCTCTCCCTGAATGCGTCACCTCCATCAGCAATTGTTCTGGTAGTGTATCTATACAGTTTTCTTGGTAAAAATCCGGAAGTGGTTTACCATTGCTTCCTTCTGCGCAGTAAATGAGTCTCTGCCCTTGACTTCCTTCCATGCCACTGCTGCCCAGCACAGGTGAGTTAAGAGTTTATATTACATTAAGCCCCTAGTACAGTGCTTTGCACAGAGTAAATTCTCACTAAATACAATCGAATGAATGAATAAATGAATGAATGAAAGAGTTGGTAGACGTTCTCTGCCCACCACCACCACCTTACATTCTAGAGGGGGAGACATTAATATTGATAAATTACAGATATGGGCATAAGTGCTGTGGGGCTAAAGGGTGAATGAAGGATGCAAACGAGACACAGAAGGGAGTGGGAGAATAGGAAATAATAATAATGATAAGTATGGCATTTATTAAGTGCTTACTATATGCCAGGTACTGTAGTAAGCACTGGGGTGGCTACAAGCAAATCGGGTTGGCCACAATCCTTCATCCCACGTTGCTTTACTTTCTTGTGCCTCAGTTTCCTCATCTGTAAAATGGGGATTAAGACTGTGAGCCCCACATGGGACAGGGATTGTGTCCAACCCGAGTACCTTGTATCTACCCCAGAGCTTAGAACAGTGCTTGGCATATAGTAAGTGTTTAACAAATACCATAATTGTTATTATAATTATGTCTGGAGATTACTCCTACTTCCCAACCCACTGGGCTGCACCAGCTTTCTACAAAATATTGACTCAATCCATCAATCGTATTTATTGAGCACTTACTATGTGCAGACCACTGTACTAAGCTCTGGGAGAGTACAATGCAACAGATAGTAGATACGTTCCCTGCTCGTAATGAACTTGTGAGTTTGTACTTAGATGTTGAATGCAGAGACAAGGGAGCAAGGGGTGTTGTGGTACCCAGGAATCTCTCTCCATTTTACTGCTCATTTAAGCCCTTAAGGGTGGGCGGATGTGATACTTGCCAGAACAGTTGGGGTGAGGAGGAAGCGGGGAGGTCTGCCCAAGCCCCATAAATACACGAATAGAGCCAGAGCAAAAAGGAAGACAGACACCCCAAAATGGCCCATTCATTTAATTAATCAATCAATCAGTGGTACTTATTGAGCACTTACTATGGGCTCAGTACTAGGTGAGAAGCGGCATGGCATAGTGGATAACACACAAGTCAGTGGATAACACACAAGTCTGGGAGTCAGAAAGACCTAGATTCTAATTCCAGCTCAGCTGGGTGAACTTGCACAAATCACTTTGCTTCTCAGGTCCTCAGTTTCCTCATCTGTAAAATGGGCACTAAAACTGTGAGCCCCCCGTTGGACATGGACAGTGTCCAAGTTATCTTGGACCTCCCCCAGTGCTTAATACAGTGTCTAGCACCTAGTAAGTGCTTAAGAAATACCTTTAACCACTGCCCCTCCATGCCCCAAACACCCAAAACAGTCTGAAAGTAAGTGATACTCCACAAGGTAGACTAGTGTCCTCATACTGGATTGGTCACAGAACCAGAAGATGGAGGAAGGACCTTCTTACAAATCCAGTTATACTTGTGGTTACAGTTCCCATCGTTCCACGACTTCGTATGTTCTCTCTGGAGATGGACACAGTCTTCCTTTAGGTCCTTTCCCTGATTCTAGTTGTCTGGCTGTCCATCAACCCAGAACCTGAAAGATGTCAAGGACTTTAATTCCAGACCCTCTAGACTGCCACGCATTGTGGGCAGGAAACGTGTCAGGTTACTGTTATATAATACTCTCCCTAGTGCTTAGTTCAATAAATATGACTGAGTGAGACCAAGAGGTAAAATCCTATTTAGTAATCCGGAATCCATCAGGCATAATAAATGAGTGCTCAATGTGTACCAAGCACTGTATTAAGAGCTCGGGAGAGTACAATAGAGCAATATAACAGCCACGTTAGACTATGGGAAAGGTTTAGGCTAAGAGAAAAGGTAGGGTTCGTGGAAAAGGTTAGGCCAGGGGAAAAACTTAGGCTAAGGGAAAAAGTAAGGCTAGGGGAAAAGTTAGGCTATGGGAAAAGGTTAGGCTGGGGAGGTTAGGCTAAGGGAAAGGGTTAGGCTGGGGGAAAAGATTAGGTTACACAAAAAGGTTAAGCAAGGATAAAAAAGTTGGGCTAGGGGAAAAGGTTAGGCAAGAGGAAAGGTTTAGGCTTGGACAAAAGGTTAGCTACAGGAAAAGTTTAGATTAAGTGAAAATGTTAAGCCAGGGGAAAAGATTAGTCTAGAGGAAAAGGTCAGGCCAGGGGACAGTTTACATTAGGGGAAAAGTTTAGGCTACAGGATAAGGTTAGGCAGGGGAAAGGTTTAGGATAGGATAAAAGGTTAGGACAGGTTAAAAGATAAGACCAGGAGAAAAGGTTAGATTAGGGGAAAAGGTTATGCTAGGGGACAAGGTTAGGCTAGGGGAAAAGGTTAGTCTAGGGGAAAAGGTTAGGCTAGGGAAAAAGGTTAGGCTAAGGGAAAAGTTTACTTTAGGGGAAAAGATTAGGCAAGAGGAAAAGGTTAGATTAGGGGAAAAGGTTATACTAGGGGACAAGGTTAGTCTAGGGGAAAAGATTAGGTCAGGGGAAAAGGTTAGGCCATGGGAAAAGGTTAGGCTACAGGGTAAGGTTAGGTGAGAGGAAAAGGTTAGGATAGGGGAAAAGGTTACACCAGGGGATAAGGTTAGGGCAGGTTAAAATATTAGACCAGGAGAAAAGGTTAGATTACGGGAAAAGGCTATGTTAGGGCACTCGGTTAGGCTAGGGGAAAAGGTTAGGCAAGGGGAAATGGTTAGGCTAAGGGAAAAGGTAAAGAGCTAGGGGAAAAGGTTAGGCTAAGGGAAAATGTTAGGCTAGGGGAAAAGGTTAGCCTAGGGGAAAAGATTGGCAAGGGGAAAAGGTTAGGCTGGGGAAAAGGCTAGGAAAAAGGTGAGTTTAGGCATAAATATTACGTTAGGCAAAACAGTTAGGCTAGGGGAAAAGGTTAGGCTATGTGAAAAGGTTAGGCCAGGGGAAAAGATTAGGACAGAGGAAATGGTTAGGCTAGGCGAAAGATTAGATTGGGGGAAAGGATTAGGCTAGGGGAAAAGGTCAGGCTAGTAGAAAAGGTTAGGCTAGGGGAAAGAGTTAGGTTAGGCTAGGCTAAGGGAAAAGGTTAGGACAGCAGAAAAGGTTAGGCCAGGGAAAAAGGTTAGTCCACAAGAAATATTTATGTGAGGGGAAAAGGTTAGACCAGGGGAAAAGGTTAGCCTAGGGGAAAGGTTAGGCTAGGAGAAGAGGTTAGGGTAGGTCTAAAAGTTTGGTTATGAGAAAAGCTTACGTTAGGCAAAAACGTTAGGATATGCTAGGGGAAAAGGTTAGGCTAGGGGAAAAATTTAGGTTAGGTGAAAAAGTTACATGAGACGAAGAGGTAGGTTAGGCCAGGGGAAAAACTTAGGCCAAATGAAAAGGTTAACGTAGGGGAAAAAGTTCTGCCAAGAGAATAATTTACACTAAGGGAAAAGGTTAGTCTGGGGAAGAGGTTAGGCTAGGGTAAGAGGTTAGGCTAGGTGAGGTGGTTGGGCTAGAGTAAAAGATTAGGCTAGGGTAAAAAGTTAGGCTCGAGGAAAAGGTTAGTCCAAGCAAAAGGGTTAGCCCAAGGGAAAAGGTTAGGTTAGTGAATAAGGTTAATTTTGGCAGAAATGTAGGGCTAGGGAAGAGGTTAGGCCTTGGTAGAAAGTTAGGCTGGGTAAATGCTTGGGCTAGGGGAAAAAGTTAGGCTAGGTAAAACGGTTAGGCTAGGGGAAAATATTAGGCTACTAGGTTTATGCTAAGGGAAAAGGTTAGGCTAGGGGGAAAGGTCTGGGGAGAGGAAAAGGTTAGATTAGGGGTAAAGATTAGACTAGGGGAAAAGGTTAGGCTAGGGGAAGAGGTTAGGCTAAGAGAAGAGGTAGGCTAGAGGAAAAGATTTAGTCTAGCGCAAAAAGTTGGGCCAGGGGAAAAGTAAGCCCAGGGAAAGCGGTTAGGCCACAGAAAATGTTTAGGATAAGGGGAAAGGATAGTCTAGGGGAAAATGTTAGGCTAGGAGAAAAGGTCAGATTAGGGGAAAAGGTTATGTTAGGGGAAAAGGTTTGGCTGGGAAAAAGGTTAGGCCAAGATAAAAAGTAAGGTTAGGCTAAGGGAAAAGGTTAGGCTAGTGGAAGAAGTTAGGCTAGGCAAAGAGGATAGGCTAGGGGAAATGGTTAGGCTAGGCGAAGAGGTTAGTCTAAGGGTACCCTTTTTCCTTACCTACCCTTTGCCCCCAGCCTAATCTTTACCCTAGTCTAAACTTTGCCCCTAGCCTAACTTTTACCTCTAGCCTAACCTATTCCCCTAGCCAAATATTTTCCCCTAGTTTGAGCCTTTACCCTAGCCTGAACTTTTCCCTAGCCTAACCTTTACTCTAGTCTAAGCTTTCCCCCAGCCTAACTTTTTCCCTAGCCTAACCTTTTCCCCAGCCAAACCTTTGCTCCTAGCCTAACCTTTTGTTCTAGCCTTAACCCCCGGCCTACCGTTTTCTCCTAACCTAACCTTTCCCTTATGAAACCTTTTCCCCTAGCTTGAGGTTTTCCCCTAGCTTTAGCTATCCCCAGTCTAAGCTTTTCCCTAGCCGAACCTCTTCCCTAGCTTAACCTTTTCCCCAACCTAACCTTTTCCCCAGCCAAACTTTTACCCTTAGTTTGAGTCTATACCCTAGCCTAAGCTTTTCCCTAGCCTAACCTTTACCCTAGCCTAAGCTTTCCCCCAGACTAACCTTTTCCCTAGCCTAACCTTTGCCCCTAGCTTAACCTTTGCCCATTCCCTAACCTTTTCCCTAGCCTAACCTTTTCCCTGGCCAAAGCTTTGCCTCTAGCCTAACCTTTTGCTCTCGCCTTAACCTTTCCCCCCATCCTACCCTTTCCACCTAACCTAACCTTGTCCCTTAGCAAAGCCTTTTCCCCTAGCTTGAGGTTTTCCCCTAGCCTAACCTTTTCCCCTATCCAAACCTTTTCCCTAGCCTAACCTTTCCCCTATTGTAAACTTTTTCCCTATTGTAACATTTTCCCCTAGCCTATCCTTTTCCCCTATCATGACCTTTCCTCCTTGCCTAACCTTTTCCCCTAACCTAACCTTTTCCCTTTGTAAAACAAATTCCCCTGGCCTAACGTTTTCACTTGGCCTAACTTTTTGCCTTAGCCTAACCTATTCCCCTAGCCTAATGTTTTCCCCTAGCCTAACCTCTTCCCCTAGCCTAATCTTTTCCCCTAGCGTAAACTTAACCTAACCTTTTTCCCTGAACACACAATTTCCCCTGGCCTAATCTGTTCTCCTGGCCTAACCTTTTCCTGTGGCCTAACCTTTTCCCATAGCCTAACCCCAGATCCTAGCTTAACCAGTTCCCCTAGCCTAACCTCTTCACCCAGCCTAAACTCTTCCCTTAGCCTAACCTTTTCCCCTAGCTTAATCTTTTCCCCTCACCTGACCTTTCCCCCACTCTAATCATTTATCCTGGCCTATCCTTTTCCTCTAGTCTAACCTTATCCCCTTAGCCTAAACTTTTTCCAGAAGCCTAACCTAATCTTATTGCCAATCATAACCTTTTTAATAATGTTGGTATTTGTTAAGCGCTTACTATGTGCAGAGCACTGTTCTAAGCGCTGGGGTAAACACAGGGGAATCAGGTTGTCCCACGTGGGGCTCACAGTCTTAATCCCCATTTTACAGATGAGGGAACTGAGGCACAGAGAAGTGAAGTGACTTGCCCACAGTCACACAGCTGACAAGTGGCAGATCTGGGATTCGAACTCATGAGCCCTGACTCCAAAGCCCGTGCTCTTTCCACTGCGCCACGCTGCTTCTCTTTTTGCCTAACCTAACTTTTTCCTGTACCCTAACCTTTTCCCCTACCCTAAACGTTTCCCCTGGACTAACCTTTACCCCTAGGCTAACCTATTTGTCCAGCCTATTTTATATACCTGGCCTAACCCTTTTGCCTGGCCTAACTTGTTCCCATTGTCTAACCTTTTCCTCTAACCTAACCATTCCCCCGGCCTATCTTTTTTTCCTGGTCTAACTTTCTGCCCTGGTGTAACCTTTTCCACCTGCCTAACCTTTTCCCCTACCCTAAACTCTTCGCCTAGCCAAACCATTTCTTCTAGCCCAATCCATTCTCCTAACCTAACCTTTTCCGCTAGCCAAACCTTTTTCACCTAGCCTAACCTTCTCCCCTAGTTTAACCTTTCCCCCTAACCTAACTTTCTCCTGTAGTCTAAACTTTTCCCCTAGCCTAAGCTTTTTCCCTGGCCTAACCTCTACCCCTGGGGTAACTTTTTTGTCCAGCCTAATCCTTTCCCCTGGCCCAGACTTTTCACCTGGCCTAACTTTTTGCCCTGGCGTAACCTTTTCCCATTGCCTAACCTTTTCTCCTAGCCTAAACTCTTTGCCTAGCCAAACCATTTCCCCTAGCCTAATCTATTCTCCTAGCCTAACCTTTTCCCATAGCCAAAACTTTTTCCCTAGCCTAACCTTTTCCCCTAGCCTAAACCTTTCTCCTGTCCTAAGCTTTTCCTTTAGCCTAAACTTTTCTGCTGGCCTAACCTTTTCCCTTGGCCTAATCTTTTCCCCTGGCCTAACCTTTTCTCCTGGCCTAAACCTTTCCACTTCCCTATACTTTGCCCCTAGCCTAAACTTTTCCTCTGGTCTAATATTTTCCCCTAGCCTACCGTTTTCCCCTACCCTAACCTCTTCCTCACCTTTTCCCATAGCCTAACTCCGGATCCAACCCTAACCTTTTGCCCTAGCCAAGACTTTTGCCCTAACCTAGCCTAATCTTTTGCCCTAGCCTAACCTTTTCCCCAGACCTAACCTTTTCCCCTGGCCTAACCATTTCCTCTGGCCTAACCTTTTCCCCTAGCCCATGCCTTTCCCCTAGCCTAATACTTTCCCCTAGCCTAACCTTTTTACCTAGCCTAACCTTATCCTGTAGCCTAACCTTTTCCCCAGTCTAACCTTTTACCCCGTCCTAACCTTTTCTACTGGGCTAACCTTTTCCCTAGCCTAAGCTAACTTTTTCCCCTAGCCTATCTTTTTCCACTGGGCTAACCTTTTCCACTGGCCTAACCTTTTCCCATGGCCTAAACCTTTCCCCTAGCCTAACCTTTTTCCCTAGCCTAAACTTTTCCCCTTACCTAACTTTTTCTCCTAGCCTAACCTTTTCCCTTAGCCTAACCTTTTCCCCTGGCCTAACCTTTTTCCCCTGGCCTAACCTTGTCGCCTGGCCTATCCTTTTCCCCTGGCTTTACCTCTTCCGCTAGCCTAACCCTTTCCCCTGGCCTAACCTTTTCCTCTGGCCTAACCATTTCCCCTGCCCTAACCTTTTCCCCTATCCTAGCCTAAACATTTCCCCTAGCCTAAGCATTTCCCCTAGCCTGACCTAACATTTCTCCTAACTTAGCCATGTTGCCTAACCTATCTTTTCTCCCTACCCTATACTTTTCCACTGGCCTAACCTTTTCCCCTGGCCTAACCTTGTCACCTGGCCTGAACCTTTTCTCTTGGCCTAACCTTTTTCCCTAGCCTAACTTTTTCCCCAAGCTTAACCTAAACTTTTCACCTAATCTTTTTGCCTAACCTACACTTTTTACCCCACCTAACGTTTTACTCTACCCTAACCTTTTCCCCAGTCTAACCTTTTCTAGTAGCCTTAAATTGTCCCCTAGCCTAACCTTTCCCCCATTCCTAGCCTAACCTTTTCACCTAATGTAACCTTTTCGCCTAACCTACACTTTGTACCTCACCTAACTTTTTTCACTAGCCTAACCTTTTCCCTAGCCTTAGCCTTGCCCCTAGCCTAACCACAGATCCTAGCCTAACCTGTTTCATTTCCCTAGCCTAACATCTTCCCCTAGCCTAATATTTTCCCCTAGCCTGACCTCTTCCCCTAGCCTAACCTTTTCCCGTCCTCTAACCTAACTTTTATCACTAGCCTAACCTTTTCCCCTCCCCTAACCTTTTCCCATACTCTAAACATTTCCTCTAGCCTAACCTTTTCCCCTAGCCTAACCCTTTCCCCTAATTTAACCTTTTCTTCTAGCCTAAATTTTTCCCAGCCTAACCCTTTCCCCTAATCCAACATGTTCCTCTAGCCTAATCTTTTCTCCTGACTTAGCCTTTTCTCCTGGGCTAACCTTTTCACCTGACCTAACCTTTTGCCCTAGCCAGAGAAGCAGCGTGGCTCAGTGGAAAGAGCATGGGCTTGGGAGTCAGAGATCATGGGTTCTAATCCCAGCTCTGTCTCTTGTCAGCTGTGTGACTTTGAGCAAGTCACTTAACTTTTCTGGGCCTCAGTTACCTCATCTGTAAAAGGGGAATGAAGACTGTGAGCCCCACGTGGGACAACCTGATCACCTTGTATCCCCCCCCAGAGCTTAGAACAGTGCTTTGCACATAGAAAGCACTTAAAAAATACCAACATGATTATTATTATTATTAGTCTAACCTTTTCCCTTAGCCTAACCTTTTCCCTTCCTCTAACCTAAACTTTTCCCCTGGCCTAACCTTTCCCCCAGCCTAAACTTTTCCCCTGGCCTAAACGTTTCCCCTGGCCTTTTTCCCCTAGCCTAACCTTTTTCCCTAGCCTAACCTCTTCCCTTAGCCTACCTTTTCCCTTCCTCTAACCTAACCTTTTCCCCTAGCCTAACCTTTTCCCCTGGCTTAACCTTTTCTCCTGGCTTAACCTTTCCCCTTGCCTAACCTTTTCCCTCACCTTAACCTTTCCCCTAGCCTAACCTTTTCCCCTAGCCTAACCTTTTCTTCTAGCTTTAGGCAAGGTGAAGAGATTAGGTTAGGGGAAATGATTATGCTAGGATAAAAAGTTAGGCCTTGAAAAATGGTTAGCCCAGGGGCAAAGGTTAAGCCACAGAAAATGTTTACACTAAGCGAAAAGGTTAGGCTAGGTGAAAAGGTTAGGCTAGGGGAAAAGGTCAGATTAGGGGAAAAGGTTAAGCTAAAGATAAAGGTTAGGTCAGTGGAAAAAGTTAGGCCATGGGAAAAGTTTAGGCTAGGGGCAAAGGTTAGGCTAGGGGAAAATGTTCAGAGAGGGGAAAAGCTTATATTGGGGTAAAGATTAGGCTACGGAAAAAGGTTAGGTTAGGGGAAAAGGTTAGGCTAGGCGAAGAGGTTTCGGTAGGGGAAAAAGTTAGGCTAGGTGAAGAGATTATGGTAGGGGAAAAGGTTAGGCTAGGAGAAGAAGTTAGGCTAGACAAAGAGGTTCAGGTAGGCCTTAAGTTTACGTTAGGCGAAATGGTTGTTAGGCTTGGGAAAATGATTAGGCTAGGGGAAAGGTTAGGCTAGGGTAAAAGGTTAGATTAGGGGTAATGATTAGGCTAGGGAAAAAAGGTTAGGCTAAGGGAAAAGGTTAGGCTAGGGGAAAAGTTTAGTTGAGGGGAAGAGGTTAGGCTAGGGGAAAAAGTTAGGCTAGGCAAGAGGTTATATGAGGGGAAAAGGTTAGGCTAGAGGAAAAGATTAGGTTTGGGCAAAACATTAGGCCCGAGGAAAAAGTTAGGCCAAACCAAAAGGTTAGTCAAGGGGAAAAGGTTATGTTAGGGGAAAAGGTTAAGTTAGGGGAAAATGTTATGCTAGGGGAAAAGGTTAGGCAAGGGGAAAAGATTAGGCCAGGGGAAAAGGTCAGTACAGGTGAAAAGATTAGGCCAGGGGAAAAGATCAGGCTGGGGAAAAGGTTATCTTAGTGGAAAAGGTTAAGATAGAGGAAAAGGTTAGGCTATGGGAAAAGTTACATTAGGGGAAAAGGTTAGACTATGGGAAAAAATTGGGATAGGCTAAGGGAAAAGGTTAGGCTAAAGGCAGGGGTAAGCGAAGCAAAAACATTAGGCATGGGAAAAGGTTAGGCCAGGCGAATCGGTTAGGCCAGGGGAAAATATTAGGCTAGAGAAACCATTAGGTTAGGCGAAAAAGTTAGGCTAGAGGAAAAGGTTAGGCTAGGGGAAAAGGTTACCCTAGGTGAAAAGGTTATGTTAGGCGATAAGGTAATATTACGATAGGGGAAAAGGTTAGATTAGGCGAAAAGGTTAGGTTAGGCAATAAGGTAATGTTAGGATAGGGGAAAAGGTTCAGGTAGGGGAAAAGTTTAGATTAGGGGTAAATATTAGTCTACGGGAAAAGGTTAGGCTAGGGGAAGAGGTGGACTAGGGTAAAAGATTAATCTAGGGCAAAAATTTAGGCTAGGAGAAATGGTTAGGGCAGGTGAAAAGGTTAGCCCAGGGGAAAAGGTTAGGCCACGGAAAGTGTTTAGGATAAGGGAAAAGGTTAGGCTGGGAGAGAAGGTTAGGCTAGGTGAAAAGTTTAGGCTAGGTGAAGAGGTTAGGCAAGGGTGAAAGTTAGGCTAGGTGAAGAGGTTATGGTAGGGGAAAAGGTTAGGTTAGGGTAAGATGTTTGGCTAGGCAAAGAGTTAAGTTCATGTTAGGTGAAATGGTTAGGTTAGGCTTGGGGAAATGATTATGCTGAGGGAAGAGGTTAGGCTAGGGGAAATTTTAGGCCAGGGGAAAGGTTAGCCTAGTGTAAGAGGTTAGATTAGGAGTAATGATTAGGCTAGGGGAAAAAGGTTAGCCCAAGGGAAAACGTTCGACGGGGGGGAAAAGTTTAGTTGAGGGGAAGAGGTTAGGCTAGGGTCAAAAGTTAGGCTAGAGGTTAAGTTAGGGGAAAAGGTTAGGCTAGAGCAAAAGATTAGGCTTGGGCAAAACATTAGGCCTGAGGAAAAAGTTAGGCCAAGCAAAAAGGGGAAAAGATTAGGCTATGGAATAAAGCTGGGCTAGGCTAGGCTAGGCTAGGGCTCTGTTCTGTTTTCAAGGGGAAAAGATTAGGCTAGGGAATAAAGCTGGGCTAGGCTAGGCTAGGCTAGGGCTCTATTCTCCGTGGAGGATTTGGGGGAGAGGCTGGTGCTGTGGATGTCCTGGACTTATTTGTGGTGTTGGTGTGGTACAACTATCATGTAGCCACTGGCCAAAGTCATGAACAGCACAAATGAGAGATCATGGAGGAGCATGGCAAATGCAGGTTTGTTTAAAACAACTTGGAGTCAACCGGGGCCCGACTCCCTACTGGCATCATTTACTGGGACAGTGGCATTCCTTCTCGTGGCTATAATGTATTTGAGTGCATTAATTTCTACCAACAGATTGAGAACACAAAAGGAGACAAGGGAAGGGAGAATATATTTGGGGATATGATGTTTGATAGGAGCACAGCAGGAGGTGCCGGAACTGATAGTGACAGTCTGGAACATGCTTAGGAGACACGTGATGCAGATGGAAAGGCCCCAGGACACTCTTCTGGCGTACCATACCCCACCACATCCAGAGAATTCGCCCAACTGAAGGCCAGAACCATCCCCGGGGCCACTTGGGTGAGAAGTGTCACTGTGTTGTTCACAGTCAGGTGGGCTAGGATCAGGTGAAGGGCTTCTTGGGATGGGGCTGGAGAATGAAGATGGTGATATACAGTGTGAGCGATATTGAGTTCCCCAGAACACCAATCCCAATCTGAGTGATGAAGAGAACTGTGAAGATCAGGTCACTCCAAAGCATTGTCTTGATGGCTTCATGTCTGCAAAGCTCAGGAAACCTCAAAGAGAAACCCCAAAGGGCACATCATTGCTAGCTTCCAATGTTATACTTTGAAACACCTAGCAAGTTGTCATATATTCTTTGTTCAACATGATAGGCAGATTCTGTACTGACAGTACCTTGGGTGAAGGTTCTGGTCAATCAACTCATCAGTGGTATTTATTAAGCACTCACTTTGTGCAGAGCAATGTACTAAGTGTTTAAAAGAGGACAATAGAGTTGGTAGACATGATCCCTGACCTCAGCAATTAATTCTTTCTCCTCTAATCAAAACAATTGTCCTCTTCCTTCTTACCTCCCTAGCTTCATTTTCCATTGCTCACTTTCCAGTGATTCAGTCAATCAGTAATATCATTGTGTGTAGAACCCTGTATTAAGCATTTACTATGGGAGAGAACAATACAATAAAGTTGGTAGACAAGATCCCTGACCTCCAGGGGGTTTATCCAGTAGAATTTATTCGGAGGATCAGTTATGACATTCTTGTTGTCTTGATGGGGTATGTGATATGACTGTCATCTAACTTCCCTGAAGAAAAATAAAATGTTCTGTTGTAATCCACCTGGCAATGACGTTATCTGCACCACAAAAGGGAGGTGTTGCTTAATGTTCAGTTGTACCCTGATAGTCATGGGGGATTGGATAGAGTATCCCCTTTGAATGCGGTGTGGCTCAGTGGAAAGAGCCCGGGCTTGGGAGTCAGAGGTCATGGGTTCTAATCCCGGCTCTGCCTCTTGTAAGCTGTGTGACTTTGGGCAAGTCACTTCACTTCTTTGTGCCTCAGTCACCTCATCTGTAAAATGGGGATTAAGACTGTGAGCCCCACATGGGACAACCTGATCACCTTGTATCCCCCCCAGTGCTTAGAACAGTGCTTTGCACATAGTAAGTGCTTAACAAATGCCACCATTAGTATTATTATTATTATTATCTGCATTCATAGCAACTGGTTTTATAGCCTTAGAATTTGTATCCAACAATTTACAGCCATCCAGGATTCCTGGTGACGGGGGGAGGTTTCTGGCCAGCCATTGACAAGGAGGGGTTTCTGCTGATGGTGACCAAATGGAAAACAGAAAGAAGGAACCAGGGGTGGACCCAGGGCACCAACTCTAGAGGTGACAACACCTCTACCTATGGGCACAGCCAATCACAGAAAGGTCAAAGAGAGATCCAACAATGCACAGATTCTGAGAATACCATACTCAGCATGGACTAGTGGAGAGAGCATGAACCTTGAGATGAGAGGCCTGAGTTCTGATCCTAGTTCTGCTATTTGCCTGCTGTTTGACCTTAGGCAATTCATTTAACTTCTCTGTCTCAGGTTCTTCATCTGTAAAATGTGGATTCAATACCCGTCCTCCCTCTTACTTAATTTAGTGGGACAGACACTATGTCTGATATCATTATTATTATCTACTCCAGAGTTTAGTACGGTATTTTACTTATGATAAATGGTTACCAAATGCCACAATTATTATTACCTGGAAAAAGGAATGTGCAGTGAAATCTCCAAGGTCACAGTTGATATGAAGCATTTCCAGTTGATGAAGTACCAGTGAGATGTACATATAAGAGGACTCCGAGAGAGAATAGCCTGAAAAACAGTAGGTAGATCTGGATGGGAACAAATGCAAAGTCATTCCATCTAGGAGAAGTCTAATCTACTCATCATTGCTTATCAGTGATAATAGAAAATCAACATCCAAACTCTTGGTAATCTACCTAAATGTTACAAGATGCAGTGTTCTCAGTAATTAATGAGAGCAATAATATCAGGTATTGCAATGAATACTTCAAAGTGGACAAATCAGAAAATGAAGAAAATATAATAGAACCCAACCAGATTGGAGAATAAAATTGGAACTAAATGGGATTTAAAACAGCAACTCTTTTTTTAGCTCTAGTCCCTTCATGAACATGAGTTAAGGGGAAAAGAAGCAAAAAGGAAGGTAGAAAGAAAAGGTAAGACACAATTAGTCAATGAAGACAGGATGACTGATGGAAAATAAAAGAAAAAGGAAAGAAAGAGGTGAAAGAGAGGAATCTAGTTAAGTGTAATGCATTTAAATAATTTTTAGGTTGTACCTTAAAACCAAGAAAATCCATAAGTCTTGGGGTACAGCTCCTGCCTCCCAACTGGTGAAACCCCAAGCCATCCACCCTTTTCCCAGCCCATCACCCTCTCCCACCTTCTTCACTCTATTTTCCCCTAACTATATCCCCATGCTCTCAGTTCTTGAAGGTAAAAACTATTTCAGGCCCAGGCCAGAAATCAATCAATCAGTCAATCGATAATATGTAATGAGTGCTTACCTTGTGTCAAACAATGTATCAAGTGCTTAGGAGAGTACAATTCAATAGGTAGGTAGGACAGACTAGAGGGGAGACAGGCATTAAAATGAATGACAAATGAATACATACATAAGTGCTGTGGGGGTGGGGGTGAATATCAAAGTGCTTGAGAGGTACAGATCCAAGTGGATAGGTGACAGAGAAGGGAAAGCAGATGGGGATATTGAGACTTATTCAGGGAAGGCTTCTTAGAGGAGTTTTAATTTTTCTAGGGTTTTGAAGAGGGGGAGAATGATGGTCTATCAGATAGGAAAGGGGAGGAAGTTCCAAGCAAGAGGGAGGATAGGGGCAAGGGGTTATCAGTGAGAAGGATGAGAAATCGAGGTAAAGAAAGTAGGTTGGGGTTAGAGGAGCAGAGTGTGTGGGCTGGGGTTTAGTAGGAGTTCTGCAAGGTAAGTTAGGAGGGGAAGAAATCTTTAAGTGCCTTAAAGCTTCTGGTTAGGAGTTTCTGTTTGGTGAGAAGGTGAATGAGCAACCAGTGGGTGTTCTTGAGGAATGGGGAAATGTGCACTGAATGCTTTTTGAGAAAAATCAACTGGGCAGCAGAATAAGGACTGGAAGTGAGAAGAGGCAGGAGGTAGAAAGGTCAAGGTGGAGACTGATGCAGTAGTCTAAGTATATAAGTCCTTGGATCAGCGTGGTAGCAGTTTTGATGGAGAGGAAAAGCTGGGTGCTAGAGGTGTCGTGAAGGTAGAACTGACAGGATTTGGTGACAGAATGAAAGATGAGTGTAATGCCAAGATTATGGGCTTGTGAGACAGTCAGGATAGTGGTGCTCTTTATGGTGATGGGAAAATCTGGGGGAGGACAGGATTTGGGTGGAGAGGTGAGAGGTTCTATTTTGGACATGTTAAGGTCTCAGTGGGTCATCCAAGAAGAGATGTCCAGAGTGCAGGAAGAAATGGGTGATTGTAGAAAAGGAAAGTGGTCAGAGCTGAAGATGTAGATTGAGGAGTCCCTGGGAAGCAAGCCATGGAGACAGGCTGAGAACTCAGTTGCTCACCCTTCTGTTCCCCACTTAACATACACACCCCCAAATGCCCAGATTCCTCCAACCCAGGCAGCCCTCCTTCTTGCTCTGCTTCTTTCTTTCCTTCTGGCATCAGAGCCTCACTCACCTGGACTGGTCTGTTCTGCCACCATGCTGAGCCATGAGGGGGTCTGTCTTGGCTGTGCCTGGTGCTGCCCAGCCCAGGGACCAGTTATAGGGACAAGGTGGTGTGAGCTCATCTCCACCCAGAGCTGCCATTATTGCATCACCCACTGTTGCTGGGACACTGTCTGCACGTGGAGTGTGAAACATCTCCGAAGTCGAAATCCTCTTCCAATTCACAGTCAGGGTTGAATTAATTCATTTAAGAATTAATTGAGTGAATTGGTGATTAAAAAATGTAGGTTTGGAAGGATAAACTTCTGGGCCTTGAAAAGAGATGCACAGCAGGAGTCGTGATTGTCTTGGAACACGAGATCCAGAAGTGACCTTTAGAGGTTATTTGAAACAGTCGCCAGGAAAGACATTTGTTCACACTTTCATTTACATTTTCTAGGTCAGGGCAGCAACAGATGACTGGATGGACAAAGAGAGGGACTATGGTTGATGCTCAGTGTGTTTTTAATCTCAGCGTGCAGTGAAGATAATTGACAAGCCTTTGGGAGAGAAACCTTACTTACTGCAGGCTATGGAATGTTAGCCAGTTGGTTCTTTCCGCAGGATGGATTCAATCCTAGACCTGATGTTCATGGGTCAAGAAGCCTCTTTCCTTTTTACTCTCTGAGGTCAAGGATTGGGTAATGGGACATGGTTATGAGGGAAACCTTGAGTTCCTTCGGATTGGTTCTTTTTACTAAGAAATTGGGAAAAACCCAACTTTGGAGGAGATGTGATTTTAATAAGGCTTTGAAGGAGGAAAGATTGATGAACTATAGTATATGTCATATATAGCAGAGGGAGGTTGTAGGAAAGGGGTTGGTGGCAAGATAGAGGAGATCAAGTTACCAGGAGTAGGAGGGTGTTGGAAGAGCAAAATGTGCAGGCTGGGTTAAGTAGGAAATCATTGAGACAAGGCAAAAGGGAGAGAGCTGATTGAGCACTTTAAAACCGATCATAAGAAGTGGGTGGTCAAGTATCGGGGCTTCTTGAGGAGTGGGGATAAATGAGCTGAATGCTTTTTGAGGAAAATGATCCAGACAGAAGAGTGAAGAATAGATCACAGACAGGAGAGAGAGTAGGGAGGGAGGTAAACAGGAGGATGATGAGGTATATAATCAGTGCTTATATCAGCATGGAAGCAGTTTGGATGGAGAGGAAAAGGTGGATTCTAGAGATGTTATGAAAGTACAATTGACAGGATTTGGTGACAGGTTGAATATATTTGTTAAGTGAGAGAGATGAGTTTTGTATATTTTTATGGTATTTGTTAAGTGCTTACTATGTGCCAGGTACTGTACTAAGCACTGGGGCAGATACAAGATGATACAGGTTAGACACAGTCCCTGTCCTATGTGAGGCTCACAGTCTTAATCCCCATTCTACAGTTGAGGAAATGGAGGCACAGAGAAGTTAAGTGAGTTGTTCAAGTTAAGGTGGAGCAGGCATTAGAACCCGGGTCCATCTGACTTCCAGGCCTGTCCCCTATCTACTAGGCCCCATTGCTCCTCATTTAAGGATCTTTGCTCAGGAACGTTCCAAGGTTATGGATCTTTCCAAGGTTATGGAATTGTAAGACAGGGAGGATGGTTGTATTGTCTATAGTGATGGGAAAGGTGGGGAAGAACAAAGTTCAGGAGGGAAGATGAGGGGTTCTTTCTAGATATGTAAAATATGAGATGTTAGTGGGACATCCAAGTGGAGATGTTGAGGTGATACCTATGGAAAGAAGAAGACCTCACACCTTTTTGAGAAGACACAGGAGTCCGCAGACCCGGGGATCATTGCTGATGAGAACCAGGGGGCACATAGATGCAAAACATTAGCCCAGAAAGGTGCCAGGATCACAGAGTTTCAGAGCGTCCTTCACCACATAAGTCATAAGCACAGTACCACAGTTGATGCAATAAAAAGACACAAAGCAGATGACGATGACCAGGATTGTCTGACTCGGATGGCTCTGGACTTGGGGGAGGATTTGGGAGAGAGGCTGATGCTGTGGATGTGCTGGACTTGCTTGCGGTGGTGGTGAAGGACCATCACTATGTAGCCACTGGACCAGCTCATGAGACACACAAAGAGGACATCTCAGAAAGTCAAGGCACTTACAAATGCAGTATCTTGTAAACGTATTGCCTGGAGTGACCCTGCACAAAATTTCCTTTAGACATTTTTAACTGTGGCCATAGCATTCCTGGTCACTTCAGTCATTCTCAGAATATGTTTGTCCAACAACAAGGAGAAGATCCAGAAGAAAATGAAGGAGGGGAGGATAAACCTGGGAGTCCTGGGCTTGAGCCGGGCCCAGCAAGAGGTGCTGGGACTGATAGTGACAGCCTGAAACATGCTCAGGAGACATGTGGTGCAGATGGAAAGGCCCCAGGTCACTCTCCTGATGTACAGAATGATCTGGCATCCCACGACATCCATAATATCCTACCCCTTGAAGGCCAGCACCATCCCTGGGGCTAGCTGGGTGAGAAGTATCGCTGTGTTGGCTACGGTCAGGTGGGCGATGCTCAAGTCTGCGGGCTTTTATCCAGCGGGCCTGGGCAATGAAGACACTGACATAAAACAGCAGTAGTGCTGAATTTCCCAGGATCCCAATTCCAGACTGAGTCAGGAATAAAATTGAGACAATCAAGTCCTCCCAAAGCATTTTCTTGATTTCATTTGGAACTGAAGAACCTACAGGACCTTAAAAAGACAAACCCAGTGGGAATCATCAACTTTAAATCCTTAAATGAGAGAAATTGAGATATCTAAGAACAATGTCTGACTCTCTTTGTTCCAAAAGCAGGCTACATCAACTTTGTTTAATTTTCATAAAACAACCTCTTGTGATTGGCCCTACTGCTGCTTTGTAATAATAATAATAATAATAATGGTATTTGTGAAGTGCTCATTGTGCGCCAGCCACTGTATGTTGTTGGTATTTGTTAAGCGCTTACTATGTGCCGAGCACTGTTCTAAGCGCTGGGGTAGACATAGGAGAATCAGGTTGTCCCACGTGGGGCTCACAGTCTTAATCCCCATTTTACAGATGAGGGAACTGAGGCACAGAGAAGTTAAGTGACTTGCCCACAGTCACACAGCCGACAAGTGGCAGAGCTGGGATTCGAACTCATGAGCCCTGACTCCAAAGCCCGTGCTCTTTCCACTGAGCCACGCTGCTTCTCACGCTGCTGCTTCTTCTAGTGCACTGTACTAAGTGCTGGGGGGGGGTACAAGAAAATTGGGCATGTTGTTTCTCGTGCATATGATGTCACATGTGTCCTTGAGTCCAGGGGGTGTGAGGGAAGTCAGATGCCAAGCTTGGGGTGACACAAAAGGAAGACGTGGGGCTGAGCAAGTTAAGACTATAGCTTCTCTTTCCTGCCTTTTTCTCCCTCAACCCAATTCTGTGAGAGCCCTTCCTCCTGTCCCTCTTTAAGATCTTGGAGATAGGTTTGCTTTACCTTTTATGGGATTTCTACAGCACTGAACATTCTTCTAACATTACCCAAATAATCATATAACAATAATTGTTTTGTCTTATGTCGTCAAGTCATTTCTGACCCATAGCAACACCAGGGACATATCACTCCCAGAACGCCCTGCTCTCCATCTGCAATCATTCTGGTAGTGTATCTGTAGAGTTTTCTTGGTAAAAAAATGGAAGTGGTTTACCATTGTCGCCTTCCATGCAGTAAACACGAGTCTAGAGTACAGTTTTGGTGGAGCAAAAGGGACAGAAGACAGATTGGAAGGGGTCAACTCCCCCAAGAGATTTGGAGAGGCATGGTTGAAGGGAGATAGAGCGATAACTGGAGGGGCCTTGGAGTCGAGAGAGGCTTTTTTTAGGCTAGGGAATACATGAAAATGTGTAAAAGCAGTGGGGAAGAAGCCACTGTAAAGTAAATGGTTGAAGATGGTGGTCAAGGAGGGAAGAAGGGAAAGGACAAGTGTTTTTATAAGGTGTGAAGGGATGGGATCAGTGATGCATGTGGAGGGGGTAGATTCTGAGAGGCAGTGGGAGATCTCTTGAGAAACTCCTGGGAAAGGTAGGAAACTCGAAGAATGGGCAGGGAAAGAGCAAGGGAGATTTTAGGGAGATCATGCTTGATGGTTTCAATTTTATTGATGAAATATAGGGCCAGATAACTAGGGGAAAGAGATGGTGGGCTGTCAGGGGGACAGAAGGCTTCAGAAGGGAGTTAAACATCTGAAACAACTGGTAAGGGCAATGGGCACGGGAGCTAATAAGGATGGAGAGAAAATGTTGGCTGGTGGAGGAGAGGAGAGGATGCATTTGAAATGGACATTCAGCAGTGATCTACAGCTCATGTACAGAAGTGCAGAAAGTGTACTGTGGAGGTGATCCAGGGCTGTGGTGGTCCGAGATTGGCAGAGCCAAAGTGGAGTGAGTTTAGTTCAGTAGAGAAGGTCATTTTGAGAGCATCAATTTGTGCACCAAGAGAAGGTTCAAAGGTCACCAATGATCTTCTTCCTATTAAATTAATGGCCTCTACTCTCTTTTAATCCTCCTTGATCCTGAATCTACCTTTGACACTGTGGACCAGTCCCTTCTCCTGGAAACATTATCTAACCTTGGCTTCACTGACACTCACCTCTCCTGGTTCTCCTCTTACCTTTCTGGGCACTCATACTCTGTCTCTTTCACAGGCTCCTGCTCTGCCTCCCACCCCCTAACTGTGGGATTCCCTCAGGCCTCAGTTCTGGATCCCCTTCTATTCTCCATCTTCACTCACTCCCTTGGAGAACTCATTCACTCCCATGGCTTCAGTGACCAATGCTATGCAGATGATTCCCAAATCTACATCTTCTAGCCATGATCTCTCTCCTTCTCAGTCTTGCTTAGTCAAAGAATATCTCTTGGAGAAAATATGATCTTACGGGGCTTTGAATTGTAAAAGTGGATGTTGTATACGAGTGATGACCTTAATTAAAAGAATGAGAGTGGAGAGTGGAGTCCCCCTGATGGAGTCTATTGAATGCACCAGGAAAAGGGCAGGTTATAGACAAATCCTGAGCCCTCAGGTAGATACCAGGAAGTTATTCATTAATTAATTCATTCAGTTGTATTTATTGAGCACTCACTGCATGCAAAGCATGGTACTAAGCTCTTGGGTGAGTACAATACAGCAATAAACAGTCACATTTCCTGCCCACAACAGGCTCACAGTTTAGACTGGGGGAGACAGACATCAAAACAGGTAAATACAATGACAGACATGTACATAAGTGCTGTGAGCCTGGGAGTAGGGAAGAGCAAAGTCACTCCAGCTTCATGAACAGTAATCAGCAGACGAATCATGAACCCTCAACTGCTCTCACAAAGATGTCAGTCATGGACCTTTGTGAGAATATTATCTCAGCCTGACCGTTCAGTGCCCCTGAACCATGAACACCATCCCATTTGATTTCTCCTTCATATCCTTGCTGAGAGCACAACAGCCATTAGTCACTCAACTGGTTCGGTCTGTTCTCCTTCAGCCTTGGGTAACAGGGATCTTGTCTTGTGTCTTCCTGGTGGGGCCCGGTCTGGGCAGCAATTAAAGGGACGAGATGGTGTGAGCTCACTTTCCTCCAAGGTAGTGATTACTGTGTCACTTGCCGCTGCTTTGACACCATTTGTAGTGGGAGAACTGAGATGTTCCCAGAGCAGGGACAAACTTCCCTCTGTAAGGAAAATCATCCTCCAAGTCCCACTAATATGTAAATTAAGTAATTGTACACAAGGTTAAGCAAATTATTGAAAGGAAATCAATTGGGAGTAAAATTTTCTGAGACTTGATCAGAGATGTACACTAAGCGTTGTGATAGTCATGGAATCCTAGAGCTAAAAGTGATGTTTGTTAAGGAATGTAATAAGCACTGAAGTATTCATTCAATTGCATTTATTGAGTGCTTATTGTGTGCAGAGCACTGTACTAAGCACTGGCATAGGTACAAGATATTCAGGTCAGGCACAATCATTGTCCCACATGGGGTTCACAGTCTAAATAGGAGAGACAACAGGAATTGTCCTTTTACAGATGAGAAACCAGAAGCACACAGAGGTTAAGTGACTTGCCCAAGGTCACACATTTAGCAAACCAGTATCAGAACCCAGATCCTCTCAAATGCAGGCCCATGCTCCTTATACTGGGCCTTGCTGCTGGTGGTAAAAACACCAACTGGAGATCATTTGGTCCAGTCCTGTGCCTCAAGGCAGGCATATCACCACACCATCCTGGACAGATGCTTGTCCAATTTTCCTTACTGTTTCCAGGTCAGAGAAGGGAGAGAAATGCCTGAGAAACTAAAATAATGTAGGATGTTAAGCTTGCTTTTATATCATAGTTAAATTGGATCGAGCTAAAGAGCAATGGAAAGAGTATTGTTTGGAGCCTGGCTATCTGTATAACGTTTGGCGATTGGACACAGTGGCGTAGCTAGAGTGTGTGCTGCCCAGGGCAGCCCTTGAGTTTGCTGCCCAGCATCTCCCCTCCCCCCAATTTGGCGTATCCCACACACAGCTGTGCTGCGGCATTAAAAGACCTCCCCCTGGGTCCGTTCACAGGTTTCACATTGTCAACAATGATAAAACAGCCCTGAATACATCACTGGATAATGTTTATTGTTTGGCCAAGACAAAAATCGCTTAAATACAAATGTCATAGTTTAAGTTACTCTAAATTGAAAAGGTCCTTCAACTGTGAGTAGTGTCCCGACATTAAAACCACTTTCATTTCAATGTAGCCTATACAGGCTTATACAGCAGACCAAAAGTGCCGCCCCCATATAATTGTTGCGCAGGGCAGACTGCCCCCCTCGCTCCCCTCTAGCTACACTACTGAATGAACACATTCTCAGAATTGATGATCATAGGTTCTAGTGCTTTTACCTGTTTGGAACGTGGGACCAAAGGCTCAGTGATGATAAAAGTTTGGGACGGAAGCTTTTTGGTTTTCAGAATAGCTATCCATTCCACTCAAAAATGGAAATATCATCTTTTTGCTTAGCTAACACTTTTTGTCTTAAATCACTCAGATGATGGCGGAAATGAATGATATAAAATACATGGAGCTGAACCTGTCTCTTCATTCTATGTCCTGTAGTTTAAGGGTATTTACTTATTTCTTCTTATTATTAAATGGGGATTCTCCCTCCTACTTAGACTGTGAGTCCCAAACTGGACAGGGACTGTGTTTTCCTGATTAACTTGTATCAACTCCAGGGCTTAGAACAGTGCTTGATACAGAATGACTGCTTAACAAATACTATCAACATTATTATGTGCAAAGTATTGTACTAAGCACTGTGAAAGAAATATATAGATGAGGTATAGACATGGTTCCTGGCATCAAGGGGCTCATAATCTAAGGATGAGGTGGGTGCTGAGGGCAGTGCAGGTGTTGGCAAGGACAGATGAACAAAGATTCAAAAGATATAGGTGATGACCAACATAAATCAATCGGTGGTATTTATTGAGCTCCTGCTGGGTGAATAACAATGTACTAAGTGATTGGGAGAATACAGTACAATAGAGTAGGTAGACATAATCCCTGCGCTCAGAAGTTTACAGCCTAGTGGGGGAGATAGACATTAAAATCTGTTGCAGGAAGAGAAAGGGCAGAGAATAAGGATATGTATATACGTTGGGCAGTTGGGGGTGGGGTGAATGGCCAAGTGCTTAGGGCTACAAAAGGTACAGACTAAAGTGTGTAGGTGACACAGAAGGGAGGGGAAATAGGGTGGGGAAATGAGGGGCTAGTCAGGTAAGGCCTCTTGGAGGACATATGATCATCTTACCCGGGCTTTGAAGATAGGGAGAATGGTGGTCTCCCAATCAATCATTCAGTGATATTTAGTAAGCACTTATTCTGTGCAGACACTGTACTACGTACTTGGGAGAGTATAATACAAAAGAGTTGGTAGACATGCTCCCTGTCCACAAGGAACTCACAGAATAGAGGGGTAGACATATAAAAGTAAATTACAAATGATGCGTACGTAAGTGCTCTAAATTACAAATGGATACATACATAAGTGCTCTGCTGTTGTTGGAGAGGTGAATAGTAAATTTCTTAATCAGAACAGACCCAAATGCAAAGGCCACATAGAAAGGTGACAGAGAAAGGGAAGTGAGGGGTTAGTCAGGGAAGGCCTCTTAGAGGACATATGATTTTAGCAGGGCTTTGGAAATGGGGAGAGTATGTCGGATATGAAGGGAGAGGGAGCCTTGAGTAGGTGCCCTGCCTTCCAAGAGAGGATGTGGAAAAGTGGTCATTGGGAAAACAGGTGAGAGGTCACTTTACTAAGCTCTTGGGAGAACATAGTAGAATTGATAGGTATGATTCCTACTGGGGAAGTCTGACACTAAAATAAATTTCAGGGAAGAGGAAGCAATAGAATATGCACATCTCTGTGTAAATGCTCTGGGAGTGTTCTGTGAGGACCCAAGTACTTAGAGGATGTGGAAGAGTTGAAGTGGGAGATGGAATGGGGCATAAAGGGGAGGGGGCCTTGTTTCAAAGGTCTAAGAGTTGCAAGGCAATGATTTCAAGAAAAGAACAAGAAGTTAGTCTAAAGTAAATAGAGCTGACCGTGACACTTCATCCTATTTCCCATCAGTTAGATTTTCCAGGGTTTCTAGATCTATAGGTGTGGATTTAAGGGAATGAAAATACTTCTTCTTGGGAGACATGTCTTTGTTCTCTGGGCTTTGTGAGATGGGCAGAGAGGGTGAGTTGTGCAAGTTGAGAGGGAGAGGGTTCATGGAGAAATCCAGCTGGAATCAATGAAGCCTGATCCTTTTTTCAAAAAGCTTTTTAAGTGTGAAATGTGCCCTATTTTCCTTAATTTCTTCAGGAAAAGTAATGATCTTTGTGCTCTTGAGGTCTCCCCTCTCTCCTCTGAGCTCAGGGAATGGAGTCTACACACTCTCATCCTGAATATGGGGGTAGAGAACAATGTCTGTGTACAGGAATGGAAAGATAATAAATCCCTCCAGTAATTTGCTATCTCACTGGACGTTCCAGATGTTTGCTTTTCTCTCATGGAATAAAGAGGGTCAGTGCATGGGATAAAGCTTTCTTCCAAAGTATATGCATTCCTCTCTCTATAGCCTTCATAGTGGGGATATTGACAGAGAATTAGACAAGAAGGTAAGGTGTGGTTCACCACAGGGATCTACGGAAGCAGAAAGGCCTGGCGTCTTCATGGGCCCACACTGTGGCCTGGGGACCCAGGAATCACTGCTGATCAGGACCAAGGGACAGAGGAAGGCATAACAGGCACCTAGAAAGGTTACCACAACATACAGTATCAGTTCTTTTTCATCTGTATAATTTAAAAGCACAGTGCCGCTGTTGATGCAATAAAAGCAAAGCAGGTGATGAGCAGCAGGATGGTCTGGGTGGCTCTGGTCTCTGCTGAGGATTTTGGGGAGAGGCTGGTGCTGTGGATGTGCTCGACTTGTTTGCGGTGTTGGTAGAGCACAAGGTCCATGTAGCCACTGGCCCAGCTCTTGAGGAACATGAAGATCAGATCTCGCATAGTCATGGCACACATAAATGCAACCTCAGTGAAAAATATAACATGAGACGAACTAGAACAGGATTTTCTATCTTAGCCATGAATGATGATAGTGACATTACTGGAGATAAACTGATTTCAGAATATTCATATCTACCAACAAGTTGAGGATCCAGAAGAAGAGGAAAGAAGGGAGAATGTAGTTGGGGGCTCTGGGTTTGAGCTGGGCCCAGAGGGAGGTTCTGGGACTGATGGTGATGGCCTGGAACATGCTCAGGAGACAAGTGGTGCAGATGGACAAGCCCCCAGACACTCTCCTCATGTACAGCACGATTTGATACCCAATGCTATCCATGATAATCTTCAAGCTAAAAGCCATTAACATCCCCAGGGCAGCCTGCGTGAGCAGTGTCACCCTGTCAGGTGGGTCAGGATCAGGTCTGTGGACTTCTTCCGATGGGGCTGAGATATGATGACACTGACATACAGCATGAGCAGGGTGGAATTCCCCAAGAGCCCAATCCCAGTCTGAGCCAGGAAGAAAATAATTAAGATCACATCATTTGACAGCATTTTCTTGATTTCTTGACAGTGGTAGAGCCTGGAACAGCATAAAGAAAGAGATCCAATTGGTTGCAGTGGTGCTCAGTACTCAAATGGTAAAATTTGAGATGCCTGTAGTTGGGTCAGTCTTTACTGTCCGGAATACTGGCTAAATTTCCAGGATGCTTTTATATTGGTTGAACCTTCCTGCAGAAGGATTCTGCTGCTGAGGATTGCTGATTCACCATTTAATTGTATGATGGCATGTGACACAGGTCCCTAGCAGATGTTGCAAGAGCAAAAAGGGTTGGATAGTAAGTTTCAAGGTATCTACCCTCAAGTAAATTCATTATTATGGTACTTATTAAGGGCTCCTTCTATACCACAGTACCGTGCCCTGGGGAAAGACACAAGATGAACAGATTAGACACAGTTTCTGTTCCTCATGACCAACTAGGTTGGGAGAGCAGGTATCTTAATCCCACTTTACAAAGAAGGAAACTGAGGACTCAGAATTCAGTGACTTTCCCAAGATTTTATAGTAGTGGCATAGATGGGATTAGAACGTGGCTCTTCTGTCTCCCAGATATGTGCTCTTTCTGTGAAGCTATGTTGTCATTCAAGCTGTAAACAAAACTCACTTTTTCTAGGAAAGGAAAGACCCATGACAATAATTGTTCCCAAATGAACCTGAAATAGGGAGTGTGCAGTCAAATCTCCAAGTTTGACTGTAACTTCAGGTTCTTCCAGTGCTTTGCCCACATGAAGCAGGCAACACATACCACTGATTAATTGAGTGGGGTTTTCACTATCTTTTAAGACCTGCAGTGAATAATTCATTCATTTTTTCGATCATATTGAACACTTAGTGTGTGGAGAGCACTGTACTACGTGCTTGGGAGAGTACAATATAACAGTTAACAGACATATTCCCTGCCCACAACGAGCTAGAGGGGGAGACAGAAAACAATAGAAATAGATAAATAAATTACAGACTTGTACATAAGTGCTGTGGGGCTGGGAGAGGGGATGAATAAAAGGAGCGACTCAGGTTGAAGAGAGAAAGGACAGTGGAGCGGGAGAAGAGTCAAGGAGGGCTTAGTCGAGGAAGCCCTCTTGGAGGACATGGACTTTCAATAAGGTTTTGAAGTGGGGGAAAATAATTGCTCCACAAGTACCTTCATAGGGAAGCTTGTGGAATCCTCAGAGTCCAATAAGTGGAAAGAGCACTGGCCTGGGAGTCTAATCCCAGCTCTGTCATTTACCCGCTTGTGACCTTGGGCAAACCATTTCACTTCTTTGTGTCTCAAGTTTGCTTATTTATAAAATGGGCATTCAATATCTGTTTTCCCTCTTACACTGTGAGCCCCATGTGTTTGGGCAATTACTGCTAGAAGACTTCACTAACCTGTTTAAAATAGACTGTGAACTCCTTGTGAGTGGGTCTCATGTCTATCAACTCTACTGTTTTATTCTCTCTCAAGGACCTAGTATACTGCTTGACTCACAATAATTGCTTAATAAATATAACTGATTGATTTATCGATTGATTTACATCTGACTGACCCTGCTCTCCACATCTTCAAAGTTCTACTGAAACTGTATCTCCTTGAGGAGGCCTTTCCTGATTAATCATTCATTTTGCCACCCCATTCAGCATCTCCTGCTACTTCAGCACTCCCTGTCATCTAAGCACTTGGGTCCTCACCTATTGCACTCACTCTGTAGCTTTGTCTTACCTGTGATTTTTTTTTAAGTGGCTGCCTTCCATGCTAGACGGAAGTTCTGTGATGACAGGGATTCTGTCTACTAATGCTATTACAGTCTCTTAAGCACTTAGTTGAATGCTCCGCAAAGAGTAAGTGCTCAATAAATACTATTGGTTGATTGAAACGTTGACATCTTTGACCAACTTAAAAAAGTAAAATGATCGATGTGCATAATAAAGCCATGAGTAAAACAGGATTCCAAGAAGAAATTTGCTCATGTAATACCTGTCTATCTTCTCCTGTAGGCTGTACATTCTGTGAGCAGGGATCTCGTCTACCAAATCTCTTGTACTATACTTCCTGAAGTGCTTAGGACAGTGCTCTGCATGCAGTAAGTGCCCAGTAAATTCTATTGATTGGTTGATAATTTCCAGAGTAAGAGGAGAAGTACAAGGAAGCAAGGCTTTAATGAGAAAGAAGTAAACAAGGAAGGACAAAATACTTTAGTTCAGTCAATGCATTGCGGATCTTTTGATTTTCAGGGATGACTGAAGAAAGAGAAAAGAAAAACAGAAGATGAACTGCAAGGGCAAGGGGAAGAAAGGGAAAGATAGCAAGGAATGAAGAAGAAAATAAAAATAAAAAAGCAGTTGGTGTATGTATGAAAAATGAGGGAGAAAAATTCATTCAATCATATTTATTAAGCACTTACTGCATGCAGAACATCCTACTAAGCGCTTGGGAAAGTGCAGTACAGCAGTAAAGAGTGACAATCCGTGTCTATCAAAGAGGTAATTGATTTGCTCCTCCTGTAAACTGGAGGGGCCTTGTGATTAGGGATCACATCAGTGATTAGAACAGTGCTTGGCACATAGTAAGTGCTTAATAAATTCTATTATTATCTACCACCTCTATTATATTCTACTCTCCCAAGCACTTGACTGGGATCAAGGATAAAGCTCTTGTAAAAGGCAGGCATGAATGCAGAGGGAATCAATACATGAGGAAGGTCCTAGATTGGATCATAGAATGAACATAGAAACTGCCAGTGTTAGGGTATTGTAGGGCATCTAACACATCAATCAATCATTGGTATTTATTGAGCAGTTGCTATGTGCCGAGCGTTATGCTAAGCATTTGGGAGGGTCCAGGAGTTTAAGTAGATATGACCCTTGACCTCAAGGAGCCTCCAGTCTAGCAGGGGAGACAGACATTAAAACAAATTACTGGTAGAGTAGGCATCAGGATATAAGGATATGCACCTAAGTGCCGAGAAGGTGGGGTGCGGTGAATATCAGTATTTACGGGGTATGGATCCCAGTGCAGAGGCACTGCAGAAGTGAAAGAGAATAGCATGGGGAGATGAGAGGTTACTCTGGAGGAATTGTGATTTTAATAGAGCTTTAAAGATGGGGTAGTGGTGATCAGTCAGATATGAAAGAGGAGGAAGTTGTAGGCAGGAAGGAGGATGTGAGCAGGGGGTCAATGGTGAGACAGATGAGGGTGAGGCACAGTGAGTAGGTTAGTGTTAAAACAACAGCGTGCAAAGGCTGGGTTACATCAGAGGAGTGAGGATAGGTTGTGGGGAGAGAGCCAATTGAGTGGCTTAAAGCCTAGGGAGGTTGGGGAGTGTGTTCAACTAGAAAAGAGAGAGAGATATTGAAGAGGAACACTGTTATTTCTTGGTTGGACCCGCTACGCCTTCTGACCACCGTCTCCACTCCCTATAATCCTGATATCAAATTCTTTTCTGAAAAACTGTGCAGGATAGGTTCGGTAGAGGAAGGGAGGGCATCAAAGTTTTGCAAGAGGGAGGCCGTTGATTAGAATAGGGGCTGGTAAATAGTTGTCCATTGAAGGACCTCAACATAAAGATCCTACTTCTGAAATATCTCCCACTAGGCCTAATCTAGAGTGAGCCTAATCTAGAAAATAGGGCAGAGAGAAAGCTGGGGAAAGAAACTGAGGTATCAGCTATTCAGAGGCTCCATTCAGAAAGTTTTCCTGTTATATCTTCAGTACCCATAGAACCTGAGAACCAATCCGGCTCCATCTCTGTTGCTTCCTCCCCATCCTATATCAGATACTGGAATACAAGGAGAGACTCACCTGGTCTGAGCTGGACGCCCCTTCACCAAGTGAGGAAATGAAGAGTTTGTGCCGTCTGTGCCTGGTTATAGTGCTGGGGTGGTGAACTCAGATGCTACCAAGAGTAGAGATTACAGCATCATTTGCTTTTGCTTTGGCACTGTCTGCAGTTGGAATCTGAGACATCTCCCAAGAAGGGACAGTTACCTCCCCGGTGGAACTCTTCCCCAACATTGCACTGAGAGTGGAATTAAGTAACAGAAGACTGAACCAACTAATTAATTATAGGGAACGGGCCAGCTTGAGACTAAGGTTTTTTGAGGCTTGAGGCTTGATCTCATGGGATATTACTAAATCACACTAGTCCATTATGTTATTCACTGTACCAGCGCAAGGGGGAGAGCCATGGTACTGGGCACCTCCAGCAAGTAGCTTGGAGCTGGAGCCAAGCCCATGCTGAGTTTGTCATAAGTGTGATCCCAAGCAGCGGCTGCTATCCCACTGCCATGTGTATGGCATTTAAGTGTCTGGGATGGCTATGCCTTCCCAGTGGAAAATGAGTGAGAAGCAGCATGGTGAAGTGGATAAAGCATGGACCTGGGCGTCAGAAGATCATGCATTCTAAATCCGGCTTTGCACATGTCTGCTGTGTGACCTTGGGCAAGTCACTTCATTTATCTGTGCCTCAGTTACCTCATCTATTAAATGGGGATTGAGACTGTGAGTCCCACATGGTTCAGGGACTGTGTCCAACACAAT
This sequence comes from Ornithorhynchus anatinus, assembly GCF_004115215.2. NCBI lineage: Eukaryota > Metazoa > Chordata > Mammalia > Monotremata > Ornithorhynchidae > Ornithorhynchus > Ornithorhynchus anatinus. The sequence goes on along the minus strand of NC_041753.1, from coordinate 10,013,774 downwards.
TTGCTTGTATCCACCCCACAGCTTAGTACAGTGCCTGGCACATAGTAAGGGCTTTAAAAATACTATCATTAAATAAGGATAGAAACTCTCCCTTTCACTCTGCTGGTTTCATGGAAGCCAAAGCCGTTCCAGAGAAGTAGGGTGGTGCTCCATAGGTGACTTCAAGGTCATTTTTTGGACCTTAGGACAAAGGTGCATACACTGGCCTGACTTGCTAGAGCTGGAGTAAAAGTTCTCCAAAGTCAGAGGAAGGAGCTCAAGTTGCATCGAGTAGAGGTTTAAGAATACACTAAGAAGAACTCTGTGGAAGTCAGGGGTTTCCCCACTGTGGCAGCCTACCAAGAGAGAGTGCTAGCCTTAACCTTTGTGACTCTTCCTTATAAGGAAGTGCAACCTCCTGTCACTACTGGATTAGGTGGTGCCATTTCTGGAAATTCTGGTATAGCACACTACCTTCTGTTAAGTGGGCAGGAATTGGGTCTACTCACTCTACTGTACTCTCCTAAACTGCTGGTACAGTGCTCAAAAGGGGGAAAGGAAGGATAGAGGAGAAAGAGGAATCAATAGGTTCAAAAGTAGAGGCTTCTCCCACACTGCCCTCCTGGTCATCACCAGGCCCTGGAACCTGGTAAAAATATTAATAATTGTGGTATTTGTTGGTACTTACTATGTGCCATGCCCTGGATTAGAGGTAAAATAGATTGGAGACAGTCTCTGTTCCAAATGGCGTTCATAGTCTAAGAGGGAAGGAAATCAGGTTTTTTGAATCCTCATTTTACAGATGAGGTAACGAAGGCACAGAGAAGTTAAGTGATTTGTTAGAGGTCCCAGAGCAGATAAGTGGCAGAGTGAAGACTAGAACCCTAATCTTTGGACTCTCAGTCCTGTTCTGTTTCCCCTAGGCCACGCTGCCACGGTCAGACCCCAGCACCAGAGGGGGGCTGAATGAACGCCCCCTCCCCCAACCCTGTTATGAAATCTTGTGAAGCATCATGTTCCCCTTAGGCTTTGCCTCGTCCCATCCACCTGGGCAATGTGGTGGGCACCCTACAGGTCTGTACAAGGATCCATTGCCCAAGATCCATTGGTGCTGACTGGCTATTGCTACTGAAGAAATGAGCCAAAGTACCTAAGTGCTTAGGGGATTGAGGTATGGTGAATGACTGAGTGCTTAAGGGGTACAAACTCTCTCAAGTGCATGGGTGACACAGTAGGGAGGGAAAATAGGATGGTGAAATGAGAGATTAGGCAGGGGTGGTTTCCCAAAGCCCTGTGAGGACCAGAAATGAATTGGCAGCATCCTCATTCTCTTCCTCCACTGGCTGGCGGGGGGCAAGAGATTGATCCATATGTTGACTCCATTTTTTATGCCTTTCTGGTTCTAAGGGGTGAACCGGGTAGCTGGATATCACCAGTCCACAAGGGTTTCACATGGGAACAACAGGAAATCTGACTGTGGGGTACCTAACTCTACAGAATACCCACGTCTCCACGAGGGGCTCCATCCCCAGCCCTCAATTCTGTCCACACAAAGCTTCCCTGAGCAATGTTTCTTCCATATCCCTCTCCATGACAAGTGGTTGGAACAGCAGAATGGATGTTGATTGGCAGCAAACACCAGCTAGCCACGTGGCCAGTCATCTGACTTTACAATGCAGAGTATGATTTTCCCTTGGTGCTCCTATAGAGCTAAATGCATTTAATCCATTTTTTTCCCAAATCTGTGGCAGTTCCTGTCGCCCGTTCTTAAGGCTGAGACAAGGAGTGAAAGGTCCTACAAACTTGGGAGAGAACCCCAAAGACTCTGGAGCAAGTGGAGAGTTTAAAGTTGCTTTCAGAGAAATGTTTTAGGATCGTGTAACTTTGACTGCTTCTGCAAAATGGTGGCTGTGACACCAACACATTAGACTTACCCAAAGGTGGAACGTCTGAGTTCACAGAGGTACATAAAATGAGGAAAAGGAGAATGGGATGGCTAGGGATGAAGAAAGGGCATGAGGAAATTCAAGTAGAGATATTTCACAGGGATATTTTTTGCAAATGGCTTGCAAGGATATACCCATCTCTGTTTTCTCCATTTCAACCAATAGTGTTGTTGCCTGGAAATTATACCTCAGTTGGTTTTCCACAGCTCTTTTACAATTGTTATATTTTGTCCCACAATGTCCATGTAAGGTAGAGTGGAGCAGGGATTTCCATTCAATAGATGAATAAACTGAAGCACTGACCAGTTCAAGGAACACCCCATTCCTTCATACCTTATTAGAACATTTGCCCCCTCCCTTTCTCCTTCCTTGACTGTCATCTTCAACAGTTGACTTTCCAGTGGGTTTTTTCCCACTGCTTTCAAACACGCTTATATATCCACTATCCTAAAAAAAAAACCCTGTCTTAACCCCATGGCTCCCTCTAGTTATCATCCCACCTTCCTCCTATCATTTCTCGCCAAACTCCTTGAGACAGGAATTATTGCTGAACTGTACTTTCCAAACGCTTAGTACAGTGTTCTGCACACAGTAACTGCTCAATAAATATGACTGAGTGAATGAATGAGCGATGTTCACATCCCCGCCTCCATTTTCTCTCTTGGAGTTTTCTCCTTAATCCCCTCCAATCTGGTTTTTGCCCCCTCCACTCCATGAAAACTCCCTTTCTAAGGTAACCAATCACCTTCTTTTCACCAAATCTGACAGCCTCTACTCCATCCTAATCCTCCTAGACCTCTCATCTGCCTTCTACATCATGGACCGCCCCCTTCTTAAAACTTTATCGAACCTTGGGTTCACTGACATTGTCTTCCCTTGGTTCTCCTCCTATCTCTCTAACCACTTCTTCTCAGTCTCTTCTGTAGGCTACTCTTCTGTCTCCCACCCTCTGACAGTGGGGATCCCTCAAGGCTCAGTTCTGGGTTCCTTCTACTCTCCACACCCACTGCCTTGGAGAACTCATTCACTCCCTTGATTTGAACTAACATCTCTATGTAAATGTTTCCCAAGTCTACATCTCCAGCTCTAACATTTCTCCTTCTCTCACAGTAACACTTTCCTCCTGCCTTCAGGACACCTCTACATGGATGTCCCACTGACACCTCAAACTAAACATGCCACAACAGAACTCTGTATCTTCCCATTCAAACCCCGTTCTCCCCCTGTCTTTCCCATAGCTCTAGACAATGTAACTATTCTCCCTATCTCACAAGCCCATAACCTTTGTATTGTTCTTGACTCATCTCTGTCATTCAACACAAATATTCAATTTATCACCAAATCCTGTCAGTTTTGCCTTCACAACATTGCTTAAATCCATCCTTTTCTCTCCATCCAAACTGCTACTATGCTGATACAGGGCACAGACTCATCCTATCCTGCCTTGATTACTGCATCCTGGCTTTTATACCAGCAGTGTATGGGCAAGTTTCTGATTCCAAACCCGTATTCTTAATATTGAAAAGGAATATTTAAAGAAGACGTCATCTTATGATGCATTTCAACTTTAGTGTTACAAGACACCATCTTGGATTTCAACTGGACATATTCTTTTTGCCATATTCTTATTTGATCATTAACATCTCCTTCTGAATTCAAGTCACTTTAAAACAACCAGGAACCTCCATCCAGGATTACCTTTCTGTCGAAAGGTAAGAATTAAGGAGAAAAGAAGGAAGAGAAGAGGTTGATGTAAGTGAAGAAAATTGTGATGCTTATGATGAATAAGATGAAAACTATCATGATCCCTTTCTATCACCTCCACAGAAATAGAGCTGGATGTAGTATATGGATTGAGGGAAAGGAATGGGCCTTGGAAGGGCAGTCTAGATGAGAAGACAGAAAGATATAGCTAAGTATTCCCTTTCCAACAAAGAATGCACTCTCTGTTGCTGTGCTCCCATGGATCTGATCAATCCGTCCATGATCTTTCCAGGTGGGGAGAGATGGGAAGATATTACAGATATTGGGGATTCCAGGGATCCTTGTTGTCTGGTTCAGAGATAGTCGCACAAACAAGATGGTGGGCTCCTAGAGTCTAACCAGTGACTTTACAGAAGGTATGTGGGCAATGTATTTAGAGGACAGGCAAATTGCTTCTCAAGTCTGGGATCCCTATATGGAGTGGGATCTCCCTCTTCCTATAGGACATTGGAGTTTGGATACCCAGGGATCATTAGTGATGAGCATCAATGGTCCAAAGAAAGAGTAACAGGAACCCAGAAATAATACAGGATCATAAAACCTCAAGTCATCCTCCTTGATAAAATTTAAAGCCAAAGTAAGACCGCTGTTGATGGAATAAAAGGAAACAAAACAAGTAACGAGGAGCAGGATGGTCTGGGTAGCTCTGGTCTCTGCAACGGACTTGGAGGAGATGCTGGTGTTGTGGATGTGCTGGACTTGTTTACGGTGTCGGTAGAGCACAAGCACCATGTAGCCACTGGACCAGCTCATGAGGAACACAAAGATGACATCTCGGAGCGTCTTGACTGTTAAAAAAGCAACATTATTTAAATAATTCCCCCGGACCATGCTAATACAACATTTTCTGCTGTCAATATGGATGGTGAGAGTGATATTTTTGCTGTTTTCAATAGATTTTAGTATGTTCATTTCTACCTTGAGGTTGAGGACCCAGAAAAAGAGAAAGGCAGGGAGGATATACCTGGGGAGGCTGCATTTGAATTGGGTCCACAGGGAGGTGCTGGGACTGATGGTGATAGCCTGAAACACGCTCAGGAGACATGTGGTGCAGATGGAAAGGCCCCGGGACACTCTCCTGATGTACAAGACAATCTGGCACCCCACCACTCCCAGAGAATAATCCCAACTGATGGCCAGGAACATCCCTGGGGCCACCTGTGTGAGAAGTGTCACCGTGTTGGCCATGGTCAGATGGGCAAGGATCAGGTCAGTGGACTTCTTGTGATGGGCCTGGGAACTGAAGACTCTGGCATAAAGTATGAACAGTATTGAGTTTTCCAGAAGCCCAACCCCACTCTGAATAAGGAAAAGAATTATGAAGACCAGGTCACTCAATAGCATTTTCTTGATGTATTCAGAATGGCCACTCTGAAGCACCTTAAATAACAACTTAAAAGCACTCATCATGGCTAAACCCTCAAATGAGATCATTTGTAGCACAGTGGAGAGTGGTTAAGCCTTTTCTTCCTGGCATCATGGTCAAATTCTGGATACCAGCCCACTGGGTGAAGCGTCCAATAGAATGACATGGGTATCTGTGATGACTCTTTGGATATTCCAATGCCTGCAATCTCCTTCCCTTAAAAACAGAAACAAAAACATAAACACACTCAAATTCCTACACAAAAAGGGCCTGGTGGCATATTGTTTTAAAAAACCCCGTGTCTGGAAGAGAAAATGTATAGTGTAATTTGAAAGTCTCTGGATGAAACTATGTTCTCTCACGTGTCAAGCCCATTTGGGTATGCATAAAGTGCAGGTGGACTTGACAGTTGAGGACTACATCCTCCTTTAATCAACGAAACTTTTTCCTGAGTGTCTTCATTGTGCAGAACATTGTGTTAAGTGCTTGGGAGAATATCATAGAGTTAGGTGCATACAAAGTGCAACCACTGTCTCTGATTTGAATGTAAGCTACTAGATTGTAATCTCCTTGAAGACAGATTTTGTCTACCGTCTCTCTGATCACCATATTCAGCCATTCACTTTCTAATGGCTCTTTCCCCATGCTTTCAAACATGCTCATATATCCCCTATCATAAAAAACCCTCCCTTGCCTCAGGGCTCCATCCAGTTATCACCCCATATACCTCCTACTATTCCTCTCCAAACTCCTTGAGAAAGTTGTCTACACTGCTGCTTCCTCTTCTCCTCCTCCAATTCTTTCACTAATCCCCCCCCTCCAATCTGGCTTCTGCCCTCTTCAATTCACAGAAATATCCCTTCTAAGGCCACCAGTGACATCTTTCTTGCTAAATCCAATGGCCTCTACTCTATCCTAATTCTCCTCGACCTCTCAGCTATCTTTGAACTGTGGACTACTCCTTTTCTCCCTGAAATATCATCTGTTGTATTGTGCTCTCTCCAAACTTTAGGACAGTGCTATGCACACAGTTGGTGCTCAGTAGCTACCACTGACTGATTGATTAGCTATCCTTGCCTTCACTAACATTATCCTCTTCTGGTCATCCCCCCTTCTCTCTGGCCACTCTTTCTCAGTCTCTTTGGCAGCTTTCTCCTCTGCTCCCCATCCTCTAACTGTGGGAGTTCCTCAAGGCTCAATTTTCTTTCCGTTTCTATTCACATTCTACAGCCCCGGCCTTGGAGAACTCATCTGCCTCGTACAGGCTCAACTACCATCTCTAAGCAGATGATTCTCAGATTTCTCTCTCCAGCCCCGACCTCTCTCTTTCTCATATTTCCTCCTGCCTTCAGGACATCTCTACTTGGATGTTCAGGTGACACAGCAAATTTAATAGGTCCATAACAGAACTCCTTATCTTTCCACCCAAACCCTGTCCTCTTCATGTCTTCCCCATCACTCTAGAAAACACCCCTATCATTGCTGTCTCACAAGTCCCTAACCTCAACATTAACCTCGACTCATCCATTTCATTTCAACCCACATACTCAGTGTCACCAAATCCTGTTGGTTCAACCTATATAACATCTCTAAAGTCTGCCCTTTCTCCTCAATCCAAAGTGCTACTACACTGATCCAAGTGCTGATTTCCAGCTACAACACAGAGCACACAACTTGGCCCCCACCCATCACAAAGAATTCCAATCCATCCATTTTCATTTTTATACTTTTAGTATAGCTGCAGAAACAGTCACCAATCTTTGCTTCTATTTCTGCCAGATTTCCATGGACCAGTTTCTTTGCCTTTGCCTAATTCCCTCTCATCAGTTTCCTCAATGTCCCTTTGTTTTTCCTTTGAATCCCTTACCGTCACTCCCCACAGTCAGAATGCCTTCCAATTTACATCACCTCACTTCTCCAGGGTTGAGTCAATCCATGTCTTTTTCTTTGTCCACACTCACAGGCATTACTCTGGCTTTCCATTTAAAAGCTGCTCAACCAACTTCTAACGTTAAATGCCAGAGGCCTGGTAGAGATAAGGGAGGCTGCCTTTCCTAATTTTCACCTGTCCCAAATGATCCCTATCCTTACTGAAACTAAAAATCTTTCTCTCTGAATCACTGTCTTATTCAAAGACAAAGGATCTGGATGACTGGATGATGCATGTGTACCTAGCATCAGTTCAGCAAATATGATCATTGGGACCCCATCACTGCTGAGAAAATCACTGTGGCAATCTCTGCCTTCCTTCCCGCCATTGAGGGATCCAGCTACCAGCATGTTCCATGGCCGCCTGACATATGTTTCCAGACACTCTTGTACTCCTCTATCACCGCCAAGTCTTTGTGAATTTGCTTGTGTTTTGTTTTAATGTTTCATCACTCCTGATATGTCTGCCTCCAATCCCTTCTCTGTGCTTAAATTGTGAGCCCCTCAAGGGATAGGGACCATGTCCAATTCCTACCTGTGCATTTTCTCCCAGCACTTAGTGCAATGCTCTGTACACAGTGAGTGTTCAATAAATAGCATTGATTGATTGATTGATTGATAACCATTAGCTCTTCCCTTCAACAGTCTACCAATCCATCTGGCATGTTGTGCCACCTTTATACCAGCTAGGCAAGCTACCTTGTGGTCCCCCCCTTAATGTTCCAGTCCCATATAGGTCGTGTGGATTGTGTTCAACCTGATTCACCTATATCTACCCCAGGGCTCAGTACAGTTTCTGGCACATAGAAAGTGTTTAACAAATTTTAAAAAATTAAAAATCTCACACCTCCACAGTCTTCTGCTTACCCGCTCACTGAAGGCCTACACCTTCTTCCTTTGGGCAGGCACTTATTAAACCTGACACATAGACACATAATTGCATATGTTGAACTTGGTCAATGGCAAGTCCCTGCTTCACTGGATTTCTAGTGGAAAGAGCCCAGGCCTGGGAGTAAGAGGACCTGAGTTTTAGTCCAGATTTTGCCACTTACCTGCTGTGTGACCTTAAACTACTCACTCAGATGTGCTATGTCCCAGTTTCCTCCCCTGTAAAATGGGGATGCAGACCTGTTCTTCTTTATACTTGAACTGTGAGCCTCTTTTGATAGCGGGATTGCACCCTACATGATTATCTTTTATCTACTCCTTGCTTAGTACAGTGCTTAGGACATAGTAAGTGCTCAATAAATACTAGCATATAGTTTATTCAAAATCTACATTGCCCCTGCAGACTATTTTAGACCCCCATTCCCTGTAGCCAAAAGCATCATTTCTGCCATAAGAAGGATCCATGTTCAGGGGAATTAGAGAAAGGACAGTCCTTTCACTAACCTTATCAATTTCTACAATTCCTATTTGAGACTTTTCACTTTTTTGAAGTGTTAGGAGAATATAAAAATGACTGTTCCTGACCTTTTGGGGTTTAGGAAATTCTGGGGATGATATCTGTAGTTAATATTGAAGAACCCAGTTCAGAGATTGGGTATAAAGTGGAAACATTGGTAAAGGAAGGCATAGGGATAAAAAAAATGGCAGGGAGGATTTTGTAAAATTAATTTATTGACTCTATAATACTCCTTTGATAGAGGGATAGAAATGAAATATAAACTGATAAATCAATATGGGGAAGGTTGGAGTCTTGTTGTGAACACCAGTTGAGCCTCAAATCTGAGATTTCAATTAGAGGTAATGATACTTGATCAAATTTGTGTTACTTTAGCTAAAATCAATGTAATCCAGAAGACAGTGAGTAAGATAAAGGATAAAATGTGCCAAGTCCATTTTACTAGTGATCAATAAATTAGAATTGTTACAGGAGGTCAGCATGGCATAGAGCATGGGCATGGTTTCTAATCCCAGCTCTGCCACTTTTCTGCTGTGTGACCTTGGGCAAGTCACTTCATTTCTCTGTGCCTCAGTTACCTCATCTGTAAAATGGGGATTGAGATTGTGAGCCCACATGGGACAGGGACTATGTCCAACCCAATTTGCTTGTATCTACCCAAGTGCTTAGTACAGTGCCTGGCACATAGTAAGCACTTAGCAAATACTATAATTGTAATTATTTTTATAATTGTTGTTATTAATGTTTAGAAAAATGGTGGAGTGCCCTGTTCTAGAGATTAACATTATTTTCAGTAATATTGATATATCTCAATATTCACCCCTTCTACTCTTTCTCAGTCCCCTCTTTTCTCCCATACCCAGACTCCAATTTTCGTGAGCACATGGATGTGAGGAAAAGGGCTGAGGGAGCGAGAAGGGATGGGCAAAGACACAGAGATTAGGGAAGAGGGAAGTCAGAGTCAAGAACTGGACTCAAGGATTAGAGAAGCAGAGTGACCTAGTGGATAAAAAACGTGCTTATGGGTCAGAAGGATCTGGGTTTTAATTCTAGCTCTGCTACTTGTCCTCTATGTGACCTTGGGCAAGTCAACTAACTTCTCCATGCTTCAGTTATCACATCTATACAATGGGGATTAAGACTGAGCCCCATGTGGGACATGGACTGTGTCCAAGCTGAATAAGTTGTACCTTCTCCAGTGCTTAACACAGTGCCTGAAACAAAGTAAGAGTGCAACAAATAGCATAATAAAAATATGTTTCTGTTTTTGGAGAATTCAAGGCCCTTTAGATAAGCCTGCTGTGGGCAGCAAGTCCAGGAGCAGACTGTAAGCCCGTCAAACGGCAGGGACTGTCTCTATCTGTTGCCGACTTGTTCATTCCAAGCGCTTAGTACAGTGCTCTGCACATAGTAAGCGCTCAATAAATACTGTTGAATGAATGAATGAAAGGAGCAGGTAATGGACAAATGCAAAGAACTCAGCTCATCCCAGAAACCAACTGCAGGAAGAGTTAATTCTTTTACACCACCCCAACCCTCAGAGTTCCTGAGCCCAGACTGCTCCCACTTTGTTTCTCCCTCCCGCTCCCATATTCGAGCTTGACACCTGAGGGCACTCACCTGGGTTGGTCTGTTCTCCCCTGCCACATGCTGGGCAGAGAAGGGTTTGCTTTTTCTATACCTGAAAGGGCAGGGGTAGGGCAGCAGTTATAGCTTGACTGTAAGAGCTCAACATCCCCCAGGACTACAATTACAGTGTCAACTGATGGTGCTGTGGCAGATTCTGTAGTGGGAGTCTGAGATGTCTCCAAAACAGGGACTAACTTCTCTCCCTGTTGGAAATGCTCCTTGAAATAGCACTAAAGCTTGAATGAAATAATCGAATAAATAATTCTGGTAATAATGAGATACAGAGTGTCAGCTGAAGAGTAAATCCTTTGCCACTTGAGTGGTGAATATTGGGTAACAGGGGAAGGGTCGTGATTTTTCTCAGAAGCCTAGCACTAAAAGTGATTTTGAGGTAATTATAGTCCAGTCCCCTGCCTCTATTTTGTCCTCGCCTTCATTAATATTATCTGGGTCAGGGGAAAGAATTTGGACTTGATTACAATGCATTGCAGAGATGGGGTAGAGTTTATGATGAGTGTGGTTTTAGGTTTGTCAAAATCATTCTATTGTTAAGGACTTACTTTATGCCAAATCCTAGGGAAGAGATAAGATAATCAGGTAGAAAATAGTCCCCATCCCATATGGAACTTGCAGTCTTAGAGAAGGGAGAACCAATATTGAATCCCCGTTTTAAAAATGAGGAAACTGGGACACAGATAAATGAAATGATTTTCCCAAGGTCACACAGCAGGCAAGAGGTGGCAGAGCTGGGTTACACTGTTTTCTTTCTCCAAAAATGGTTCATGAAGCTTCAGTACAGCTATAGTTTTGTCCAAGAGCTTTCCATATTTGTAATCTCATTTTGTTATATTTATAGCTTTGTGGGGTAGGGTGGGCAGGGATTATTTTCTCCACTTTATAGATGGAGAAATTGAACAAGAGAGGTGAAGGAGGTCTGAGGTTTAATACAACCTGTCAGTCACTCTGGCAGAGCCAAGATTCAAACCTCAGCCTCCTACCTCTACTTCCTTTCTTATTCTACAAGACTCCACTGCTCCCTAACACAGCAATGCAAGATGCAGTTGGCTGGCCCTAAAGCATCCTAAGGACCAGAAATGACATCTATTGTACTGTATTGTACTTTCTCAAGCACTTAGTACAGCACACAGTGTGTGCTTAATAAATGACATAATTTGATTGATAATCAAAGAGAATTCTCCTTGTGCCATTCTGAAAACAAAGACACTTCATTGGACTATGGCTCACTGAAATTTTTGGTGATACAGCAGTGATACTGCAATTTGAATCACTGGATCTTTTCTGTCTACTGCTTTTTTAGGTGAGTAGCTTAGTATGGGACTGTGCACATAATAAGTGCTCGATAAATACCACTGACTCATTGATTCAACTTGGTTCACCTTGAGACCCTGGTGTGAGCTGATGTTAAGGATGACACCTAGAGGATCATAACAGTAGCAACTGTGTTGACAATTGCATTTCCCCTCATAACCAGTAAAGCAGGATAGAACACATTCTAAGTGAGTGGATGAGGAGAAAGGAAAGGAAGAACGATGGGATAGTGGGTTAGAGGGCATGAGGAACTAGTTTGGCATTCAGCCATCCCACTACCATATCCTTGAGTATATTTCCCTCTACTTTCCATGAGGGAAAGCAGTCTGGAACCCATATGTTTGAGTCTAAGATTAAGGGCGAATATCCATTCCAGTGGGGAGGAAAAGGGAGAGAATGCAGATTCCTGACTCAGTTCTCTCACTGTAGGATTTACCAGTCCTTGTGGTCAGGAAACAAGGGGTGTCAGGCATATAGAGAGACCCTCTTTCCATCATCTTCTTCCTCCTCCTGACTGGCCTTTACAGTGGGTCTTTGGGCAAAGAATTTGGTAAATTGCCCCTACCACTTCCCATCAGGCAGTAATGTAACTGAATTATGAATGGAGCCATACAACAAATATAATCACTACTTTGTTCACTGAAAGTTTATTTAAGACCCCCTCTCTTGACAGAGAAGATCTGCCACAATTCACCAGTGCTATACAAGTGGAGTACTGTGAGTATAATTTTGAAGAGTCTTTTATACTTGCCTTTGTGAATCCAATACCATGCATCAAAGAGTTCATAGTACCTACTCGAAACATCCATGGTATAGAATGCCTACAGTGGACAGATTATTGGACTGAGCACTTGGGGGAGTATTACAGTATGTATACACAATCCCTTCCCTTAAGGATATTATAATCTAGTTTACAAAATATCTGAGCTGGTGAGTGAAAGCAAAGAATTTGGGAGAGGACCTTAACTTGATATATTAAATTGAAGAAATAGAGTTTTAGAAATGGAATAATTGCCAGTGAGGTAAATATTCAAATAAAATATTAAAAGGAGATTTCCAACAGATTTGTAAATATAACTGATGGGGAGAGTAGTAGTAATAGTATTTATTAAGCTCTTACCATGGGCATAGGACTGTGCTAGACACGGAGAGAGAAGACAGGTAAGAACAAGCACTGAGTACAGTGCTCTGTGAACAGTAAGAGCTCAATAAATACTATTGAATGAATTAAACATGGTCCCTGTTCATTCGGTGGCTTACAATCTAAGAGTTTAGGTCCGGTGCCTGACACATAGTAAGAACTTAACAAATGCCATTAAAAAAAGTGGGGAAAAGCGATTGGCCATAGGTACATCAGTAGTGATATTTATGTATTATATATATTTTATATTTATGCATTACGTATAGACACCCAGGAAGGACTCAATAAATACCATGATGATGATGATGATGATGATGATGATGAAGAGAATCAGCGTGGCCTGGTGGAAAGAGCATGTGCTGGGAGTCAGAGGACCTGCGTTCTAATCCCATCTCTGCCACTTGTTTGCTGTATGTCATTTAACTTCTCTGTACCTTAGCTACTTCATCTGTAAAATGGGGATTAAGACCATGAGCCCGACGTGGGACCGGGACTCTGACCATCCCAATTATCTCGTATCTTTTACCCAGTACTTAATACAGAACCTGGCACATTGCAAGCACTTAACAAATACCATAAGAAATGAGAGAAGTGGAAAGTTGGTGAGAGAATAAAGTTGGTATGGGTATGGCTCCTGTCTTGTTAAGTGATACTCTATCATGATCAACAAGTAGGGCTGATTGGTCACCTGGCTGCCATCTTCATTGAGAACATCTTCACTGGAAATATGCAGTTGAGAATAGGGGAGAGTAGTGGGTCTACATTGAAAGGGCAAGACAGAGAAGTGAAATCTTCCAAAGCAGTGCTCTCAGCGGAGGTTTCACTGGTCCTCCTCTTCTAGCATCTCTTGCTTCCTATCACTGGCATCTTTACAGAGAGTCAGTGGGCTGAGAAAGAGGCAGGGAGGTGACCTGCTGTTCTTGGCTGGAATCCAGGGGACCAAGTGTTCCTCTTATCTTTTTCAGGACACCCTGTACCGTGGGGACCCGGGGATCTTTGCTAATCAACACAAAGGGACAGAAGAAGGCATAACAAGCACCGAGAAATAATACTGGGTCATAAAATCTCAAGTCGTTCTCTGGCACAAAATACAAGGTCAGGTTGAAGCTGGAGTTGATGCAGTAAAAACAAACAAAGGAAATGACCAGGAGCAGGATGGTCTGGGTGGCTTTGGCCTCTGCAGAAAATTGCGGGGAGAGGCTGTTGCTGTGGATGTGCTGGACTTGCTTCTGGTGTTGGTGTAGCACCACCACCATGTAGCCACTGGTCCAACTCATGAGGAACACAAAAAAGACATCACGCAGAGTCATGAGGCTTACAAAAGCATCTTGTTTCAAGAGGCTTTCCCTCTGGGAACTAGAACAGGACTTACTTCTGTAAACACTGACAGTGACGGTGTCATTCCTAATGGCTACTACAGACTTCAGAAAATTAATGTCTATGAACAGATTGAGAATCCAGAAGAAGACAAAGGAAGGGAAAATGTAACTGGGGGCTCTGGGTTTGAGCTGGACAAAGAGGGAAGTGCTGGGACTGATGGTGATGGCCTGGAAAATGCTCAGGAGACACGTGGTGCAGATAGAAAGGGCCCTGGCCACCCTTCTGATGTACAAGACGATCTGGCATCCAATGGTGCCTACGAGAGTCTTCAGTCCAAAGGTCATCACCATTCCTGGGGCACACTGGGTGAGAAGTGTCATGGTGTTGGCCACGGTCAGGTGGGTGAGGATCAGATCTGTCAACTTCCTCTAATAGGGATGAGTGATGAAAATGTTGATGTACAGCATGAGTAGGGTTGAATTGCCCAGGGGCCCAAGGCTAGTCTGAGCCAGGAAGAAGATAGTCCAAACCAGGTCACTTACCACCATGTTCTTGATTTCTGCTAAACTCAGAGGACCTTAAAATGACAAACCCATTAGAATGTCTCAATGATGAAACCTTATAAAATAGAATTTGAGAAACTTAAGATGGTTGTTATACTTTCTCCACTCATTTTTCTCTCCCCCAGCTCTCTTTACTGATTTGGGAACTTTTCCCTCCACTGAGACTGAGTTATGACCTCCTTATGGCCATGACCTCCTTATATCCATGGCCAGGTGGCTATCCTCTCTACTGATTATCCTCGACTTCTTAGCTCCTTAGACTCCCTCCTCCTCAAGATACTATCAGGCTTTGGTTTACCTGAAATAGAACTAACCTAGATCTCCTCCTACCTTGCTGCCATTCCTTCTCATTTTCACTCTTCTGCCTCAACTTACTCCAAGAGGGGTTAAACAAGGCTCTGCTCTTGATCACCACATTTTCTTGTCTCTCTAAACTCAGTGTTTTAGGATTTCATCTATTACCATGATGTAGATGATGACTGCCAAATCTATTCTCCCAACCTGGCCTTTCTTTTGGCCTGCAATTTTTCATCTCTTCTTGCCTCTGGGACATCTGATCTTGGAAGCTTCACTGCTACCTCCAACTCAAGATGTTCTACATGTAGCTAATCACCTTGCCCCTAAAGCTTCTCCTAACTTTCCCGTCTTAGTCAATAGTGTGGCCTAGTGGCTAGTGTATGGGCTTGTGAGTCAGAGGACCTGGGTTCTAATCCCATCTCGGCCACGTGTCTGCTATGTGACCGGGGGCAAATTACTTCACTTCTCTGTGCCTCAGTTTCCTCCTCTATAAAATGAAGATTAAATACCATTTTCCCTCCCATTTAGACTGTTAGCCCCATCAATCAATAGTATTCATTGAGTGCTAACTATGTGCAGACCATTGTTCTAAGTGCTTGAGAGAGTACATACAAGAGAATTAGCAGACACGTTTCCTGCCAATAATGAACTTCAGTCTAGAGGGGGAGGCAGACATTAAAATGAATAAATAATTTGTAATAAATAATTTAAAGATGTGTATATAAGTGCTGTGTAGTTGGGGGTGGGGCAAATATCAAATGTCCAAAGGTCACAAATCCAAGTGCATGGACAACACAGAAGGAAGAGTGAGACAGGAAAAAGAATGCCTAATCAGGGAAGGGCTCATGGAGAAGATGTCACCTTAATTGTGCTTTGAAGGTGGAGAGAGTGGTGGTCTGGTATACAAGGATGGGGAGGGAGATCCAGGCTAGTGAGAAGACATGGGAAAAGGGAAGACACAGCAAGACAGATGAGATAGAGGCTCAGTGATTAAGCTGGCACCAGAGGAACAGAGTGTGTGGGATGAGTTGTAGTAGGAGATTAGTGAGGTGAGCTAGGATGGGGTGAGCTAATTGAGTGCTTTAAAACCAGTGGCAAGGAGTTTCTGTCTGATGCGGAGGTAGGACATGTAGGACAGGGACTGTTTCCAACATGAATATTTTGTATCTAGCCCAGTGCTTAGTACAGTGACTGGCACAATGTAAGTGCTTAATAAATACTACGATTATGACCAGCTTCCTCCCTATCTTACAGGTCCTTGATGCCATTTTGAAGCCTCTCTATCCTTTCACTCTCACATTTAATCTACTGCCAAATCCTGCCCATTATTATTATATAACATTGCGGCCGCCCACCCCTTCTTTTTCTCCCAAATGAATATCACTTGAGTACATGTTTTAAGCTACTGTATCATTCTCTTCACTAGTCTTTCTGCCCTCCAGCCTCTCCTCATGCCAATCTACAGTACACACTGCTACATGAATCATTTTGCTGAAATATCACTCAGCACGCATCTCTCCACCTCTCAAAACCCTCCATTGGCTTCCCATATCCCTCTGCACTAAGACAAAACTCTTCACCATCAGTTTCGAGGCTCTTCAGCTCAGACTCTCACCCTAGCTTATATTTCAACACCTCCATTGCTTTCCCCACCCCCACCATCAACCCCCTAATTCACTCTCTTCCCAACCTGATCTTCTAATGAGACCTTGATCTTGACTCCCGCAACTCTGACTCCTTGTTCATGGTGTTCCCCCAACTAGGGACTCCCTCCCTCCCTAAATCCATCAGACCTCAGCTCTCCCCATAGTCAAAACCCTTCTAAATTCCACTTCCTCCAATAAATCTTTGCTGATTTATTCCAAACACCCCAAGTTATATCAGCCACCTCTTGAATCTAGGTGTTTTTTAAGCGCTTACTATGTGCCAAGCACTGTACTAAACCCTGGGCAAGATACAAGATACTGGGTTAGATACGAAATATTCAGGTTGGATACAGTCCCCGCCTCATGTGGGCCTCACAGTTTAAGAAGCAGTGTGGTCTAGTAGAGAGAGCATGGGCTTGAGAATCAGAAGGACCTGGGTTCTTATTCCAGCTTCCAACTGCTTGCTGTGTGACCTGGTGTGAAGTATCTATTATGTTCTCCTAAGTGCTTAGTACAGTGCTCTGCACACAAGAAGCCCTAAATAAATGCAATTGATTCATTGTTTGATTGATTAATAAATTGTTGTGAATTCATTAGGATGCTGTTCGTGGGAAACAGTAATCAGAAGAGGATTGAAGTGCCTCATTATGACAATAAAGTGAGACTAACAGTGAAACTAAGAACAACAACAATAATAATGGTAACAAAAATGTGATATTCATTAAGTGCATATCATGTGCTCAGCGTTGTGCTAAGCATGGGGGTAGGTATGAGACAAGAAGATAAGACATAGTCCTTGCCCTACAATGGGCTCACAGTTGAAGGGGGAAGGAGAACAGTTACTGAATTGCCATTTTGTAGATGAGGAAATTGAGGCACAGAGAAGTTGTGACATGTCCAAGGTCACACACAGGCAAATGACAGAGCTGGGATTAGAACCCAGGCCTCCAGAAATCCCATTCTGTACACTGATACATTAAAAGTTAAACACTATCATAATAATTACAAAAAACAAGGATGCCTGGGTCCAAAAATAATCAGAAAATACAACAACATAGAAATTACACACAACATACCTGAGCAATTTACAATGGAGAACAAACCACTTTGAATTTTCCTAAGAGACATAATGAAAGGAAACAAAACTCCAAGAAAACAGGGTGTCTGGAAAAATAAAGCTAATTATATATTTTTTTAATTTTTCTTAGATGTGATAGAAATAATGGTATTTATTGAGAGCTGTACTGTACTAAAAGCTTGGGAAAATACATCAGAAGTGAAAGATGTAAGTCCTGCCCACAAACAAGTCAGAGTGTAATAGGAGCAAGACAGAAAAAACAAATACTGACAAACAGTAGGACAGTGTTCCTTCAAATATACATCTGTACCCAAGTGTTGAAGATGAGTATAAATAAATACATATGTCCATATCTAGGCATGGGGGTACATGAGGACTCAAGTACATATTATCCACAAGGGAGTTGTACCTGATAAAAAGTTACAGGTATACTAATGTTTAGAAATAATATTTGCTTTATGCATACAACATGACAATTTCAGGGTGAGAAGGAAATCTACCAGATTTGGGGGTTAAAGGAACAGCGTAGCAATTTTGTGATTACAAGCATGTTTAAGATTTGGACTGCAGGAAACAGTGGATTTACTGGAGAATGGTAATGTAAATATTGAATCTGGCCAAATAGAGACATGAAAGGCAAATCAGGCACCAGGTAAGCAACTGAATTGAGAATTTTAAAAAACTTCTTTTATTTTTGGATAATTCCCAATACCATTTCACTTCCAAGCATCTTCTTTCCAACTGCAGATGGTAGAGGAGCTTAAAGAGAACCCCCAAAGGATTTATCACTTAAATACTCAACTTCTGGAAATGGAGATTTGAAATGGCAGACACGATAATACAAAACATAAAACCTAATGGAAACAGATCAGATTGGAGCATTGATGAAACAGAATTTAGAATAAAGATCAAAAGGGAGTTATGCAATTCACTGTTTGAGGGAAAGATTGGAAAGACTCATGGAGCAAGTGTTTTGGTTTCCTCCCTTTTTCTCAAGCCTGTAAATTTAGCGTTATCCTCAACTCACCATTCTCATTCAATCCACATATTCAATCTGTCACCAAATCATGTCGGTTCAACCTTAACGTAGCTAATACTTGCCTTTTCCTTTACATCCAAACTGCTACTACATTAATCCAAGCACTTATCCTATCCTGCCTTGATTGCTGCATCAACCTGCTTGCTGACCTCCCTTCTTGCTATCTCTCTGCTGCCTAGATTCTTTTTCAAAACCATTCAGTCCACCTTCATATCAAACAGAAACTCCTTCGCAATCACCTCACCCCCTCCTACCTTACCTTCCTGATTTCCTACTGCAACCCACCCCACACATTTTGCTCCTCTAATGCCAAACTACCCATTCTACCTCGTTAACGTTTATCTTGCTGCTGACCTTTCATTCATTCATTCATTCATTCAATAGTATTTATTGAGTGCTTACTATATGCAGAGCACTGTGATACGTGCTTGGAATGTACAATTCGGCAACAGTTAGAGACAATCCCTGCCCAATGATGGGCTCACAGTCTAAATGGGGGAGACAGACAGCAAAGCAAAACAGAACAAAACAAAAACACGACAACATCATCAAGATAAATAGAATCATGGAGATAGACACCTCATTAACAAAATAAATAGAGTAATAAATTACCTCATCTGTAAAATGGGGATTAAGACTGTGAGCCCCACGTGGGACAACCTGATTCCCCTGTGTCTACCCCAGCACTTAGAACAATGCTCTGCACATAGTAAGTGCTTAACAAATACCAACATTATTATTATTATTATTAATATATACAAATAAGCACAGTGTTGAAGGGAGGAGAAGGGGGAAGAGCAGAGGGTGGGTCGGGGGGGAAGGGGAGGAGAGGTGGAGCAGAGGGAAAGGGGGCTCTGTCTGGGAAGGCCTCTTGGAGGAGGTAAGCTCTCAGTAGGGCTTTGAAGAGGTGAAGAGAGTTAGTTTGGCAGACGTGAGGAGGGAGGGCATTCCAGGACAGTGGTAGAATGTGGGCCAAGGGTCGATGGCAGGAGAGGTGTGAACGGGGGACAGTGAGGAGGTGAGCTGCAGAGCAGCGGAGTGTATGGGGTGGGCAGTAGCAGGAGAGAAGGGAGGTGAGGTAGGAGCGGGCAAGGTGAAAGAGAGCATTGAAGCCAAGAATGAGGAGTTTTTATTTCATGCGAAGGTTGATAGGCAACCACTGGAGGTTTTTAAGGAGGGGAGTGACATGCCCAGAGCGATTCTGTAGGAAGATGATCCGGGCAGTGGAATGAAGAATAGACTGGCGTGGGGAGAGAGAGGAGGAAGGGAGATCAGAGAGGAGGGTGACTCTATAATCCAGTCAGGATATTATGAGAGGTTGTACCAGCATGATAGCCTTTTGGATGGAGAGGAAAGGGTGGATCTTGGCGATATTGTAAAGGTGAGACCGGTAGGTGCTGGTGACAGATTGGATGTTTGGGGTGAATGAGAGAGCTGAATCAAGAATGACACCAAAGTTGCAGGCCTGTGAGATGGGAAGGATGGTCGTGCCGTCCACAGTGACAGGGTAGTCATGGATAGGACAGGCACCTCTCCCCCCCATCCTGCCTGTGGCCTGGAACAGCCTCCTTCTTCATATTCAACAGATGATTACTCTCTCCATCTTCAAAGCCTTATTAAAAGCGCATTTCCTCCAAGTGGCCTTCCAAGACTAAGCTCTCATTTCCTCTTCTCCAATCCCTTCTGCGTTCATTCATTCATTCATTCATTCATTCATTCATTCATTCATTCATTCATTCATCCAGTAGTATTCACTGAACGCTTACTATGTGCAGAGTATTGTACCAAGTGCTTGGGAGAGTACTGTATAACAATAAACAGACATTCCCTGCCTACAATGAGCTCACGCTTGCACTTGGTTTTGCACCCTTTATTCATCCCTCCCTCAGTCCCACAGCACTTCTGTACATATCCTTAATTTATCTGTTTATATTGATGTCTATATCCCCCTCTAGACAGTTTGTTGGGATCATGGAACATCAACCTCTATCAGCGTCTATCAACTTCGTTATTACACACTCTCCCAAGTGCTTAGTACATTATTCTGCATACAGAAATATAATAATAAAAATAATTATGGTATTTAAGTGTTTACTTTGTGCCAAGCATTGCCCTAAGAGCTGGGGTAGATGCAAAGTACTTAGGTTGGACACAGTCCCTGTCCCACATGAGGCTCACATTCTTAATCCCCATTTTGCAGATGAGGGAACTGAGGTCCAGAGAAGTGAAGCGACCTTTCCAAGGTCACCCAGCAGACAAGTGGCAGAACCTGGATTAGAACCCATGACCTCTAACTCCAAAGCCAGTGCTTTTGCCATTAGGCCAGGCTGTAAACCCTGTAATAAACACAATCGATTGATTGATTTATATTTACAGAGCACTTACTGTGGTCAGAGCACCATACTAAGCACCTGGGAGAGTATCACAGACAAAGTAAACATGATCCTTGCCCTCAAGGATTTTATAATCTAGTTGGGGAGACAGACACTAAAATAAATTACAGATAGGTGAAGCAAGAAAATGTAAGAATAGCACATAGTAAGTGCTTAACAAATACCACCATTATTATTATTACCAGGGGCTCACAGTCTAAAAGGGAAGGAGAACAGGTAATGAATTCCCATTTTACAAGTGAGGAGACTGAGGTACAGAAAATTTAAATGTCATGCCCAAGAGCACATGGCAGGAAAGTACCAGACCTGGGATTATAGTCCTAGGTGCTTTCCATTATGCTATCTAGATGGCTTCATTGGGTTGGGGGTGCTCCCTAAACCCCAACCTCTGCCTTGTTCCAAATCTATTGTCTTCCCTTCCCAGGACCCCTCTCTCGAACGCTCCATCTACTTTCCTTTCATCCTATTCCATCAACTTGCTTCACCCACCACTCCTCAGCTCACTACCTTTGCTCCTTGCCCAAAACCTTGTTGTCGAAAATCGTGCCTTTGACCTTTCGGTCATGCTGATCCAACCACTTGGAACATCATCCCCTTACAAAGTTTGGTATTTAAAAGACATGAAAGAGAAATGTGTTTTTTTATAAATGGATTTACAAAGGACCAAAGAAAATTTTCACTGAACGACTTTCATTTAGTGAACTTAATTGTTTCCACCAATGCCCAGAATCACTGCATTTAATTCTTAAGTTGAGCCTATGATTTTGGTCATAGGGGCAAATGAGGCATGAAACAGAGAAAGACACATTCCAGGACATTGTTGCCTGATAGGTAGGAATAGCCAGCTGTCAAGGTTGTAGCAAATCCTGGATTCTGAACCCAAAGCTGGTAGAGTCTCCTCCTCTAAGTGGTGAAAGGATGTTGAGCTAAGGGATATTAAATTAGCAGCAGTGTTATATTTTCAATTTCCCCTTTATCCCAACCTCCTCCCCTTCCGGAAATAGTGAGAAATCAGCTGTTCACTCAGACTGCATTCAATGCCCTTTCCCACTACAGAGTCACAGTTCCAGGACACAGACTTTCTAAGTACAGGACACATACTCACTCCTTCTGCCTCTGCTCCCCGAATCACAACTTGACAACCAGGACCTGCTCAAATGAGTTGGTGATGGGATAATTACACATATTCCCTGTCACACGCAGAATACACTGCGGAAGATGGAGGGAGAGCAGATGTTTGATTATCATTTACAGATAAGGAAACTGAGGCACAGAGAAGTTGAGTGATTTCCCCAAGGACATGAAAGAAGGCAAAATGCAGAGTCAAGACCAGAATCCCGATTTCCTTACTCCCAGTTCTGAACTAAATTCATAGTGCCAAAGATGGGTGCACTGTTAGAAGAGAATGCTGGATTGATGTGACTTGGGACATTCCAAATTAACTGGGGAGTCTTCATCAACAGTGAATTTATTAGGCCATTTGTCATAGAATAAAAACTAAAGCACCTAACCCTTGACAGGCTAGAACATGTTCAGGAGACAGGTGGTGCAGATGGTAAGTCCCTGGGTCACTCAGGTGTAGACCAGGATCTGATACCCTCATATTACCCAGATTGTTCTCCTTGTGAATGAAGAATATTACTCCTGGCACCCTCTGAGTGAAGCATGTCACTGAGTTGGCCACAGTCAGGTGTGTGAGGATCAGGTCCATGAACTTCTGCTGTGGCTGAGAAATGAAGATGCAGATGTAAACTATGAGTTATCTTTAGTTTTTCAGGAGCCTACCCCACCCCCCCACCCCCAAGTCTGAGTAAGGGAATAACAACTGTAATACAAATGTATATGAGGCGAATGATTGAAGTAGCAGGTAGTGAACCCCACGTGGGATAGTCTGTGTCCAATCAATCAATCAATCAATCAATCAATCAATATCATTTACTGAGTGCTGTGTGCAGAAGACTGTAAAGCATGTGGGAAAGTGCAAGACAACTGAATTGGTGTACACATTCCTAGCCCATAAGGAGCTCACAGTGAGAAGCAGTGTGGCTCAGTGGAAAGAGAGCGAGCTTGGGAGTCAGAGGTCACAGGTTCTAATCCCGGCTCTGCCGCTAGTCAGCTGTGTGACCTTGGGCAAGTCACTTAATTTATCTGTGCCTCAATTACCTCATCTGTCAAATGGGGATTAAAACTGTGAGCCCCACGTGGGACAATCTGATCACCTTGTATCTCCCAGCGCTTAGAACAGTGCTTTGCACATAGTAAGTGCTTAACAAATACCACAGTTTATTTAGTGGGAGAGACAGACATTTAAAATAAATTGTAGTTACGTATATAAGTGCTAGGGGGATTAGAGGGGAGGGAATATTGAACATGTAAAGTATGATGATAATAACTGTGGTACTTGTTAAGCACTTACTATGTGCCAAGCATTGTTCTAAGCGCTAGGGTAGGTACAAATTAGTCAGGGCTCATACTCTTAAACCCATTTTACAGATGACTTAACTGAGAAGTGAAGTGACTTGCCCGAAGTCACACAGCAGACATGTGGTAGAGCTGCGATTAGAACCCTTGACCTTCTGAATCTCAGGCCCATGCTCTGCCCACTAGGCCACACTGCTTCTCATAATACAAGACAAGAATACAGATCCAAATGCACTGGTGATACAGAATAGAAAAGGAATAAGGGAAATAAGAACTTAGCTGGGGAAGGTCTCTTGATGATATGCTTTTAATAAGGCTTTGTAGTTGGGAAGACTGGAAACTTTGTCGAAAATGAAGAATGAGGGAGTTACAGGTCAGTGGTAGGACTTGTGTGAGGGGTAGTGGCTAACTAGAATTTGGGTGGGAAGATGAGTTTTTTTTAGAACGTTAGCCCATCATTGGGCAGGGTTTGTCTCTATCTGTTGCCAAATTGTACATTCCAGGGGCTTAGTACAGTGCTCTGCACATAGTAAGCACTCAATAAATACTATTGAATGAAAAGTTTGAGGTGTCCATGGAACATACAAGTAGAGATGTATTGAAGGCAGGAGAATATACAAGATTGCAGAGAAGGAGAGAGTTCAGGGCTGGAGAGAGAAATTTGAAAATCATCTTCATAGAGATGACAGTTGAAGCTATGGTAGCAAATGAGTTTTCTAAGACAGTAAGTAGGTGTAGATGGATAATTGAAGGAAAGCCAGTATAGAACCTTAAGGAACTCCCACAGTTAGAGGGAACAGAGAGAAAGAGTTGTCAGAGAGATAGGAGGAGAACCAGGAGAGGACAATGACAGTGAAACCCAATTAGATAATGCTTCAAGGAGAAGGGAGTGGACCACAGTGTTGAAGGCAGCTGAGAGGTTGAGCAGGATTAGGATGGAGTAGCGGCCATTGGATTTGGCAAGAAGGATGGCATTGATGACCTTAGAGATGGCAGTTTCCAAGGGCTGAAGGAGGCTGAAACCAGGACATCATATAGTTAATTTTAGGATGTTACATGTAGGCAGCAGGCATAGACAACTCACCCAGGAGGTTGGAGAGGAATGATAAGAGAGAGATGGAGTACTAACTAAAGGGAGTCATGGGTCAGGGGAGGATGTTTTTAGGACATGAATGACCATGTTTGAAAGCAATGGAGAAGAAGTCACTGGAAAATGAACAGTTGAAGCTGGTGGTCAGAGAGGGAAGAAGGGAGGTAGCAAGTGTTTTGATAAAGCGTGAAGGAATAGGGTCATAGGCACAGGTGGAGGGGCTAGATTTTTGAGGATATGGAAGAGCTCCTCTGAAGATATTGCTTGAAGAGATGGGAGAGTACAAATGAAAGGAAGACGGGCGTTGGAAGGAGCAGGGGAGATTTTAGGGAGAGCATGCCAAATGGTTTCAATTTTACTAATAACGTAGGTGGCCAGATCATTAGGGGCAAGGGATAGGAGGAAGGAGCAATGAGGGGTTTGAGGAGGGAGTTAAATGTCTGAAACAGCTGCAGGCAATGGGCATGGGAGTCAATAAGGATGGAGAAATCATGTTCCCAGATGGCGGAGAGGACAGACCTAATGTAGGTGAGGATGAATATAAGATGGAAAAGGATTGCCTGGTGTCTGGATTTCCACCAACAGTTCATCACAGGTATTGCACAAGAGCAGAGGAAGCAGATTTAGGAGGTGATCCAGGGTTGTCGGTTAGTGGTAGAGATTGGTGGAGGGATGGGGAACAAAGGAGTTGAGTTCAATGGCAAGAGCAGTGTTAAGGGAGTCAATTTGTGCATCAAGAGTTTAGGTGTAGAGACCAAATGGGGCATGATGACCTTAGAAAACTGGAGAGACTGTAAAGATCAGGAGTCTCTATGGGGGAACAGGACAGATCTGCGGGGAGTGGGTGTGTGAGAGAGAAAGCAGGATGGATAGAGAAATTTCAGGGATGGTGAAGGTTGAGTTACTACAGTGATTAGAGATTATGGGTTCAAGTGTGAGTCTAAGTCGGTGAGTGAGTGATGTGTATATGTGTATCCCAATGCTTCGTATGGGATTTTGCACAACGTAAGCACTTAACAAATACCAAAATGATTATAAGAGAAGCAGAGAGGGAGCTCCAAACCACAGCTCCAGCAGTTGAAATTATGGGCAGAATATTTTTTTCTCCCTTACAAAGGCATAAAATGCCACTTTGCTAGAAGTCACCAAATACCGGCTTGGCTGAGGGGTGGAGGAGTTGGGTAGATAGTCCTGTTCCCCACATGGAGAGGTGACAGGATTAGGAGCTGCTCTGTTGTCTGTAAGTGAGAGCAGGTGGTGGGGATGAAACCGTAACCTTCCTGAGGAAGGAGTGGGGTTTGGGGACCCAGGGATCACTGCCAATCAGCACCCATGGGCAGAGGGAGGAGTAACAGGCACCCAGGTAGGCAAGAGCATGATTCAGCTGAACGTTTTCCTCCACATAACTGAAAAAGAGTGTGATCCAGTATATGGACAAAAAGCAGGTGACCAAGAGCAGGATGGTCTGGGTAGCTCTGCTCTCTGCGGAGGATCTGGGGGAGAGGCTGGGGTTATGGATGTGCTGGACTTGCTTGTGGTGTTGATGCAACACAATCACCATGTAGCCACTAGCCCAGGTCATGAGAAGCACAAAGAAGATATGTCGGGAGGTAATAACACTTAGAAATACAACATCAGATAAATAACTTAACCAGAATACACTGGTACAGTATTTCACATTATTCATTCATTCAATAGTATTTATTGAGCGCTTACTATGTGTACTAAGCACTTGGAATGTACAAATCAGCAACAGATAGAGATGGTCCCTGCCCACTGACGGGCTTACAGTCTAATCGGGGGAGACAGACAAAAACAATAGCAATAAATAGAATCAAGGGGATGAACATCTCATTAAAACAATAGCAATAAATATAGAATCAAGATATATAGAATCAAACACGACAGCCTAACTACATATGATTGGATTACAACCTCCCTGACACCCCTATCTGATCTTCCTCCACTCAGTTGAAGGGGTTATACATTATACTCACTAACTGTGAGATTGATGTTTTTGTTGGTTACCGTGGTTTTCCACAGATTAGGATGCAAGAAATGGAGGATCCAGAAGAGGAAGGAAAGGAGGATGCACGTGAGGGCCCGGTATTTGAGTCGGGCTCAGTGGGCGGTGCTCAGAATGATAGTAATGCCCTGGAACATGCTTAGAAGACACATGGTGCAAATAGTAAGAGCCCGAGTCACTTTCCTGGTGTAGACCAGGTTCTGACACCCAACATTACTGAGACTATTCTCCATGTGAAAGAAGAACATCAACACTGGGACCCCGGGTGAGAAGTGTCACCGAGTTGATGACTGTCAGCTGTGTTAGGATCAGATCCATGGACCTCCACCGCAGAGGCCAATAAATGAAGATGCAGATGTATACTGTGAAAAGTGTTACATTCCCCAGGAGTCCAATTACAGCCTGAGAGAGGGAGAAAGTGGCCAAGACAACATCACTTAACAACATTTTCTTGGTTTCTTCAGAACTGCAAAGGTCAGAGCACCTTTGAGGGTAACTCCCAAAGTGTCAGTTGTTGCTACATCCTGAAAGGCTGGCAGGTGGGAAACATAAAACTATTGTTAGACATTTCTCCCCATTGTTCTAGGAGGTACTGAAGGATACTGATCCACTGGAGAAGATGTAGTGGGGATCATCGATGGTGTGCGATGGATTAGGGCTAGGCCACCAGTAACTCTTTCCTGATAAAAGGGTATTCTCTGGTAATCCAGTTTGCAAGCACCCTTATGCCAGCTGGGGTAGTGCAACCTTAAGAGAAGCACTGTGGTTTAGAGGAAACAGCTTGGGCTTGGGAGTCAGAGGATGGGGGTTCTGATCCCGGCTCTACTGCTTGTTAGTGACTTTTGGTAAGTCACTTAACGCCTCTGTGCCTCAGTGATCTCATCTGCAAAATGGGGATTAAAACTGAGCCCCACATGGGACAACCTGATAACCCTGTATCTACCCCAGTGCTATGAACAGTGCTTGGCACATAATAAGCACTTAAATACCATCATCATCATTATTATTATTATTATTTCACCTGCCTGGAAAGGACATGGAGTTTAATGGAGAATATCTGAAACCATCCCATACGTATGGACATTTCCATTTTTTTACTTTATTCATTGGTTTCCCAGAATCACCCTTGATGGGAGTACACTACAGAGCTGCAGACAGCCAACTACATATGATTGGATTATAACCTCCCTGACACCCCTATATGATCTTCCTCCACTCAGTTGAAGGGTTTAATTTTCATTATGGTTAGAAGATATGGTTTCTCATTGGTTACCCTAACGTGAGCCACATTATCTGATTGGTCTTTGCCTACGGGATCTGAAACTTTCTTAAAACTTTATTACAAATGGAGAGAAAATTCACCCTTCCCCATCCCCGTCCCTACTGTCTCTGCTGTGGGAGAGGTTTGGAGTTGGTGCAGTTGCATCTCATCAGAAGCTTTATTAAAATCTCCATTTCTAGATGATAGTTTGGTCACAGTGAGACACAGAGATCAAGAGATGGAGATAATTTTTCTGAAAAAATGAAGATCAGTACCCTTCCTGTCCCAGCCTCGCTGTCCTTGCTATGTGATGGGTTGGGACCCGGGGCTGCTGTTTCTCCATGCCCATTGCCCCCCCGGCTCCTCAAGCGGGGAGAAAAACCCATCTCTCTCTGCCACCCCAAACTCCAGTGTGTGAGTGGTTCTAGACTTCGATACCCTTCTATTCAGGTCCAGATTGTCTCTACTCCCCTCCTTCCCCCTCTGCCGCTGCATTTTTTGTTTCTGCTTTGAAAAGAGCCCAGGACTAAAAAAATATATTTCAGCATCTTTTGAAATCCAATGATAAACTGCAAATTTCTAGGGCTAAGATCTAAGCAAGACAGAATGAGTATAGCTCAGTTTACGGAAGCCGTATGGCCTAGTGGAAAGAGCACAAGACTGGTACTCAGTAGACCTGGATTTTCTAATCCCGGCTCTGCCACTTGCCTACCAGGTAACTTTGGACAAGTCACTTAACTTCTCTGTGCCACACCTGTGAATTGGGAATTAAATACCTGTTTCTTCTTCAGCCTTAGACGCTTAGCCCTGTGTGGGACATGGACTGTGTCTGATTGGATTGTAATTTCCCCAGGACTAAGTACAGTGCTTGACACACAGTAGGTGATTTCAAGTACCACAGTTATTGCAGTATGAGGACTGTCAACAAACATTAATGTGAGTGAGGGAGCCACCTTAGGAACAAGGACGGGAGGCAGCTTGACCTAATGGGAATAGCCCAGGCCTGGGAAATTGGGGATTTGAGTTCTAATCCTGACTCTGCCACTTGTCTGCTATGTGACTTTGGGCAAGTAATTAACTATGCCTGTGATCAGTTTCCTGTTCTCTAAGAACCTGTTCTCTTTCTTAGACTATGCACCCTATGTGGAATGAGAAATCTGTCTGCTTTGGGTCCAGTGGAGTTCCACTGAGAAAAAACACTCCAGGTTCTTGGTCTTGGGGGGACTCAGATGGACTTCTGAATGACATCATTGTCACACTGGATGAGCATGGTAAAACATACATCATGGTGAGCATAGAGATGGCAAACCTATGAGGGGGCTGGCTCCTTGTTTCCAGATCAGAGTGCCCATATGCCTGAATCCAGCCTTGTACGGTACTGACTTCAGAGATACTGAAATAACTTGTGAGCCTGTTATTGGGCAGGGATTGTCTGTTGCTGAATTGTACACTCAAAGTGCTTAGTACATTGCTCTGCACATAGTAAATGCTCAATAAATACTATTGAATGAATCTAGATTCAGTGTCTGGGAGCCTGAACAACACACTCTCTCTTTCTTTCAGAATCCCCTACCCATACACAGATTGACAAAGAAGGACAAACTCACTTGGGCTGGTCCTAGCTTCCACTTTGATGCCCCATGATGACCTTGTGTTTCTCTAAAGCTGAAAGGGTCCAGCAAGGGCAGCAATTATAGGGACAGGGTGGGGCAAGCTCACCTCCCTACAGATCTGTCATTACTGTGTCAATTGCTGTGGCTGTGACACTGCCTGGACTGGGAATCTCAGAAATATCCAAAGAGAAACACATCTCTTTCCCTGTGGCAAATCATCCTCTAAGTATTTTGAACACTGAATTAACCAAGGAATGAATTAGATGTCATGCATGAGTTTCTGAATAAAGGTTAAAGTGGCCTTAATTAATGGTCTTATCTCTCAGTATAAGAGGAGAGATAAGTGTTCTACCAATACCAAAAGCCAGACATAATTACATAGATGGTATTTATTAAGTGCTTACCATGTGCCAAGCACTGGGGTAGCTACAAGGTTGGACACAGTCCCTGTCCCACATGGAGGCTCATGGAATGAAAGGGAGGGAGAACAGTTCTTTAATCCTCATTTCACATATGAAAAAATTGAGGTACAGAGAATTAAAACGACTTCTCCAAGGTCACCCAGCAGGCAACTGGCAGAATTAGGGATTAGAATCCAGTTCCTCTGATTCCCAGGCCGGTGTTTTTTTCCACTAGGCTATGCAGTTTAGCCTTCTCTCTGCCATTCTGCCAGCTCTGGCCTGAGGAATGGTTAGTCCCTGAGGTTTTCAGGACTGTTCAGGAGCAAAGTTCAGATCTCATATTACACTGATTCTAGGGATATTCAAGTAGAGATGTCTTAAAGGCAGGAGGAAATGTGAGACTGCAAAAAGGGAGAAAGATGAGAACTGGAGATTTAGATTTGGGGATGGGAGGAGACAGAGGTGAGATAATTGAAATCCAGGTACAGTTAGAAGATTGGCTTCGTAGGAACAAAGAGAGTGACCTGGGGAATAGCAATTGAAGTGAGTAGATACAGATGGAAGAGAGCCAGTGGAAGGCTCTGGAGAGAGGAAAGACATGGGCTGAATTCATTCATTCATTCAATCGTATTTATTGAGCACTTACTGTGTCCTGAGCACTGTGCTAAGTGATTTGAAAGTACAATTCAGCAATAAAGAGAGAAAATCCCTACCCACACTGGGCTTACAGACATCAAAATAAGTAGGCAGGCATCAATACAAATGAATAGAATTATAGATATATACACATCAAAACAAGTAAACAGGCATCAGTAGAAAGAAATAGAATTATAGATATATACATATATACATAAGTGTTGTGGGGCGATGATGGGGGGGAAGAGCAAAAGGAGCAAGTCATGGTGACGCGGAAGGGAGGAGGTGCTGAGGAAAAGGGGGGCTTAGTCTGGCAAGGCCTCTTAGAGGAGGTGAGCCTTCAATAGGGCTTTGAAGTGGGGAAGTGATTGTTTGGCAGATATGAGGAGGGAGGACATTCCAGGCCAGAAGTATGATGTGGGTCAAGGTCGACAGCGGGACAGGTGAGATCAAGACACAGTTAGAAGATACTTCTGGAGATTGATCAGCCCAGTGAAGTCATACATAGGAAAAAGGAGAGGCAAGAGGCAGGTTTTCTACTGGGGAGGCCTATACAATGGTCTAGAAGCAATATGACTGGCGATGGTACCAGAATGGTAGCTCTGCAGGTGGAGAGGATCCAGGAGGAAGAATCAGTAAGACATGCTGTATATGGAACATGAAAGTTGAAGCAGAACAAGGAGTCAGTTAATCAGTGGTATTTAGTGAGCACTTACTATGTGCAGAGCACTGAACTAAGTGCTTGAGAGAGTGCGTTAAAACAGAATGAGCAGACACATTCCCTGCCCATAGCGAGCTTACAATCTGGAATTAAATGATGACACAAGTTGAGAATTTCTGTAATGAGGATTCTAGTGTTATTATTAACTAAGTTAGAAAGGTTAAGAGGAGAAGATCTAGAAGGGAAGATGAGTGGTCTGATTTTTCGATGTGAAGTTTGGGAAGGAGGTGGGGCATCCAAGAAAGGAGGTCCCTCACCTACCTGAGGAAACAATGGGCCTTGGGAACCGGGGGTCACTGCCAATCAGCAACCACGGGCAGAGGGAAGGTAACATATAATCAGATATACTACGGTGTCAGTCAGCTTTACATCTTCCTCTATAAAATTTAAAGACAGTGTGATACTGGTGTTGATCCAGTCCATGGAAACAAAAAAAAAATGACCAGGAGCAGGATGGTCTGAGTGGCTCTGGTCTCTGCAGATAATTTGGGGGAGAGATTGGTGCTGTGGATGTGCTGGACTTTTTTGTGGTGTTGGTGCAACACAATCACCATGTAGATGCTGGCCCAGGTCATGAGGAACACAAAGAAGATATCTCTGAAGGTAATAACACTTAGAAATGCAACATCAGTTAAATAACTCAGCCAGAATACACTGGAACAGTATTTTAGATTATGCTTTCTAATTGTGAGATAGATGTTTTTGTTGGCTACAATGGTTTTCCACAGATTAGCATACAAGAAGAGGTGAAGGATCAGAAGAAGAGGAAGGAAGGGAGGATGCACTTGGGGGCTCGGTATTTGAGTCTGGCCCAGCGGGAGGTGCTGGGATTGATAGTGACAGCCTGGAATATGCTCAGGAGACACGTGGTGCAGCTGGTAAGACTCCGGAACACTCTCCTGGTGTAGCCCAGGATCTGACACCCCACGTTACCGAGACTATTCTCCATATCAAGGAGGAACATCATTACTGGGACCCCTTGGGAGAGGAATGTTACTGAGTTGATCACTGTCAGCTGTGTGAGGATTACATCTGTGGACTTCTGCTGGGACTGAGAAATGAAGATTTGGATGTAGACTGTGAGCAATGTTAAATTCCCCAGGAGCCCAATTCCAACTGAGTGATAGAGCATGTTATTAAGGCCATATCTCCCAAGCATTTTCTAGTTTTCCTCAGAACTGCAGAGGTCAGAGCTCCACTGAAGGAAACCACCAAATGGTTTACTGTTGCTCTGTTTGCAAATGCTGGAATGTGAGAACCATAAGACTGTGATTAGATATTTTCTACCAACCACACCAGGCAGCGTAACAGGACCCCAGTCCACTGTAGAATGGGTTCTGGGGATTGTCTATGTCATGAATATTAGCTTGGTGCAGTGAGGTCAGATCAGCAGCCACTCTTTCCAGAAAAAGGAGTGCTGTTTGGTAAGCCAACTTGCATTTACCTTTATGCCAGCAGGGGTCATCCAACCCTTCAAAGGACTGGAAATGACCTGGACTTTTACTGGAGAACATCTCAAGCCATTTTGACATCGTCTTCAGGACAGTGGCTGCTGTGCACCACAATGAACAATAAATAAGAAGTAGTGACCAGGTGAAGCAACAGGATGATGGCTTATCGTTTGACTAAATTATGCTGATTTTTATGTAATTATGGGAGGATCCCATGGGACCCCACTGGTTCTACAGTCTTTACATTCCCCCCTCAGGTCCTAATGCACTCTGATGTCATGTCCAGACCACCATATCTGGCAGCTGGAGGTGTGATGGAGGTAACCTCGTTCCTGAAAATAAAAATGTGACTATCCTTATAGTCTGCTGCCTCTCCTAATGAAATTAATTTTTATATCTATCTCCACCATTCGATTGCAAGATCCTCGGAGTCAGGGATTATTTCAATCAACTCTCCTGTATTTTACTATCCTAAGCATTTAGTGCAGTGATCTGCATATAATAAACACACACAAAAGAATACCACAGGTTGATGGATTAGCACCTATAATGACCAACAAGGTACAGGCACTGAGCAGGGGTCAGATTACCTGAAGATTACCTGACTGTCAGATATGAACACAGATGACTGGCATCTCAACATAGAAGTTCTAAAAATGAAGGGAATTCTCCCCTTGAGTAACTGAAATCAAAAGGAGGAACTTTGGATGATGGTAATATTCCAAAAGATAATATAACAAAGCAGTTTTAGAGTTAATGGCTCTAATCAGTGGCAGCTTTGCTGACAGACCCTACAAGACCCCAGTGTATAGCTACAGAACTAAGTGTGGGATAACAGTTTTTCAGAAACAAAGCAAGGGAGGATTTTCTGTCAGTAAAATCAAGTAAGTGCATTTTTTTTCTTCTAGTGCTCCTTGTGGCTAGTGGTTTTTAGGGTCAAGAGATATTTCTGACAGAATAAATTTAATGCTTCCCAAAATATATGAATACACTGGAATACACAACCTGACAGGAATTTTTCTTGGCAAAAGTGACCCGGAAGTGAGCTCAACTCAATAGTGATGCAGTCTGCAAATGTGTGACAAAAAACCTTTTTATTTTTTGCAATGAGTGAAAAACAGATAAGGTTGAGTGGAGTTCAGAATAGAAAATTAGCTAAAGAAAGTAACAGGAGAATGTGTGCAGCACAGCCTAATGGATAGAGGAGGGACCTGGGAGTCAAAAGGATCTGGGTTCTAATGCCAGTTCTGCCGCTTGTCTGCCACGTGACTTTGGGCAAGTCATTTAAATTCACTGTGCCTCAGCTACTTCATCTGTGAAATGGGGATTAAGACTGTGAGCCTCAAGTGGGACATGATTATCTTGTACTACCCAGCGCTCAGTAGAGTGCCTGGCACATAGTAATTGTTCAACCAATACCATTATTAAAAAAATTGAATTACTCTCATGAATCACATACAACTTCAATTTCTTTGCTGAAAGCATGGCAATTTGCCAAATAAATTTTAAAAGCAATGCTTCCACTGGATTAATTGTTCACCTCCAGGAAACTAAAGATTGAACTGAGCGCTGCACTATTCTGAACACTTAGGAGAGAACAACAGAGCAACACAGATGGTCCATGCCCACCAGGGGTTGGCAATCTATAAATGAGTGGTATTTATTGAACATTTACTGTTACGCAGAACACTTGGGAAAGTAAATTTGATGAAGGAGAAAGACATGCAAAATGTATTATGTACATTTGCATCATAAATAGCAATTTCATCTCTATTTTAAGAAATTCAGCTAATAAATAATGGTTCATTGGTAATAGCACCAATGGTTCATGAATTAATTCATTCAATTGTATTTATGAAGTGCTTACTGTGTGCAGAGCACTGTACTAAGCGCTTGGGAAAGTACAATACAGCAAAAAAGAATGACAATCTCTGCCCACAACGGGCTCACAGTCTACCAATACAAATAAACAGACATCTATATGAATGAATAAAACTACAGATATATACGTAAGTGATTTGGGGTGGGGAGAGGGGGGAAGAGCCAAGGGAGCAAGTCAGGGTGACACAGAAGGGAGTGGTAGTTGAGGAAAATTGGGGCTTAGTCTGGGAAGGCCTCTTGGAAGAGACGAGCCTTCAGTAAGGCTTTGAAGTAGGAGAGAGTAATTGGCCTATTTGAAGAAGGAGAGTGTTCCAGGCCAGAGGTAGGATGTGGGCCAGGGGTCAGCTGTGAGGCAGGCAAGATCAAGGCACAGTGAGAAAATTAGTACCAGAGGAGCAAAGTGTGTGGGCTGGTTTGTAGAAGGAGAGAAGAGAGGCGAGGTAGGAGGGGGATGAGGTGATGGAGTGCTTTAAAGCCAAAGGTGAGGAGTTTTTGTTTGATATGGAGGTGGATAGGCAACCACTGGAGATTTTTGATTTGGGTGGGGGGGGGGGGTGACACGTGCTGAACTTTTCTGTAGAACGATGATCCAGGCAGCAGAGTGAAGTATGGACTCGAGTGGGGAGAGGCAGGAAGAGGTTGCAAAATGATAAATCCCTCCCTGATTCTATTCTATCTGAGACTAGAAGGAGTCAGTGATATCAGGAAACTCAAGTTCTATGTAACATCATAGATAGAATACGAAACATCTGAAACCTTTCTAGAAATAAGCCCTAAAGGGTTAGATTGTAAACTCTTAAAAGAGGAGGGATCTCAATTGATGTTTTTTGTGGTTTGATCCCTCCGCCCTCAGTATCACATTCTCTGCGCCATAGGCACAAGTTAAATAGTGATATTGAAATGAAGTAAAGGCAGCACTTGTGGTCACTAGTGCATTCCATCAAGAAGAATAATACAAGGTTTGGTGAAATTAAGGTGGACCTGCCAAAAGAACTCTGGAGCTAAATGAATTAGACTTGAATCTTAAAATATATCAGAGTTTACCAATTATTAATAATAATAATAATAATAATAATAATGTTGGTATTTGTTAAGCGCTTACTATGTGCCGAGCACTGTTCTAAGCGCTGGGGTAGACACAGGGGAATCAGGTTGTCCCACGTGGGGCTCACAGTCTTAATCCCCATTTTACAGATGAGGGAACTGAGGCACTGAGAAGTTAAGTGACTTGCCCAAAGTCACACAGCTGGCAAGTGGCCAATTGTATATACTATTAAAGGGAAATAAGAACACCAAAGCTTATAGGTTAGATGATAATCAGCATTTGCTTAAGGTTCATCAACGAAGAAAATAAAAACAGAATGAGAATGGAAAAATAATTTAATCCTTAAAAATCTTATAACAGTCACTAACAGTGAAGGTAATTGATATATTCCTCATACATTGTTGCGATGGCGAGAGAAATACAGGAACTGAAACAGTCACATATACAAACAAGTCAAATGAAGAGTAGCACATCTGACAATAGACAAAGGACGAGAAACATAACCTGTGAATTTGAATGCCAGAAATAGTAACCTGAAGTATAAAATCCAATCAGTATAAGTCAATTAAAATAGAAGCAGAATAGCAAAATTGCAGTTCAACTATTACTAACCTGAAAAAATGGAGCACTTTAAAATCTAAATAAGAACTTGAATAAAAGATAAAATGATTGAGGTAAGGAATTTGTTATTGTTATTGGTCCCTAGTGGGTAAACTGAGTCTTGATTCAAAGGACAGATTTTACTTGGCTGCCCAACATACCTATCCATTGAATGTGCCCCAGTTTTACAGGACAGTTAGCGATGGGACCCAAAACTTTATTCTTTGGATTACAACAGGTGAGCCCCTTTTCAAAGATAGCTGTTTGGAGGGTGATGGCCCAAGAAAGCAGGAACTAAGGGAGCTCTAGACTGAGAAAGCTAGGATGTAGACAAAAGTTTGGGGAGTCAGAAGATGGAAAGAAAACTTTAAAAAAAAAGGCATTTTTTAGGAGTGAAGAGAAAAAGAGTCACTATTTTTAAAAATTGAGGGTAAAAATTAAATTCATTTTTTTTAGGGAGAAATCAGAGTGAATGCTAATGAAAAGGGCAATTGGAGACTGGTGAAAAACAATTAGGATTAAGGGGAACTGTTGTATATTTTATAAAGTCGATTCATATCTTTATAATATATGGGAGTGGGAATGGGGTCCAAAGCACAGGTGTAGGGGGTGACACTTGCGAGGAGGGAGGAGATCTCCTTTGAGGATACTGCAGAGAAAGATGGGAAAGTAGGGGAGAGGGTTGGCGGGGGGAAGGCAGAAGGGGGAGGAGTGACTCTGGGGAGCTCAGACCTGATTGTGTTAATTTTCGTGATGAAGTAGATGGCCAGATCGTTGGGGGTGAGGGATGGGGGAGGGGGAGGAACAGTGGGCCTGAGGAGAGAATTAAAGGTCTGGAACAATTGGCGGAGGTGTTGGGCATGGGCGTCAATGAGGGAAGAATAGTAGTTTTGCCTGGCAGAAGAGAGGGCAGAGTTAAGGCAGGAAAGGATAAATCTGAAATGGATAAGGTTGGCTTGGTGCTTGGACCTTCGCCAGCAGCGCTCAGCAGCTCGAGCATAAGAGTGTAGGAGGCGGACAGAGGCAGTAACCCAGGGCTGTGGGTTATTGGAGTAAGAGTGGTGGAGGGAAAGGGAGATGAGTGAGTTGAGATGAGTAGAGAAGGTGGAGTTTAGACCAGTAACCTGATCATCGAGAGTGGGAAGAGAGGACGGGGGGTAAGGTGGGGAGAGATGATTTTGGAGAGATGGATGGGATCAAGAGAACGGAGGTCTCTGTGGGGGAGTAGTACAGATTTGCAGGGGGAGAGAGTGTGAGAGAGGAGGCAGGTGAGAATGTTATGGTCTGAGAGAGGGATTTCAGAGTTGGTGATGGAGGAGATAGTGCAGCGGTAGGAAATGACAAGATCAAGGGTGTGACCAAGTTGGTGAGTGGGCAAAGTGTGGTGGAGCAGAAGGTTGGCAGAGTCGAGGAGGCAGATAGCAGGCGGGAGACAGAGGAGTAGTGTGGATGTTGAAGTCTCTGAGGATCAGAGTGGGCAGAGAGATAGAGAAAAGGAAGGTGAGAAAGGGGTCAAGGTGGTTGAAGAATTCGGTAGTGGGACCAGGAGGGCGGTAGATGATGGCTACAAGTATCTGGAGGGGGTGGTAGAGGCGAATGATATGGGCTTCAAAGGAGGGGAAGGATGCCCACCCCGCACGCTCCTCTGCCGCCCACCTCCTCACCGTCCCTCGGTCTCGCCTATCCCGCCGTCGATCCCTGGGCCACGTCCTCCCGCCGTCCTGGAATGCCCTCCCTTCTCACCTCCGCCAAACTAATTCTCTTCCCCTCTTCAAAACCCTACTTAAAACTCACCTCCTCCAAGAGGCCGTCCCAGACTGAGCTCCCCTTCTCCCTCTACTCCCTCTACTACCCCCCTTCACCTCTCCACAGCTTAACCCTCTTTTCCCCCCATTTCCCTCTGCTCCTCCCCCTCTCCCTTCCCATCCCCTCAGCACTGTACTCGTCTGCTCAACTGTATATATTTTCATTACCCTATTTATTTTGTTAATGAAATGTACATCTCCTTGATTCTATTTAGTTGCCATTGTTTTTACGAGATGTTCTTCCCCTTGACTCTATTTATTGCCATCGTTCTTGTCTGTCTGTCTCCCCCGATTAGACTGTAAGCCTGTCAAACGGCAGGGACTGTCTCTATCTGTTGCCGACTTGTTCATTCCAAGTGCTTAGTACAGTGCTCTGCACATAGTAAGCGCTCAATAAATACTATTGAATGAATGAATGAATGAAAGTTGAGGGGGAGGGATAGTGCGGAAGCGGCATCGGGGTGAGAGAAGGAGGCCGATACCTCCTCCCTTTCCGGTGAGGCTGGGGGAATGGGAGAAGGAGAGGCCTCCGCTGGAGAGAGCAGCGGTGGAGACCGTGTCTTCAGGAGTGAGCCAGGTCTCCGTAATAAAGGAGGAGGAGGAGAGAGCGGGAAAGGAAAAGGTCAAGGATGAAAGGTAGTTTACCTGTAATGGAGCGGGGATTCCAGAGGCCACACTTACAAGTAGCTGTGGGTGTGAGGGGCGGGTGGGGGTTGGTCTTTGCCTATAGGATCTGAAACTTTCTTAAAACTTTATTACAAATGGAGAGAAAATTCACCCTTCCCCATCCCCATGCCTACTGTCTCTGCTGTGGGAGAGGTTTGGAGTTGGTGCAGTTGCATCTCAGCAGAAGCTTTATTAAAAACCCCATTCCTAGATGATAATTGGGTCACAGTGAGACACGGAGACCAAAAGATGGAGATAATGTTTCTGAAAAAATGAAGATAATAATAATGTTGGTATTTGTTAAGCGCTTACTATGTGCAGAGCACTGTTCTAAGCACTGGGGGTAGACACAGGGGAATCTGGTTGTCCCACGTGGGGCTCACAGTCTTAATCCCCATTTTACAGATGAGGTAACTGAGGCACAGAGAAGTTAAGTGACTTGCCCACAGTCACAGAACTGACAAGTGGCAGAGCTGGGATTCGAACTCACGACTTCTGACTCCAAAGCCCGGGCTCTGTCCACTGAGCCACGCTGCTTCTCAGTAGATCAGTATCCTTCCTGTCCCAGCCACACTGTCCTTGCTATGTGATGGGTTGGGAGGCAGGACTGCTGTTTCTCCATGCCCATCGCCACCCGGACTCCTCAAATGGGGAGAAAAACCCATCTCTCCCTTCCACCCCAAACTCCAGTGTGTGAATGTTTCTAGACTCCAGCACTCTTCTGTTCACATCCAGATTGTCTCTACTCCCCTTTTTCCCCCGCTGCCCCCGCGGTTTTTGTTTTTGCTTTGGAAAGAGTCCGGGACAGAGAAATATTTTTCAGAATCCTTTGAAAACCAGTGAAAAACTGCAAATTTCTAGGCCTAGGAAACATTGTGGGATATAAGCAAGACTGAATGCGTATAGCTCACTCCCATGGAGAGACTGTGGTATGTTTAGGAAAGCCATTTGGCCTAGTGGAAAGAACACAGGACTGGTACACAGTAGACCTGGATTTTCTAATCCCAGCTCTGCCCCTTGCCTGCCAAGTAACTTTAGACAAGTCACTTAGCTTCGCTGTGCCACTCCTGTAAATTGGGAATTAAATACCTCCTTCTTCTCCCTTAGACTCTTAGCCTTATGTGGGACAATGACTGTGTATAATTGGATAGTAATTTCCCCCGGACTAAGTACAGTGCTTGACACACAATAGGTGCTTTCAAGTACAACAGTTATTGTAGTATGAGGCCTGTCATCAAACATTAATGTGAGTGAGGGAGCCACCTTAGGAACAAGAAGGGGAGGCAGCTTGACCTAGTGGGAATAGCCCAGGCCTGGGAAATTGGGGATTTGAGTTCTAATCCTGATTCTGCCACTTGTCTGCTATATGACTTTGGGCAAGTAATTAACTATATCTGTGATCAGTTACCTTTTCTCTAAGAACCTGTTCTCTTTCTTAGACTATGTGCCCTCGCCCCTGCCCTCCTCCCTTCCTTAACTTCTATTTTTAACCACTCAATTTCCAATGGCTCCTTCCCCGCTGCCTTCAAACATGCCCACGTTTCCCCCATCCTAAAAAAAACCTGCTCTTGACCCCACTTCCCCCTCCAGTTATTGCCCTATCTCCCTACTACCCTTCCTTTCCAAAATCCTAGAATGAGTCGTCTACAATCGATGCTTAGAATTCCTTAACTCCCATTATCTCCTAGACCCCCTCCAATCTGGCTTC
This sequence comes from Ornithorhynchus anatinus, assembly GCF_004115215.2. Classification (NCBI taxonomy): domain Eukaryota; kingdom Metazoa; phylum Chordata; class Mammalia; order Monotremata; family Ornithorhynchidae; genus Ornithorhynchus; species Ornithorhynchus anatinus. Next base: position 9,973,625 of record NC_041753.1, on the reverse strand, counting down.
CGTCCCCTCCACTCTACCGAGACTGCTCTCTCTAAGGTCACCCATGACCTCCTTCTTGCCAAATCCAATGGCTCCTACTCCATTCTAATCCTCCTTGACCTCTCTGCTGCCTTTGACACTGTCGACCATCCCCTCCTCCTCCATACCTTATCTCACCTCGGCTTCACGGACTCCGTCCTCTCCTGTTTCTCCTCTTACCTCTCTGGCCGGTCATTCTCGGTCTCCTTCGCTGGTGCCTCCTCCCCCTCCCATCCTTTAACTGTTGGAGTTCCTCAAGGGTCAGTTCTTGGCCCTCTTCTGTTCTCCATTTACACTCACTCCCTCGGTGAACTCATTCGCTCTCACGGCTTTGACTACCATCTCTACGCAGATGACATGCAGATCTACATCTCCGCCCCTGTCCTCTCCCCCTCCCTTCAGGCTTGCATCTCCTCCTGCCTCCGGGACATCTCCACCTGGATGTCGGCCCGCCACCTAAAACTCAACATGAGCAAGACTGAGCTCCTCATCTTCCCTCCCAAACCCGGTCCTCTCCCCGACTTCTCTATCACCGTGGATGGCACGACCATCCTTCCCATCTCTCGGGCCCGCAATCTCGGTGTCATCCTTGACTCGTCTCTCTCGTTCACCCCACACATCCTATCCGTTACCAAGACCTGCCGGTTTCACCTCTACAATATTGCCAAGATCCGTCCTTTCCTCTCCACTCAAACGGCTACCTTACTGCTACAGGCTCTCGTTATATCCCGGCTAGACTACTGTGTCAGCCTTCTCTCTGACCTCCCTACCTCCTCTCTCGCCCCACTCCAGTCTATTCTTCACTCCGCTGCCCGGCTCATCTTCCCGCAGAAACGATCTGGGCATGTCACTCCCCTTCTTAAACAACTCCAGTGGTTGCCTATCAACCTCCGCTCCAAACAAAAACTCCTCACTCTAGGCTTCAAGGCTCTCCATCAACTTGCCCCTTCCTACCTCTCCTCCCTTCTCTCTTTCTACCACCCACCCCACATGCTCCGCTCCTCTACCGCCCACCTCCTCACCGTCCCTCGGTCTCGCCTTTCCCGCCGTCGACACCTGGGCCACGTCCTCCCGCGGTCCTGGAACACCCTCCCTCCTCACCTCCGCCAAACTGATTCTCTTCCCCTCTTCAAAACCCTACTTAAAACTCACCTCCTCCAAGAGGCCTTCCCAGACTGAGCTCCTCTTCTCCCTCTACTCCCTCTGCCACCCCCCCTTTACCTCTCCGCAGCTAAACCCTCTTTTCCCCCCATTTCCCTCTGCTCCTCTACCTCTCCCTTCCCATCCCCACAGCACTGTACTCATCCGCTCAACTATATATATTTCCATTACCCTATTTATTTTGTTAATGAATTGTACATTGCCTTGATTCTATTTAGTTGCCATTGTTTTTACGAGATGTTCTTCCCCTTGACTCTATTTATTGCCATTGTTCTTGTCTGTCCGTCTCCCCCGATTAGACTGTAAGCCCGTCAAACGGCAGGGACCGTCTCTATCTGTTGCTGACTTGTTGATTCCAAGCGCTTAGTACAGTGCTCTGCACATAGTAAGCGCTCAATAAATACTATTTTTTTTGCCCTATGTGGAATGAGAACTCTGTCTGCTTTGGGTCTACCCCCAGCACTTTGCAGAGTGTTTGGCACATAATAGGCAAAAACAAATACTACAGTTATCATTGCTATTATTTGAGGGCCTTCAGGGAAGCATAGCACACTCAAGTTGGAGGGGGCTCCTGTGTTAACTAAGAACTGAGAGTGTCGTGGCTTAGTTAATAGAGCCTGGGCCTGGGAGTCAAAAGGTCATGCGTTCTAATCCCGCCTCCGCCACTTATCTGCTGTGAGATCATGGGCAAATCACTTCTCCTCTCTGGGCCTCAGTTACCTCTTCTGTAAAATTTGGATTAAGAGTGTGAGCCCCACGTGGAGCAGGGTCTGTGTCCCACCTGATTAATTTATATCTATTCCAGCGCTCAGATCGGTGCTTAGCACATAGTAAGTGCTTAAGAAATACCATTATAATTACTGGAGAAAGGAGGGAAGGGAACAGAGTTCCCCTGAGAAAAAACACTCCAGGTTCCTGGGCTTGGGGGCGGGGGGACTCAGATGGACTTCTGAATGACATCATTGCCACACTGGATGACCAGGGTAAAACATACAGCATGGTGAACATAGGGATGACCCACCTATGACAGTACTGGCATCTCATTTCCAGATCAGAGCTGCCATATGCCTGAATCCAGCTTTGTACGGTACTGACTTCAGAGATATTGAAATAACATGCCTGAGTGGAACAACCACGTGCCTGGGAATTGGAAGACCTGGCTTCTAAACTTGGAGCTGTCTCTAGCCTGCTGTGCGATTTGGGGAAGTCCCTTAACTACTCTCTTCCTCAGTTTCCTTACTTATAAAATGGGGTTTGGGGGTTTAAATATTTGTTCTCCCTCCCCCTTAGACTGTGAGCACAAGGCAGGAAAGAGACTATGTCTGACCTGATTAATCTTACATCTACGCTGGAGAAGCAGCGTGGCTCAGTGGAAAGAGCATGGGCTTTGGAGTCAGGGCTCATGAGTTCGAATCCCAGCTCTGCCACTTGTCGGCTGTGTGACTGTGGGCAAGTCACTTAACTTCTCTGTGCCTCAGTTCCCTCATCTGTAAAATGGGGATTAAGACTGTGAGCCCCACGTGGGACAACCTGATTCCCCTATGTCTACCCCAGCGCTTAGAACAGTGCTCGGCACATAGTAAGCGCTTAACAAATACCAACATTATTATTATTATTATTATCTATCCCAGTGCTTAGTACATTGCTTGGCACCTACCAAGCACTTAACTATAGTTATCTTTGTGACTATTATAATGATGATTTCTCAAACTGAGCTCCTTATCTTCCCTCCCAAACCCTATCCTCTCCCTCACTTCCCTGTCACTATGGACGGCAAGACCATCTTTACCGTCTCACAGGCCCGCAACCTTGGTGTCATCCTTGACTCAGCTCTCTCATTCACCCCACACATCCAATCTGTCACCACCACCTGCCGGTCTCACCTTTACAGTATAGCCAAGATCCGCCCTTTCCTCTCCATCCAAAAGGCTATCGTGTTGGTACAAGCTCTAATAATATCCTACCTGGATTATTGTCTCAGCCTTTCTCTGATCTCCCTTCCTCCTGTCTCTCCCCACTGCAGTCTAGTCTTCATTCCACTGCCGGGATCAACTTCCTACAGAAATGCTCTGGGCATGTCACTCCCCTTCTTAAAAACCTCCAGTGTTTGCCTATCAACCTCCGCACAAAACAAAAGCTCCTTACTCTTGGCTTCAAAGCTCTCCATCACCTTGCCCCCTCCTACCTCACCTCCCTTTCTTTGTACTGCCCACCCCGTACACTCTGCTCCTCTGCCACTCACCTCCTCACTGTCCCCCGTTCATGCCTATCCCGTCGTCGAGCCCTGGCCCATGTCCTACCGCTATCCTGGAATGACCTCCCTCCTCACCTCCACCAAACTAACTCTCTTCCCCTCTTCAAAACCTTACTGAGAGTTCACCTCCTCCGAGAGACCTTCCCAGACTGAGCTCCCCTCTTTGCCCTCAGCTCCCCCTCCACCATCTGCTCCTCCCCCTCCTCCCTTCCTCTCTCCTCTGCACTGTGCTCATTTGTATATTTTATTTATTACCCTATTTATTTTGTTAATGAGGTGTACATCCCCTTGATTCTACTTATCGTGATAATGTTGTCTTGTTTTTGTTTCGTTCTGTTTTGCTCTGCCGTCTGTCTCACCCGATTAGACTGTAAGCCCATCACTGGGCAGGGATTGTCTCTATTGCCGAATTGTACATTCCAAGTGCTAAGTACAGTGCTCTGCAGATACTAAGCGCTCAATAAATACTAATGAATTAATTAATTAATGAATGAAAGAATGATCCCTTTTCAACATCCTTCCAGTGCAGAAATACTGAGGATTCAGCTGGAAACACAAACACAAACTCCATTTGATTTCCTTTCCCAACATAAAAGCACTTCTAGATTCAGAATCTGGGAGCCTGAACAACACACACTCTCTCTCACTTTCAGAATCCCCTACCCATACACAGATTGACAAAGAAGGACATACTCACTTGGGCTGGTCCCTGCTTCCACTTTGATGCTCCATGATGACCTTGTGTTTCACTAAGGCTGAAAGGGCCCAGCAAGGGCAGCAGTTATAAGGACAGGATGGGGCAAGCTCACCTCCCCACAGATCTGTCATTACTGTGTCACTTGCTGTGGCTGTGACACTGCCTGGACTAGGAGTCACAGAAATCTCCAAAAAGGAACACATCTTTTTCCCTGTGGCAAATCATCCTCTAAGTTATTTTGAACACTGAATTAACCAAGGAATGAAATAGATGTCAAATATGAGTTTCTGAGTAAAGATTAAAGAGGGTTTAATTACTGGTCTCATCTCTCATTATAAGAGAAGGGATATCAAATGTTCTACCAATGCCTAAAGCCAGACATAATTTTAATGATGGTATTTATTAAGTGCTTACCATGTGCCAAGCACTGGAGTAGCTACAAAGTTGGACACAGTCCCTGTCCCACACTGAGGCTCATGGAATAAAGGAGAGGGAATACAGTTCTTTAATCCCCATTTCACATATGAAAAAACTGAGGCAGAGAGAATTAAAAATACTTCCCCAAGGTCACCAAGCAGGCAACTGGCAGAGTTGGGGATTAGAATCCAGTTCCTCTGACTCCCAGGCCTGTGTTTTTTTCCACTAGGCTATGCAGCTTAGCCTTCTCTCTGCCATTCTGCCAGCTCTGGCCTGAGGAATGGCTAGTCCCTGAGGTTTTCAGGACTGTTTAGGAGCATGTCTCCCCCATCCTAAAAAAACCCTCTCTCGACCCCACTTCCCCTTCCAGTTATCGATCGCTCTATCTCCATCCTACCCTTCCTTTCCAAGTTCCTAGAACGAGTTGTCTACATTCTCTGCCTATAATTCCTTAACTCCAATTCTCTCCTGGACCTCCTCCAATCTGGCTTCCGTCCCCTCCACTCTACTGAGACTGCTCTCTCAAAGCTCACCCATGACCTCCTTCTTGCCAAATCCAATGGCTCCTACTCTATTCTAATCCTCCTCGACATCTCAGCTGCCTTTGACACTGGCGACCATTCCCTTCTCCTCCACACCTTATTTCACCTTGGCTTCACAGACTCTGTCCTCTCCTGGTTCTCTTCTTATCTTTCTGGCCATTCATTCTTGGGCTCCTTTGCAGGCTCCTCCTCCCCCTCCCATCCTCTAACTGTAGGGGTTCCTCAAGGGTCAGTTCTTGGCCCTCTTCTGTTCTCCATTTACACTCACTTCCTTGGTGAACTCATTTGCTCCCACGGCTTCAACTATCATCTCTATGCAGATGACACACAAAACTACATCTCTGCCCCTGTTCTCTACAAATCTACATCTCTGCCGCAGCGTGGCTCAGTGGAAAGAGCATGGGCTTTGGAGTCAGAGGTCATGAGTTCGAATCCCAGCTCTGCCACTTGTCAGCTGTGTGACTGTGGGCAAGTTACTTCACTTCTCTGTGCCTCAGTTACCTCATCTGTAAAATGGGGATTAAGACTGTGAGCCCCACGTGGGACAACCTGATTCCCCTGTGTCTACCCCAGCGCTTAGAACAGTGCTCTGCACATAGAAAGCGCTTAACAAATACCAACATTATTATTATTATTATTATTATTATTGTCTCCCCCTCCCTTCAGGCTCGTATCTCCTCCTGCCTCCAGGACATCTCCACCTGGATGTCTGCCCCCCACCTAAAATTCAACATGTCCAAAACTGAGCTCCTTATCTTCCCTCCCAAACCCTGTCCTCTTCCTGACTTCCCTGTCACTATGGATGGTACGACCATCTTTCCCGTCTCTCAAGCCCTCACCCTTGGTGTCATCCTTGACTCAGCTCTCTCCTTCAGCCCACACATCCAATCCGTCACCAGAGCCTGCCAGTCTTACTTTTGCAATATCGTGAAGATCCGCCCTTTCCTCTCCGTCCAAATGGCTATCGTGCTGGTACAAGCTCTAATAATATCCCGGCTGGATTTTTGTGGCAGCCTTCTCTCTGATCTCTCTTCCTCCTGTCTCTCCCCGCTCCAGTCTATTCTTCATTCCGCTGCCCAGATCATTTTCCTGCAGAAACACTCTGGACATGTCACCCCCCGCCTTACAAACCTCCAGTGGTTGCCTATCAACCTCCGCACAAAACAAAAACTTCTCACTCTAGGCTTCAAGGCTCTCCATCACCTTGCCCCCTCCTCCCTCTCCTCCCTTCTCTCTTTCTACTGCCCACCCCACACGCTCTGCTCCTCTGCTGACCACCTCCTCACCGTCCCCCGTTCTTACCTATCCCACCGTCGACCCCTGGCCCATGCCCTCCCGCTATCCTGGAATGCCATCCCTCCTCACCTCCGCCAAACTAACTCTCTTCCCCTCTTCAGCGCCCTACTGAGTGCTCACCTCCTCCAAGAGGCCTTCCCAAACTGAGCTTCACCTTTTCCCTCTGCTCCCTCTGCTGCCTCTCTGCCCTCCCTTCACCTCCCCTCAGCTAAGCCCCCTTTCCCCCCTTTCCCTCTGCTCCTCCCCCTCTTCCTTCCCCTCCCCCAGGACTGTGCTCATTTGCTCATTTGTATACATTTTTATTACCCTATTTATTTTGTTAATGAGGTGTTGCATCCACTTGATTCTATTTATTGCTATTGTTTTTGTCTGTCTGACTCCCCCAATTAGATTGTAAACCCGGCAGTGGGCAAGGATTGTCTCCATCTGTTGCCAAATTGTACATTCCAAGAGCTAGTACAGTGCTCTGCACATAGTAAGTGCTCAGTAAATACTATTGAATGAATGAATGAATATATCTCAAAGAGAGTAGTTGCAAGCATTAAGGCACTTAATAAATGTTATGACCACTACTACTATTATTGAGTTTGAATAGTTTCCTGAAAATCAGAAGAAAAATCTGTCATTGATTTCTATGTTTCTTGGTGTATCCTCCTGTATGCCACACAGAAGAGATGAAACAGGACAGGGCCTACCTCGTGGCCCACAGATTAGTATACATGAAGAGGTGGAGAGTCCAGAAGAAGAGGAAGGAGAGAAGGACTCACTGGGGGCCCGACATCTGAGTTGGGCCCAGCAGGTGTCCTGGGACTGATGGTGACGCCCTGGAACATCCTGAAGAGACGTGATGCTCATGGTAAGATGCTGGGTCACATTCTTGAAGCAGATAAAAATCTGGCAACCCAAGTCACCCAGACTATATTCTATTCCATAGAAAAACATCACCACAGGGACACCCTGTGTGAGGAATGTCACTGAGTTGGTCACAGTCAGGTATGTGAGGATCATGTCCACAACTTCTTTTGCTAGGACTGAGAAATGAAGATGCAGACATACACCATGAACAGTGTTAATTTTCCCAGGAACCCAATCCAAGTCGGAGACAGGGAGAAGGTGGCCAGGACTACATTTCTCACTAGCATCTTCTAATTTACTTCAGTAATGCAAAGGTTAGAGTGCCATCAGGGGAAACCTAAATGGGTTTATTACTCCATATCCCTCAAGTGATGGAATTTGAGAAACATCAGACAGCTGTTATACTTTTTCTATCCACCTTGCCTTGCAAAGTTGCCACTTGCCATTCAATTTTAGGTGGACTTTTCAGGGTTAGTGAGGTGATGTGTGACATTACAGTGAGGTGGAGGACAGACCGCCCTTCCCTACAATCACCTTTTCTGGAAAAATGTGGACTCTTTTGTAGGGCATCTTGCATTTAACCTTATTCCAGCAGCTACTGGAATATAGCAAAGGATCGCAAAGGACCTGGAGGGATAGCACAGCACATTTTAAGGTGTAATGGATAACTGAATATCTGCACTCTTATTATCATTCTTAGGAATGATTTCCCCATTTGCTCTTCCCCAGAATACCAACCCTAATGACCATAACTGACATCACGTTAGAGAAGAATATTTGGTAGATATTTGCAACTTTATTTGGTATTATGGCATGTTGTAATGTACAGCTAGATAAGAACCCCTTCTTCATTTTTAGTTGATCATCAATCTCTTTTGGTAGATTCAACTGAGGTGAAGACCCACACAATTGTCTCTGAACTTTCCTCTGTACTTCCAAAAAGATTGAGGACAATATGATATAGGAAAGGAAAAAAAAGAGGACCTGGCTTGTAATTCCAGCTCCACCAGTTGTTTGCTGTGTGACCTTGGGTAAGTCACTTAACTTTCCTAGACCTCAGTTTCCTTTTCTGTAAAATGGGGATTAAATATTTAGACTATGAACCCCAAGTGGGGCAAGGACTATGCCCAACTTCATTATGTACATATTTGTAATTTATTTATTTATTTAACTGTCTGTTTCTCTAGATTGTAAGCTCGTTGTGGGCAGGGCATTTTTTTTATTTGCATTGTGCTCTCCCAAGTGCTTAGTACAGTGTTCTGCACAGAGTAAGCACTCAATAAATATGATTGAATAACTATCTTGTATCTATCCCAGTGCTTAGTTCAGTATTTAGCACACAATCAATCAGCACTTAAAAATATTATGATTACTATTTTCACTATGAATGGAAGAGGATAATAATGAAAAGTGTGAAGATGATAATAAAGATGATTCTGTCTCTCTAGATTGTAAACTCATTGTAGGGAGGCAATATGTCTACCAACTCTGTTACATTGTTGTACTGTACTTTCCCAAGAACTTAATATAGTGCTCTGCACACAGTAAATGCTCAGTAAATATGATTGTTTGATTGGTCAACTGGAAAACTAAGAATAGAGAAAAGACTACGTACTGATAATAGTAGTGTTATGGTATTTATTATGTGATCAGAGAACTGCTTTATGTGCTGGGAAAGAATACAAAGATGGGAATTAGATAAGATCCCTGGCCCTCAAGGGGTTTGCAATCTACAAATAAAAGAGGGGTCAGAAGTCTGTAACATACAGAGCAAGGAGACAAAACAGTAAAATAACATAAAGACATGGACAAATGCACAAAGTATAAGCAAAACTCTGCAGGATACTTGTATGTTGTTGGAATGAATGGAGATTATAGGGAATGCTTTCATTCAGATTAAAAAGTTATTCTCTTCTACTGATTCCAGGGATCCCCAGGATGACAGTCCAATGTCGTTTCTCTTATGTCTGTTGTTCTCTGCTTGTCTTTGAGGGTAGCACATGTGTAGAGTTGGGGTAAATTAATGGGGGGGGGGGGCGAGAGTGAGTAAGAATGAAGTTTCCTACTCAGTTCTCTCACTTAGGACCCACCTGTCCTAAACTTGTGCTCTTAGACTGGAATCCTCCCATTCGGGGTAAAGATAGATTTCTCACCTCCTCTGAACTACATGGGGCCCTGGGGACCCGGTGATCACTGCTGATCAGAACCAAGGGAGAGAGGCATACCCTCCATCCAGAAAGGCTACAATGTCATAGACCTGGAAATCTTCCTTCTTCACAAAATTTAAGTAAACAGTAATGCTGCTATTGATGCATTAAAAACAAACGAAACAATTGGCCAAGAGCAGGTTGGTCTGGGTGGCTTTGGACTCGGCAGAGGGTTTAGGAGAGAGGTTGGTTGTGTGAATACCTTGGTGAACTTATCCGCTCACACGGCTTCAACTACCATCTCTAAGCAGATGACACACAGATCTACATCTCTGCCCCTATCCTCTCCCCCTCCCTTCAGGCTCGTATCTCCTCCTGCCTCCAGGATGTCTCCACCTGGATGTCTGCCCGCCACCTAAAACTCAACATGACCAAAACTGAGCTCCTCATCTTCCCTCCCAAACCCGATCCTCTCCCAGACTTCCCTGTCACCGTGGATGGTATGACCATCCTTCCCGTCTCTCAGGCCCGCAACCTCGGTGTCATCTTTGACTCGTCTCTCTCGTTCACCCCACGCATCCAATCCGTTACCAAGACCTGCCAGTCTCACCTTTATAGTATGGCCAAGATCCGCCCTTTCCTCTCCACCCAAACGGCTACCTTACTGCTACAGGCTCTCGTAATATCCCGGCTAGACTACTGTGTCAGCCTTCTGTCTGATCTCCCTTCCTCCTCTCTCTCCCTGCTCCAGTCTATTCTTCACTCTGCTGCCCGGCTCATCTTCCTGCAGAAACGCTCTGGGCATGTCACTCCCCTTCTTAAAAACCTCCAGTGGTTGCCTATCAACCTCCGCACAAAACAAAAACTTCTCACTCTAGGCTTCAAGGCTCTCCCTCACCTTGCCCCTTCCTACCTCTCCTCCCTTCTCTCTTTCTACTGCCCACCCCGCACGCTCCACTCCTCTGCCGCCCACCTCCTCACCGTCCCTCGGTCTCGCCTATCCCGCCGTCGACTCCTGGGCCACGTCCTCTGCAGTCCTGGAATGCCCTCCCTCCTGGCCTCCGCCAAACTAATTCTCTTCCCCTCTTCAAATCCCTACTTAAAGCTCACCTCCTCCAAGAGGCCTTCCCAGACTGACCTCCCCTTTTCCCTCTGCTCCCTCTACCCCCCTTCACCTCTCCACAGCTAAACCCTCTTCTCCCCCCTTTCCCTCTGCTCCTCCCCCTCTCCCTTCCCATCCCCTCAGCACTGTACTCGTCTGCTCAACTGTATATATCTTCATCACCCTATGTATTTTGTTTAATGAGATGTACATCACCCTGATTTTATTTATTTGCTATTGTTTTAATGAGATGTTCTTCCCCTTGACTCTATTTATTGCCATTGTTCTTGTCTGTCTGTCTCCCCCGATTAGATTGTAAGCCCGTCAAAGGGCAGGGACTGTATCTGTTGCCGATTTGTACATTCTAAGCGCTTAGTACAGTGCTCTGCACATAGTAAGCGCTCAATAAATATTATTGAAGGAATGAATATCCTGGACTCTCTTCCAGGGCTGATGTAGCACCATCACCATGTACCCACTGGTACAGCTCATGAGGAACAAAAAAAAAATAGGTCTCGGAAAGTCATGGCAATTATAAAGGTGATGTCATTTAGATAACTTTCCCGAAATACATTAGAGCAGCTTTGCACGTGATAACCACTACCTATAATGGTGACATTTTTGAGAACCGGGTTTTGTTACTAAATTAATATAGGTCAGCTTGTTGAGGAGCCAGAAGAAGAGTAAAGAAGGTAAGATGTAGTTGGGAGTTCCGTGTTTGAGCCGACCCCAGCAGGAGGTGCTGGAACTGATGGTGATGGCCTGGAACACAGTCAGGAGACACGTGGTGCATATGGAGAGGTCCCGGGCTACTGTTCTGCTCTATGTGATGATCAGGCACCCTACATCACCCAGGAAATTCAACATCCCAAAAGTCACCACAACCGCTGGGAAAATCTGGGTGATGAGACTCACCGTGTTGGTCATGATCAGGTGGGTGGGGATCAGATCTGTAGTCTTCTACAGATTCAGAGAAGCGGCGTGGCTCAGTGGAAAGATCACGAGTTTAGGAGTCAGAGTTCATGGGTTCTAATCCCTGCTCTGCTGCTTGTCAGCTGTGTGACTTTGGGCAAGTCACAACTTCTCAGTGCCTCAGTTCCCTCATCTGTGAAATGGGGATGAAGACTGTGAGCCTCACGTGGGACAACCTGATTTCCCTGTATCTATCCCAGCGCTTAGAACAGTGCTCTGCACATAGTAAGCGCTTAACAGTTACCAACATTATTATTCTTCTAGTTGGACTGAGAGAAAAACATGCTGGCATACACCATGAGCAACGTTAAATTCCCTAGAAGCCCAATCCCAACTTGAGAGAGCACAAAAATGATCATAAGCTGGTCACTCAGAAGCATTGTCATGTCTTCTTCAGCAAGGGAAAGGTTTATCAATGCCAAATCCTAGAACAGTAGGGTTGGAGAAACATAAAATAGTGTTCAAACTTGCTTTCTTCAGAATGCCAATTAGTCCACTAACTCATTCTTTCAGAATAAAACCTTCTCGGTATTGGTGTAGCTACATATGATTACTCAAGTGTGGGATGAACTGATTTACAGCAAACCTTCCCAGAAAAATCACGTCCTCTTTCGCTTGCCACCTTACAAGCAACCTGCAATTGATAGTAATCTTTCTCCATAGAAATAATAAAGCATTCTGCAGGTCTCCAGTCTATGCTGTAGTCAGTGTGACTAGCTGGAGATCAGCAAAACTGTTACAAGCTACTGAGAGTGAGATTCCACATCACCCTGCAACAGCAAATCTGTCCAAATGCTAATAATCACCCCAGTTCATCTGAAGTCATTTTATTTACGTTCATTCATCGCTTTGTCTGATTGTTAAGTTGCCATCTCTATAGAGCACGGGCTTGGGAGTCGGAGGTCATGGGTTCGAATCCCAGCTTTGCCACTTGTCAGCTGTGTGACTGTGGGCAAGTCACTTAACTTCTCTGTGCCTTAGTTACCTCATCTGTAAAATGGGGATTAAGACTGTGAGCCTGTTGTGGGACAATCTGATTTCCCTGTATCTACCCCAGCACTTAGAACGGTGTTCTGAGCATAGTAAGCGCTTAACAAATACCAACATTATTATAATAACTCTCTATGGGGATCACTCAGGCCCAAGGCTTCTGGATGCTCTGAAGATTTAGTTTTTGAATGGACAATCAGCACTTAAATACCACAATTATCAATTATATTAATTGAGTGCTTAGCTTGTGCAGAAAACTGTATTAAGCATTTGGGAGAGTACAATATGACAAAGATATATTATGTATTTCATACATATATTATCTATTATATATATAATATGTATTTAAAGAATATTGAGAAGTAGCATTGCCTAGTGGATAGAACATGGGCCTAGAAGTCAGTAGGATTTGGTTTCTAATCCTGGCTCCACCAGTTGTTGGCTGTGTGATTTGCTTGGGCAAGTCACCTCACATCTCTGTGCCTCAATTATCTCATCTGTAAAATGGGGATTTTAAGACAGTGAGCTCCATATGGGACAGGAACTGTGTCCAACCTGCTTATCTTGTATCTACTCCATACTTCAAACAGTGCCTGGCACATAGTAAGTGTTTAACAAATACCATAAAAATAGGTGGAAGGCATAGTCCCTGCCCACAACGAGCTTTAGTTTACCAGATGTAGACAATGTATCGTTGTAGACAGTAACAGGTATTTGAAGTAACAGGATTTGACTCTCTTCAACTCTCCCACCTTTCCCAGCAGTATCTCAAGGGAAGATCTCCTGCCTTGTCTCAAAATCCACCACTCCACCTGTGCCAAACTGCTTGCCCCCACCCTCTCCTTTCCTCCCTGTCTGCCATGAGAAAGATGGGTTGAGGATACAGGTTTGGGAGACAGGGAGGATGGTGGTGCTGTCTACAGTGATGGGAAAGTCTGTGGGGGACAGTTTTTGGGTGGGAATTTAAGGAGTCCTGCACCACATTTTTAAGCCTTATTAAAAGCACATGTCTTCCAAGAGGCCTTCCACTACTAAGCCCTCATTTCCTCTTCTCCCATTCCCTTCTGTGTCACCCTTGCACTTTGATTTGCAGCCTTGATTCACCCCTCCCTCAGCCCAGCAGCAGTTATATACATATCCAGTATTTATATATTTATATTCCCCCTAGACTGTATCCTTCTCAGGGTCACACCTGGAGAGTTTCCAGTACTCTACCAGTCAGGGCTACAGGAGGGAGAATCAAGCAGAGGTCTACCCATTCCATTCCTAGCTTGGGCAGTGACTAGTGAGTGGAAGGAAATCTGCTACAAATCAAAACTCACTCATGCCTGGCAACAGCGGCATGGGAGAGAGCCGAGGATGGAGACTCTACTTCACGGAAAGAGTCAGTGGTAAAACACTTCCGTATTTTTACCAAGAAAACTCCATGGATACACTACCAGAACGACTGCAGGTGGAGAGCGGGGCGTTCTGAGAGACATGTACCCGTGGTGTTGCTATAAATTGGAAATGACTCGCCAGCATGAGACAAGACAAGACTAAACTGTAAGCTCCTACCGCTGCACTATCTCCTCCCTCACCAACTCTGAAATCCCTCTCTTGGACAATAACCTTCTCACCTGCCTCCTCTCTCACACTCTCTCCCCCTGCTAATCTGTATTACTCCCCCACAGAGACCTCCGCTCTCTTGATCCCATCCGTCTCTCCAAAAGCATCTCTCCCAACTTTGCCTCCCTATCCTCTCTTCCCACTCTCGATGATCAGGTTACCGCTCTCAACGCCACCCTCTCTACTCATCTCAACTCACTCACCCCCCATTTCCCTCCGCCGCACTCGCTCCACTAACCCGCAGCACTGGGTATCTGCCTCTGTCCACCTCCTTCGCTCTTATGCTCGAACTGCTGAGTGCTGCTGGCTCCTGTCCAAGCACTAAGCCAACCTTATCCATTTGAACTTTATCCTTTCCTGCCTTAACTCTGCCCTCTCCTCCGCTAGGCAAAACTACTTTTCTTCCCTCACTGACACCCATGCCTGTCACACCCGCCAATTGTTCCAGACTTTTAATTCTCTCCTCAGGCCCCCTGTTCCTCCCCCTCCCCCACCCCTCCCCCCCAACGATCTGGCCATCTACTTCATCATGAAAATTAACACAACCAGGTCTGAGCTCCCCAAAGTCACCCCTCCCCCTTCTGCTTCCCCTCCCCCCGCCCCACAACCCTCTCCCCTACTTTCCCATCCTTCCCTGCAGTATCCTCAGAGGAGATCCCCTCCCTCCTCGCAAGTGCCAACCCCTCCACCTGTGCTTCGGACCCCATTGCCGCTCACCTTATAAAAACCATCGCCCCTTCCCTCCTCCCCTCCTTAACTTCTATCTTTAACCACTCACTTTCCAATGCCTTCTTCCCCTCTGCCTTCAAGCATGCCCATGTCTCCCCCTTCCTAAAAAATCTCTCTCTCGACCCCACTTCCCCTTCCAGTTTTCGGCCTATCTCCCTCCTACTCTTCCTTTTCAAACTCCTAGAATGAGTCGTCTACACTCGCTGTCTTGAATTCCTCAACTCCAACTCTTTCCTGGACCCCCTCCACTCTGGCTTCCGTCCTCTCCACTCTACCAAAACTGCCTGCTCAAAGGTCACCCATGACCTCCTTCTTGCCAAATCCAACAGCGCCTACTCTAGCCTAATCCTCCTCGACCTCTCAGCTGCCTTTGACACTGTAGACCATCCCTTTCTCCTCCACACCTTATCTCACCTTGGCTTCAGGGACTCCGTCCTCTCCTGGTTCTCCTCTTATCTTTCTGGCCATTCATTCTCGGTCTCCTTCGCAGGCTCCTCCTCCCCCTCACATCCTCTAACTGTAGGGGTTCCTCAAGGGTCAGTTCTTGGCCCTCTTCTATTCTCCATCTATACTCACTCCTTTGGTGAACTCATTCGTTCCCACGGCTTCAACTATCATCTCTATGCAGATGACACCCAAATCTACATCTCCTCCCCTGTTCTCTCCCCCTCCCTTAAGGCTCGTATCTCCTCCTGCCTCCAGGACGTCTCCACCTGGATGTCTGCCCGCCACCTAAAATTCAACATGTCCAAAACGGAGCTCCTTTTCTTCCCTCCCAAACCTTATCCTCTTCCTGACTTCGCTGTCACTGTGGATGATACGACCATCCTTCCCGTCTCTCAAACCCACAACCTCGGTGTCATCCTTGATTTAGCTCTCTCCTTCACCCAACACATCCAATCTGTCACTAACGCCTGCCGGTCTCACCTTTACAATATCGCCAAGATCCGCCCTTTCCTCTCCATCCAAACGGCTAACGTGCTGGTACAAACTCTCATAATATCCCGACCAGATTATTGTGTCAGCCTTCTCTCTGATCTCCTCCCTCCTGTCTCTCCCCACTCCAGTCTATTCTTCATTCCGCTGCCCGGATCATCTTCCTGCAGAAACGCTCTGGGCGTGTCACTCCCCTCCTTAAAAAACTCCAGTGGTTGCCTATCAACCTCCGCACGAAACAAAAACTCCTCACTCTGAGCTTCAAGGCTCTCTATCACCTTGCCCCCTCCTACCTCCACCTCCCTTCTCTCTTTCTACTTCCCACCCTGCCCACTCTGCTCCTCTGCCGCTCACCTCTTCACCATCCCCCGTTCACGCCTATCCTGCTGTCGACTTCTGGCCCACGTCCTACCGCTGTCCTGGAATGCCCACCCTCCTCACCTCTGCCAAACTAACTCTCTTCCCCTCTTCAAAGCCCTACTGAGAGCTCACTTCCTCCAAGAGGCCTTCCCAGACTGAGCTTCCCCTTTTCCCTCTGCTCCCTCTGTTCCCTCTCTGCTCCACCTCAGTTCTCTGCTCCCTCCCCTTTCCCCCCTTCATCTCCCCTCTTCTAAGCCCCCTTTCCCTCTGCTCCTCCCCCCTCTCTTCCCCTCCTCTCAGCACTGCGCTCAATTGTATGTATTTTTATTACCCTATTTATTTTGTTAATAAGGTGTACATCCCCTTGATTCTATTTATCATGATTATGTTGTATTGTTTTTGATCATCTGTCTTCCCCAATTAGACTGTGAGCCTGTCATTGGGCAGGGATTGTCTCTATCTGTTCCCGAATTGTACATTCCAAGCACTTAGTACAGTGCTCTGCACTTAGTAAGCACTCAATAAATATTATTGAATGAATGAAAGCTCTTTATGAGCAGGGAATGTGTCTACCTCTCTGTTATATTGAATTCTCCCAAGTGCTCAGTAATATCATCAGAGGTGCATGCTGGGAGTTAGGGGTGTTACAGAATACTAGAGCCAGAAATGATGTGAAGAGTAACAGTTATAAAAGAGGAGCCGGGCTGTGATAAGCATTCTCAGTTTGCTTAAATTGAAAAGATAATGAAGCCAGTTTTTCTCTAATAAATAATTGCCTTCCTGATCATACCATATCACTTCATTTATATTTACTTAATTAGGTATTTGCTTCTGTCTTTTATAGTCATCTCTATCTGCTCACTCTTAACTAGTGTATCTACATTAATTTAGGTCTACTATCCTCCACATTAGAGAACAAGAAGGTAGAGAGAGGTCAGAGAGAGCTTATTTTCCAATCAGGAATCTTTTCCCTTACCACCTCACATGTCCAGTACTTAATGCCCTGGAAAATACAGGCACCTTGTCCCCCTCTCTCTTTCTCCCTCTTCCTCCTATAGCCATGTCTGAGATGTAGTGAGACACTCACCTAGATCAGACTGTGACCCTGCTGTGCTGAGTGATGAAGGATTGTGTTGTCTGTATCTGAATGAGCTGGTTTAGAGCACCAGTTATAACATTGAGGTGGTGTGATGTCATCTCCCGCTCCCCCAGTGTGATGCTTACAGCCTCACTTGCTGTTGCTGTGACACTCTCTGGATTGGGAGTCTGAGATGTTTCTGATGAAAGTACAAACCTCCCTCCCTATTAGAGATGCTTCTCCAAATCGTATTGCACATTCAGTTAATGAAGCCATTAAGCAAGCTCCTAATTAATCTGAGTGTCAATCTGGATGTAAAATGTTATGAAGCTTCATCAGAGTTGCACACTGAGAGTTCAGACTCTTAAAGAATCCTAGGTCCAGAAATGATCGTCAAGAGGTCATTAGTTTTAATCTCATGTGTCTAGGAAGATGAATGGTACCATGAAATCAATCCAATTTTCTGACAGAAATCCTCCTGTTTAACAAATTCCTCGGAGATTGGCCAACTTCGAGGAAGCTTAAATTGTTGACTATTCAATTTCTCAAGAATGCTATAGGTTGTTTTTTGTACTGCCAGTTAAGGGTAGGAGACAGAGGTGGGTTTGGGGGTTCAGCCAGGTCAAGGACAAGGTGAGGGCTCAGAGAAACATGCCTTACATTTCCCAACGGAGTCACGTCTCTCCTCCCCTGGAACCCCTTGTGTTCCACAACCACTCCTCTCCCCCTCCCCTCCCACACAGGCCTGGGAAAGAGGTGAGGCTCAATCTAGGTTGGGGAAGATGCACAGGTCAGGGGCAGATGGTTGGGAATTCAAAGAGGTATATCCCACATCTCTTGGGGGATTCATTTCTCTGTAGCAGATTTTGCCTCCAGTTAGATCATGGTGACCACTTAACTGGCAGATTTTCCCACCAATGAGTTCTTGCCTGGGGGGACAAGAGGAGGGGGCAGGAGGGACAAATCATATGCCAATGATTTACTTCCCAAACGTTTGTCATTTTGGGGGAGGGTCATAGGATCATGTACCCAGATGAATCCTCAAATCAACTGAGTTTATTGCTTGTTCATTCTTTTATTAATGGTTTCCAGGACAGAGAAGTCCTAGGGCGAATAGGCTCTATAAGGGTTAATAGAGAGTATAATCTAGTTCACGTAGAATGTGATTTTTTCTTTATCTCACAACAAGACTGGCAATCTGCATAATAGATAGCATGGACTAACTTGAAGCAGAGATCGGTGGCTGATGGGGATGAGCAGGAGGACACTAATCTGCTATGCCAGCTGTTTGGACAATGGAGTACTTCAGTAAAACACCATCAACAACCCCAAAGTGAAATCCCACTTCCTTATTGTCTTGTTGGCATGATTCCTACACTGGACAAGTATAATAATAATAATTATTGGTAAGTGCTTACTTAGTACAGAGCATTTCTTCTAAGCACTGGGATAGGTACATGTTAATCAGATTACAGTCCCTACCCTTCATCGGGTTTATAGTCCAAGTAGGAGGGAGAACAGGCATTAAATCCCTATTTTGTGATGTGGAAACTGAGGCCCAGAGAAGTTAAATGACTTGCCCAAGGTAACACAGCAAGCAATTGGCAGAGACATGATTAGAACCCAAGTACTCTGACTCCCAGGCCTGTGGTCTTTCTTCTAAGCCACACTGCTTGTCACAATACTAGGGATGGGTGAGCATTCTTGTCTCTGAAAACCAAAGGAGAAAGGCATTTGCACCGAAACCAGAAAATATTTAGGTAGAACAGAAAATTTTCTGAAAGGGGTTTACATACCAGTATGGTTTACAAAGAGGGGGATCGCACCTTAGTCTGAATTTGCACCCCTCCCTTTTGGTTTGAACTCATGAGGCAAGGGAGGCACTGCAATCTAGGAAAGATGTGATGAGAAAAACAGATCCATAGTCAAGCAAATCTCTCATGCACTCAAACATCCCCTGCTATATAATCCTGCTTTCCCTACACATTTAGAAGGTGAACTTGGGAAAAGCAAAAAGTACGAGCTGAGGTGTATCAGGTGAAGAGAATGGATAGGTAAAATGGAAAAAGTCAGCAGACTTGAAACCAAAACTCGAGATCCCTTTAAGTCTATCACTGCAAACTGAAAGGATCATGTGTCTGTTTGGTTTTAGGACATATCCTGCTAATTGAGGAGGAGAAATAAGAGACTCAAATGCCTTGGGTTAGGTCAGAGATGGCACAATAATAAATGTAATGTTACATAAAGCATATAGGGCTTTTTCAGCCCATGTAAGATAGCAATAGAATGCAGGGTAATTGTAGGGCTGTAGAAATAACTTGGAGTCAGTCTAGTCCAGCCAGAGTAATTGACAAGACTAATGCATTGCAAGGAATGAAAAATCAGGTCCACTGACCTTCCCCCCAAACACATATGCACACACATAAAAACACACACACCCACTACACACATGCCAGGCCTGGATGGCAAAGCAATCTAACTGGTTCATAGATTCTTTATTCAAAATAGGTCCCACCTCCCTTCTCCTGAGTTCGTTTTAGTCTAGGTTGGCCTTAATAGAATTCTAGCCTCAAGGGAGATAGAGGCCTAAAAGCCTGAATCACCATAGTCTTGAAACCTGAGAAATATGTTGGATTTGGGGGGCGAATCTACAGTGGACCACAGATCCAAATAGGTTTATTTTCTGGGACCTATGCCAAAGGCTGCAATAAGCCACATCTCTTTTTTGTTGAAATTTTCCAAGCAGAAATCAATGTTGGGAAGTACCTTGTTCAGGCATTGTTATCTATGGAAGGAGAGGAGTTTTTCCATTTTTCCCAGACACACTGTGACCTGGGGAACCGTGAATCACTATTGATGAGCACCAAGGGGCAGAGGGTGGGGTAACAGGCAGAGAAAAAGGTGGTGATGCCTTCCAAATAAAGGTCTTTTACAATCATGTTTGACAAATACAAAGTGATGATACAGTTAAGCCAATAAAAGCAAACAAAGCAGGTGAGCAGGAGCAGGATGGTGTGGGTGGCTCTGGCCTCCACGGAAGATTTAAGGGAGAGGCTGCTACTGTGGATGTGCTGGACTTGTTTTCGGTGTCGGTAGAGCACAGTCACCATGTAGCCACTGGACCAGCTCATGAGACACACAAAAAGAGGTCCCGGAGAGTCATGGCACTGATAAAAATGACCGAGTTTATAAAGTTTACCCCAGTACTACTTGGAACAATATTTGGAAGCATAACCAATCCCTGATAGGGTCACGTTTCTGATAGCTTGATTTGCTATGATCACTCTGATGTAGATCAGTATATTGAGAATCCAGAAGAAGAGAAAAGAAGGAAGGATGTAGCTGGGGGCTCTATGTTTGAGCCTGGCCCAGCAGGAAGTGCTGGGACTGATGGTGATGGCCTGGAACATGCTCAGGAGACAAGATGTGCAGATGGAAAGACCCCGGGACACACGATTCATATACAGGATCATCTTGCACCCTAGGTCATCCAAAATATTCTTCATTCCAAAGGCGATCATTACCTCTGGTATACCACGGCTGAGGAGCACCACTGTGTTGATTAAACGTAAGTGGACAAGGATCAGGTCTGTGGGCTTCTTCTGATGGGGTTGACATAGGAAGATTCTGACATACATCATGAGTGTAACTGAGTTGCCCACAACACCAGTGACTGTCTGAGAGAGGAAGAAAATGCCAAAGACTAGGTCACTCAAAACATCTTTAAAAACGTCTTCTCAGTCACAGAGACCTAAGCTCCCTGAAGAGAAAGTCAAAGTTGTTGTTTTTTGAAAAAAAAAATCAATAATGGGTGTACCTAGAATTCTTTGTTTATTTTTCAAGGCACTTTCACGAGACTGTCAACTCCTTGATAGAAAGATCATGACTACTTGTATTATATTGTATATTATAATGCATAATATTGTATATATTTTCATTACCCTATTTATTTTGTTAATGAGATGTACATCACCTTGATTCTATTTATTGCTGTTTTAATGAGATGTTCATCCCCTTGATTCTATTTACTGCTAACGGGCTAAGCAGGGACTGCCTCTATCTGTTGCTCATTTGTACATTCCAAGCGCTTAGTACAGTGCTCTGCACATAGTAAGCACTCAATAAATACTATTGAATGACTGAATGACTGACTGAATGAATGAATACTTAATAATAATAATAATAATAATCATGGTATCTGTTAAGTGCTTACTATGTGTGAAGCACTGTTCTTAGCAGTGGGAGGCAGGGGGATACAAGGTTATCAGGTTGTCCTACGTGGGGCTCACAGTCTTAATCCCCATTTTACAGATGAAGTAACTGAGGCACAGAGAAGTTAAGTGACTTGCCCAAAGTCACACAGCTGACAAATTGCAGAGCTGGGATTAGAACCCATGACCAAGCCCGTGTTCTTCCCACTGAGCCATGCTACATACTCTGTTGTACTGTCCCAAAGCCTTAGTAGAGTGTTCTTCACCTAGTAACTGTTAAAAAATAACTTTGATTGACCACTCCTCCTTATTAATATTGAGTAATGTTTATAAAGTGCTTACCATGTGCTAAGCAATGGGGTAGATACAAGATAATTAGATCATATACATTAATCATAGGAGGGTCACCAATATATAGGCAGAAAAAATTTACTTTGATTTATACTCTTTTAGCACTTGATATGTATCCCATTCTCAGCTCTTATGTACATGTCCATAATCGTAATAATTTATATTAATGTTCACGTTCTGTCCACACTGTAAACATACACTTACACATACAGGGAATACACTTACCAATTCTGTTATACTGTACTCTCCTAAGCTCTTAATACAGCGCTCTGCTCACAGTAAGTGCTCAATGCATACCATTGATTGGTTGATCCTCATTTTACAGATGACTATAATGAGATTGGAAAAGATTAAATGCCTTAATCAAGATCACCCAACAGGCATTCTTGTTGAGTCTCCTATTGAAAATGAAGGATGGCTTTTTCCAGAGACCTAAGTACTGAGGAGCTGAGGGAAGGATTTGGTCATAGCTCGAGTGATTGGTTCAGTGCCACTCATGCCCTCTTGTCTCTGCCATTTATATCCCCACTGGAGCAAAGTCCAGAAAGTGAGTAGGAAAGTTGCCAAGTGAGCACAAAATGTGTTTATGCACAGGACCCATTTACAACCAAGAAAATCAGTCTGGAGCCACTGTTTTGTGGCAGCATCACAGTTGGGCGGACAATTACATTAATAGCTGCTGCATTACTTTTTCAGCTTCCTCATTAGTTGATAAGCCAACAATCAATAAATGGTATTCATTGAATGCTTAGTGGGTGCAGGGCTTGAGAGAGTATAATGCAACAGAGTTGGTAGACACATTCCCCTCCCCACAAGTAACTTACAGCTGCTCATGAAATGTCCAAGGTGGTTCTTTGGTGATTAATCATTACCACCGATGGCTTAGCCCCATAGATATTTCCCCACTTGCAGGGACAGGATTGGAACTGAAGTCTCCTAATTCCCAGTGCTCATCCCAATGAGCCAACAGCAGGGCAGGAGCTGAGCCAATGCTAGAATACAAGTCTCCAGGCAACTTGCCCAGGGTTCTCCCACATTAATGGTAAATAATGAAATATAAGTTACAGAAACAGAATATTAGGTTTGCACTGTCTCTGTCCATCAGATCCAGGAAACACCTTTAAAACTTTTCAATCTCTGAAACAAAATTTACCTATCTAAATTCTATATGGGGAGCAAATTAGAGTACTGAGGCAAATGCTTCCGTATCCCAGAAGGGACGATACCCCTTAAAACTATTTCAGGAATTGGGGAACTTGTCTCAAGGAATCTTGAGGTGCCTCTATCAATGAAGTGATCAATAGTATTTAGTGAGTGCTTACTGTATGCGAGCACTGTACTAAGCACCTGTAGTAGTGGTAGTATTAACTAAGTGGCCACTGTATTAGTTGCTTGGGAAGTACAGAAAATCTATCCCAGTGCTTAGCACAGAGCACAAAGTAAGAACTTAATAAATACCACAGTTATTATCCCTGGGTCTGAGGCAGCTCAATGGGATAACAGCTGTTGGGAGAAACCGTTTGGTTTTGTGGATTGGGCTGCTGGGATGTGACTGTGAAGTTGTGAGGTGGGAGGATAAGTAAAGAAAAGGAAAGTGGGAGAAAACTAATGAGAAAAGAAAAGAAAATGGGAAAAAAGGAGAAATAGGGGGAAAAGGAAAAGTGGAGATAAGTTAAAGGAAACATAAAGGAAAAAAAGAAACACAAAATAAGAAAAAAAGTGAGTAGAGAAGAAATGAAGTAGAACGTTGAACAGGTTCTTGGAAGTGGAAAGAAATGTGAAGCAGAAGACACAGATTCTCCCCTAACTCTGCCACCGGCTTGATTTGTGACCTATGGAAAGTCACAAATATTAACTATTATAATTACTATTATCATTATTATTATTTGTTAAGCACTTACTATGTGCCAAGCACTGTATTAACCACCGAGGTAGGTACAATTTAATCAGGTCAGACACGGACCCTGTCTCACCTGAGGCTTACAACCTAAGTGGGAGGGAGAAGAGATTTTGAATCCTCATTTTAACAGATGAGGAAACTGAATTATAGAGAAGCAAAGTGACTTGCCCTCAGTCACACAGCAGGCAAGTGATAGAGCTGGGAGTCGAACCCAGGCTCCCCTGACTCTCAGGCCCATGCTCATTTCACTTTGTGATGCTGCTTCACATCTAGTCCCCCAAATCTTAGCTTCTACTTCAGTAAAATGGGCATAAATTACCTGGTCCCTCCCACTTCAACTCTGAGCCTCAATGGGAACTGCGCCTATGTCTAATGTGATTACCCTGTATTTACAAAGAGGCAAAGAGGAAGGAAGAAAATAAAATTAATATCTGGCAGGCAGATTGTAGAAAAAAATGAGATGAAAAGTAGAATACAGCGACAAGACAGAATAGGTGGATAGAGAAGTTGTAGGGGAAGACGACAAGGTGGCAACTCAGCTAATCAGAGTCCATTCATAAACCTTCCTCATTTCCATTAGCACCTTTCTGCTCTTGCCTCTTCCTCCCTCTGCAGATCCTGGCACTCGAGACACTCACCTGGGCTGGTTTGCACTTCTGCAGAATTGTGGTGTGTAGGGCTTGGGATGTTGAATGACGGTAGGGTCCCCACTGGTGCAGCAGTTATAGGGAAGAGGTGGGGTGAGCTCATTTTTCCCAGGGGTTGTTATTACTCTGACTGTCTGCAGTGGGAGTGTGAAAAGTCTCCAAAGAAATAATAAAACTTATCTTCCAATTGGAAACTTTTCTAACCAACTTACATTGTTGGCTTAATGATTTAATGGAACTCCAGTTAATGAACCAATTCCATTAGAAGTGGGAGCTTGGGAATCAACCATTTTGAAGCCAAGCACATTGGAGGTGGGGTTGGCCAGACTTATAGAGAGGTAGTTTAGTTCCAGCCCCTCTTGTCAAGCATCAAGCAAAAACCCAGAAACCCTTCACCCTTGGATTACAGGCTTTCAATCAGGCTGTTAGTTCTTCTCAAGATAATCAAATCACTCTACTTCATTTTTCTCCTGCCCCTGCCCCTTGCTCACATCCTGTCTGGAACCTGCTCCCCCTTCACATCTGCCAGACTCCAACTCTCTCTGTCTTCAAGGTCCTTCTGAAAAGATGTCTACTGCAGAAAGTCACATCCCCATGATTGTCACTGCAGCAGGGAACGTGTCTACCAACTCTGTTATATTGTACTCGCTCAAGTGCTTAGTACAGTGCTCTGCACAACCAAGCACTCAAGACAAGTGCCGGATTGATTCTGTACAAGCCATGCACTTATGCTACCTATAACGACTCATTGCCCACATACTTCACTTCTCTAATGCTAACCTTTTCACCTTGCCTTGAACTTGCCTACCTCGCCACCGACCACTAGTCCACATACTGCCTCTGGCCTGGAACACCCTCCTTCCTCAAATCTGACAGGCAATCTCTCTTCCCCCTCTTCAAATCCTTATTCATTCATTCATTCATTCATTCATTCATTCATTCATTCATTCATTCAACTGTATTTATTAAGTGCTTACTGTGTGTAGAGCACAATACTAAGCTCTAGGGAAAGTAAAATACAACAATAAACAGTGGTATTCCTTGCCCACAATGAGCTCAAAGTCTAGAGGTGGGGAGACAGACATCAATACAAATAAAATTACAGACATATACATAAGTGCTGTGAGCTAGGAGAGAGAAGACCAAAGGGAACAAGACAGGGCAATGTAGAAGGGAGAGGGAGATGAGGAAAAGTGGGGCTTAGGCTGGGAAGGACTCTTGGAGGAGCAGTACCTTTAAGAAGGCTTTGAAGGGAGGGGGGGTAATTGTCTGGTGGATTTGAGGAGGAAGGGCGTTCCAGGCCAGAGGCAGGATGTGGGCCAGGGATCAGCGGTGAGCTTGGCGAGGCCTAGGCACGACGAGAAGGTTAGCACAAGAGGATTGAAATATGCGGGCTGGTTGTAGAAGGAGAGGAACGACGTGGGGTAGGAAGGGTCAAAGGTGATGGAGTGCTTTAAAGTCAATGGTGAGGAGGGGTTTTTTTGATATAGAGGTGTATGGGGAACCACTGGAGATTTGTGAGGTGCGAGTGACATGTCCTGAACTTTTTTGTAGAAAGATGATCGGGACAGTGGAGTGAAGTATGAACTGTAGTGGCAAGAGACAGGAAATTGGAAGGGCAGTGAGGAGGCTGATGCAGTAATCTAGGAGGATAGGATGAGTGATCGTAATAACGTGGTAGCAACTCCACAGGACTAATTTAACATTCTTATACTTTATTGCTTACCCTATCTGTAATTCATTTTGCTGTCTCTTTACCCCCATGGAATAAAAGCTCCAGGAGGACAGGGATCATGTCTACCAGCGGCATGGCCTAACTTCAGGAGCCAGAAGTTTCTGGATTCTAATCCCAGTAAATCATATTTGAAGACATTGTGACAATCACAATCATACATTTCTCAAGTTAGTGTAACTTCCAGATTGTCACTATGATGTTAATCAGTTTCCTAATTAATTATTGAATTGAATAATTGATTTGGAGAATGATGTGCAACGGGAAGTGAAGTCCAGGGCATGACACAGGCTTAATGAGTGACATTGTGTGTTTTGACCTGGGGCAAATCACTTTATTTCTCTGTGCCTCCGTTCCCTCATCTGTAAAATGGGGGTTAAGACTGTGCACTCCATGTGGGACATGGACTGTGTCCAACCTGATTATTTTGTAACTACGCCAGCACTTAGAACAGTGACTGGTATATAGTAAGAACCTAACAACTACCATAAGGAAAAAAACCCTCAATAAATACCATTGATTTAGTTACAAACATATTTGCAGCTAGTATGAGGAAAGTAAATGATTGATTGATCTATAAGCACATGTCCTAAAAATGGGTATAAATAAACAAGTACTAGAGATAACTATTGTATTTACAGAATTTGGGATTGTACTATAATGACCACATCAATTAGTCAGATAAGGAGAAGCCAACTTCCCTACTAAACCTGGTGTGACCTTCTCTTCCAAGATAATTATATTGATAAAGCACACCCAAGCACAATCCTTTGATTATACAATATCAATCTTACTTTAAGACACTGTGACAGTCAAAATATTCAGTATACACTTCATAGATTTCTCAAGTAGTGTTACTCCCAGATTACCATTGTGAAATTAATTAGTTTCCCAATTAATTATTCAATTAAATAATTGATTTGGAGACTGATGTGCAATGGGGAGTGAAGTCCAGAGAATGTCCCAGGCATAGTGAGTGACATTGTAATGGCAGCCCTGGGGGAGATGAGCTCAGCCCACTTCAGCCCTATAACTGCTGCCCGGGCAGGACCCTCCTGCATGGAGATGATGGGTCCATTTCCGTGCAGTGCAGAGGGAGCACTGACAGGCCACGTGAGAATCTCCTCTTCTGCCAGGCTGTAGCAGAGAGATGCTGGTGGTGGAGAAGAAACACAAGAAGCAACTTGGCTCAGTGGAAAGAGCATATTCTTGAGAGTTAGAGGTTGTGGGATCTAATCCCAGCTCCGCCACTTGTCAGGTGTTTGACTTGGGCAAGTCACTTAACTTGTCTGTGCCTCAGTTACTTTTTCTGTAAAATGGGGATTAAGACTGTGAGCCCATGTGGGTCAACCTGATTACCTTGTATCCCCCCCAACACTTAGAACAGTGCTTGGCACATAGTAAGTGCTTAACAAATACCATCCCTATCATTATTATTATTATTATTGTTATGTGGTGGGATCGTGGGAATGGGCCCTGCATGGAGTTGCTGGGAACTGTTGGGTTCTTTCTGCCTCTCCCTCTTTGCTCTCCCTTTGGTTTTGCTGAATGGTACTCAGCCAGGCTCAGGAAAAATCTTAGTCTCCCCCACTCACTTGTCCTCCCCACCAGAGGCATCAATTTTCTTTTTGTGAGTTAGGGTGCAAACGGGGCAGGGATTATAGTGGGGATGAGAGGGGACCGACCTCAAAGAGTTAAAAAGCCAGAGATTTTGCCCCAGGTTTGTGCCTTTACAGCCGTGACTGGACAATCTCAGGTTCTTTCAGAGACCTGGGATAAACTTGGGTGGGACCCCAGCTCACACAGCTATCATTCTCCTCTCCCCTGTAGAGACAACAACTCTGCTCTTTAACCCGCAATCCTCTACCTGTCTTCCAACTTTCTCCAAACTTATGGGGTGAGAAATAATAGAGAAGAGGAAGTTGAATAAATAATAATGATTCTATTTGAATATTCCTGAGATGATGGCTGTCTCAGATTCTATTTCCTCCACATGCCCAGCTTCATCTTGCCCCCATCAACTCCTCCAAAGCCAGAAATCTTACCCGCCTTCCCCATCCTTCCAACCTGGCTTCACATGTTCATGAGTAGACATTTAATCATGTTTAAATGATTATTGCCACTTTTTAAATTTAGGTTGGGTGATGTGCTACATGATTTGTATTAACCCAAAATATTTTCATCACCCTCAATAGTGTAATTATTCTCCTGCTTTCACCTGTGACCTAGAAATGTACTGCTTAGCCTCACTTTCCTTGAATTATGTTTTTCCCCAGGACCTTATTGTCTGAACCAACAGTTTTATCTTTCTCAGAACGTGATAGTTATAAACACTTCCTAAATCCATTTTTTCCCTATTTGGCCTCATATGATCTTGGTGCCACTTCTTATATGATCACTCTCAACCATCCAAAATTTTCCACTGAGTAGCCTTTTGATCATTCTTTTAAATCTGGGAACTCCATGGCCTATTGGAAAGGCATGGGCCTAGGAGTAAGAGGATCAGGTTTATAATCCAGACTCTATCAGGTACCTGCTTTCTATTCTTTGACAATTCAGCTAACTTCTCCGTGCCTCAGTTTCCCCATCTGTAAAATGGGGATAGAAAACCTGCTCTCCCTCCTAATTAGACTGTGAGCCTCACATGGGACAGGGATTGAGTCCAGCCTGATTCACTTGTATCTAACCCAATGCTTAGAACAGTGCTGGACACATAGTAAGTATTTGACAAATATAACACAATCATAAGCATGGCTTAGTGGAAAGAGCACGGGCTTGGGAGTCAGAGGACATTGGTGCTAATCCTGACTCAGTCATTTATTTGCTGTGTGAACTTGGGCAAGTTACTTAACTTCTCTGTGCCTCAGTTACCTCATCTGTAAAAATGGGGATTATAAAATGTGAGTCCCACGTGTGATAATCTGATTACCCTGTATCTACCCCACTGCTTAGAACAGTGCTCAGCACATAGTAAGTGCTTAACAAATATCAAAAAAATCTTAATAATGTTAAAAGACTACCTATCATTCCATAATTTGTCGTTTTTTGTTATCTTGCCTCTATTATATATTTCCTTAATGGTTTCAGTTCCAAATTCTAAAACCTAAATGATCATATGAATTGAAGAGAAAGTGATTTTCCAAAGTTTTCCTCTTTCCTCTTTCACTGAGGAAAGTAATTATTTCATCATATTATTTGTGCTTTTAATGTCTTTTCTGTTCTTGGATGACTGTCTTTCAAATCACTACTTCTTCCATGATCAGGAGTCTACTGAAATCCATATATCCCATCAAGTATTTCTCTTTTCATGCTGTGACATACTAAAATAACTAAACATTGAAACTGCTTCTAATCTGTTAGACTGCAAAATAATATAAAAGCAATGACGATTTCCTTAAATTTTCAGCTACTTATTCTCAGGAACAAATAGGACCCTTAATGAGTTATTTCTAATCATAAGTAAAAGTTACTGTCATGTTACTGATTCTAGGTACTTTTAGCTCTCTGTAATTAGTGATTTTGTTCACTAAAATTCACAGTTTATTCAGGGTACCCCTGGCACTATGTTATGTTTTTGTACTAAGAAAGAAACCAATCACTGGAGGCTTCTGGAATAAAAATAGTATATTTGTGGATATAATGTTGCCATTTTCAAGAAGATCTGCCTCATCACTTGTT
Source organism: Ornithorhynchus anatinus (assembly GCF_004115215.2). Lineage (NCBI taxonomy): Eukaryota > Metazoa > Chordata > Mammalia > Monotremata > Ornithorhynchidae > Ornithorhynchus > Ornithorhynchus anatinus. The sequence continues at coordinate 9,943,944 of NC_041753.1, read as the reverse complement.
GTGAGCAAATATCCTTCTCCCAGAATTCTTGGGTTTCTGGAACATTCACTGTCTTAATGCTAGGCTATCCCAATATAAGCCTCAAAAGGTTCCCACCATGGGTAAGGCAGAATGGGTAGATGCTCAATACTTTATGGGGAATAGGAGCCATGGTAGTTATTTTCACAAAACCCAGAGGACTTGCTGAAAAAAAATCTGCTAAGCATGTTCCCTTCTTGTTCTATTGCATTCTATTTTCCTTGCATTTTGTCCCATTCACCTTTGCCTCTCATCTTCACTTGCCTGCTACCCTCCCAAGTGCCTAGTACAGTGCTTTGCACATAGTAAGTTCTCAATATGTATGATTGATTTAGTAACACAAATATATGCCACTATTATGTGCCCTTCAGTTAAGTTCTTAAAGCACTATTAACCACCCTGAGTGTGGAATTATTAGCCACCCTGAGTTTGAGACCTTGATTAACATACAATAATAATAATAATAATAGCATTTGTAGATACTAGGGTTGCTACAAGATAATCAAGTAAGACACAGTTCTCTCTCATGAGGCTCACAGTCTAAGTAGAGGGAAAACAGGTATTGAATCTCCATTTTATAGAAAGAAAATTGAGACAAATAGAAGATAAGCAACTTGTCCAAGGTCATGCAGCAGGCAAATTGCATATCCAGTATTAGCTTGCATTCTTTCCACTAGGCAAAACTGCACCCCCCCCCCACCATGCTATTTATGATATTTATTAAGTGCTAAAGAACTTAATGCATTATGTGCTAAAGAACTATGCATCTGCTAGAATAGAAGCAAGATGATCATGTCAGATAAAGTACCTGTCCCTCTGCGGGCTCACAACCTAAGAATCTTATGCCCATTTTATGGATCACACACACATGCACACACAGAGAAAGCAAGAGAGAGAGAGCATAATTTGTTCCAGGATACATAGAGGGAAGATACAGAGCTAGTGGTTCAGATGCTTTCCATCACCTCTGAAAATAAAGCCAGTTTATAGTGGTAAGATGCAGTAGAATCCACTTAAGATGCAAGAAAATTCTTCCTTGTCATTGTCAACCAGGTTTACTCAACGTTTTGATGGATTTGGGGACAGGCTGCGAGGGTGTTGTTGGATTTCATTTCCAGGTGTCTTTAAAAATTTGAAGCTATTAATCTAGGCTCCAAATCCTCCAATAACTCATAAGTGTTTTTCCTGTCTATTGATAGGTAACTCCTGATGACATAAGGGCAAACGAAATGTGGTTTAGAAAGGAGCTCCTGCTTTCCTGGCAATGCTAAGTGGGAACCCATTGAGACACCACACATTCCATCAGTGACACCTAGACATCTTTCTACTAGGCTATTCAGGTGGTGGACTGGCATCAGGGTAATTTACCCAGCATACTAAGAAGAGGTATTCAGATCACTAGTTTCTGCATCTTAATTTCCATCATTTTATTGCTTATAATGGTATTGATGATGATGATGAGAATGATGAGAATGATGACACAAAATGAAGAGGAGGAGCAGGATGAGAAGGAGGAAGAAGAGGCAGGGAAGGAAAAGGAAGATGACGTTAATAGTAATGGGGGTGGTTATGATCATGATGTTGGTATGATGATGGTGGGGGTGGAGAGGGTCAGTGGTTAAAATAGTGATGATGTTGATGTTGTTGCTGGTGCTGCTGCTGCCGCTAGTGATGGTGATAGATTTTTTGGGGGGTTCATTTAAAGGTGTTCTGACCTCTATAGTTTGAAGAGGATAGGAAAATGCTTGTGAGCGACTTGATTTTAGTAATTTTCTCACTTTCTCAGACTGGCATTGGGCTACTGGGGAACTTGACTTTGTTCATGGTCTATGTCAGAGTCTCTATCTCTCAGCCTCATTCTAAGAAGCCCACAGATCTGATCCTTATCCCTCTGACCATGGCCAACACAAAAACACTTCTCATCCAGGGAATCCCAGCAGTCATATTGCCAATTGGGATGGAGAAGACTTCAGATACTGTTCATTATCTATGAACTTCTATGACTTCAGATACTGGATCATTATCTATGTCAGAAGGGTTTCCAGGGGCCTTTCCATCTGCACCACGTGTTTCCTGGCGCATGTTCCAAGGCATTACCATCAGTCCCAGCACTTCTCAATGGGGCCAGGCCAAACACAAAGCCCTCAGACATGTCTTGCCTTCCTTTCTCTACTTTTACATCCTCAATGACAATGTATATTAGTATCCTAGCAACAACTGTAACAGTAAAAAAATGTAACAGTTGATATGTATGATATGAAATACTGTGGTAATGTATTCTGGATGAGTTTTTTAAATGGTATTTCTAACTGTGATGACTTCCCGAGATATCTTTTTTGTGTTTGTCATGAGCTGGGCCAGTGGCTACATGGTGTCTGTGTTACACCCACACCACAAGCAGGTCCAGCACATCCACAGCACCAACCTCACCCCCAAATCCTCCCTCAAGTCCAGAGCCACCCAGACCATCCTGATCTTCATCACCAGCCTGGTGTCCTTATACTGTATTAACTGCATCATTAACCTGGCATCCTATTATATGGAGGATGAGGAGAACTATTTCAGGTTGAATGACACCAAAACATTTCTGGCTACATACTACCCCTCCATTTGCCCCTTGGTACTGATCAACAGTGATCCACGGGTCCCCAAGCTACACTGTCTAATCAGGAAGGTGAAAGACCCTTCCCCTTCCTTGGGATTCGGCCCTGATCGGCAGGTCATCTCCTTGCCCACAGCTCCTCTGTCATGATATTAGCAAAGGGAAGTATCCTATTCTCCCCCAAGGGCCTAGAATCTCTGATCTCAGAGAGGTAGCAACCAGGAAGAGAGTTGAGATTTAATTTTCTCTCATTTTCACTTCTCCATGGAATGGGTTTTCCTCCATGCTTTTAGGGCCTGGGCCCTTTTTGATCAATCAATCATTCGTATTTATTAAGCACTTCACAGAGCATTCTATTAAGCACTTGGGAGATGCACGTAAGAGACACATTCTCTGCCCACTATGAACTTCTTCAGTGAGGAGACAGGCAACTCACTTGGCATCCACGTGCTCCTATGCCCAACAGGGACCACTGGCAGATACTCATTCCTCAGTTTGGAAGAGAAAACCGAGCATGTGTGCTAACTGCTGCCTTCCCATCTTCCACTGAGGGTTTCTGCTTCAGGGAAAAAGTCACCACAGTGTGCTTTAATCACCCCCTACCCTGGACAGCCATATTGCTTCCCCAGGAACAAGCATGGGCTCTCCTCCTTGCTACTAAGAAGACTCCATCTCATCCAGCCTTCCCCGATCACAACAAGAACAGAGAAAATTACCACAGAATGAAGCCTCCATAAAACCCCTTGAAGAATGGGGGCTGCTTGTGGGTCCTGAACTCTGAGCCCCCAGGAGCCTGAAATTCTGCACCTTTAGCCACAGCAACCTGTTGATTTTGTTTTTATTTTGTGTATTTCTCTGAGTTGTGCTAAAGCTGTGCAACTTGGTTCATCATTCCTGAATGTATCTATCCAGTCCCTTCTGCCCACTTTTACCCTTAGATTGTGAAACCCTTGAGGGATAAGGACCATGTAATAATAATAATAATGATGATGATGGTATCTGTTAAGCGCTTACTATGTGTCAAGCACTGTTCTAAGCCCTGGGGTAGATACAAGGTAAGCAGGTTGGACACAATCCCTGTCCCCCATGGGGCTCTCAGTCCTATGCCCATTTTACAGGTGAGGTAAATGAGGCACAGAGAAGTTAAGTGACTTGCCCTAGGTCATGCAGCAGACAAGTGGCAGAGCCAGGATTAGACCCCAGGGCCTCCAGACTCCCAGGCCCATGATCTATTCACTAAGTCATATTGCTTCTCAGCCATATCTAATTAGACCATGTCTCCCAGTACTTAGTTCAGTGCTCTGCACATGGTAAGCACTGAATACTTGCTATTACTATTACAACTACTGGCCTTGTCATTACCAACATTATCATCATCATCATCATCAACAACCAGGCCTGATCCCTGTTTTTTCACAGGCCACTATTGGTGAAGGTGGGATTACAACCCAGGTCTTTATGACTCCCAGGCCCATCCTCTGTCCACTAGGCCAGGCTGTTTTTCAAATGACAATCACAGAAGCCATTCTTCTTTTTTAAATATATATCCAAAATGACATTTTGTTTTAAATCAGTTAGTCAATGCTTTTGAATACTGATCAGTTGAGCCACCTTTACAGTTTGGGTGAGGATCTCCAGGAGGGAGAGAAACTTGTTCCTTCTTTGGAGAGATCTCAGATTCCCCTTGCAGATAGCATTATATCAGTGGCAAGTGACAGAGCAATTGCTGCACTGGAGGGAGATGAGCTCAATCCACCTCATCCTTATAACTGCTGAGCTGGCAAGTACCCTCAGAAGCAACAAGTCCTTCGTGGCATTGTGTGGCATCCACCCAGGCAAGTTCAGGTGAGAATTTCCTTATGTGTCAGTCTCTGATGTAGGAGGGAATGATAGAAACAGAGGAGTGAAGGAAAGGTTAAGGAAGAGTGGGCAGTGGGAATGTGTTGCTGTAATGGGGAAATATCCTGAATGAGGTCTCTGTAGGAGCTTCTGTGTCTCTCCCTCATCTGCTATCTGTTCTGCTACTTGGGTAGGCGTCAGTGTGAGGAGCATGAGCTGAGTGGGGATTCTAAGGAACAGCTCTTCCAGGCTCATTGTATCAGCCAGCTATGACCCCATCAGTCTGCTCCCATTCACTGAAAAACAACTTGAACAGATTGCATACACTTCCTACCTTGTCCTGCTTTACCCCAGCTCTCTCTTTGAAGGCCCTCAATCTGGATTTTATCTTCGCTTTTGCACTGAGACCAAATCCTTCACAACCTCCAGTGACCTCCTCTGGGCAAAATCTGAAGATCTGTACACTATCCTCATCTTTCTTCTCCTCTCGACCATCTCTGACACTGTTGATCATTCCCTTCTCCTGGAAATGTTACTCAGTTTTGGACTCACTGATTCTATTTTTTCCTGGTTCTTCTGCTACCTCTCTGTACACTTCCTCTCTAAAATCTACCCACTCCATCTGTGCTTCTAAATACCTGTCTCTTCCCTTCTTCCCTCCCTGACAACTATCTTCAACCATTCTTTCAAATGGCTTCTTCCAACTGCTTTTAAACATGCTCATGTAACCCCTGTCCTAAAAAAAAGAAAATCCCTCCCTTGGCCTCACAACTCCCTCCAGTTTTCACCTCATCTCCCTCCTACTCTCTAAACTCCTTGAGCGAGTTGTCTATACCTGATGCCTCCAATGCCTCTTCTCCAATTTTCTACTTGATGCCCTCCAAGCTGGCTTCCACCACCTTCACTCCATGGACCTTGCCCTAAGATCATCAATGACCACCTTCTTGCCGAATCCAATGGCCTCTAGGTCATCTTCATCCTCCTCAAATGCTCAGCTGCTTTTGACACTGCTGATAGTGCCCTTCTCCTTAAAATATTATTTGACCGTTGCTTCACTGGCCTCCTTCTCTCCTGGTTCTCCTCCTATCTCTCTGATGGCTCCTTCTCAGTTTCATTCATTCATTCAGTAGTATTTATTGAGCGCTTACTATGTGCAGAGCACTGTACTAAGCACTTGGAATGTACAAATCGGCAACAGAGACAGTCCCTGCCCATTGACGGGCTTACAGTCTAATCGGGGGAGACAGACAAAAAAATAGCAATAAATAGAATCAAGGGGATGTACATCTCAGTGTCTTTCTCACACTCCTCCTCTGCCTCCCACTTTTCTGCATCTGTTGTATTGTACTCCCCCAAGCACTTAGCATAGTACTCAGCACAAAGTCATTGCTCAATGCTTACCATGTTTGATTGAATATATCTGAAATAGCATTAACTTAATAATTTCTCATCCATAAAGTAAGAGATCAGTAGTGATGGGCTACAGACATTTAGGAAAAATCCCAGTTGAAAAAGGGTTAGTTGCATTTCATACCTTTTGGTGGACCAAGATGTTAGGTTATAAGATGGGGAAAGCATTTTGCTAAACTAAAATGATGGTGTTCTAACCTGATACAATCTGGTCATGTAGTGGAGGATTATTACAACTCCCCAGGCCTTCGTTCAATCAAACAATCCATCGTGGCTTTTTGTGTGCAGAAAGAATACAACAGAGTTGGTAGACATGATCCCTCCATTCAAGGAGCTTACAGTCTAGAGGGAGAGATAGAAATCTATTACAGATGGGGGCAGCTTGGCAAAATAGAAGGATATTTACAAAGGTGCTGGGGTCTGGGGATGGGGTGAGTATAGAAGTGATTAATGGGTACATTGCCAAGGGAAGAGGAAATGCAGAAGAGGGCAAATAGGGGAAATGAGGGCTTAGTTGGAAGATATATGGAAGACATATGATTTTATTAGGCTTTTGAAGATGGAGAAAGTGGTGGTCTGTCAGATATGAAGGGGAGGGATTTCCAGGCTGGAAGGAGAAGGAAAGTAATTAGCAGTGAGAGAGATGGGATCACAGTACAGGGAGAAGTTTGGTACTAGCGAAGCAAAATATGTGGGGCAATTGGGTCATAGTAGGAGTTGGGTGAGGCAAGGTAGGAAGGGGAGAGCTGAATGAGTGCTTTAAGCCAATGGTTAAGAGTTTCTGTTTGATGTGAAGATGGATGAGCAACCACTGGAGGTTTTTGAGATGTAGGGAGATCAGTGAGGAGGCTTATTCAGTAGTCAAGGAGGGATATGATAAATGCTTGAATCACAGAGGTAGCAGTTTGGATGGAGAGGAAAGGGGGGCATCTAAAGATGCTGTGCAGGTAGAATCAACAGGATTTGGTTACAGTTTGATTATATGGGTTAAATGAAAGTGGTGAGTTGGGGATAATATCAAGGATAATATTAAAATATGAGGGCTTACCTCATCTGTAAAATGTGGACTAAGACTGAGTCCCCTGTTGGACATGGGATGTGTCTGAACTGATTAGCTTGTATCTGCCCCAGGGCTTAGTATAGTGCCTGGCACATAGTAAGTACTTAACATTCAAAAAAAAAAAGAAAAAAGAAAAGTCAGGGCTGGAAAGATAGATTTGGGAACCATCCTTACAGGGATGGTATTTGAAACCTTGGGATAAAATATGTTTTTCGAGGGAGTGGGTGTAGATGGAGAATAGAAGGGGACTCAGAAAAGAGAAGGTCTACCAAAGTTGTGGGGTGAGAGGCAGCAGAGGAGCCGGGGAAAGACAGTGAGAAGAAGCAGTCAAAGTGACAGGAGGAGAACCAGGAGAGGAGAGTGTCAGTGCCAGTTTCTACCAGTGAAGTCCTATCCTAAGACTTTGTAGCAGGGTGGTTGAAGAAAATATGACCCTTGTCTTATATTTCTCAAACTTGATTATTTAATGATTGACTAGTGATCCATTTTCTGGGTTTTACGCCGTCACTCTGACCTCTGCAGTTCTGAGGAAAACAGAAACATGCCATGAGGTGAGCTGGTCTTGACAATTTTCTTCCTGGCTCAGACTGGGATGGGGCTCCTGGGGAACTCAGCATTGCTCGTGGTGTATGTCAGGGTCTTCATTTCCCAGCCCCATTGCAAGAAGCCCTGATCCTCACCCACCTGACTGCAGTCAACATGGTTATGCTGCTTACCCAACGTGTTCCCTAACTGATATTTGCCACCGGGGTAGAGAATAGATGGGAAGAAGCTGGATACCAGCTTTTGACCTACATTCAGAGAGTGATCTGTGGCCTTTCCATCTGCACCACGTCTCCTGAGTGTGTTCCAGACTGCCATCATCAGTCCCGCTGTGCACAGTTCAAACCCAGAGACCCCAACTACATCCTCCCTTCTTTCCTCTTCTTCTGGATCCTCAACCTCTCAGTATACATGAATTTACTAACCACCACAATAGTAATAAAAAATGTCACCATCACAGTTAGTAATTTAAATATAAAATACTGCTCTCATATATTCTGGATGAAATATTTGAATAATATGATGTTTCTCAGTATCAAAACTCTCTGAGATGTCGTTTTAGTATTCCTCATGGGCTGGTCTAGTTGCTACATGGTGATGGTGCTACACCAACACTGCAAGTCCAGCACATCCACAACACCAGTCTCACCCCCAGATCCTCCCCTAGGTCCAGAGCCACTCAGACCATTCTGTTTCTCATCACCTCCTTCGTTTGTTTTTACTCGATCAGTTGCAGTTTTAACCTATCCTCCAATTTTACAGAAGATAAAGACTTCAAGCTGAATGACACTGCCACATTTCAGGGGGCCTGTTATCCCTCTCTCTGCCCGTTGGTGCTAATCAACAGTGATCCACGTGTCCCCAAGCTTCAATGTGTCCTGGAAAAGGTGAAAGGCCCCTCTCCTCTCCTTGACCTCGATGGCAAACAACACATCAGCTCTTTGCCTCATTTTCCCCCAAGGTTCCTCTATGAAGAATCCAGCAAAAGAGAAGAAATGGATTCTGAGAACAGGTTCTTCCCAGGAGAGCTTCGTGTTCCACGTGGGCAGAGAAAAATGACACTAGGTCCCTCTGGTGAAAGAACACAAGGGAAAACTTCACTGACTCTCTCACACCCCACCCAGAACAAACACTTTCTCTAATCTCTCCTCAATACTGTGCATTTCCCTCTTTTCTCCATTGCCTAAGTGGAAAAAAAAAACGTTTGCAGCTCTCTGATGGATCCACTATTGGGTTATCATGGGAATCAGAGACTCGATTCCCCCAGGTCTGTGTACTCATACAGTTTCTTCCTTCTGACACTCAGGTAGATTTACAAAGAGGTGACCACTTAAAGAGAGGCTTTCTTAAGTGAATTGCCATTCACCCCACCCCCAGAGCACTTATGTAAATATCCTGTTACTCTAGCTCCCTTATCTTTTTTTTATTGTCTTTCTATCTTTGTATCGCCAAGATCCGCCCTTTCCTCTCCACCCAAACGGCTACCTTACTGCTACAGGCTCTCGTTATATCCCGGCTAGACTACTGTGTCAGCCTGAGAAGCAGCGTGGCTGAGAAGCAGCGTGGCTCAGTGAAAAGAGCACGGGCTTTGGAGTCAGAGGTCATGGGTTCGAATCCCGGCCCGGCCACTTGTCAGCTGTGTGACTTTGGACAAGTCACTTAACTTCTCAGTGCCTCAGTTACCTCATCTGTAAAATGGGGATTAAGACTGTGAGCCCCACGTGGGACAACCTGATTCCCCTGTGTCTACCCCAGCGCTTAGAACAGTGCTCGGCACATAGTAAGCGCTTAACAAATACCAACATTATTATTCTCTCTGACCTCCCTTCCTCCTCTCTCGCCCCGCTCCAGTCTATTCTTCACTCCGCTGCCCGGCTCAGGAGCTGCCCGGCTCATCTTCCTGCAGAAACGATCTGGGCATGTCACTCCCCTTCTTAAACAACTCCAGTGGTTGCCTATCAACCTCCGCTCCAAACAAAAACTCCTCACTCTAGGCTTCAAGGCTCTCCATCACTTTGCCCCTTCCTACCTCTCCTCCCTTCTCTCTTTCTACCGCCCACCCCGCATGCTCCGCTCCTCTGCCGCCCACCTCTTCACCGTCCCTCGGTCTCGCCTATCCCGCCGTCGACCCCTGGGCCACGTCCTCCCGCGGTCCTGGAACGCCCACCCTCCTCACCTCCGCCAAACTGATTCTCTTCCCCTCTTCAAAACCCTACTTAAAACTCACCTCCTCCAAGAGGCCTTCCCAGACTGAGCTCCTCTTCTCCCTCTACTCCCTCTACCACCCCCCCTTCACCTTTCCGCAGCTAAACCCTCTTTTCCCCCTTTCCCTCTGATCCTCCCCCTCTCCCTTCCCATCCCCTCAGCACTGTACTCGTCTGCTCAACTGTATATATTTCCATTACCCTATTTATTTTGTTAATGAATTGTACATTGCCTTGATTCTATTTAGTTGCCATTGTTTTTACGAGATGTTCTTCCCCTTGACTCTATTTATTGCCATTGTTCTTGTCTGTCCATCTCCCCCGATTAGACTGTAAGCCCGTCAAACGGCAGGGACTGTCTCTATCTGTTGCCGACTTGTTCATTCCAAGTGCTTAGTACAGTGCTCTGCACATAGTAAGTGCTCAATAAATACTATTGAATGAATGAATGAATAGTCAGTAAACTCCTTGTGGGCCAGGATTGTCTCTAACAACTATAATATTGTACTTTCCCAGGTACTTGCTACAAGCCTCTGAAGCCACTAAGTGCTCAAAAAATACCATTGATTGATGGATTGTTTGTGGTTCTAAATGGAGAAGGAGGAATTTGAGGTGATAAAATGTATGTGCTTTTATGTGTGTATATGAAGTAGAAAATACATATGAAGTGGACTGAGAGAGGCAGAGAGATTGCTTCTGAAAAATCAAACTCAGAATCCTTCCCCATCCCCAGCCCTATTGTCCCACCACTCTCATCTCCTCCTGGCTCCTCAGGAGGGGTCATGCCCACCTTGCTCCTGAGGCTCCACCTCTCCGTGGGACAGAGAGGAGGGGGGAGGAACTTTGAGAGGGATGGTATCATGGAGGGGGATGGAGAGGCCACTGCAAGAGGGGTGGAAGCCAGACTCATTGGAATGTTCCACCTCCTTTTTCCCCAATTTGACCTCCTCCCCACTGTCACTAGGCTGGTTAGTCTAGTTTAAGCCTAGTTTAAGTTTAAACAGCCTAGTTTAAGCCATGGAGACAATGGATGAGGCAGTGAGAGACTGTAGCAGTTTGTCTGCTCATTTTACAGGACTTCATCACATAACCTCATAGTAGTTCAAAATGACAATAATCTTTTGTGGAACAGTTCCTTGTTTGGAAATGGTTCGAAAAGTGTGGCAGTTACTATGGTTACTATGGAGCTTCTGCTCTTCACATACTCTCTTCCCTTCCTCCCCTTCCTTCCACTGTTTTACTTGGATTTTTCTCAGTAAGAAACGTGGAATTCTTCCAGCCCTGGTTCCATGGTTTTAAGTAAAAGGAAGGGACTTAGTTGCAGGGAGTGGACTGTTGACCGGGGCTACATGCACACACAAGTAGTTTCCTCTGAAATTGAAGAATGTGTGGGTGAAAGGGGACAGAAATGAGCAGTTTCTAACCCCAAACCAGGGAACAGAGAGGAGGTGGAAGCGCTGTGTGAGTGAAGGAGTAAGAGCACTTGCACCAAGAGATGAGAGAGGGGAACTGGAGGGATTGTGTGGGGGGAAAGGGGACACACACGCCTGTGGTTCCCAGATAAAGACACTGAGGCTCAGAAAAGTCAAATGACTTGCCCCAGGTCCGTTTCTACATCTCCAGCCCTGATTTCTTTCTTTCAGCCTCATATATTCATGCCTTCTGTACTTTGATATCCCACCCATGTCTCAAACTTAACACATCCAAAACAGAACTCCTCATCTTCCCACCCAAACCCTGTCCTCCCCCTGGCTTTCCCATCATGGTAAACAACACTACCAACCTCCCTGTCTCATGATCCCATAACCTTGGCATTATCCTTGACTTATCTGTCTCATTGTACCCACATGTTCATTCTGTCACCAAATCCTGTCACTTCAACCTTCACAACACTGCTAAAATCTGCCTATTCTTCTCCATCCAACTGCTATGATGTTAATCCAAGTACTTAGCTTAGTCCATCTTGATTGCTGCATCAGTCTCCCTGCCTCCTGTCTCTCCTCACTCCAGTCCATACTTCACTCTGTTGCCCGGATCATTTTTCTATGAAACCATTCAGTCCATATTTCCCCACTCCTCAAAACACTCCAGTGGTTGCCCACCCCACTACCTATCAAACAGAAACTACTTATTATAGATTTTAAAGCATTCAATCACCTGACCCCTCCTATCTTATCTCCCTGATTTGTTACTAGAGCCCAGACTTCAGCCTTCAGTGCTCAAATGCCAAACTACTTACTGTACCTCAATCTTCTCTATTTACTGACCCCTCACCCATGTCTTGCCTCTGACCTGGAACTCCTTCCCCCTTCATATGTGATTGACCATCCTTTTCCCTATTTTCAAAGCCTTATTAAACACATGTCTCCTCCAAGGAGCCTTTCCTGACTAAGCCCTCATTTCTTCATCTCCTACTCCCTTCTGCATCACCCTTCCACTAGGATTTGCACCCTTTACTCACCCCTCCCTCGGCTCCTTAGCACTGATGTACCTATCCATAATCCATCATTTAATTTATTTGGCTAAATTAATATCTATCTTCCCCTCTAGACTGTAAACTTCGCATGGGCAGAGAATATGCCTATCAACTCTGTCATATTGTACTCTTTCAAATGCTTAGTTCAGTGCTCTGCACACGAAAAGGACTCAAAAATATGATTGATTTTTTCATGGTATTCGTCAAGTGTTTACTATTTTTCAAGCGCTGTACTAAGGGTTGAAGTAGATGCAAACTAATCATTTAGGGCACCATCCATGTCCCACATGGGACTCACAGTCTTAATGCCTATTTTACAGATGAGGTAACTGAGGTACAGAGAAGTTAAGTGATTTGCCCAAGGTGACTTCCCAGTGGCCACTAGATGTCTTTGCGCACAGGAGTCACTTAAAAACTATTACAAACATGACCATCATCTTGGAGACACAGAGCATGATGGGATATATTCTCTGTGTTCTGGAACTGTGATATACAGGCAATGGCAAATTCCAATTCTTGACACCTAGACAAATCCTCTAGACTTTAAACTCATTTTGGGCAGGGAATGTTGTATTGTACTCTCTCAAGTGCTTAGTTCTGCACACAGTAAGTGCACAATGAATATGACTGATCTATTGATTGATAATATTCATTTAGCTACTTGGTTAAATGCTCCATTCATTTCTTGCATCACTAATGCGAATTGGAGGTTTGGCAGTTGGGAGAGAAGTTTAGTCTTTCTGTGTAGATGTTACAAACTCCTTCTGCAGACATTGTCACAGCACCGTGAGTGACATGGTAATTGCTGTGCTGGAGGGAAATGAGCTCATTCCTCCTTGTCCCTATAATTGCTGTCCCAGCCAGGACCTTCCACACACACAGAAAGGCTGAATCCACTGATTCCCAGAGAGGTGGGAGCCAGGTGAGTGTCTTCCTGTGTGTCACACTTTGGTGTGGGGAGGGGAGGTAGAAATAGAGGAGGACAGAAGTAAGGCTAAGAAACACAGGACCGGGGAATGGGTCGGTATAATGGGGAAGTTTTTGAATGGAGTCTGAGGGAGCAGGTAGGTCCTAACCTGCTCTCAATCCTGCTCCCTGAGCATGACTCACCCAGGGGCGTTAGCACCGACTGAGGATTTTCAGGTTTATCTCTGTGTCGCTGCCCCAGTGACAGTTGTATTCCTGCTGTTCTCTAGTCTACACCTCCCTTAAACATTTCACATGGACCTGCACCAAGCCAAACCTTCACCTGCCCCATTTGGAATTTTCCTAATCTCAATTTGTCAGAATTTATGGATTCCTGTTTTTTATAGTTCTTCCCACCTATCTTGGAAGAGATTCCCTAGCTAAACTCTGTCATGACCCTTCAGATCAGCGGGGTACACCAGCCACCATGAGGCAAGTAAAAATTGTGGGTCAATCAATCAATTAATAAGTGATATCACTTTTAGTCAATCAACCAATTGATCACTTTCACTGGGGCCCATTTCGTAAAGGGGTGAGGAACATAGTGGAGGAGGAGGAGTTCAAGTCTGCTGGCAGAGCGATTCTGCCCTCAGAACCTCCGCCAGAAGAGTCCACAGTCCTAACTTGAAAAGCAGCTTGGCTCAGTGGAAAGAGCACAGGCCTGGTCATGTGTTCTAATTCCAGCTCTGCCGTTTGTCAGCTGTGTGACTTTGGGCAAGTCACTTAATTTCTTTGTGCCTCAGTTACCTTATCTGTAAAATGGGGATTAAGACTGGGAGCCCCACGTGAGACAACCTGATCACTTTGTATCCCCCCAGCGCTTAGAACAGTGCTTTGCACATAGTAAGTGCTTAACAAATGCCATTATTATTATTATTATTATTATTCTTAACTTTCTAAAATGGATTCAGCCATCCCAGGCTTCCTTCTGGACCTCTTCCCTCTCCTCCACATCAATCATTATTAGCCACTGGCCCCTTATTCCAGTGAGTAGCTTCCAATAAATCAGGCAGTGGTTCAGAGCCAATGAATTTGCAAATTGTCTGAAGCTTCCTTCTAATTCCTTGGCATGTGACCCTTGCCCTGTCACCTATATTTCTATGTGAAGGCTCTTCTACAGTTATGGCTTCAGAAATTCCCCATTGCTATTTGAAACTTTCCTCACACTTGAAAGTGTTTCCTACTTGGTTCCACTATCCTCGACACCCAAATACATATGTCTGCAATTAAGAAATTTATCTTTATTTTGAGCACTCTAGATGTAAATATCTTAGGTTTACCTCCCCCATGGGTATTAAAGCTCCTTGTGGGCAGGAAATATGTCACTTCTTTGTACTCACTGAGTGCTTAGTACATTTCCTTAAAACAAAGTAGGTGCACAATAAATGTGATTACTGCCATTACTGTTCTATGATTTATCACTGATCAATGTTATTGACATTTTCAGTTAATCTTTCAGACTGCCTTGTCAATACAGTTATCTGAATTTTTTAGCTTGCCCTTCCCTATTTTCTTCTCCTTCAAAATTGTTATGCTTCTTATATTTTTATCCATACTCAAGGGTCGAACATCCATATTCATCTTTTTTGAATTCTGTTTATTCCAGGAATAATGATCTGAATCAGCTGTTCTATTCTTCTAAACTACTGATAATTGTAAATTTCCAATCCCTATAGCAGATATGTATACATATCTAAAGGCTGTTGCTTTCTCCTTTAAGTAATTTATTTTAGTGTCCATCTATCCCACAAGGCTGTAAGGTCCTCGAGAGCAGGAATTACATCTAACAACCCAATTATACTTTTCCAAATGCTTAGTGAGGTCCTCTTCACAGTGTAAGTGCTCAATAAATGCCATTAATTGTAAACATTTTCCATTCTTTCTGTAAAACTGTGCCAGCATGATATTTGTGCCACTTCCACAAAACACTATTGTAATTCTCTCATTAGTTTCTATTTAAATGATCAACTTTATCCTCCTTTAATCTGACAAATTATGAGAACTTTCGCTTTCCCATACTTTTCTTGGAGTTTCTAGTCATTGTCACAGATCATTCTCTCATATCCTCTTTGTCCTTGAATTCATTTCTAAACTTGTTGCATTTCCTCTTTTGACTTTCTTCTTGAATCATCACTCTGTAGCCATCCCATTGCCAAATGAGTTGTTCAGTAATTCTACAATGCCTAGTATTGTTTCTCTCTGGACTGCTTTCCCCTCTGCTTTCCCCACCCCATCTTATCCCCTAAAAGCAATTATACCCACTCTTGTCCTGGACTTCACTGCACTGCACTGCTCTCCTCGACTGCTTATTCTTCACCTCTTCCTACAAGCCTCTCCTATGATGGAAAGTCTTCTCTGAATCAGAGAAGCAGTGTCACTTAGTGGATGGTGCTTGGGCTTGGCAGTCAGGAGGACCTGGGTTCTAATCTTGGCCCTGCCACCTATCTGCTGTGTGACTTTGGGTAAGTCACTTGAGTTCTCTGTGCTTCAATTAACTCATCTGTAAAATGGAGATTAAGACTGTAAACCTCATGAGGGACAGGAACTGTATCCAATCTGATTTGCTTGTATCCATCCCAGTGCTTATAACAGTATTTGGCACATTGCAAATGCTTAACAAAGGCTATTATTATTATTATTATTATTGAATCCCACTGCTCCTTCTAGCTAATACCTCATCTCCCTGCTCCCATTCCCATCTAAACTCCTCACTTACTCTCTACCATCTTGCTTTTTGACCTACTACAGTTACATTTCCACCCACTTCATCCCACTGTGACATACTTTCTAAAGTGACCTCAAAATAATAATAATAATAATAATAATAATTATTATTATTATTATATTCATTGAATCCTTAACATGTGCCAGGCATTGTTCTAAGCTGTGGGGTAGATACAAACAAATCGGGTTGGACTCAGTCCCTGTCCTACATGGGGCTCACATTATTAATCCCCATTTTTCAGATGAGGAATCTGAGGCCCAGAGAAGTGAAGTGACTTGCCCAAGGCCACAGAGCAGACAAGTGGCAGAACTGGGATTAGAACCCATGACCTTCTGACTCCCAGGCCCATGCTCTATCCACTGTGTCATGGGTTCTAATCGATAATAATGGTACTTGTTACTTACTGTATCAAGCACCTTTTCTAAGCACTGGAGTAAATACAAGTTAATCAGGTTGGACAGTCCCTGTCCCACATGGAGATCACACACTTAATCCTCATTTTACAGGTGAGGTAACTGAGGCCCAAAAAACTGAAGTGACTTGCCAAAGGTCACACAGCAGACCTGTGGAGGAACAGGGATTAGAGCACAGGCCCTTCTGACTCCCAGACCTGTGCTCTATCCACTAGGACATGCTGCTTCTTACCAAATCCTTTGCACTCTACCCAAATCCTCTTTGATTTCTGTGTTGCTTTTGACAATGTGAGCCACCCACTTTTCCTTGGATCATAATCAGATCTTGATTTTAATAATGATAATGATGGTACTTGTTAAGTGCTTAGCAAGTCAGGTCCTTCTGACTTCCAGGCTTGTGCTCTATCCACTAAACAACACTGCTCTTTTACTGATGTGGTGCTCCCCTGGTTCTCCTCCTGCCTCTCTGACTTTTCCTTCTCTGGATTTATTCTCTAGATTTGTATTTATTTCTCAACCTCAGATCATGGATGTTGTCAGGGCTTCCCTTCTGTGTCCCCTGGTTTTCTAACTTTATACCCATCCTCTAAGGAAGCTCCCACAGATCTATTTCCTTAACCACAAACATTCTTCTGCTACTCAGTCTTGCATTTCCTTTCACCCTCAAGGCATTTTTACTTTATTGGAGCTAGGGAAGGGAAACAAGCAAGGGCCTGGCTATATGAGGCCAGTAGCAGTTCTGAAGTTCTACTGATGTTTATGCTCAAAGGAGATTTAGAGGCATTACATCTTCATCCTATGGATGGTAGCTTCACCACATTGGCTCCTCAGATGGGTACAAGTGCTAATGTTTTCTTATCTGATTCTTGTTCTATCTACTGCTCTGATTATTTATAAACATTCTTGTCTAATTCCCCATGAGGTTTCGAGTGGACTTTTGTTGTACTTTCTCAAAGGCTTAGGACAATGCACTGTTCTCATTAACTGCAATCACTGCCCCTGCTATTTCTAAGATGACTGCTACTAATGCTTCTATATATGCATCTATCTATCTATCTATCTATCTATCTATCTATCTATCTATCTATCTATCTATCTATCTATCTATCTATCTATCCAGCCTCTGCCCAGCAGTGCAAGTAGCATGGCTCAGGTATATGACCCCCACTTTCCTCAATATCAGGCAGGATGTCACCTAGACAGAAACCATGTGCCTGGTTAACAATAGTATCAACAAAGATGGGAAGGTTAGGAGGAACTTTCTGTCTCCTGGAAGTTTTCTGGGTGCAAGGAGAACTATAAGATCAATAGCAAAGGAGAGGTAGATTGGGGTTTCAGCCACCTAGGGGTGGAGACTGTTTCTGTAGGTGTAGATGATCTCTCTGGGAGAATGAGAGTAGATAAAGAAGAGTAGAGGACCAAAAATGGAGCCCTGCGGAATGCCCACAGCTAGTGGATACACAATGGAATTGGAAGCTATGAATAAAGCTGAGAAAGAGCAGACAGTGAGGTAAGGGAAGCAGGCAAATACTCTTCCAGTGACACAAATGAGGTCATTCCTTGGAGCTCTCAAGATCCTATAGAGATCTAGATAAACACTAGGTCTTCAGTCATTCTCAACAATCTGGAAAGTCCTTGTCTTCCCCTTGAATAGATGAGTTTCTTCAGATAAAGAAGGGCATGTGCAAGATAGTTAACTGGGGACTACTTGTTGTCCGGGAAAGGATGACTGGATGTCTGTGTACCACCCCACTGAAACATAACCTACAACAATAACAACTGACAGAAGTCATTCTAGTTTGTCCTAAGACCAAGTGGAGTGATATCTAAGAAATGTTCTGGAAGGGTGAGCAGAGAATGTCTGAGCCTAGTTTCACGGTTCCCCAAATTCATTCATTTGTTCATTCAATCGTATTTATTGAGCTTTTATTGTGTGCAGACCACTGTACTAAGTGCTTGGAAAGTACAATTCAGCAGCAGAGATAATCCCTACCCAACAATGGGCTCACAGTCTAGAAGGGGGGAGACAGACAACAAAACAAAACAAAACAAGTAGACAAACATCAATATCATCAATATAAATGAATAGAATTATAGATTTATATACATCATTAATAAAATAAAATAGAATAATAGATATGTACATAGATACACAAGTGCTGTGGGGTGGGGGGGGTAGAGTAGAGGGAGGGAGTCGGGGCGATGGGGAGGGGAGGAGGAGCAGAGGAAAAGGGGAGCTCAGTCTAGGAAGGCCTCCTGGAGGGGGTGAGCTTTCAGCAGGAATACCTCCAAGTGAGTAACAGGCCCTTTCTTGCTTCTCCTTAGTGTGCTCCCTCCTCTTCGATGCTGAAGAAAATGAGAACATGTTCATTGAAGAGTTGGTTGTGGTATTAGTTGCTTTCACGCAGACTGGGATGGGCCTACTGGGGAACTCAGTATTGGTCTTGGGGTATGTCAGAATCCTCATATTTCAGCCCCAACTCAAGAAGCCCACTGACTTGATCCTCACACACCTGACTGCAGTCAATATAGTTACACTGCTCACCCATGGTGCCACAGCACTGGTATTTGCTACCGGGATAGAGAATAGATTGGAAGACTTTGGGTGTCATATTACAGGCTACATAAGGAGAGTCACACGAGGCCTGTCCATCTGCACCACGTGTCTCCTGAGCATGTTCCAGGCTGTCACCATTAGTCCCAGTACTTCTCGCTGGGCCCGGCTCAAACCCAAGGCTTCTGGTTACATCATCCCTTCCTTAGTTTTCTTCTGGGTCCTCCACCTCTCAATGTACATGAACATCCTCACCACAACAGTCGTCTTCCAAAATGTCACTAATCCAGTGAACAGATTGAATATGAAATATTGTTCTGATATGTTCTCAAAGAAATATTTGACCAACGTAGCATTTGTAGGTGTGATAACTTTCAGGGATGGTTTCTTTGTGCTCCTCATGAGCTGGGCTAGTGGTTACATGGTGATTGTGCTCTACCGACACCACAAGCAAGTTCAGCACATTCACAGTGTGAGTCTTTCCACCCATTCGTCTCCAGAAACCAGAGCCACCCATACAATCCTGCTTCTTGTCACCTGCTTCTTTAGCATTTACTGTATGAGCTGCATCATTAGCCTGGCATCAACACAAGTAGAGAATAAAAATTTCAGGATGACAGATGCAATAAACCTTCTTGGAGCCTGTTACCCAGCCCTCTCCCCCTGGGTGCTAATCCAAAGTGATCCCAGAGTCCCCAGACCTCGATGTGTTCTTGGGAAGGTGAGAAGTCCTTCTCCACCCCTGGATCCCAGTGGGAAACATCAGGTCAGCTCTTCACCCTATTTTTTGCCCCAGGCCCCACTGTGAAGTATCTCATCGTGGAGATGTAACACATTCTGGGAACACCTCTCCCCAGGAGAACCACACTCTATATTGCCAGCGCAATAGTAGTAATAGTGTGCATTAAACATTTCCTGCCTGCAGAGCACAGCAACAAGAGAACAGTAGGTTATGGAAAACTTGATTAGAGAACCTAGAGGGATACATCACTCTCCTTTTCTCTGATTTCACATCTGGGGTGGAACATCTCAACTGATTCCTACTTTATGCCATTTGTTTTCCGACTCCATTGACTCATTGAAGAAGAGCATATTTTGAATGCAAGACAGGTGGTAGTGGAATGACCATGCAGTCTCTGGACATCCTCTATCTATTGTGAGGAGCAGATTTGAAAGGGAATCATTCTCAACAGCAGCAAAGCAATAGCAGTATCAAAATCTGCCCTATTCCATTAATGTAATCTCATCAAAAGACTATAAAAGTCATAAGTTGAAACTGGGGCCCTGCGAGGTAAGCTGAGGCCTCCAGAAAATGTTAATGGAAAAATAAAATCAGAATGATGTGCAAATTCATATAACCAAGTTCTGTTAGCCTGCAAGACAATAAACTGTGTTCTCTGGGGCAAAGCTGCAATACTATCCTTGGATGTTGAATTCCAGTCGTTAAGGTCACTTTCAGGGAGAATACAGAGGTGACAGCTCACTCCAGAGCACCAGACCTGTAACCCCCTTCTGTAACCCTCAGACCATTGGGGTGCACTTTAGGAGAGAGGGGCCGGAGGAGGGTGGGGAGGTATCAGCTCTAGGGTGGTGACAGCATTGAGCCCCCTCTTAGCACAGCGAAGCCCAATCTAGGCCAAGGGGATGACAGTGTGGATAGGATTTCCCTTCCCACACTGTGGAGCTCAACACAGACCACATTTTAGAATGGGGGAAGGGAAGGAGGGGGTGGGGAATCAATCATTGTGGCAGCCCAAGAATGCTCTGTGGCAACAGATATTCCATGCTCAGTACTCCATGGTGGAAGCACCGGGGGACTCTCCTCTCTACCACAGAGACGGACCCTGAGAAGGATAACAAGCAACTGAGAAGCAGACTGGTATAGTGGAAAAGGCACTGGCCTGCGAGACAGGTTCCCTAGGTTCTAATACTGGCTCTGCCATCTGCTTACTGTGTGACCTTTGGCAAGCAATTTGGCTTCTCTAGGCCTCAGTTTCCTCATCTGTAAAATGGGGATTAATTGTCTGTTCTCCTTCCCCTTTATAATGTGAACCCCACGTTGGACAAGGACTGTGTTCGACCCAATTATCTTGAGTTCACCCGAGTACTCAGAATAGTTCTTGGCATGAAATAAGCACTTAATATAATAATGTTGGTATTTGTTAAGCACTTACTATGTGCCGAGTACTGTTCTAAGCACTGGGGTAGATACATGATAATCAGGTTGTCCCATGTGAGGCTCACAGTCTTAATCCCCATTTTACAGATGAGGTAACTGAGGCACCGAGAATTAAGTGACTTGCCCAAAGTCACACAGCTGACAGGTGACATAGCCGGGATTAGAACCCATGACCTTTGACTCCTAATCCCATGATCTTTCCACTGAGCCACGCTGCTTCTCTCACTTACCAAATACCACGATTATAATGTTAGTATTATTATTTTCTCATACAGTTTAATCTCAAGCTGAAGTGGTGTGTTGTGAGAAATGTCACAAGCAAAGGTCATGCCATGAGGAAATCCAAGTTCTAGTCCTGACTATCCTTTTATGTTTGATGAAACACTTATGACTTTAATTTTTCAGTATGAAAAATCACGGTAATAATTGCTTCCCCATCTGACCTCACAGGGTCAACATGAGGGTAGATTGAGACAATGACTGTGATTTAGTATCATTCCTCGAGACCTTAAGCTCTTCGTAGGCAGGAGCTTAACATCTCTGTTGCATTGTAATAATAATAATAATAATTATGTCATTTATTAAGTGCTCGCTATGGGCCAAGTACTGTTCTAAGTGCTGATTAATATAAGTTAATCCTTCTGTCCCACGTGGGGCTCATAGTTTCAACGCTCATTTTACAGATGAGGTAATTGAGGCACAGAGAAGTTAAGTGACCTGCCCAAGGTCACACAGCAGACAAGTGGCAGAGCTGGGCTTAGTACACACGACCTCTGACTCCCAAGCCAGTGATCTTGCCACTGTACTCTACCAAGGGCTTAGTACAGTTCTCTGCACACAAATGCTCAATAAATACCAGTAACTGTTCCCTTATCTAACCCATTTTTGTGTCTGGAAAACTGTCTTTCCAAAGGACTTTAGTAGCATGGCCTTGATTGTACAGGCTATACAAATCTCATGTATTGAATTCCCTAGGAAAATGATTATATAAAAGCATATTCCTTAGATTAATAGGTAGATTCAAAGGCTAGGTAAAAGCAGGAAACTGATCAACATGCCAACGAGAATGCACTTAAAAGGAAATTAAGCATTTGCCTCTCCAGGCTTCTTTTTGGAAATTCGGGAGGGCTAAGGATAGGGGATAGGATGGGCTGTGTTGGCCACATTAGCCAGGTCTTAATCCAGGGGGCTAGTAAAGTTTAGATTCAAACATGGTCGACGTGCTGTAGCACAGTGAGGTGATAAACAGTTGGAAGCCATAGAACATCTGCTGCTCGAACCCCTTTCTCTCTGCCTCCCCACCTGCCTGCTGTCTCATTGGTTTTGCTGCTGCAATGTCTTGAAAAGACAGGGACCTAAGGAAACTGGTCTACAAATTTGTGCTCATGTCCCAAAGAAGCTAAGCATTATTGATTCACTTTACAATGAAAAGAATAGACATATTACAGTGGAGTGGTATCACTCCATAATTAGATTTGTTGCTGGATATGGAATGCACAATCTGTAAACCCCAGTGGTAAGACCACAGAAGTGGAAAATTTCCCTGGATGAAGCAATATCAATTAATTTCTACATTCAAGGACAATGGCAATCACAATTTCCATTTTTTATATGTGTCACACAAAAGAAATGTTGCCTTCAATTAGTCACTTGCTTACCTCATCAATTAATTTATTGCATCACGAATGTGCTTTGAAGGGTTTGTAATGAGAAAAAAGTGTGTGCCTTCTTTGCAGCTGCCTTATACTCTCCTTGCAGACAGTCACAGCAACAGCAAGTGATGCAATAATTGCTGCCCTGGGGGAAGATGATCATAGAACTCCTGGTCCCATAACTACTGTGCTGGTCTGGACCACCTCTACACACAGGCTAGCTGAGTCCTTCATCTGAAAAGCACTGTGTGTGTCAGCAGCACTGACAAGACCAGGTGAGAGTCTTCTTACATGTCCTGTTCTGATGCCAGATGGGGAAATAGAAATGGAGGAGTGGAGGAAAGGATAAGAAACTCGGTGGATGGGGTGTGTGGTGTTATAATGGCTTTCTTCCCTCCTTGACCAACATCTTCAACTATTTACTTTCCAGTGTCTTCTTCCCCACTGCTTTCAAACTCACTCATGTACCCCTTGCCCTAAAAAAGCAAACAGACATCAAAGCCTTCTCTTGACCCAGTGACCCCTTCCGGTTATCATCTCACCTCCCTCTTATCATCCAAACACCTTGAGCAAGCTGTCTACATCTCCTGCCTCTATTTCTTTTCCTCCAAATCTCTCCTTGACCCACTCCAGTCTGGCTTCCACCCCTTTCACTCCATGCCATGGATACTTCCCTCTCTAATGTTGTCAATGACTTCCTTCTTGATGGCTTCTACCCCATCCTTTTTCTCCTCAATCTCTCAATTGCCTTCGTTAGTGTGGACCCCCCTTGTACTTGAAATGTTATTTAACATTAATTCACTGAAAATAACCTCTCTTGGTTATCTTCCTCTTTTTTTGGCTACTCCATCTTAATTCCTTTTGTGGGCTTTTCTTCTGCCTCCCCGCATCTAACAGTGGACATTCCGCAAAGCTCAGTTCTGGGTCCCTCGCTATTCTCCATCTAGACCCACTTCCTCAGAAACTCATTTGCTTCCATGTTTCCAATACTATCTTTCCACATATGATTCCCAAATGTACCTTGCCACCCCTGACCACTCTCCTTCTCTGTATTCGTGCATTTCCTCTTGCCTTCACGACATCTTTTCTTGGAGGTTCCACCAACACCTCAAACTTCACAAGTCCAAAACAGAAATCCTCATCTCTACCCAAACCCTGTCCTCCCCTGGTCTTTCTCATCACTGTACATAACACCAATATCCTCTCACAAACTCATAACCTTGACATTATCCTGAATTCATCTCTCTCGTTCAACCCACATATTCAATTTGGCAGTAGATTCTATTGGTTCTATCTTCACAACATCAATGAAATCCTTCTTTTCCTCTCCACCCAAATAGTTAGCATGCTGATACAAGCACTTATCATGCCCTGCCTTGACAACTCCATCAACATCCTCACTGGCCTCCCTCAATCCTGTCTTTCCCCATTTCAATCCTTACTTGTCTTTGCTACCCAGATCATTTTTCTAAAAAAAGTTCAGTTTACGTCTCATCACTCCTCAAGAACCTTCAACGATTTCCCACCCACCTCTGCATCAAATAGAAACTCCTTACCATTAGCTTTATCACATAGTAAGCACTTAACAAGTATGATACTTATTATTATTTTTATTACCTTATCTCACTGATTTACTACTCCACCCAGCACAGAAGATTTTCTCCTCTAGTACCAACATACCCTCTGTACTACGATTTTTGCTATCTCACAACTGACCCCTTGCCCACATCTTCCCTCCTTCCTGGAACTCCCTCCCCTTTCACATACAACAGACTACCACTCTCCCCATCTTTGGAGTCTTATTAAAACCATATCTCCTTCAAGAGTCCTTCCCTAATTAAGCCCTGTAATGACACATGCCGTCGAGTTGCCCAGATTCCGGAAAAGGAAGCAGACCATGCCACTCAGGCTTAATAAGATATATATAAACGTGGTTTATTTGGGGAAGTTACTTACGGGACAGCTCTGGGTGGTGGCAGGGCACAGGAGACACACCACGCCCCACCTAGCTAGGGCCACCCCTTTATATGCCACGTGACATCACTACAAAAGCAAAATAGCTTACATAAGGTGTTTACCTGCCCAGACTGCGTATGCCCAGGGTGCATACCATAAAAGCGAGGGTGCAGCGGTGCTCATGACTTGGCCTTGAGACCGTGGCGGGTCAGAGCCGGGGCACAATCACCCCTACAGCCCTCATTTCCTCTACTCTCTCTCCTCTCAGCATTGCCTATGTACGTGTGTTTCTATCTTCAAGTT
Organism: Ornithorhynchus anatinus; assembly: GCF_004115215.2. Taxonomy (NCBI): domain Eukaryota; kingdom Metazoa; phylum Chordata; class Mammalia; order Monotremata; family Ornithorhynchidae; genus Ornithorhynchus; species Ornithorhynchus anatinus. The sequence continues at coordinate 9,919,044 of NC_041753.1, read as the reverse complement.
CTTGATATTTATGTTACCCTCTGCTCCATAGAACTTTTGTAAGTATCCATAATTTATTTTAATGCCTGTCTTCCCCTCAAGAGTGTGAGCTTGCTGTGGGCAGTGAGAGTGTCTACCAGCACTTTCTACATTATATATCATATTGTCCTCTCTCAAGTGCCTAGTACATTGCTCTGCACACAGTATGTGATCAATAAATACCAATAATTGATTAAGTGAAGAGATTAAATAATGTGGGGAAGTGAGGGATACAATGTTCTCCAAACCACAAGTCCTCAAGTTTTTCCTTGTCTATTCCCAATTTCATTCCATTTCCAAGAGTTTCAGCCCTGACACCCATCTTCCCAGCAGGCTTCACTGACTCTTGCCAAATCAATCCCCTCCAAAATCATTGAGATCATGGTAAATATCACAGATTTTGAATTCATCCCACTCAGTAGGCGGAATCTCCTTCTCATCTTTTGCAGATGGAATGTACTGGCTGACGCTATTAAAATCAGAGATTCCAGAGATGCATCATGGCCTAGTGGAAAGAACATGGGCCTGGGAGTCTGAGGACCTGGGCTCTAGTTTTGGCTCCATGAATTGTTTCATATGTGATCTTGAGTAAGTCACTTGGTTTCTCTGTGCTTCGATTTCCTCAACTGTAAAATGGGGGGTAAATACCCATTCTCCCTCCTACTTAGAGAGCCCAATAAGGTAGAAAGTTTGTATATAACCTGATTAACTTGTATCCAACCTGTGATTAGAACAGTTTTTGAACAGTCTTATGCTGTCGAGTCATCTCTGACCCAAAGCAACACCATGGACACATCTCTCCCAGAATGCCCCACCTCCTTCTTCAATCATTTTGGTAGTGTATCCATAGAGTTTTCTTTGTAAAAATGCCATTGCCTCTTTCCAAGCAGTAAACTTGAGCCCAGTCCGCGACCCTCTCCCATGCTGCTGCTGCTCAGCACAGGTGAGTTTTGACTTTAGTAGATTGCCTTACACTTGCTAGCCACTGCCCAAGCTAGGAATGGAATGGGTATGCCTCTGTTTGACTCTCCCTCCTGTAGTCAAAGCTGGTAGAGTACTGGAAATTCTCCAGGTGTGACACTGAGAGGGGCTTGGACCCATAGCAAACTCTTTTTTTTTATTATCATTTTTCCAGGACAGATAAATAGTTCACTTCATTAATATACATCAACTTCAGTGTAAGAGTCTTCCTCCATAAATGTTTCCACCTCCCTCAGTTCCTTTGTGCTTCACTTCCTAGAGCAGAAACATTCTCCTTTGTGGCCAGCAATAACAACAGGCTTCCAATCCCCTCTTACCCTTCAGCATTCTAGTAAGAACAGCATACTGTGGGGCTGAGGGAGGGGTAAATAAAGGGAGCCCATCAGGGAGATGCAGAGGGAGCAGGAGAAGAGGAAATGGGGACTTATTCAGGAAAGACGTCTTGGAGGAGATGTGCCTTCAATAAGGCTTTGAAAGTGGGGAGATTAATTGTCTTTCCATTAGGAATAGGAGGGATCTTCCAGGCCAGAAGCAGGATGTGCGTGAGAGGTCAGAGGTGAGATATACAAGACCGAGGTACAATAAGAAGTTTGGCATTAGAAGAGCAAAGTATGTATGCTGGGTTGTAGTAGGAGAGCAATGAGGTAAGGTAGGAGAGGGAGGGGTGAATGAGGGCTTTAATGCCGATGGTAAGGAGTTTCTGTTCGATGCAGAGGTGGATGGGCAACCACTGGAGGTTCTTGAGGAGAGGGGAAATATGGACTGAAAGTTGTTGTAGAAAGGTGATCTGGGCAAAGGAATGAAATATGAACTGGAGTGGGGAGAGACAGGAGGCTGGGAGGTCAGCAAAGAAGCTGATACAGTAATGAAGGCAGGATAGGATAAATCCTTGGGTTAGTGTGGTAGCAGTTTGGACTTTGAGGAAAGAGCAGATTTTAGTGATGTTGTGAAGGTTGAACCAACAGGATGTAGTGATAGACTGAATGATAGAGATGAGTCAAGGATAATGCCAAGGTTATGGGCTTGTGAGACAGGCAGGATGGAGGTGAGACAGTGGGGGGAAAATCAAGGGGAGGACAAGATTTGGGTGGGAAGATAAGGAGTTCTGTTTTGGACATGTTAATTTTGAGGTGTGGTTGGGACATCCAAGTAGAAATGTCCTGAAGGCAGGAGGAAATGTGAGACTACAAAGAGGGAAAGAGATTAGGGCTGGAGATGTAGATTTGGGAATCATCCACATAGAGGTGGTAGTTGAGGCCATGGGAACGAATGAGTTCTGCAAGTGAGTAGTTGTAGATGGAGAAAAGAAGGGGAACCATAACTGAACCTTGAGGGGATCTCACAGTTAGGGGGTGGGAGGCAGAGGAGAAGTCTGTGAAAGAGATTGAGAATGAGTGGCTGGAGAAATAGGAGGAGAACCAGGAGAGGACAGTGTAAATGAAGCTGAGATTGAACAACATTTCCAGAAGACGGGAGTGGTCAACAGTGTTGAAGGCAGCTGAGCAGTTGAAGAGGATTAGGATGGAATAGAGGCCATTGGATTTGGCAAAAAGGAGTTCCACACACTTGTTGCCCTCCATTTTGCCCATCCCAAAATGATTGAATAATCAAGAAGTTGGTACTAAACACTAAAACACAAAGCTGTGTTCATGGAAACCTAAGGTTTTTCCTTAAGACCTGAACCCCAGTTCCTTCAGAGTAAGAAACAATAACAGATTATACATTCCCTCTCTTCCTAATCTCTCACTTATGTTGATTCTGCCTTTCATGTCTCTTCTCCTAAATGGAAATTTAATCTAGGAAATCATAGACCATTGCCAATCATTTTAACCCATTTACATTTTGCAAAGTCAGAGATAATTCCATTTGTTCTGCTCACTACCCGAATGGGGCTCAATAGTCATAATTGACCAAAAAAGGATTGTATAATAATCAGTGATTCATATATATAGATATATATATACAAATATATATATATATATTACCATCCTATGCACATAATTATTTTCCACTTGTGAAGAAAATTTATTCTTGGTACTACTGCTGATATTTTTGAGGTATGAAATAATATTTCATCATTCTCTATCTCCATTAATTTGTAGGCAGTATGAAACATCTTTTGCTCTTTTATGAGATATCCCTATACCTAAAAGATGTCACTTTAATGTGTCCTACAACAGGACATTAGACATCACTACCAAATTACTTATAAAATGGTATTTGGCATTTTTGAGCACTTAATAGACTAAGCAATTAAAATTTTGCAGGCAGAAGGAATGGAATCAGGATATTTGACAGCATGATAGAGTTAGAAGGTGTGTTGGGAAGAAGTAAAGATTGGAGCTGAAAAATTGTAGATAAAGAAAGTAAATATGGTATGATGGGAAAACATGTAGAAAGCCAATAATAATTAGTTTTTTATGTGATGTAGAGGAAAATGGACAGCTATTAGAGTTTCTAGAGGAGGAAAGAAAGTACAGTACGACGGAATTAGCAGTCACATTCCCTGCCTACAATGAGGTTACAGTCTATACATTAATATTAATGCAGTCTCGACATTGATATAAATGAATAATTCATAATAAATGATTAAAAGATCCCACATGGGGCTCACAGTCTAAATAAGAAGGAGAACAGATATTGAATCCCCATTTTGCAGATGAGGAAACTAAGGCACAGATGAGTTAAGTGACTTGCCCAAGATCTCACACATGAGGTATGTGGTGGATCTGGGATTGGAACCCAGGTCCTCTGACTTCTAGACTGAGGCTCTTTCCACTAGGCCATGCTGCTCCTCACTACTTGTTTATAATTGGCTTCTGGGAGGAATGATGGTTCATATACAAATGAGTGTTCTTAGTAGTATAGAGAAAAATGTTAAAGTTTCCTTCTGTATTTGAGGTTAATGTCTATCTCCCTCACATTCCTAGTCATAGTTACTATAGACCACCACTCTAAATCATATTTTTGGCATGACAAATAAAGCTACACTGGTTTGAAGAATCCGAAGACATTTTGGGTTCTGTATTGGCAATTACTGTGGACAGTATTCCTTGACATACCACGGACCTGTTTTATGTTTGTTTGCTTTGTGTTGTTATAGTAAATTATTTGCATAACTTGCCCTTTCTCCTAGAGTTATAAGTTCCTTTTCATTAGAGTTGAATATGCCCAATGGCTTTTTAAGCCCTCTTCAACTTTTGGAAGAATATTCTCCTGATTTGTGTTTTGGACTATTTTGTTATGACTATCACTACTACCGATATGAGTATAGAGAAGAAGAAGCAAGGCAATCAAATAGAGTAGTTGCCAAAAAGGGCAAAAGAACGATTTCAGAGGAAACACAGACATTACTCATTAAGTTGGTCAGGGTTGTTAAACACACTGCTTGGATTCTCAGAGGAAATGGGTGGGAGGTCTCAAGAGGTCTCAAAGCTTCAGCTAGTGGAATGGTGTCCAAGTGAGTAACAAGCTCTGTCTGTCTCTCTTTAAGGTGCTCTGTCTTCTTTGGCGCTGCAGAAAACAAGAACATGATCATGGAAGAGTTGGTCTTGGTAATAGTTATCTTCACACAAACTGGAATGGGGCTCCTGGGGAACTCAGCATTGCCCATGGTGTATGTCAGAATCTTCATTTCCCAACCCCATTGCAAGAAACCCATAGATGGGATCCTCACTAACCTGTCCATGGCCAACACAGTAACATTGTTCACTCAGGGGGTCGCCATAGTGATATTTGCCACCAGGATGGAGAATAGATTAGAAGATGTTGGGTGTCATATTACAGGCTATATAAGAAGGGTGACGCGTGGTCTGTCCATCTGCACCACATGTCTGCTGAGCGTCTTCCAGGCCATCACCATCAGTCCCAGCACCTCTCACTGGGCCCAGTTCAAATCCAAGATTTCTGGCTACATTGTCCCTTTCTTAGTTTTCTTCTGGATCCTCCACCACTCACTGTACCTGAATATACTAACTACAGAAGTTGTCTTCCAAAATGTCACTATTCTAGTTAATAGGATGAATATGAAATACTGTTCTGATATGTTCTCGAAGAAATTTTTGACCAGTGTAGCATTTGTAGGCATGATAACTTTCATGGATGTTTTTTTCGTCCTCTTCATGAGCTGGGCAAGTGGCTACATGGTGATCGTGGTCTACCAACACCGTAAACAAGTCCAACACATCCACAGCAACAGCACCATCTCCACAGCCTCTCCAGAGACCAGAGCCACCCACATCATCCTGCTCCTAGTCACCTGCTTTATCTTTTACTTCATAAACTGAATCATTAGTTTGACATCAACACTGGTGGAAAACAAAAACTTCAGGATGACGGATGCTATGACCATTCTTGGAGCCTGTTACCCTGCCCTCTGCCCCTAAGTGCTAATAAAAAGTGATCTACGAGTTACCAGGCCTCAGTGTGTCTCTGGGACAGTGAGAGGCCCCTCTCCACCTGTGCTTCTCAGTGGAGAACAACAGGTCAGCACTTTGCCCTGTTCTTTGTCCAAGGGCCCACTCTGAAGCAGCCCATCAAAGAGCATTCTGGGAAAAGCTCTCCCCAGGGGAATTGTAATAAATCAACCAATCATTTTATTTCTGAGTCCTTTCTCTGGGTACAACATTATACTGACTACTTGGGAACATACAATGGAGATAGTAGAATTGATCCCTAATCTCAGGGAGTGTACAGCCTACTGGGGAGACAGATAGTAACTTGGTTCCTCTAAAGTCAACCTGCTTACCGTACCTCAATCTCATCTTTCTTGTCATTGACCCCTTGTCCATCACCTCCCTCTTGCCTATAGCTCCCTTCCACTTCATATCCAACAGATTACCACTCTCCCCACCTTCAAAGCCCTACTTAAGTCACATTTCCTCCAGGAATCCTTCTCTAAATAAACCCTCATTTGACATGTTCACCCTCCCTTTTTCTTCACCTATGCATTTGAGTCTGTAACCCTTAAACATTTTGAATGTCACCCCAAATCCATGGTATTTGTACATATGGATAAGTACATATCCATCTGTAATGTACTTTAATGTATGTCTTCCCCCTTTTGTCTGTATTCTTCTTCAATTAATCAACTAATCAACCTTACTATGTGCAGAGCACAGTACTATGCACTTCAGACCGGAAAATACAATAGAGTTGGTAGACATGATCCTTGCCCCTAATGAGCTTATAGCCTTAAAGGGGAAGACAAACATTGAATTAAGTTACAGGAGTGGAAATGTCAGGGTATAAAGATATCAAATGAGAGAGACCTGGTTAGAGAGAACAATTCCACATGGTTTTTTTTTTATTCCATTTCTTCAGAAGAGATGGGAGTATTCCGAACTCAAGAGGCATGACAGAGGAATGACCACCCATTTCCCCTGAACATCCCTCATCCAACTTTCTTGGGAACTGATTTGCTATGGAATCTTCCTCAACAGCAGCATCCTTAACTTCTTCCTTTGACTTGAAATATCTGTTAATATGTTCGTGCTTGTCTCCCCCTTTAGACTGTAAGCCCTTGGTGAGCAGGGAATGTGTTACTTATTTATTTTTTATGTCCCTAAGCACTTAGTACAGTGTACTACACCGAGAAGTGCTCAGTGAATACTAATAATACTATGACAACTGCCCCATTTCTTCAACTCAATCCTTACTTTTGAACAAAAATGAAAAGTCATATGTAAAATTGGGAGTCCTTCATCGTAAGCAATTGGCCTCTAGGAAATAGCAATGGGAAAATAGAAAAAATATATCTCTGGTCATAGTTCCAAAATGATATTCAAGTTGATAGTATACAATTCTGTTGAGTTGCCTATCAGTTATCTGCGTTATCTGGGTCAGTGCCACAGTACTTTCATGGATGGGGATTCTGATCAATACATGTTCATAACTGTGATCTAGGACAAGTAAGAGGTACATAAATCTATTTATTTATGTTGATGCAATTGATGTCCACTTGCTTTGTTTTGTTTTGTTGTCTTTCTCCCCCCTTGTAGACTGTGAGCCTTTTGGGTAGGGATTGTCTCTATTTGTTGCCTGAACTGTACTTTCTAAGCATGTAGTACAGTTCTCTGTACAAAGTAAGTGCTCAGTAAATGCGATTCAATGAATGAACATACATTAATGTAACTGAGAGATTAAGGGGATGATGGCACCAGAGGTTACAGGTAATAGTCAAAGGGTCAAGAAACCTGATGTCTAGTCCTGATTATACTCTGGCATCTGATGGAGTCTGAAACACAGTCACATTTCCTTCAGGGCTTCTCTTTTTAAATAGGTAGGATTGTAATAATAGCTGCTAACCCTCCCAACCCTACAAAGACAATGTCTCTGAAGACTGAGGGAATGAATGAGGAAAAAAAACTAAGGAAAATTCAAGCGGCATTCAATTGAGCAGAAAGAAAGTCATAATATCATGTTCTATTATGTTCATTCATTCATTCAATAGTATTTATTGAGTGCTTACTATGTGCAGAGCACTGTACTAAGCGCTTGGAATGAACAAGTCGGCAACAGATAGAGACAGTCCCTGCCATTTGACAGGCTTACACTCTAATCGGGGGAGACGGACAGACGAGAACAATGGCAATAAATAGAGTCAAGGGGAAGAACATCTCGTAAAAACAATGGCAACTAAATAAAATCAAGGCAATGTACAATTCATTAACAAAATAAATAGGGTAATGGAAATATATACAGTTGAGCGGACGAGTACAGTGCTATGGGGATGGGAAGGGAGAGGTGGAGGAGCAGAGGGAAAGGGGGAAAAGAGGGTTTATCTGCGGAGAGGTAAAGGGGGGGTGGTCGAGGGAGTAGAGGGAGAATAGGAGCTCAGTCTGGGAAGGCCTCTTGGAGGAGGTGAGTTTTAAGTAGGGTTTTGAAGAGGGGAAGAGAATCAGTTTGGCGGAGGTGAGGAGGGAGGGCGTTCCAGGACCGCGGGAGGACATGGCCCAGGGGTCGACGGCGGGATAGGCGAGACCAAGGGACGGTGAGGAGGTGGGCGGCAGAGGAGCGGAGCGTGCGGGGTGGGCGGTAGAAAGAGAGAAGGGAGGAGAGGTAGGAAGGGGCAAGATGATGTAGAGCCTTGAAGCCTAGAGTGAGGAGTTTTTGTTTGGAGCAGAGGTCGATAGGCAACCACAGGAGTTGTTTAAGAAGGGGAGTGACATGCCCAGATCGTTTCTGCAGGAAGATGAGCCGGGTAGCGGAGTGAAGAATAGACTGGAGTGGGGCGAGAGAGGAGGAAGGGAGGTCAGAGAGCAGGCTGACACAGTAGTCTAGCCGGGATATAACAAGAGCCTGTAGCAGTAAGATAGCCGTTTGGGTGGAGAGGAAAGGGCGGATCTTGGTGATATTGTAAAGGTGAAGCCGGCAGGTCTTGGTAATGGATAGGATGTGTGGGGTGAACGAGAGAGTCGAGTCAAGGATGACACCGAGATTGCAGGCCTGAGAGACGGGAAGGATGGTCGTGCCATCCATGGTGATAGAGAAGTCTGGGAGAGGACCAGGTTTGGGAGGGAAGATGAGGAGCTCAGTCTTGCTCATGTTGAGTTTTAGGTGGCGGGCCGACATCCAGGTGGAGACGTCCTGGAGGCATGAGGAGATGCGAGCCTGAAGGGAGGGGGAGAGGACAGGGGCGGAGATTTAGATCTGCGTGTCATCTGCGTAGAGATTGCTATCCATTCCTTTACTGTTGGCTTTAAAACCGTCAGTCGCTTTGCCACCTCCTAACGTACCTCACTGATTTCCTATCACATCCCAGCCTGATCACTTTGCTCCTCTCACACCAGCCTACACACTGTACCTCTATCTTGCCATGGGCCCCTTGCCCATGCCCTGCTTTTAGCTTGGAATGCCCTTCCCCTTCCTAGCTGACAGAAAATCACTCTCTCCAACTTCAAATAAAAATCACATTCTCCTCTAAGAGGCCTTCCCCAATTAAGCCTTCATTTCCCTTACTGCTTCTCCCAGCAACATCACCCTTGCACTTGCAACCTTTATCGATTCCACCCTCAGCCCCAAAGCACTTATGTACATATCTGTAGTTTATATTGTCTGTCTCCCCTCTAGACTACAAGTTACTTATAGGCAGGGAACATGTCTAACAATTCCGTTATATTGCATTCTCCCAAGTGTTTTAAAAGTGCTCTGCACTCAGCAAGTTTTCAATAAAAATTATTAATTGATTGATCCACAAAAATATAGCTGGAAAAATGTCTGAACTAATAATGATAATTGTATTATTCGTTTAGGATTTATGATGTTCCAAGCACTATGCTAAATGCTGTGGTAGATACAAGTTAATCAGATCATCCACAGTCCCTTTTCCACAGGAGGCTCACCATCTATGGGGAAGTGGGAACTCACATTTCACCCCCATTTAACAGAGAAGGAAAATGAGGACCTGAGGAGGTAGATGACTGGGCCACGGTCAACTGTGGTCGGCCGAAATGGGATTAATAATAATAATGATAATTATGGTATTTGTTAAGTGCTTAACTATGTGCCAAGGACTGTACTAAGCGCTGGGGTGGACACAAGCAGATCGGGTTGGACACAGTCCCTGTCCTACGTGAGGCTCACAGTCTCAATCCCCATTTTACAGATGAGGAAACTAAGGTCCAGAGTAGTTAAGTGACTGGCCCGCAGTCACACAGCAGTCAAGTGGCAGAGCCAGGATTAGAACCCATGACCTCTGACTCCCAAGCCCGGGATCTTTCCACTGAGCCACACTGCTTCTCAAAACAGATAAGAACAAAAGTTCACTGACTCCAGGTCTGCACTCTTTCATCTAGGTGAGGCTGCTTCTCTCGAGAAAGCAAATAAAGCTAACCCAAGGGAGATTGTTTATCTTTTATCAGAGGAGTGTTTTTGATGAACAGAAGAAGACCAGATGGTATGGAAAAAACAACCTAGGCTTTCCTAGAATGACCTGATCTTCCTCAACATACTTGTTCCACATGACCCAAATAATTAAGCATTATTAATGTGCACTATAATAAGTAAATGGACATTTTACTTTACAGTGCTATCACTCAACAATTAGATGTCTGGTTGGCCATGCACTCTAAAAGCCCCAGTGAGAAGCCACTAGATATTTACGGTGGCCAAAGATCAAAAAGGGAGGAAGTAGTAGATGGGGAAAGAAGCTGGTGGAGAAGTGGATGGGTCCTTTGGTAGGCATTGAGAGATTAATGGACTATGGGCAGCCTAGGGAATACATAAATACTTCTGAAAGTTTTTCATTTTTAATCCTATAGTCTTCTCACTTGTAAAGGTCTTGTTAGGTCAACCATATGCCTGCAGGTAGGCCAGCAATATAGGTGGCTGTCTCTCATTATGCTAAAAATCTCTGTCCAGGTAGTTTAGTAGACCCCTAAATCGGTCAACCAATCAATCAACCAATAGTGTTATTGAGTTCTTACCTTTGCTGAGCACTGTACTAAGTGCATGGGAGAGTAGAATAAATTTGGTAGGTTCTATCCCTGCCATAAAGAAGCTTACAATCTAGTGGGGGAGGCAGGCATTAAAACAATTTCCAGGCAGGGGAAGCAGTAGATTATAAGGATATGTAAATAAGTGCTGTGATATGTAAATAATTGCTGTCATGGTAGGGGTGGGAAGAGTACCAAAGCGTATAGAGGGGATGGACCTAAGTGCATACTTGATGCAGTCGGAGGGAAATTAAGGTGGGCAAATGTGATATTAATTAGGGAAGGCTTCCTGGGGGAGATGTGGTTTTAGTGGCCTATGAACATGGGGAGAATGGCGATCTTCTGGAGATGATGGCAAAAGGAGTTCGAGGTACCAGAGAGGATATGAACAAGGGGTCAAGGGTGAGAGAGGAGACTTAGAGGCACAGTAAGTACTTTGGTGGTAGAGGAGCAAAATGTGTGGGCTGGGTTATCGTGGGCATTGTTGTGGTGGCAAAGGAATGAGGATACCTAAGGGTGAGAGAGTCTTGACCCTTGGTGACTCTTGAGATGCAGCGGGGCTCAGTGGAAAAAGCCCGGTCTTGGGAGTCAGAGGTCGTGGATTCTAATCCTGGCTCTGCCACTTCTCAGCTGTGTGACTCTGAGCAAGTCACTTGACTTCTCTGGGCCTCAGTTACCTCATCTGTAAAATGGGGATGAAGACTGTGAGCCCCCCGTGGACAACCTAATTACCTTGTATCTCCCCAGCGCTTAGAACAGTGCTTGGCACATAGTAAGCACTTAACAAATACCAAAATTATTATTATTATTTATATTTAATTGCACTGTCTCTTGCCTTTTAAGCCCCTTTCCCATCATTGATCATTGGTAAAGAAATGGTCAACTAAGATCAAATTAGGCAAGGATTTGTGTTCAGTCCAAAGTGTGGATCATGTCAGTAAATGACCCAGGCTTACTTTGGTCAGCCTTTCTGGGCCCCACACAAACTATTTTACAGTGGATACAGACAATGGAAAATTCTGGTTCAGTTCCTTGAAAGCAGGGATTATGTCTACTTACTCTGTGGCATTCTCCCAACTGCTTAGTACAGTGCTCTGAACAGAGTAAGTGATGAACAAATAAGGAATGTGCTTCCAACACACTTAGTAGAATGCATTGCACCAGGTGAGCCCTCAACGAAAACTAACATTACCAGAGGGGAATCTGGTATGTTATTCCATAACAGAAGCTAATTCTTCCCAAGACAGAGTCTAGGCAGTGCAGTGTATTGGTGTATTGTCCAAGTTCAGTAATGCAGTGAAATCAAGGTAAGCTTCTATAGGCAGGGAACGGGTGTATTCATTCATTCATTCATTCAGTAGTATTTATTGAGCACTTACTATGTGCAGAGCACTGTACTAAGCGCTTGGAATGAACAAGTTGGCAACAGATAGGGACAGTCCCTGCCGTTTGACGGGCTTACAGTCTAATCGGGGGAGACAGACAGACAAGAACAGTGGCAATATACCCATCTGTTATATTGCTATATTGTATTCTTCCAAGTGATTAATAAATATAAATAGTATTTGTTAAGTGCTTATTATGTGCCAAGCACTGTTCAAAGCACTGGGATAAATACAAGGTAATCAGGTTGTCCCACGCAGGCCTCATGGTCTTAATCCCTACGTTACTAATGAAGTAACTGAGGCATAGTGAAGTGAAGTGACTTGCCCAAGGTCACACAGCTGATACATGGCAAATTAGGATTAGAACCCATGACCTCTGACTCCCAAACCCGTGCTCTTTCCACTAAGCCACGCTGCTTCTCTAATGTTCTGCCCACAGTAATGCTCAATAATTATGATTAATTGATTGATCAGTTGAAGCTCAAAACAAGTGGGAGCCCATGTCCTTGCTGACCTTTGGTGGTACTTGTTTTCTGTTACTGTCTCTGCCCTAGATAGCGTCTATATTGGAGGTTTGAGGGAATCACCTTTATAGAAAGCTTGCACTGGATGAAATGATCACTGTAACTCGCTTCTACTTTAAGGAACAATGACCATCCCACTCAGAATGCCAATTTACATTCAGTTAGCCACTTGATTACTTTCTTATTTTGTTCATTGCATCATCATGTGATCTGGAGAAGATAGTGCAGTGAGTAGAGAAGTTTGTCCCTTCTCTGCAGCTGTCTCAGACTCTCACCACAGATGGTGTCACAGCAACAGTGAATGATACAGTAATTGTTAAGCTGGAAGGAGATGATCTCACACCCATCTAGTCCATATAATTGCGGCCCTAGCCGGGACCTTCCCAACACATAGACTGGCTGAGCGCTTCATTGCGGTGTGTCAGGAACAGGAAACCCAGGTGAGAGGCTTCATTCATTTATTCATTCATTCAATCAATCAATCACATTTATTGAGCGCTTACTCTGTGCAGAGCCCTGTCCTAAGCACTGGGGAGAGTACAATACAACAGTAAACAGACATGTTCCCTCACAACAATGAGCCTACGGTCTGGAGATGGGGAGACAGACATCAGTAGAAATAAATTACAGATATGTACAAAAGTGCTGTGGAGCTGGGAGGGGGAAAGAACAAAGGAAGCAAGACAGAGTGTTCATGCAGAAGGGAGTGGGAGAAGAGCAAAGGGAGACTTCCCATGAGTCCAGTTCTCATTGTGTAGAAAGGGGAAAGAATGGAGGAAAGGCAATGAGAAATGATTGCGTGGCAATAAGCTGCAGTACCCAAAAAAGTTTCCTAATAGAGTCTGTGGGAACAAGTGGGTCCTCAGCATCTCTTCCCCCTTTCCTGTCTCCCTGCCATTCGTGGTTCTGCTCCCCGGGCAAGGCTCATCCAGCAGAGTCTTCCCGGGATGAGGATTCTCAGGAACAGCTTTGTATCTCTGTTACTGGGCAGGCTAATCCCTCAAAGTTTCCATTCTAAATCATCTGCCAGTTTCACTTAGGTCCCAGTCAAGCTTTTCTTCACCTGGTACTAGAAAGAGTTTTCAACAATTTATCTTTGTCAGAATTTTCTTCAGGTCATAGTCCTTGGGGTTCTGTTCCATGCAGGGGACGTATAATGCATGACTCACCATGAGATTGCTTGTTGAGGCTGGCAGCCCGGTGCATGCTTGCAGTCAGTCTGTCAACAAGAGATGACTGTTTCTCCTTATGGTAAAGATCTCCATCAATGACACTTCTTTGCCTCTCCACCTAGCCTACACATTTTACTCCTCTAACACTAACCTCCACCCTGTTCATTAATCTTGTCTGTCTCACAGCCAACCCTTTCCTCACATCCTTTCTCTGGCGTGAAACTCCCACTTCATATCTGATAGATCATCACTTTCCCCATCTTCACAGCCCTACTTAAATCATGTCTTCCCTGAATAATTACTCTTTTTTTTTCTATTATCTCATTTCCCCTCCCCTCTGCAACATCTATGCACCCTCTAAGCTCTTAGGTTTAAAATTCTTCCCAAGACAGAGTTTAGGCAGTGCAGTGTATTGGTGTATTGTTACCTTTAAACCCACCTTTAAACCCCCACCATTACTTAGGTACATATCTTTAAATTTGGTGAACTCCCTAACTTGTAATTTATTGCCCCTCACCCAGGCTAGGTCATAAAATAATTGAAGGCAGGGATAGTGTCTGTCATATTCTCCCAAGCACTTAGTATAATGTTCTGCACATAGTTAAGTGCTCAATAAATGTGATTGATGGATTCATTCACTATACTGAACCAGGAAGTTATTCATATACAACCAGATTCTCTTTCTATAATTTAAACCCCTTTTCCCTGTTGTCTGTCAATGATGGAGAAACTGTGTTTTTTGCCTTGATTCTCTTTAACTTTAATCCCAATTCCAACTCTTATTCTGAGTGCCCCAGGCAGGACAGAGACCACCTCTGATCTGACTGTATCATATCTACTCCTGAAACGCAAGCCAGAGGTAAAAGCCCAGTAGTGCCTGCTCTGTGATGCTGGGCAAGTCACTTTATTTCTCTGTGCCTCAGTAACCTCATCTGTAAATGGAGGATTATCCTTGCCTATTTGGACTGCGAACCCCAAGTGGGACAAGGACTATATCCAAAGTACATGTAATGTACCAGTGGCCAGTACAGTGCTTGGCAAATAGTGAATATTTAATAAATATCACGATTGATATTATTACTATTATTAATTCAGTGCTTGGCACAAGGTAAGCACTTAACAAATACCATTTCTATCATCATTACTATATCATACCCAATTCCTGGACTGTCACTGGCTGGCCTTCTCTCTTCCCTAGTAGTTGTGTACCATAAACTATGCACACTTTGAAGTATGTCAGTAGTCTGTCACCTGATCCCCTCTCCCCAGTCTGCCACAAACAGCCTCCTAACTAGAATCCACTTCCAGCCCCAGGTCAACTCAAAAAGTTCCTGGATCAACATGACTCAAGCCAATACCATCAATCCAGCAATATTAATACAACAAGAAACCCATTTGTAACCCCCCAGAGATCTGGTCCAATGAACAGAGGATGCATCCATTGTAGGCTAGACTCTAAAAGGCTAGAAACATGGACCTAGGGAGAGACTTTATAGGGAAGGCAATAATGCTCTTATTATTGCTTGGTGCGGTTCTAGAAACTTTTCAGAGGTGGAGAATCAATATCCTTATTCGGACAGATCAATCCATAGTATTCAAAGTGACCTTACTCTGTTTGGATCCCTTGGGCCAGTATCATACATTTAATAGAAATCATCCTTATCCTCTAAGACCTTAAAATCTAGCAGGGTAGAAAGACACTAAAATAAGTTGCAGGTAGGAGGAAGCTATAAAATCTAAAGATACATTAGCCCAACATAGTGGAAAAGGATTAGGACACTGTGAGTCCATTGTTGGGTAGGGATTGTCTCTTTCTGTTGCCGAATTGTACATTCCAAGCGCTTAATACAGTGCTCTGCACACAGTAAGTGCTCAATAAATACAAATGAATGAATGAATGAATGACTTGGGTTTCAGAGTCTTTCATTCTAATCCTGGCTCCAACATTTACATGTTCCTGTGACCTTGGGCAAATCAATTAAATTATCTGGGCCTCTTGTCCTCATCTCTAAAATAGGGATTAAATAGATGTTCTTCTTTACCATTAGAATTGAGCCCAATGAGAGACAGGGACTGTGTCTCATCTAAATGAATGATATCTAATCCTGAGCTTAGCCAAGTGCTTTATGCTTAACAAATACTAAGCACTCAATAAGTATTAATGAATGAATCATTATTATCATTTACATATGTGCTTTAGAAAACCAGAGTGATATACACAAATGCTTGGGTGGCTTCAGGCAAATAGGTTGGGGAGGTGAAAGAAGCAATGTCCCTGAACCCTAGGGGTCTGTTAGGTGAAAATAATAAAAATAATAATTGTGTTGTCTGTTTAGTATGACCTTACAGTGAGCCAAGGACTCTATCAAGGACAGTGGTAGATACAGTATGATCAGATCAGTTACAGAATCTGCTTGCTTAAAAGCAATTTCAGTAAGAAATGATCTTTCTTAGTTGTACAGAAAAAACCTTTATAGGATCCTTCTCCATTTGAAGTTACTGTTTCTATCTTCTCTGTACCTCTATATATCATCATTATTATTATTATTATTATTACACTTGTTAAGTGCTTGCTTTGTGACAAGTACTGTACTGAGTGCTGGAGCAGATACAAGATAATCAGATTTGACACAGTCCCTGTCATTCACTCACTCATTCAATCGTATTTATTAAGCACTTACGGTGTGCAGAGCACTGTACTAAGCAATTGGTAGAATACAGTACAACAACAAACAGACACATTCCCTGTCCACAATGAACTTACAGTCCAGAGAGGGGGAGACAGACTTTAATATAAATAAACGAATTACAGATATGTGCTGTGGGGTTGGAAGGGGGGGATGAGTGGAGCAAGTCAGGATGATGCAGAGGGAGTGGGAGAAGAGGAATGGGGGGCTTAGTCAGGGAAGGCCTCCTGGAGCAGATGTGCTTTCAAAAAGGGTTTGAAAGCAAGGAGAGTAATTGTCTGTTGGATCTGAGGGGAGTGGGCATTCCAGGCTAGAGGCAGGAAGTAGGTGAGATGTGAACAGTGAGATAGATGAGATTAAAGGAGAGTGAGGTTAGCGTTAGAGGAGCAAAGTGTGTGGGCTGGGTTTCAGTAGGAGAGTAGCAAGGTGAGGTAGGAAGGGGCAAGGTGACTGAATGCTGTAAACCCAATGGTGAGGAGTTTTTGTTCGAGGCAGAGGTGGATGGACAACCACTGGAATTGCTTGTGGAGTGGGGAAATGTCTTGTAGAAAAATGATCCAGGCAAAAAAGTGAAGTATGGACTGGAGTGGGGAGAGAGAGGAGGCTGGAAGGTCAGCATGGAGGCTGATGCAGTAATCGAGGTGGGATAGGATGAGTGACTGTATTAACGTGATAGCAGTTTGGATGGAGAGGAAAGGATGGATTTTTTGTGATGTTGTGAAGGTGGGACCAACGGGATTTAGTGATGGATTGAATGTGGGTTGAATGAGAGAGAGGAGTCAAAGATAACTCCAAAATTATGGGTTTGTGAGACAGGAAGGGTGGTGGTGCCATCTACAGAATTGGGAAAGGCCGGGTGTCGAAAAATTTGTGTGGGAATCTAAGGAGTTCTGTTTTGGAAATGTTAGCTTGAGGTGTTGGGAGGACACTCAAGAAGAGATGTCTTGAAGGCAGGACGAAATGCGAAACTGCAGAAACTAAGAAGGAGGGAGTAGAATTTAATCCCCATTGTTCAGATGAGTAAACTGAGGCAGGGAGAATTTAAGTGACTTGACCAATGTCACACAGCAGTCAAGTGGTTTTGGATAAGCGCAGGCCTGGGTGTCAGAGGATCTGGGTTCTAATCCCAGTTCTGCCACTTGTCTGCTACGTCTCCTCGGACAAGTTACTTAACTTACCTGTGCCTTAGATAATTCATCTGTAAAATGGGGATTAAGATTGTGAGCCTCATGTGGGACATGGAGTATGTTCAACCTGATTATCCTTGTATCTACTCCAGTCCTTGGTGCAGTGCCTGGCTCATAGTAAGCATTTAACAAATACCATTTTTTTAAAAAGTGGTGGAGCCAGAACTAGAACCTAGGCCCATGTTATCTCCATTAGGCCATGTTATATGTCATATCTGAATCATACACCTGCCTGACATTGAGGCTTGTCTATGTTTTGAAGCATCTGCAGCATCTGTTAGTGTCAAGGTACTTTTCTGTTACTACATATCTGGCCGATCATTTCAAGCCAATAAAATCCTTTTGGGACATGTCACTGTCCCTTTTGTTTATTTGTTTGCTTTAATGGTAAATCATTTCCAAGTCTTACTCCTTTTGCTAGATTTGTAAGTGATTTTCCAGTGGATTTATAAATACCCAATGGTTTCATTTTTGGAAGAGTAATCACTTGACTTGGGCTCAAGGGTATTTTGATATCATTTTTTGAAGAATGATGATTATTACTACTACTGCTTGTTTTGCTACTACTACGTCTGTACTCATTCATCAACAGATGGCCCTGAATCTTCTCTACTGGAAAGTAACTTACAATTCTATGACAGCAGTGGCAGTAGTAAAGCTATTTATTATCTATAGATCAACCTACCTAGCCCTCCTTATTCAGTTAATAGTCAACCAGTGGTATTTCTTACCAACTAGTGAATGCTAAGCACTGAACTTAGTGCATGGAAAAACTCAATGGAGGTCAACCCCTGTCTCTACTCATAAGGAGCTTCCAATCTAATGGGGGAGAAAGACTTACAAAGGAAGGTAGTCAGGGTGGTTTAAATGCTACGCTTGGATGCTATGCTTGGTTTCTTGGGGCAAATGAGAATCGGAGAGAGTGGGGGGGGGTGTCATTCCCATGAGATCTCAAAACTGGGGTAGAGATTCATTCATTCAATTGTATTTATTGAGCACTTACTGTGTGCTGAGCACTGTACTAAGCACGTGGAAAGTACAATTCAGCAATAAAGAGAGACAATCCCTGCCCACACCAGCTCTATCTCACACTTTGGCTTAGAGCATACTCCAAGCTCTGTGAAGGTCTTTTGCCTTCCATTTAAGGGTTAGGCACAAAGGGTCTGTGCAAGGTGCTGTCCAGGGAAAGACTGGCTTTCTTGAAAGCATTACTGGTTCCCTGTGTCCTCTTGCAGTGTGACATGGCATACAGCATTGACAACTTCCAGCAGCCTTTCTGGTGAGAGTTTCAGTAGTAGAGTTAGTGTCCTAGGGAGTGACCAGCCCTTTTCTATCTCTCTTTAAGGTGCTCTGTCCTCTTGGATGCTGTAGAAAACAAGAACATGATCTGGGTAGAGTTGGTTTTGGTAATCATTGCTTTCATGCAGACTGGGATGGGAATCCTGGGTAACTCAACGCTGTTTATGGTTTACCTCAGAATCTTCCTTTCCCAGCCCCATAGCAAGAAGCCAACAGACCTAATCCTTACCCACCTAACCGTGGCCAACACAGTGACACTGCTTACCCAGGGTGTTCCTGCATTGATATTTGCCATTGGAATAGAGAACAAATTAGAAGATGTTGGGTGTCATATCCTAAGCTATATCAGGAGAGTGACACGAGGCCTATCCATCTGCACCATGTGTCTCCTGAGCTTGTTCCAGGCCATCACCATCAGTCCCAGCACCTCCCCGCTGGGCCCGGCTCAAATCCAAGGCTTCTGGTTATATTGTCCCTTTCTTAGGTTTCTTCTGGATCCTCCACCTCTTGATGTACATGAATATATTAGCCACAAGAGTTGTCATCAAAAATGCCAATGTCACAGTTAATCATTTTAATATAAAATATTGTTCTGATATGTTTTCAAAGAAATATTTGACCAGTGTAGCATTTGTGGGTATGATAACCCTCAGAGATGTTTTCTTTGTGCTCCTCATAAGCTGGGCAAGTGGCTACATGGTGATCGTGCTCTACCGACACCATAAACAAGTCCAGCACATCTGCAGCACCTGCAGCTTCTCCACAGCCTTTCCAGAGACCAGATCCACCCACACCATCCTGCTCCTGATCACCTGCTTTATTACCTTTTACTTCATAAACTGCATCATTAGTCTGACATTAGTACTGGTGGAGAATAAAAATTTCAGTATGACGGATGCTATTAATGCTCTGGGAGCCTGTTACCCAGCCCTCTGCCCCTAGGTGCTAATCAAAAGTGATCCCCGAGTTCTCAGGCCTCAGTGTGTCCTTAGGAAGGTGGTAGGCCCCTCTCCATCGTGGATCCTGGTGGTGAACAACAGATTTGCTCTTTGCCCTATTCTTTGTCCAAGGACCCACTCTGATTCACTCCATCACAGGGACATAGCACATTCTGGGAACAGCTCTACCCAAGAGAACCATACTCCATGTTGCTGAAGAACAATCATCAATCATAATTAATCAATATAATCATTCATTTTTAAGCCCTTGATACATGCAGAACACTATTCTAAATACTTGAGGGAGAGTGCAGTAGAAGCAGTAGACCTGATCCCTGTCCTTCTGGAACTTAAAATCCAGTGGGGGAGATAGACACCAAAAAAAACCCAAAGAAATGTATAAGGAAGAAGCAATGGAATATAAATATATAAACATAAGTATCATGGGGGTAGGGGGTGCTTATCCAAATGCATACGTGATAAAGAATTGCAGAAGTCACAGTTGAGGGGGAAATGGGGTGGGGAGATCAGACATTAAACAGGAAAGCCCCTAGAAGGAAATGAGATTTTAGAAGAGCCTTAAAGACAGAAAGAAGAGTGGTTCTCTGAATGAGGAGGGGGAAGAGTTTCAGGTAGAAGAGAGGGTTTGAACCTAAGGTCAGCAGTATGACAAGACTGAATAGGTGGCTTGAAAGGAGCATAGAGTGTGAACTGTAAGTCCATAGTAAGAAGAGCAGAGAGAGCAGGTTGAGTACTGAGAAATCTCCACAGTATATCTTCTCAGTGGGAACAAGAACATTTTGAACTCAAGGTGGATGGCAGAGGAGAGACCACCCATTCCCTCTGAACACCCTCCATCTAACATTCCCGGGAACTGATGTGATATGGAATCATTCTCAACCACAGCCAAGCAGAAGTGGCAGCATCAGTCTCTCCTTTCTTTGATATCTGTTTGTAAATATTTCAGGCTTATCTCCTCCAAGAAGACTTACCAGACTAAGCCCCACCCTGTCCTCTTCTCCCACTCTCTTCTGCATCTCCCTGACTTGCTCCCTTTATTCTTCCTCATTCCCATCCCCAAAACACCTGTGTACATATCTGTAATTTATTTATTTGTAGTCATGTCTGTCTCCCCCTGTCTAGACTGTAAGCTTGTTGTGGGCAAGTAATGTGTTTGTCTATTGTTGCATTGTACTCTTCCTAGCACCAGGTACAGTGCTCTGCATACAGTAAGCACTCAATAAATACAATTGAATGAATGAGTAATATGCTAGATAAATTTAGTACCCAGTAGTGTCAGCTAGCCTGGCAAAATTGATAGTTGGAAAAAACAGCTCTTTCCCAAAAAGGGAAGCAGTTTTGTCCAGTAGAAAGAGCATGGGCCTGGGACTCAGAGAACCTGAGTTCTAAACCTGGCTGTACCACTTACCTGCTGTGTGACCTTGGGCAAGTCAGTTAACTTCTTCGTGCCTCCATTGCCTCTTCTGCAAAATGGGTATTCAATATCTGTTCTCCTCCTATTTAGAAAGTGAGCCCGATGTAGGAATTAATTTTCTTGTATCTACCTGAGTGCTTAATATGGTGCTTGGCACATAATAAGTGCTTAACAAATACCACCATTATTAATAACAATTAACAATAATGCATATTGCCAATTATCAACCTTCTGCCATTTTCCACATCCCTAGGATTCAGTGCCCTACACTTTCCCCAGTCCCTTTAAACGAAACACATTTGCAAAGACAAACAGGCATCCAGACATTTTCCTTTATCAGTGACCATAACCTTTGCAGAGTGACAAACATTTCTCCACCATTAGACCCCCTTTGCCAAGCTATAATAGTGATACCGCACACTGTTTGCCCTTAACTCACCCTTAGCTCTAACCCTTAGCATCACAGACATCTTACATTAAAGATAATTTGAAACAAAAGATCAGTGGAACCAGCAAACTTGAACAGATAAACTTTTTTCTTTACATATACCCGCACATCAAATTTGTAGTGCTCAGGAAATAAATCTCTCTCTTGTGTGCAGCTGCGTGCTTAACACAGTTTCCCCAGGTCCCTGGATGCACCAAATTAAACCATCCATGTGATTTGACACATCAGGAGTTTTGCAATGGGGAGGAAAGTTGGGTCATTCTTTGGGGAGGTTTCATTATCTGCCTGGACAGTGTCACAGCCAAAGTGAGTGACACACTAATCAGAGACCTGGGGGAAATGAGCTCTCACCATACTCTCCCCAAAACTGCTGCTGCCCAAGTGTAACTCAGTAAGACACACACAGAAAGAACATGCCTTCCATTACATAATCCAGTGAGAACATAAGGAGCAGTGGGTGAGTCTCTTTTAGGCTTGGGGCTCTTCTCTAGGAAGGGAATGGAGAAATGATAAGAAAGAAAGTTTCAGCTCAGGGTCATGGGATGTGTTGATATAACAGAGATATTTCTGAATGGGATCTGTGTGAGTAGCTAATTTCTCAGTATCTCTGCCCTGCTTATTTCTGCTTGTGCTAAACTCAGTCGGGGGAGCCTGAGCCAATAGGGGGACAGAATCACTTGAGTCCGTTGACCTCGTTAGATAGCAAATATAGATAGATTCTCAGTTTAAAATTTCTGCTGTTTCTTTGTGTTGCCTTGCTTACCCTGATTCTGTGTGTTCCCTCTCCATCAGAAATTCATGTGCTGCAGGGAGCCTGGGAAATTAATCAAGGGTGGGTGAAAAGGAATATGAAAGAGGAATCTTAAGAAATGATCGTAATAATGACTAACTCTTCTTGAAATTAATATTCTGTCCTTGGATTTCCATAACCTATATCTTTCTGAAAATGCCTTCTTGTCTTCGATGTTATTTTGTCTTCACTTCATGGTGCAGCATAGGTGATCTCTTTTATCCTGATGGAGAAAACAAATATCAGAGATGTTGAGTCTCATTTCCGATCACACAGCATAATCAGTCACAGAGCCAAATTAGAACCCAGAATGACTCAGTGTCTAGCCAACCACTGAACCACACAGCAAGAAATGCCAATATGTTTTATCATCCTAGTGAAGCTTTCTGAAGTATATACTCTAAGGGATTGATGTTTTATCTTTGAAGTGATCCTCAAAGTTTTCCCCCACAGGGGCTAGAACTGATTTTCCAGAGATTTCACTTCTACCAAGCAAAAATTGCTTCTTCTAGAAGTGATTGAAGCTTTGGTCGCTCCTTGATCAAATTCACTGTAGAAGCATCTTCTACTCTGGAAGTACTAGCTCAATTCTCCCTGTTTCTTTGGGTTCCTGGGAGCCTTACCCACATCCTGGAATCAACCCCTATTTTCTCCCATCACACCACATCCCTCTCTATATCCCAAATGAACTTTTGTATTTAATAGATGTCTGCTGCTGCAGGCACCAGCGATGCTCTTGCAGTCCCCTCTCATTTAAGCTATAAAGTTGTGGGGCTGAGGGGCTGGACTGGGGAAAGCTGTGTTGGAGGAGGTGGAGGAGGAAAGTGGGGCCCAGAGAAGAAGATCTATGATCCTACCTCATCCCAGGCCTCAACTTCCTTCTCCTCTCTTGCTGCCATCACCTGCTCATCCCCATCCCATCCTGGCTGAGCTCCAGCATCAGTCCACCAACTCAGTGACTCCAGTGTAGGAAAGGGGGTGCAATAAGATCTGCAGCAGCCCTAGAGGGGTCTTCTGCTTTGGGGTTGCAGGGTGGAGGGAAGCGGAGGAGGGAAGATTCAGAGTGCATGGGATGAGAACCTTTGAATGCCATAGAGTAGGTTGGAGCAGAATAACTTTGCAAAGCTAGAAGGGAAAAGGCTGGAATACATAAGTTCTGTGGCTCCTAGAGGAGTAAAATTCTCTCCTTCAGTAGTAATATTCCAGACAAAAAGCTGACTCACAGCAGAGGTTGGGGTAGATGGTATTTGCAAACCTCCGTCCTGGCTGTAGCTGAATGTAGCATGAGCAGCCATCAGGAATCACAGTGGGGGTTACTGCCCAGATTGCATTACCTCAGGATGAACCAATGCCAGTTGTGAAACTTGGTCTGGGGGCTAGGAACAAGGATAAGGTGAGGGTCCCTGCTGGTCAGGTCAAGGTGAGCTCAAGTGAGGAGAGCAGCAGGGGGAGCTGCTCAGAGGAGCCTGGAAAAGCCCAGTGGAGAGAAGAGCCCATGGCAGAGGAAAGAGGAGCCCAGATCTGCATCAGGCTGCAGGCTGCATTAACTAAACTGCTTAGGACTAAAGGAGCCACAATTTATCATTCAATAATAATAATTAATGACCATGGTACTAGAGAAGTGCTTGCTATTTGCCACACACTGTGCTAAATGCTGGGATAGATACACTATAATCCGGTTGAACATAGACTTTGTCCCATTTGGGGCTCACAATGTTAAAGGGAGGGAGACATTTAATTGCAGTTTAAAATATGTGGAAATTGAGGCACAGAAAATTCAAGTGATTTACCAAAGGTCACACAGCAGACAAGTGGCAGAGCCAGGATGAGAATCCAGGTCCTCTAACTCCCAAACCTGTGCTCTTTCCATTATGCCACACTGCATTAGGAAATGACCAGATGCTACATGATAGATTATAAACTCGTTATGGGCAGGGAATTTGTCTGCTAATTCTGTTGTATTGTACTCTTCGAATTGCTTAGTACATTGCTCTGCACATAGTAAGTGTTGAATAAATATGGTTGAATGATTGATTGATTTATTATTGAAGTTCAGTTGGTGTCCTTTTAAGCTAGTCTTGATCCTGTTGTAAAATGTGTTGACTTGTTTTTGACTACTCTTTGAGGGTTATACCCAACACCAAAACCTGCCTTTAACTTTACTAACATGCTTACTTCATCTGAACTCTAAATGAAATACTGGTGGGTCTGGAATCATGTGTTTCTCCATCTCATTTGAGAGTGGGAGTAAGGATGGAAAAAGTCCCAGCAAAGCACCTCTTTTCCAAGTTCTTAGGTTTGTCAAAGAGTGGTGAACACCCACTTTGTCTTGTGCTGATTTCAGATGAATGGACAATCACAGGAATTGAGTGAGGTTCTCAAGTGAGGTTCTATCACTTTCACCAGCGAGAGGATGAAGCTGCCTCCAACCCCCACCCCCTTATCAAGGCATTCAGTAAGTGTTGTTGATGGGAGAGAAAAGCTTACAAACTGCTGGGCGAAGAAATATTTCCCTTTCATTTTTAAAACTACCAGGCTTCAATGGACTTTCCCATTTCCAATTGTGTCTTCACCCCTTCCATATCACATAGACCGGTCAGAAACTTCACTCATTTCCTCTTTCAGTCTTTACCTTTCTAAACTGAACATTGCTAAGCTTTTCAGTCTATCCACATCTGCCTCCACCCATTCTCATCCATCCTCCTCCACCCTGGTGGCAAGCATTCGGTCACCTTCATAGCTACTGAGAATAGCAATTATGGAAACTGCTACCTTCATTCCTGTCACCAAGGGTACCTGGCTCCTGACATGCTATTTGCTCAGTGGGTCAGGGATAAAACCTGCTGATGTGGGCTCTTATCATTTACATCACTGGGCAGCCAGACATGCTGCCTAGCCTGGAAACAGCACTGCCTCTCCTCTGTACCATAGAGAAGACGCAGTTTGGCCTTCCACCACCCTGACAGGAAAGACAAAGTCACTCTCAGACTGAGGCCTTCCCAAGGCCCAGAAAGACTGGTAGTTGCTGTAGCACTCACACTGTCCATGTGTGGGCCCTGAATTCTGAGCCCTGTGGAGCCTGCAATTCTACTCCTCTAGCCCCAGAACCATGCTGAATTTTGTTTTTATTTTAGGTATTTGTGTTGTGGTTTTATGTCTCATCATTCCTGATCTATCTTCAGGCCCATCCCCCACTTCTACTCTTAGATTGTGAACTCCCCCTTGAGACTGGAACCATGTCTGATTCCCACTTGGGTATTCTCTCCCAGTTCAGAGTACAGTACTCTGCCAGTTCAGAATACGGAACTCAGCAAGGACTCCTCCTTCCACCTCTCTAACCTCTCCTTCTTCTATGCAGATGACTCCTTAAACCTCCTATCTCTGACTTGCTCAACAAGCCTGTATTTCTTCTTGCCCCCAGGGCCTCTCCACTTGAATGCCCCAAAGTCTGGGCAGTTGGAACTCCACTTTTCCAAATCGAATGTGTAAGTTTCTTTCCTAAGCCCAACTCTTTCCTCTCCACCATTGCCTGCCTTGGGAGCTGACAGACTGGGAAGCTGCCCCTAAGCGTGTTCCCAGATAGGACTCCAAGGGGCAGAGCCTGGGCTCCCGCCATATAAAAATGGACCAACCTAAGCTGCTTTCCTTCAGGCTCCAGTGACTGTGATTCAAGGGTTTCTTCCTCCTCCCAGGCCCCAGCTTTCCTGTTCCTGTCTTCCCTCAGACCCACTCTTCCTACTTTATCTTTGATTGGTAAGTCCCCTGCCATCCACCCCTCCTGCTGGGGAGTTCCCACATTCAAATAACCAATATCGTGTCAATAATTACAACCTCTTAGTGTCCTTTTCCTGTACAGCTGCACCACTTTCCCAGTGCCCTGCTCAAAAAGAATGTTTTTGATTCCAGATGGTACCAAGCTGCAGGGTCCAAAGGTCTGCTCCAATAGCCGGGGAAGAGAGGAAGCTGCAGGGAAATTGCTTCCTCCCACCCTGGCCTCTGGACAGGATCATCCCAACTGGGGTGGCCTGATTCCAAAAGAGTTTTGTCTGGGGTTCCAAAAGTGGGCAAGGGAATCATCTGTTCTCCTCTTGAGCCCTGCACCGTATCTCTAACTCTTCCATCTGTGGTCATTCACGTACTGACCCTTAAGTTTCTCTGCACTCTGAGTGGTTTTAGTTACCTCTGCCTCATCATTTGATGTTGATTACCAAAATGACCACTTTAGGTTTTGACCTCCTTGGTCATCTTTGTTGTCTTTTATTTGCCCTTGTGCAGATGATGAACATGACACTATTCTGGAAAGTTAAAACATAAAATAAAATAAAACAAGGGTCATCATTGGATTTACTTTTGGGAATCTCTGAGTAACCTGGTAAGAAGAATTCTGTGGACAATGCTATCCAGTGACATAGTCTTTGGAATTATTTTCCTCTACTGGAGTATCTTTGGATTCCTAGGAAACTCAACCATGTTTCTGGTGTATATGAACAGTTTCATAATTCAGCCCCAGCAGAAGAAGCCCACAGACCTCATCCTTACCCACCTAACCGTGGCCAACACAGTGACCCTTCTTACTCGTGGGGTCCCAGAGACCATGGTGGCCTTTGGGATGAGGAATATTTTCAATAATATTAGGTGTCAGAGTGTCCTGTATATTGAGTGTCTCATGGCCTTTCTGTCTGCACCACCTGTCTTCTGAGTGTGTTTCAAGCTGTCATTAATTAATGTTGGTATTTGTTAAGCGCTTACTATGTGCCGAGCACTGTTCTAAGCGCTGGGGTAGACACAGGGGGAATCAGGTTGTCCCACGTGGGGCTCACAGTCTTAATCCCCATTTTACAGATGAGGTAACTGAGGCCCCGAGAAGTTAAGTGACTTGCCCAAAGTCACACAGCTGACAAGTGGCTGAGCTGGGATTCGAATATCGATACAGTATGATATTCGAACCCATGACCTCTGACTCCAAAGCCCATGCTCTTTCCACTGAACCACGCTGCTTCTCTATCATCAGTCCCAGTACCTCTCAGTTGGCAAGGTTCAAAGCCAGGGCACCCAAATACATCCTCCCTTCCTCCTCTTCTTCTGGATCCTCAACATGTTGATCTACATCAAAGTGATTACCGCCAATCGAGCAATCAGAAATATCACCATCGTGGGGCATGGATATTCTTTGAAATACTGTTCCACTGTCCCTGATGTGGATTTAATCCCTTCAATTACCTTTCTAAGTGACATGACTATCTTAGATCGCTTCTTCGTATTTCTCATGAGCTGGTCAAGTGGCTACATGGTGAATGTGCTCTATCAACACCGTAAACAAGTCCAGCATATCCACAGCACCTGTCTCACTCCCAGCTCCTCTGTAGAGACCAGAGCCACCCAGACCATCCTGGTCCTGGTCAGTTGTTTTGCTTGCTTTTACTGGATCAATGGCTTTATAACAGTCTATTTGACCAATGTAGTTGATAAAGATCTTCAGCTCGAGAGTGCAGCAGCTTTTCTCTCTGCCTGTTACCCCACCCTCTGCTCCCTGTTCCTGGTCAGCAGAGATCCCCGTGGCCAGGAAGAACCGCTGTGCCCTGGGGAAGAGGAGATGTCCCTCTCACCCCATCAGGGCCTTGACCAATAAAGTCATTCCTGAGCACTAACCTCTGCCTTCGGCCCACCCGTGAGTGGTCCAATCCCTAGGCAGAAGCAGATTCTGAGAGGAGGCTCTCCCTCTGTGGGAGACCTCTGTCCTTGGACAACCATGACAGTGGGAGTTAAGTTTGAGCAAATGAAGTGGCATGCGTGCATGGGTGTTTGTCTCTCCCCTGCCTGCCTTTGCTCAATCAATAAATCAATCAATTGCTTTTACTTTGCACTTACTACATGGAGAGAACTGTATTCAACTCTTGGGAGAGTACAATGAAATTGAGTTGGTAAACACAATCCCTGCGGAGGAGGAAATCAATCACCTCTTCATATTGCTGACCTTCTTCTCTTGCTAACCATTTCACTAGATTCTCAGAATACAAGCATCTGTCTGAACTCTTCACAGTCACTTGCACACAGAGAGACTTAAAGGAAGTAGCAGGAGGCAGAAGAGACAGAAGTTACATGGGTCAGGGACTGTGGTCAAGCCAAGATCTTTATGGGGAGGGATCACATCTACCATAAGCTTGGCATTATCTTCTACTTATCTCCCTCATTCAGCCCACCTGTAAAAACTGTCACTGAATTCTCGTTCTACCTGCATACTTTTATTCATTCATTCGTGCATTCAATCTTATTTATTGAGTGCTTACTATGTGCAGACCACTGTAATAAGTGCTTGGGAAGTATAATTTGGCAACAGATAAAGATAATCCCTACCCCACAATGGGCTCACAGTCTAGAAGGGGGAGACAGACAACGAAACAAAACAAGTAGACAGGCATCACTATCATCAAAATAAGTAAACAGAACCATAGATAAATGCACATTATTAAAATCCACTCTTTCCTCTCCATCCAAACTGCTACCATGTTGATCCAAGCACTTAGCATATCATTCCTTGACTACCGCACCAGACTCCTTGCTGAACCTTCCTGCCTTCTTTCTCACACCACTCCAGTCCACACTTCATTTAGCTGGGCAGACTTTTTTTCTAAAAAGACATTGTGTCCACGATTCTCCACTCCTAAAGAATTGCCAGTGGTTGTCAATCCACCTCCACCTCCCAGACCATTGTGAGCCCTATGTGAAACAGGGACTGTGATGGATTTGATTGCATTGTACCTACCCTAGTTCTTGGTAGGGTGTTGGGCCCCCCAAAAGCAGCATGGCTTCGTTCATTCATTCATTCATTCAAGTGTATTTATTGAATGCTTTCTGTATGTGGAGCACTGTACTAAGCACTTGGGCAAGTACTATACAACTATAAAGAGGCACATTCCCTGCTCATACAGATAGAGCATGAGCCTGGGTTCTAATCCCAGCTCTGCCACCTCTTTGCTGTGTGCTGGGCAAATCACTTCACTTCTCTGGGTCTCAGTTACCTCATTTTAAAAATGGGAATTAAGACTGAGAGCCCCTTGTGGGAAAGGGACTGTGTCCAAAGTGATTACATTTTATCTATCCCAGCACTTAGTACAGTGCGTGGCACATAAGCCCTTAACAAATTCCATAAACAAAATAAAATGAAGGTGGTATTTACCAATCCCATGATGATTAATTATTAGGTTCTCCATCCTGAGGTGTCATCCTGGCACCTCACCCTAAATTGAAAATCCATCAAGTATGTATGTATGGGATAATGTGCTTGGTTGTAAGAGAGAAGCCATCATGCTTTCTAATGTATTAAAAATTGTAGCTGGAACATGAAGGATCCATAAGAAGAACATGAAAAAAGTGATTGAGAGATGGAAGTGGTGTGAAATGAGTATGGAAAACATTCACTATAAAATTGCATCATACGTTAGACTTTTAGCTCACTGTGAGAAGGGAATGTGTCTATAAACTCTGTAATACTGCACTCACCCAAGCACTTATAACAGCACTCTGCATAGAGAAGTGCTCAATACAATGATGGATTGATTTCTTCAGGACTTTTAGCTGCTAATATCTGTCTTGGACATTATAGTTATTCATCATCTTGTAGAGAAGGAGCTGACTCAAATGAACTTTTTCCTTTACTTCTGGGTCCATTTATTTGTGTTTAACAACACCCCAAGTTCAACCACAGATAAAGCTGCAAAATGTTTCTTCCCATGCAGCGTGGCTCAGTGGAAAGAGCCTGGGCTTTGGAGTCAGAGCTCATGAGTTCGAATCCCAGCTCTGCCACCTGTCAGCTGTGTGACTGTGGGCAAGTCACTTAACTTCTCTGTGCCTCAGTTACCTCATCTGTAAAATGAGGATGAAGACTGTGAGCCCCACGTGGGACCACCTGATTCCCCTGTGTCTACCCCAGCACTTAGAACAGTGCTCTGCACATAGTAAGCGCTTAACAAATACCAACATTATTATTATTATTATTATTATGGTAAGATTTCTGCCTTCATTAAAGAATTTCTCAATTGAAAAATTAAGCCATCCATGTGATTTGACCACACAGAAGTCTTGCAATGGGAGGAAAACATTTCTAATTCTTGGGAGAGGTCTCAGACTCCAACTTCAAACAGTGTCACAGCCACTGCAAGTGACACAGTAATCATAAGCCTAGGGGAGATGAGCTCGCACCATCCGGTCTCTATAACTGTTGCTTCCCAACTGATTATTTCAGGGAAGAGCCAGGATGGGCCTTCCATCACATGATCCAGGTGAGGACCTCTTAGCTTTGGGGCTTTTCTGGATGAGGGGAAGAGAGCAATGGAGAGAAGAGAGTCTAGGGCCAGAGGCATGTGAATGTGATGATATAATAGAAGAGATTGCTGAATCTGTGTGAATGGAATCAGTGCCTCTACCCTGACTGTGTCAGACTGCTTTCATTAAGCTCAGTCTGGGGAACCTGAACCGAGGGAGGATTATGGGGAACAGAATCAGTTGATCTCATGGCCCTTGGTAGAAGACAATTGTAAATCAATTATCATTTTACATTTTCTGTTCGTTTCCTGGATTGTCTTGTTTACCCCAACTATGTGAGTTACCCTCTTAGTCCTGAATTTAGGTGCTGCAGGGAACCTGAGAAAGTAATCAGGGGTAGGTGAAAAGGAGCAAGGAAGAGGAATCTCAAGAAATGATCATGACAGTGACTCACCATTCCTGAATTTGACATTACGTTCCTATATTTCTATAGCCTATATCTTTGTGAGAATGCCTTCTTGCCTCTGATGTTATTTTGTCTCCACACCACGGTGCAACACCAATGATCTCCATGTTACTAATGTAGAAATCAAGGATCAGAGATGTTAAGGGTCTTGGTTCAGATCACACAGGTTATCTGTCCACAAAGTTGGATTAGAACCCAATGACTCAGCGACTAGCAGGCCACTAAACCAGGAAAGAACCAAGGCCAGTGCGTTTTATCTTTGAAGTGAAGCTTCCTGAAGTTTAGCTAACTCACAGTAAAAAGTGGACAGGGAAGACTGTTTTGGTGAACATGCCCGTCCTGGTTGCAGCTCAATTTAGGGTGAGCAACTGTCTGGAATCTGAACGGGATCTCTCATTGGGAAAGTTTTCCCACAAGGAAGAGGATGCTGAGGATCCAAGGATGACAAGCATTTTGAGGCATTGGGGAAAGAAATAACCTGGTGTGCAAAGGCTCAGTAAAGCTCTGGCTTATGGTCAGTGAGTCTCCCAGGAGTCACAGGCAAGAAAGTCCCAGGGGTTGGGCATGGAGCATCCTTGGCACTTGGCAGCTGGTACCCAGTTAACCATTTAGTAAATGCCAGGTGGCCTCCTTCCTTTGTTAGGCAAGACTGTTCCACACACATAGCTGAGCAAGAGCAGCAGGGTATTCCTGCCCTTCCTTCAACTCCAGGAGGAAAACTGTGGAGAAAGAAAAGAAAACTGTGAAAGATCTGCAGTTATTAAACTCCTGCCCCTGAATTTGTCCTCTGAGTCATACTGCCCACCGTCAAGCCCTTACCATGCCCTTGGCATTAATCATCTCCCTGTCTTGCTAGAGAACATTCCCTATGCCAGATCTTGGGCAACTCACTGTATTTATTTGGACCTCTGGTTCTGCATCTGTAACAGTGTAGATTAAATACTTACTCTCCCTCCCTACTAGACTGTGATCCCCTGATGTGGGACCGGGGCTATGTCCACCCAAATTAACTTATGTCTACCCCAGCACTAAGTACAGTGTTTGGCATATAGGAAATATTTAATAATAGCGATTGTATTTGTTAAGCGCTTACTATGTACCAAGCACACAGTTATTATTATCATTACAACTCTCACTCTTCGTAAGAGTGTTCATGGCTCATCTTCACCTCTTTCTGTAAGTGAATAGATTCATTCAATCATTCAATCGGATTTATTGAGCATTTACTGTGTGCAAAGCACTGTACTTAGCATTTGGGAGAGTACAATATATCAACAGACACATTACACATTCCTGCTCACAACGAGCTCATAGTCTAGAAGGGGAAATAAGACATTAATATAAATAAATGAATGCATAAATAAATTACAAATAATAATAATAATGATAACAATAATTGTGGCATTTAAGTGCTTACTATGTGCCAGGCACTGTACTAAGCACTGGGGTGGATGTAAACAAATGGGGTTGGACACAGTCTCAATCCCCATTTTACAGATGAGGTAACTGAGAACTAAAGTGACTGGCCCAAGGTCACATAGCAGACAAGTGGCAGAGACAGATGATGAAATCTAAATAAGAAATCTAAATACATGAAATCTCAGTATTCCATGAGAGGATGAAAAAGATTAATTTCATTATAAGTACTTATGAAACTGAGACATCTCATCAGATTTTTCTTCTTCTCACAGACCTTTGTGTCCTTATTTTATGATCCACGTAGGGAGAGTGGCAAACCTTCATATATCACTTTCTATTACAATTCTTTGGGTGTCAATGAGTACATGCCCATATGTACATGCCCATATGTGTATTTGTGTGTGTGTGCGTGTGTGTGTGTTCCTGGTGGGTCTCTATATAATTTGTTTGTGTTAGTGATTATGACTCAATTGTAGATAGACTATGACTCTCTATATTTGTGTGATGAATTGTGTGTGCTGACATGGATATTTTTCTGGATATTCCATGTCAAAGTTACAATGAAACTCACCATTTGCATTGCCTACCTATATTAATGAGGATGAAGGGGAAGGAAAAGTCAAAGATAATTCCAAGATTGAGGGATTGAGGGATATTCATGTAGAGATTTGTTGGAGGCAGAAGGAGATGCAAGATTGCAGAGAAGCAGAGAAGGATTATGTGTTCTCAATTATTTATCTTGCCCAATTTAATTATAAATAATTTCATGCTTGCTCTCCCATTAGGGTGCAAGTTCCTTGTGGGCAGGGAATGTGCCACTTCTTTATTCTGTACTTTCCAAGCTCCTGGTACAGTGCCCTGTATCTGGTGGGTATTCAGTAAATACTGCACTTCCAACTACTATGAAATGTGCCATCAATCAATCCTAATATTTCAGGGGTAGTACTGAGGACCACTGAGAGCAATGCAGTGTACTAAACACTGTTGCATGCAGTTCAAAGCAAAGCTGCCACACATATCTAATCCTTTTTTTTTAACATGGAACAAAAATGGAAACATTGTCAAAAGGAATAAAAGTAAGTACAGTCGATTAAACCTATTTACAAAAGTTACTGAAAACCCTGATCTTGCCCCCAGTAAGCCACTATGGACTCCTCATCCACAGAACCCTCTTAAACCTACTGGCAGAGCCAGGTCCTCTGACCCTCATCCTCTAGGCTGTAAGATCGTTGTAGGGAGGGAACCTGCTTACCAACTCTGTGATACTGTTGTATCGTATTCTCCCAAGTGCTTGCACATAGTAAGAGCTCAATAAATATGATTGATTCGGCCTGTGAAAATGGATTCTAACTTCTTCAATCATTATTCTGTGTCTGAACAGGTATACACACCTGCTCACTGCATAAATTCCTTCAATATTCAATCTGACAGAATGCAAACTTACCCATGTTCAAGGCTGACCAAGAAAAGAAAAATAATCCTCCCATAGAGATTCCCTAATGCATCCTGTTCTTCCTAATCATGCCATCCCATTGACACCATAGCAGAGTTGTGTATATTTGCCCATTCCATTTATTTCTTTAATTGTCTATATTTACTCATATTTTCATCACTTGTATTTTGTCCCTGTTTTACCTATAGCAGGCTGATAGAATGGTGGTTGTGTAGCTCCTCAATTGTATTATAAACTCAAAGGCAGATTTCAGGTTTTTAACCTGTTCAGTATGTTCCAAGCAAGATGTCTGTAAGTGGTCTGTAAATGTTATCAAAACACTTGCCCCCTCTCTTCTTATCCCCACCTCCCCACCCACCCAACAGTCACCTTTGACTGTTCACTGTCCACTGGCTTCTTCCTAACTGCTTTCAAACATGCCCATGTCTCCCTTATCCTAAAAAACTCTCCCTTGACTACATGGCTCCCTCCAGGTATTGCCCCATCTCCCATTTATCATTCCTCTCCAAACTTCTTGAGCGAGTTGTCTACACCCAATCTCAAATTCTTCTCCTCCAATTCCCTTATTGACCCCCTCCAATCTGGTTTCTGTCCCCTTCACTTCACAAAACCCGCCCTCTCACAGGTCACCTCCTTGCCAAATCTGATGGCTTCTATTCCATTCTAATTCTCCTCGACCCCTCAGCTGCCTTCAACACTGTTGACCACCCCCTTCTCCTGGAAACATTGTCCAACTTTGGCTTCACTGATACTGTCTTCTCCTGGTTCTCCTCTAATCTCTCTGGCCATTCATTCTCAGTCTTCTTCATGGGTTCCTCCTCTGCCTCCCATCCCCTAACTGTGGGGGGTTCCTCAAAGTTCATTTCCAGGTCCCCTTCTATTCTCCATCCACACCCACTTCCTTGGGGAGCTCATTTGATTCCACGGATTCAACTACCACCTCTATGCAGTGGATACCCAAATCTACATCTCCAGCCCTGATTTCTCTCCCTCTCTCTAGTCTTGCATCTCCTCCTGCCTTCAGACATCTCTACCTAGATGTCCTCCTGTCACCTCAAGCTTAACACGTCCAAAACCAAACTTCTTATATTCCCACCCAAATCCTGTCCTTCCCCTCACTTTCCCATCACTGAACATGGCACCACCATCCTTCCCGTCTCACAAGCCAGTAACCTTGGCGTTATCCTTGACCTCTCTCTCTCATTCAACCCACAAATTCAACCCATCATTAAATCCTGTCAGTTCCACCTTCACAGCATCGCTAAAATCTGCCCTTTCCTCTCCATCCAAACTGCTGCCATGTTAATACAGTCAGTCATCCTATCCCACCTGGATTACTGCATCAGCTTCCTTGCTGATCTCCCAGCTTTCCATCTCTCCCCACTCCAGTCCACACTTCACTCTGCTGCCCAGATCATTTTTCTATAAAAACTTTCAGGACATGTTTCTCTACTCCTCAAGAAACTCCAGTGGTTGGGTTCCCTGGTTAAGAAAAATTTTGCTGAGAATGCTATCCAGTGATGTAGTCTTTTGAATTATTTTCCTATATCAGAGTTTCTTTGGATCCCTAGGAAACTCAACCATGTTTCTGGTGTATATGAACGGTTTCATAACTCAGCCTCAAAAGACAAAGCCCACAGACCTGATCCTCACCCACCTAACTGTGGCCAACACAGTGACACCTCTCACCCATGGGATCCCAGAAACCATGGTGGCTTTTGGGATGAGGAATATTTTCAATGACGTTTGGTGTCAGAGTGTCATGTACATTAACAGAGTGTCTCGTGGCCTTTCCTTCTGCACCACCTGTCTTCTGAGTGTGTTCTAGGCCATCACCATCAATCCCAGCACCTCCCAGTTGACCAGGTTCAAACCCAGGGCCTCCAAATACATCCTCCCTTCCTTCCTCTTCTTCTGGATCCTCAACATGTTGATCTATATGAGAGTGATTACCTCCATTCAAGCAATCAGAAATGTCAGCATAGTGGGGCAGGGATATGCTTTGAAATACTGTTCCTCTATTCCTGATGTAGATTTTATCTACTTGATTACCTTTCTAAGTGCCATGATTACCTGAGATGTCTTCTTTGTGCTCCTCAAGAGCTCATCCAGTGGCTACATGGTGATTGTGCTCCACCAACACCGCAAACAAGTCCAGCACATCCACAGCAGCAATTTCTCCCTGAGATCCTCTGCAGAGACTAGAGCCACCTACACCATCCTGCTCCTCGGGAGTTGCTTCATTTACTTTTACTGGATCAACAGCTCTATTACACTCTATATGACATATGCATTTCAAAAAGATCTTTACCTTGAGAGCACAACAGCCTTTCTCTCTGCTTGTTACCCCCACCTCTGCCCCCTGGTCCTGCTCAGCAGCAATCCCTGGATCCAGAGGAACCACTGTGGCCTGTGGAAGGGGAGACATCCCTCTCACCTCATGAGGGCCATGACCAATCAACTCATTCTTGAGTGCTAACCTCTGCCTTGGGCCCACCAGGGGGTGGTCCAATCACTAGGCAGAAGCAGATTCTTGAGAACAGACTCTCCCTTGGTAGGAGACCTTCTCTGCCCTTGGACAACCAGGACAGTGGGAGCTAATGTGGATCAAATGATATGGTATGTGTGCTTTTGGATTTGTCTCTCTCCTGCCCACCCTTCCAAGTCAATCTGTCAATCAATCAATGGTATTTCTTGAGCACTTACTGTGTGCAGATCACTGATCTGATATGTCTGATCTCTTCATGCCACCAGAAGGAGGTAGAGGAGATAAACCTGCCGGTCTCACCTCTATAATATCGCCAAGATCCACCCTTTCCTTGCCACCCAAACGGCTTTCTTACTGTTACAGGCTCTCATGATATCCTGGCTACATTACTGTGTCAGCCTTCTCTCTGATCTCCCTTCCTCCTGTCTCTCCCCCCTCCAGTCTATTCTTCACTCCGCTGCCTGGCTCATCTTCCTGCAGAAACGCTCTGGGCATGTCACTCCCCTTCTAAAAACCTCCAGTGGTTGCCTATCAACCTCCGCACGAAACAAAAACTTCTCACTCTAGGCTTCAAGGCTCTCCATCACCTTGCCCCCTCCTACCTCTCCTCCCTTCTCTCTTTCTACTACCCACCCCGCACGCTCCGCTCCTCTGCCGCCCACCTCCTCACTGTCCCCCGTTCTCGCCTATCCTGCCGTCGACCCCTGGGCCACATCCTCCCGCGGTCCTGGAATGCCCTTCCTCCTCACCTCCCCCAAACTAATTCTCTTCCCCTCTTCAAAACCCTACTTAAAGCTCACCTCCTCCAAGAGGCCTTCCCAATCTGAGCTTCCCCTTTACCCTGTGCTCCCTCTGCTCCCCCTCAACACCCCCTTCACCTCTCCTCAGCTAAGCCCTCTTTTCCCCTCTTTCCCTCTGCTCCTCCCCCTCTCCCTTCCCCTCCCCTCAGCAATGTACTCGTCCATTCAACTGTATATATTTTCATTACCCTATTTATTTTGTTAATGAGATGTACATCACCTTGATTCTATTTATTTGCTATTGTTTTAATGAGATGTTCATCCCCTTGATTCTATTTATTGCTATTGTTTTTGGCTGTCTCCCCCGATTAGACTGTAAGCCCGTCAAAGGGCAGGGACTGTCTCTATCTGTTACCGATTTGTGCATTCCAAGCGCTTAGTACAGTGCTCTGCACATAGTAAGCACTCAATAAATACTATTGAATGAATAAAGGCTCAGTGGGTCAGTGTCTGTGACCAGTCTACAATCCTTGTGGGCAGGGATCACATCTACCATAATCTTGGCATTATCCACAATTCATCTCTTTCATTCAATCCACCTATTCAAACTCTCACCAAATCCTGTCAGTTCTACCCCCACAAGATCACTAAAATCCACCCTTTCTCTCTATTCAAACTTCTACCACATTGAACCAAGTGCTATCTGATCATGCCTTGACAACTAAATCAGTCTTCTTCTTGACCTGCTTCTCCCCACTTATGCTCACTCTGCTGCCCATATTATTTTTCTAAAAAGGTTCAGTCCCCCGATTCCCCATTCCTCAAGAATTCCCAGTGGTTGCCCATACATTAAGCAGAAGCCCCTTATCAATGGCTTTAAAACACTCAATCTGCTTGCCCCACCTATCTTACCCCACTATCTTAGTCCACTGACTTCCTACTACAACTAACTCACTAAACTCCTCTAATGCCTACCTACTCACCCTATCTTGATCGAATCTATCTTATCAGTGATCCCTCTCCCACATCTTAGTTGCAGCCTGAAACTCCTTCCACCTACAAACTCCTTCCACCTACATATCCAACAGACTATCACTCACCCCATCTTCAAAGCCTTATTAAAATCACATCCTCAAAGAAACCTTCCCTGACTATGCCCTCATTTCCTCTTCTCCCTTTGCCTTCTGCATTGTTCTTGCAGTTGGATTTGCACCTTTTGTCCACCCCAACCTCAGCCCCACACTACCTATGTGCATAACCATCATTCATTCATTTATATTAATGTCTTTCTACCCCTCTAGACTGTTAGCTTATTGTGGGCAGGGAATGTGCCTACCATCTCTGTGATATTGAACTCTCCCACATGCTTAGTACAGTGCTCCACACACACTAAGTGGTCAATAAATATGATTGATTGATTTATTGATCGATTACAACTCAATTGTGTTGTACCTTCCCAAGCACTTAGAACAGTGCTATGCACACAGTAAGCGCTCAATAAACATGATTGAATGAATGAATTCTCCCCAAAGTCTAAGTTTCCATAGTGTGTAAATTTATGATAAAAATCGCATCCCCACTCAAAACTCACAGGGACAATGCACCTGTGGATTAAAAAAGCACTGTGATAAGTGCTTTGGAAAATTTAAATGGTGCTCAAATGCCTTTCCAGGTGATACACAATACCCCCAAATCTACCCCTACTATTTGTTATAACAATAATAATAATGGTGGTACTTGTTAAGCACTTACTATGTGCAAATCACTGTTCTAAGTGCTGGGGGATACAAGGTGATCAGGATGTCCCACCATGAGGCTCACAGTGGTTAATCCCCATTTTAGAGATGAGGTAATTGAGGCACAGAGAAGTTAAGTGACTTGTCCAAAGTCACCCAGCTGGCAAGCGCAGGAGTTAGGAGTAGAACCCATGACCACTGACTCCCAAGCCCAGGCTCTTTCCGCTGAGCCACGCTATGCCTTACGCTGCCGAGTCGTGTCCAACCCATAATAACGCCATGGACACTTCTCTGCCAGAACGCCCCACCTCCATCTGCAATCGTTCTGGTAGCATATCCATAGAGTTTGCTTGATAAAAATACAGCAGTGGTTTACCATTGTCTCCTTCCACCCAGTAAACTTGAGTCTCCACCCTTGATTCTCTCCCATGCTGCTGCTGCCCAACACAGGTGAATTTTCATTTGTAGCAGATTGCCTTCCACTCGCTAGCCACTGCATCAGCTAGGAATAGAATGGATATGCCTCTGCTTGACTCTCCCTCTTAGTCGAGACTGGTAAAGTACTGGAAACTCTCCAGGTGTGATCCTGAGAGGCCTACTACTTGTACCTATGTATTATATTATTCATTTATTTATTGGTATGTTCAGTAATTTGTTCAGCTATATCATCTGGATATTTGTATGGCTTCCTGTTGTACTTTCATCCTTCCACCTGCTCTCACTATCTGTAAATGGTCATTGTCTACCCCCTTCACAAAACCGTAAAATCCTGGTGGGTAGAGAACACCAGATTAGATCAGTTCTTTATCCTGTTCTCAGGGCGCCTTTTCTGCTCTTGTCCATGAACTGCAAAGTGCTTCTGGCAGAAATCCAGACAGCAGGTTGACCTCATCCATCTCAACTTCATTATCTATCTTTCCTTTGCCCGCTTCTCCACCTGGCAACAATTCTTGTCCTTCTTAATTACACGTATTAAAACTTCATTCCTTCCTCTTAGTTGTAATTCATTTTAGTGTACATCTCCTCTGATAGAAATTTGACTCTTTGAGGAGTGATCCTTGCCCAATAGATAGTGAGCTGCATGAAAAACAGGGACCATGACTGATCTGACTGCATTGTATCCACCCTAGTGCTTAAGACAGTGCATGTCACCTGGAAGTATCGTCTATCAAATACCACAATGATTATTAGTTCCTCAGTTCTGAGGCATCTACCTGAAGCTTTGATGTTTGAGAGAAACTACAAGGTTTTCCAGTATAGTAAATATTGTGCTTGCAACCTGAAAGACTCCTAAAAGAAACATGAGAAAAGTGGGTGAAAGGAAGGAGTGGTGTGAAAAGGATATGGAGCTAATTCACTTAAAACTTTGCTTAAAATAATTAAATTACATTACATTAAAAATTCAATTGAAACTTCAGGACTCTCACAATTTCTTTTCTGTCGTGCTTATTTTAAGCAATCACCATCCTGGAGGCTGGGGCTGAGTTAAATGACTTCCTATTGCCTTCTGCATCTAGGAACCTGTGCTTGACACCACTTCTAGGTCAATCATAGATTAAGCTTCAAAAGGTTTAACTCTCATGCAATGATATTAAGATTGTTACCTACATCAAATAATTCCTCATTTGAAAAATTAAACCATCCATGTGATTTGACCTCATAGAAAGCTTGAGAAGGGGAGGAAAGATGGCTTATTCTTTGGGGAGGTCTCAAACTCTTCCTGGAGACAGTATCACAGACACAGTGAGTGACACAGTAATCACAGCTCTGGGCAAGATGAGCTCACACCATCCTCTCCCTATAACTGCTGCTGCCCAAATGTGTCCCCACATGATCCAAACAGGACAAACCTTCTATTGCATGATCCAGTAAGAACATAAGCAATGACAAGTGAGTCTCTCGTTAGCTTTCAGGCTCTCTGCTGAGGGGAGGGAGAAATGGAGAGAAAAAGAGACTAGGTTGAGGTTCATGGAGATGTGGTGATGTAATAGGAGAGATTCCTGAATGGAATCTGTGTGAACAGCTAAGTTCTGAGTGTCTACCAGACTACTTGTGTTAAGCTCAGGCAGGGAAACCCAAAGCGAGAGGGAAAGAATGAGTTAAGTCCTGTGGCTCTCAGTAGATGACAATTATAGTTCGATTCTCAGTGTAATTTTTCTGTTAGTTCTCTGTGTTGTCTAGCTTGCCCCTCTTTATACCTCTCCTTATCCTAAATTCATATGTGCTGCAGAGACTCTTGGATAGCAATCAAGGGTGGATGAAAAGGAATATGGGAGAGGAAACAGAAGAAATGATCATAATAACTAGCCGTCCTGAAATGAATGAGGTGTCCTTTGATTTATATAGCTTATATCCTTTTGAGAATACTTTCTGGTCCTCGATGTTATTTTATCTTTACGTCACAGTGCAGTGCAGATGATCTCCATGATGCTGAAGGGGAAAGAGAGGATCAGGGTTGCTAAGTGCCTTGGTCCAAATCACAGAGGATATCTGACAAAGAACCAGACTAGACCCCAGAATGATTCAATGCTTAGCAGGGAATTAAACCATCCAGCAAGCAATATCAGTGTGTTTTATATTTGCAGTGAAGTTTTCTGAAGTGAATATTCTGAGGATCAGCATTGATATGATCCTGGAGTTTTTCTTTAGGGGTAGAACTGACATTCTAGATATTTCATTTGAACCAGCTTGGCATCACACCTTTTAAATTGCATCTCCCCGTAAACAAATTTGCTTGAGAAGTAGCCCCTGCACTGACTTTTCTAGCCCAATGCTCCCTATTCCCCTGGGTTGCCAGAGCCTCCTCCACATCCCAGGATCACCTTCCTGTCTCTTCAGCATCCCTACATCTCTCTCTAATTTTAAATACCTCTTTGATACTGAGCCACAGGTAAGTTCAGTGATGTGCCTCAGGTCACAGAGCAGACAAATGGCAGAGCTGGAATTATCACCCAAATCATCTCACTCTCAGACCTGTGCTTTTTCCTTTAGACCACACTGCTTCAGAAAATGACTAAAGGAGGGAAATTATATGATTTGAGTTTAGTTTATGCCTTTACAACCCGCTTCAACTTGTAGTTGTACCCAACACCGAAACCTATCTTTAACTTTGGTAACATCTTTATTTGCCTCCAAGCCTAAATTGAAATCCTGGTGGGTCTGGTGCCCTGTGTATCCCCATCTTATTTCAGAGGGTTCTCCTAAGAGAGAGGATAGAAACTGCCTCAGGAAAACCCCCTTTTTCAAGACTTAAGGTTGGGCAAAAGTGAGTCCCCACTCTGTTCTGTACTGGTTTAAGATGAAAAAAAATCGAATCACTAGATAATAGCAGGCAATTCTGAGTGAATGAATTAAAAATCAACCGAGAATTGAGCAAGTGGGAATCAATCAATCAATCATATTTATTGAACACTTGCTGTGTGCAGAACACTGTACTACATGCTTGGGAAAGTACAATATAACAGAGTCAGTAGCAGTAGTCAGAGAAAAGGTGTGGCTCACTGGAAAGAGCCCGGGTTTGGGAGACAGAGGTCATGGGTTCGAATTCCGACTCTGCCACTTGTCAGCTGTGTGACCGTGGGCAAGTCAGTTCACTTCTCTGTGCCTCAGTTACCTCATCTGTAAAACGGGGATTAACTGTGAGCCTCACGTGGGACAACCTGATTACCCTGTATCTACCCCAGCACTTAGAACACTGCTTGGCACATAGTAAGCGCTTAACAAATACCAACAGTATTATTATTAGACATTTTCCCAGCCAGCAAGGAGCTTAAA
The DNA here is from genome assembly GCF_004115215.2 of Ornithorhynchus anatinus. NCBI lineage: Eukaryota > Metazoa > Chordata > Mammalia > Monotremata > Ornithorhynchidae > Ornithorhynchus > Ornithorhynchus anatinus. Next base: position 9,876,408 of record NC_041753.1, on the reverse strand, counting down.
GTGGGAAGTAGACATTAACAGAAATTATGGATATGTAAGTAAGAGTTGAGGGGCTGAGGGTGGGGTGCACAAAATGTACAGATCTAAGTGAAAGGGAGACAGAGAAGGGAGAGGACATAGGGGAAATGAGGACATACTAAGGGAAGACCTCTTGGAGGAGATGTGGTTTTAACATGGCTCTGAAGGTGGAGGGAGTGGTCATCTGTCAACTATGAAGGGAGAGGGAAGCCCTTGCCAGAAGCAGGATATAGGTCAGTGGTGAGAGAGATGAGACCGAGCTACAATAAGTAGGTTGTTGTTAGAGGAGTGAAGTGGGCATCTTGGGCTGTAGAAAGAAATGAGAAAGGAAAGATGATTGAGGTGACTGGAGAGGGCAAGGTGATTGAGTGCTTTAAAGCCAGAGGTTAGGAGTTTCTGTTTTACTTGTCCTCATCTTCAAATATGTTCACTGTTCATCTTCACTGATTCACTTAGAGGAATGTGTTGTATACTTTTTAAACAAATGGCATTTGTTAAGCACTTTCTATGTCCCAAGCACTGTTCTAAGTGCTGGGATAGATACAAGTTAATCAGGTTGGACACAGTCCACATCTCACATGAGGCTCACAGTCTTAATCCCCGTTTAACAGGCGAGGAAACTGAGATACAAAAAGTGAAGTGACTTGCCCAAGATCACACAGAAAACAAGTGGCAAGGTGGGACTAGAACCCAGATAGTTCCAATTCCCAGGCCCATACTCTATCCACTAGGCCACACCGCTTCTAAATTTTAACAACTAAACTAAATTAAATCCTTTAACCACTAAACATAGAAATCACCTGGAATGCTGTAACTATTGCATTTCATTTGAAGTAACAGATGAAACTGAATTTTCATCGGATTTTGTTTCTCTCTCCATGTCTTGCCTCTTTGTTTTTCTGTCCATTCATGAGGGAGAAAGGGAATGCTTGTTGTGCCACTTTCTACACAAATCTGTCTGTATTGGCAGGTGGCTTCCCCTTTATTTACGTCTATTGGGGATCTGCGGCCTCTGTGTATTTGTAGTGGGGAGGAGGGCAGGAAGGATGTTGAGGAAGAAATGGAGAGAGAGAACGAATAAGACTAAGGGGATTTCTTTGGGGGAAGGATTTCACCAGAGGCTCTGTGGGAGGATAGGAGGGCAAACCAACTCCAATTCCACATTTATTCTCATTCAACAGTCTACCAGTCTGTGAGAAGCAGCGTGGCTCAGTGGAAAGAGCACGGGCTTTGGAGTCAGGGCTCATGAGTTCGAATCCCAGCTCTGCCACTTGTCAGCTGTGTGACTGTGGGCAAGTCACTTAACTTCTCTGTGCCTCAGTTCCCTCATCTGTAAAATGGGGATGAAGACTGTGAGCCCCACGTGGGACAACCTGATTCCCCTATGTCTACCCCAGCGCTTAGAACAGTGCTCGGCACATAGTAAGCGCTTAACAAATACCAACATTATTAGGCATATATTCAACTTTGGCTTTCAATAGCAAAGAAGATGACATTCAGTTGTCACAATTTTAACTATAAACATTTCAGGGTGGGCAGTGAGGGAAGGAGAATGCCTTGTGTAGGAGAAAGTGTTTGCTGGAATGAATGAAGGAATGACTGAATGAATAAGGGTGGGAATTGAGATTGGAGAGCCCTGTTGAGGCTGGGAGGGATTCAGGGCAGAGGATCCAGGGAGTTCCCGTCAATGGGGAAAGCTTCTGGGCAATGTTGCCCTTCTCCAGAAGCTCACTGAGCTCCCTTTGCCTCCTGCAGCCCACTAATCAATACTGGAAAAGGAGTCAAAACCATTAAAGGGTGAGCAGGGGAGATGGGGGAAGAGCCTCCAACAGGTCCTCACAGAGCTTCGGCTTAGCAGAGAAAATCTGCAGAACTTGTCCCTATCTCCCCCTCCCCACAAAGGGCCCTGCTTCTACCTCCTTTATTTTTACCCCTGCAGGAAATATCAAGAAAGAAAATCTCCCAAATAAAAACAACACAGGCAAAAATACAATCCATTCTTTATTAAAAACAGGTTATACAGTGTATCCAGGTAAGAGAAAAATGGTATGGCATACTAGAAAGAGCACATGGCTGGAAGTCAGAAGACCTGGATTCCAATTCCACCTCCACCTCTTACCCGCTATATGATCTGGGGCTTAATTCTCTGCACCAGCATTTGTAAAATCTGCAAAATGGGGATTAAATAACAGTAGCCCTTCTGTCTTGGACTGTTAGACGATTGAGGGACAATAATTTGGTCTGATCTGATCTTATAGATTTGACCCCAGTGCTTATCCTATTGTTTGGCACACAGTAAGACTTAACAAGCACTACTATTAATAATCATGAGGCAGGCTAATTGATTGAAAAGCATCTGACTTAATCAGGCACATTAAATGTCTCCAACTCTTTTGGAATTTCTCTGAGACAGTTTTTTTTTCCCTCCATTGGTCTCCTCTCCTTGACCCATCCCTTGGGGGGGATCTCATTCTAAGATATAGTAAAACTGAATGGTCAATAATAATCCCCTGTTAGAGACAACAGGGACTGATAAACTCTATCACCCCAGTGCTGATCCAGCCCCACTGCCGATCCTTCCAACCTTAGCAAAAATGGGACCTGGGAAAGGGCTTGTGCAGCGTGCCTCTGCAATGTGCTCTCAACATTCCCTGCACTGAACAGCCACACATGCTGTTTCAGCAGCGTGGCTTGAAAAGCCATGAAGAGCCTTGAAGAGCGTGGAGAAGCAGCATGGCTTAGTGGAAATAGCACGGGCTTGGGAGTCAGAGGTCATGGGTTCTAATCCCAGCTCTGCCACTTTTCAGCTGTGTGACTTTGGGCAAGTCACTTCACTTCTCTGTGCCTCAGTTTCCTCATCTGGAAAATTCATTCATTCAATAGTATTTATTGAGCGCTCACTATGTGCAGAGCACTGTACTAAGCACTTGGAATGAACAAATCGGCAACAGATAGAGACAGTCCCTGCCATTTGATGGGCTTACAGTCTAATCGGGGGAGACAGATAGACAAGAACAATGGCGATGAATAGAGTCAAGGGGAAGAACATCTCGTAAAAACAATGGCAACTAAATAGAATCAAGGCGATGTACATTTCATTAACAAAATAAATAGGGTAATGAAAATATATACAGTTGAGCAGACGAGTACAGTGCTGAGGGCATGGGAAGGGAGAGGGGGAGGAGCAGAGGGAAATGGGGGGAAAAGAGGGTTAAGCTGCGGAGAGGTGAAGGGGGGTGGTAAAGGGAGTAGAGAGAGAAGGGGAGCTCACTCTGGCAAGGCCTCTTGGAGGAGGTGAGTTTTAAGTAGGGTTTTGAAGAGGGGAAGAGAATTAGTTTGGTGGAGGTGAGGAGGGAGGGCATTCCAGGACCACGGGAGGACGTGGTCCAGGGGTCGACGGCAGGATAGGCGAGACCGAGGGACGGTGAGGAGGTCGGCGGCAGAGGAGCGGAGCATGTGGGGTGGGCAGTAGAAAGAGAGAAGGGAGGAGAGGTAGGAAGGGGCAAGGTGATGGAGAGACTTGAAGCCTAGAGTGAGGAGTTTTTGTTTGGAGCGGAGGTTGATAGGCAACCACTGGAGGTGTTTAAGAAGGGGAGTGACATGCCCAGAGCGTTTCTGCAGGAAGATGAGCCGGGCAGCGGAGTGAAGAATAGACTATAGCGGGGCGAGAGAGGAGGAAGGGAGATCAGAGAGCAGGCTGACACAGTAGTCTAGCCGGGATATAACAAGAGCCTGTAGCAGTAAGATAGCCGTTTGGGTGGAGAGGAAAGGGCGGATCTTGGCGATATTGTAAAGGTGAAACCGGCAGGTCTTGGTAACGGATAGGATGTGTGGGGTGAACGAGAGAGACGAGTCAAAGATGACACCGAGATTGCGGGCCTGAGAGACGGGAAGGATGGTCGTGCCATCCACGGTGATAGGGAAGTCTGGGAGAGGACCGGGCTTGGGAGGGAAGATGAGGAGCTCAGTCTTACTCACCTTGAGTTTTAGGTGGCGGGCCAACATCCAGGTGGAGACATCCTGGAGGCAGGAGGAGATGCGAGCCTGAAGGGAGGGGGAGAGGACAGGGGCAGAGATGTAGATCTGTGTGTCATCTGCATAGAGATGGTAGTCAAAGCCGTGAGAGCGAATGAGTTCACCAAGGGAGTGAGTGTAAATGGAGAACAGAAGAGGGCCAAGAACTGACCCTTGAGGAACTCCAACAGTTAAAGGATGGGAGGGGGAGGAGGGGCCTGTGAAGGAGACCGAGAATGACCGGCCAGAGAGATAGGAGGAGAACCAGGAGAGGACGGAGTCCGTGAAGCCAAAGTGAGATAAGGTGTGGAGGAGGAGGGGATGGTCGACAGTGTCAAAGGCAGCAGAGAGATCAAGGAGGATTAGAATGGAGTAGGAGCCATTGGATTTGGCAAGAATTTGAGCCCCACGTGGGACAAACTGATTACTCTGTTCTACCCCAACACTTAAAACAGGGCTTGGCACACAAGTGCTTAACAAATAACATCATTATTATCATTGTCATTATTATTATGCTGCCTCCCTCAGAAGAGGCACTGGCTCTCCTCTGCACCATCAACGAGAAACCATCCCATCCTCCTTCCCACCTCACCGACAGGAAAGAGAAAAACACCCAGAGCATGGGGCTGGTCACAGACTTCCAGGGAAGAGTGGTGGTTGCTGTAATGGTTACTGTGACTACCGGTGTGCTTTGAAGTCTGAGACCTGAGAAGCCTGAAATTCCACTCTTCCAGGCACAGCACTGTACTGATTTTTTAAGTTTTATTTCGTCAATCCTGTCTCCAGGCCCTTCACCCCGACCTTACACCCCTGAATTTGGAGTCTCCAAAAGGACTGGTAACATGTCTAATCCCCAAGTATGTGTTCTTTCCCAACTCATAGTACAGTTCTCTCCACACAGTAAAATTTTAATAAAAAATGTTGTTACCATCACTACTACTCCTTGTTCAACTTGGCTAACCTTCTTTATGCCTTCTGGTGATTGATATGAAATCATTATGCATTTTTAAAAATGTAGAACTCTGATGTATTCATTTTGGAAAATGTCTTTGGATTTCTCCTTAGGGACTGTTGAACTTCCTGGTTAAGAAAAAATTCACTGAAAATGTGGTCAAATGACCTGATCTTTGGGATCTTCTTCTACTACCAGACTGCCTAAGGCTTTCTTGGAAATTCAACAATGCAGATGGTGTATATCAACATTTTCATAACTCAGCCCCAGCAGAAGAACACCACAGACCTGATCCTCACTCACCTGGCCGTGGCCAACACACTGACACGTCTCACCTGGGGAGTTTCAGAGATGATGGTGGCCTTTGGGATGAGGGATGTTCTGAATGACGTTGGGTGTCAGAGTCTCATGTACATTAACAGAGTCTGCCGTGGTCTTTCCATCTGCACCACGTGTCTCCTGAGTGTGTTTCAGGCCATCACTATCAGTCCCAGCACCTACTACTGGGTCTGATTCAAATCCAGGGCCCCCAACTACATCCTCCCTTCCTTCCTCTTCTTCTGGATTCTCAATATGCTGATCTGCATCAGAGTGATTACCTCCATTCAAGGCCTCAGAAACTCCACCATCTTTGGGGGAGGTTATCTTTCAAAATAATGTTTTACTATCCCTGATGGGAGTTATATCCACTCAGTTGCCAGTCTAAGTGCCATGACCCTCCGAGATCTCTTCTTTTTGTTCTTCATGAGCTGTGCCAGCTGTTACATGGTGATCGTACTCTACCGACACCAAAAATGAGTCCAGCACATCCACAGCACCAGCCTCTCCCCCACATCCTCCCCAGAGACCACAGCCACCCAGACTATCTTGCTCCTGGTCACTTGCATCGTTTGTTTTTATTTCATCAATAGCTTCATTACCCTGTACGTGATATATGTGGTTCAAAGAGATGTTGATTTGGAGAGCAATGTAACTTTCTTCTCTGCCTGTTACCCTGCCTTCTGCCCCCCTGGTGTTGATCAGCAGTGCTCCCCGAGTCAACAGGAACCACTGCACTCCGGGAAATGTGAGACTCCCCTCTCTTCCCATGAGTCCTATGCCCAGTCAAGTCATTTCTGAGCATTAACCTCTGCCTCAAGCCTACCAGTGAATGGTCCAATCAGAGGATGGGTCAGATCTTGAGAATGTGTCCTCTGCATGGATGGAAACATCTCTGATTTCTAGAGCAAGGGCAACTGGGGTAGTTGATGGACAAATACAATAGGACATGTCTTCTCTGTAACTCCTTCCACCTTTTCCCAGACTAATCAATCAATCAATCAATCAATCAATCAATCAATGGTATTACTGAGTACTTACTGTGTGCAGAACACTCAACCAAGCAGTTGGGAGACTTCAGTACAAGAGTTGTAGACAAGATAATTGCCCTCAAGGAGTTTATAGTCCAGTAATTTGAATCATACAGTGAAATGAAAAATGGTACTCACTGGCCTAAAAGTAAAAGAAATTCCCAAGAGGCCAAGTGACCAACTTTGCTGCCAAACAGGGACAGTGCCTCCCTCCCAAAACACGTAATCACACTGGCAAAATAAGTAGGGAAAAGTGACTGAATTCAAGACATCTGCTGCCAGAGAAACAACTTGAAAAGAGGGAGTGAACATCTGATAGACGTCAGGACAAGACCTTGAAAGTGGGAAAATTTGGCCTATAAACATTTCCTTGATCCCCTTGTTCAGAGATGTTGACATTCATGCTGCAAAATGAAGATCTCATTATCAAAATGCCATAAAAAGGAGAAGGGCCTTTTTAAGTCACTGGGAAATAAAGATCTAAAACACCATCTCAGAGGGAATTCCTTATTGTTATGTTTGATGTTTGTGAGGTTGCATTCCCACATAACCCTCCAGTCATCAGGGACTGCAAGAATAGGTGGAAACCACAAATCCTTTTCCATCACTGATCCACTCCCCCAGCTTGCGATTCATCCCAGCACATCAGTCCATCATCACTCCAGTCCTTACCAACCTGCCACAATGGTGGCATAGTGGAAAGAACCCATGACCTGAAATCAGAAAGCCTGGGCTCCAATTCCCGCTCTACCACTTGCCTGCTAGGTAAAATTGGGCAAGTCATTTAATTTCCCTTTGCCTCAATTCCTGCATCAGTAAAATGGGGATTCAATACTTGATATCCCTCCCTCTTAGACTGTGATCCTCAAGTGTGACAGAGAATATGCATAACAAATATTGTTATTTACAACCCTGGAGCCACTGATGGCTGACTGAGCATCCAGATTTGTCCAGGGTGCCAGTGCCCTTTCCTTTCCCATAGAAGGTTTAGAATTATTGTAAGAGGTTTACACAATCAAACTCCCAAATGTTTATGCTATAAATGGCTGCCACCATTACATGACTTTCAGGTTTGAACCCCAAATTTGTAAGACTGCTGAATATGATTTTTACAAATAGTATGGACAAAAATAACCTACTTCCAAAACTTATAGTGACATAATTTGACATTACATAAGATGGTTCAATATGAATTAACTAAACATTTTATATTATATATTCATATATATACAGCAGAGTACATGAAATATTGTAAGCATATATATAATTATATATACCTATATTCATGTATTATCATATACTATATATACATGTATACATGTGTGTACATTTATGTATATTTATACATTCATATAGCCACTGTAGTTCTGCTATTCATACTTGTCTAGATTAGCATCACCAACATTTTGTCATTTGTGATTGTGCATTGCCACATTCCCAAGAAGACATTGCTATGCTGAGAGGGACGAGACTGTTTGGGATTGTTCGGGGGTGCTCCAACTCCAAAAGGGCATCGACAACCACCCTGACTCAGGACTTGGACTATCATCAGTGGTATTTATTGAGAGCTTACTGAGCAATTGAGCGAGTAGAATTCAACAAAGTTGGTAGATACGTTCCCTGCCCACAATGAGCTTACAGTCTAGATGAGGAGATATACATTGATATAAATAAATCATTTATGATATATAATTTACATATCTGTAGGGTTGAGGGTAGGGTAAAAACTAAATGCCCAAAGGTCACAGATCTAAGTCCGTAGACAATGAAGAAGGGAAAGAGAGCGTGGGAAAAGAGGGCTTAATCAGGGAAGTCCTTTCGGAGAAGATGTTGGTATTTGTTAAGCGCTTACTATGTGCAGAGCACTGTTCTAAGCGCTGGGGTAGACACAGGGGAATCAGGTTGTCCCACGTGGGGCTCACAGTCTTCATTCCCATTTTACAGATGAGGGAACTGAGGCACAGAGAAGTGAAGTGACTTGCCCACAGTCACACAGCTGACAAGTGGCGGAGCTGGGATTCGAACTCATGACCTCTGATTCCAAAGCCCATGCTCTTTCCACTGAGCCACGCTGCTTCTCTAATGGCTTTGAAGGTGAGGAGAGTGGTTGTCTGGCAAAGTGAGGGCAAGTAAAAACAAGTGACCTGGGTCTTGGCTATAGAACATGTCTGCAGGACTGAATTAGGTTGTTTGTGCCACAGGAGGAATAAGACTGCCAGGGATGAGAGAGTGCCAGTGAAAATAGGCAAGCCACTAGCATTAGAATCAATTGCTTAATAGCAGCTCAACCTAATGGAAAATGCATAAACCTGGTAGTCAGGAGATCTGATCTTGTTTCACCACGTGCCTGCTTTTGACACATGGCTGCAAGTCAATTAGCTTCTCTGTACCTCAGTTTCCTGCTGGGAAAAATGGAAATAAATCCCTGTTCTCCCACCCCTTGAGATTGTGAGTTCTATGTAGGATAGGGACTGTGATGGTTCTGATTGCATTTTCTCTACCTTGATACACTTGGTACAGCGCTTGGCACATAAACAAATCCTCAGTGATTAATTACTAGGATCTCAGTCTCTCATTCTTGAGGTGTTTTCCTGGAGCCTCGCCTTGACTGGAGAACCCATCAAGTGTGTATGCACAGCGTGGGAGAACGTCCTTGGTTATGAGAGAAACTAGAGTGCTTTCGAACATATTAAAAATTGTAGTCTTTCCTCCCAACTGATGCCTGCCTCGGGGGCTGACAGAAGGGGAAGCCACCCCTAAATAAGATCCCAGGAAAGTCTCCAGGGGCCAGGGCCAGGGCTCCCACCATCTAAAAATGACCAACATAAGCTGTTTCCCTTCAGGCTCCGATGAGTGACTGTGGTTCAAAGGTTGCTGCCTCCTCCCAGGTCCTGGCTTTCCTGTACCTGTCTTCCCTCAGACCCATCCCTCCTGCTTTATCTCTGATTGGTAAGTCCCCTGCCCTCCACCCCTCCTGCTGGGGAGTTCCCACATGCAAATAACTAACAACATGTCAATAGTTATAACTTCTTCTTGTCATTTTCCTGTATAGCCATACCACTTTCCAGGTACTCTCCTCAAAATGAATGTTTTTGGTACCAGGTGGTAACCAACTGAAGAGCCCAGTGATCCTCTCCAATAGCTGGGGAAGAGAAGGAGCTGCTGGGAAATTGCTTCCCCCACCCTGGTCTCTGGGCAGGATAGTCCTAACCGGGGTGGCCACTTCTCTGATTCCAGAAGAGTCTTGTCTGGGGTTCCAAAAATGGGCATGGAGAATTGCGTGTTCTTCCCATGAGCCTCTCACCATATCTCTACCTATTCCATCTGTAGCCATACACATCCTGACCCCCTAGGTTTCTTTGTATACTGTGTAGTTATAGTTACCTCTGCCTCCTCATTCTTCATTGATAACCAAAATGACCACCTTGGTTTTTGATCAACTTGGTCATCTTTGTTGCCCGTTTCTTGCCCTTCTGCAGATGATGAACATGACAGTATTCTGGAAAGTTAAGAAAAGTGAAATAAGGATCACTATTGGAACACTATAGAGAGAATCGCTTAGTGGATAGTGCACAGGCTAGGGAGTCAGAAGGTAATGGGTTCTAATCCTGGCTCCACCACTTATCTAATGTGTGACCTTGCCAAGTTACTTCACTTCCCTGGGCCTCAGTTCCCTCATCTGTAAAATGGGGATTGAGACTGTGAGCCGCATGTGGGACAGGGACTGTCCAACTTGATTTGTTTGTATCCACCTCAGTGCTTAGTACAGTGCCTGGGACATAGTAAATGCTCAGCGAATACTATCATCATTATTATTATTTCCTTTTGGGTATCTCTGGGTTCCCTGGTTATGAAAAATTTTGCTGACAGTGCTACCTAGCGACTTAAGTCTTCAAAATTATTTTCCTCTACCAGGGGATCTTCAGATTACTAGGAAACTCAACCATGTTTCTGGTGTACATGAACAGTTTCATAACCCAAGCAGAAGAAGTCCATAGACCTGATCTTCATCCACCTAACCGTGGCCAACATAGTGACACTTCTCACCCATGGGGTCCCAGAGAGCATGATGGCCGTTGGGATGAGGAATACTTTCAATGTCCTTGGGTGTCAGCATGTCATGAACATTAACAGAGTGTGCCATAGCCTTTCCAGCTGCACCATCTGTCTTCTGAGTGTATTCCAGGCCATCACCATCAGTCCCAGCACCTCCCAGTTGGCCAGATTCAAACCCAGGGTTCCCAGATACATCCTCCCTTCTATCCTCTCCTTCTGGATCCTCAATATGCTGATCTAAATCAGAGTGACTACTTCCATTCAAGGCCTCAGAAATGTTACCATCGTGGGGCATGGATATGCTTTGAAATACTGTTCCACTATCCCTGGCATGGATTTTATCCCTTCGATTACCTTTCTGAGTGCCATGACTACCCCAGATCTCTTCTTCATATTCCTCATGAACTGGGCCAGTGGCTACATGGTGACTGTGCTCTACCAACACCACAAACAAGTCTAGAACATCCGCAGCAGCAACCTCTCCCCCAATTCCTCCTTAGAGATCAGAGCCACCTTCACCATCCTGATCCTGGTCAGTTGCTTCACTTGCTTTTAACTGGATCAACAGCTTTATTACACTCTATCTGACTAATGCATTTTAAAAAGCTCTTCACCTTGGGGGCACAACAGCTTTTCTCTCTGCCCGTTACCCCACTCTCTGCCTCCTCGTCTTGTTCACCAGTGAACCACTGTGCCCTGGGGAAGGGGAGACAGAGGAGAAGGGCCTTGACCAGTGAAGTCATTCCTGAGCACTAACCTCTACTTTGGGCCCACCAGTGAGTGGTCCAATCGCTAGGCAGAAGTAGATTCTGAGACCAGGCTCTCCCCCATAGGGAAACTTCTCTGTCCTCAGAGAACCAGGACAGAGAACTAACGATGATCAAACTAAATGGAAGGGGTGCCTGCATTTTTCTTTCTCCTGCTTGCCTTTCCCCAGTCATTCAATCAGTCCCTGGTATTTGCTGAGCACTTGAGATGCACAGGTCATGGTACTAAGCTCTTGGTAGGCACAATCTTTGCTGACGGGTGAACCAATCATCTCCTCTTCACATTGCTGACCTTCTCTTTCCATCTACTCCACTAGATTATTAGAGTACATACATCTCTCTGAACTCTTCACATTCATTTGCATGCAGAACTACTTAAAGGAATGAGAAGGAGAGAGAGGAGGCATAGGCTCAGTGGGTCACAGACTGGCCAATCTGAGATCCTTGTGGTCAGGGATCAAATCTACCATAACCTCGCCATTATTCTCAACTCATCTCTCTCATTCAACCCACGTTTTCAAAATGTCACCAGGTCCTGTCATTTCTACCACCATAGGTTTGCTAAAATCCACCCTTTCTACTCATCCAAACTTCTTCCATATTAATCCAAGCATTTATCCTATCACACCTTGACTACTGCACCAGCCTTCTTACTGACCTCTCTGTCTCCCGTCTCTCCCTACTCCAGTCCATATTTCACTATTTTACCCATATTACTTTTCTAAAAATCAGTCAGTCCAGGTTATGAAATAATTATAATAATAATTGTGGTATTTGTTAAGTGCGTACTATGTGCCAGACATTGCACTTCCCCTCCCAAATGGGGCTCACAGTCTTAATCCCCATTTTACAGATGAGGGAACTGAAGCACAGAGAAGTAAAGTGACTTGCCCAAGGCCACACAGAAGACAAGTGGCAGAACTGGGATTAGAACGCATCACCTCTGACCCCAGGCCTGTGCTCTGTCCACTAAACCATGCTGCTTCTCATGAAACTGAAAATATATTACTCAATTGGTGTTGGAGTGTGGGATTCTTACCCTTTCTTCCTGATCTTCCCTTTCTGGATTCTTGCACCTTAACCATCACATTTATCCAGTTACTTTGTGTACTAGGAATCATTTGGCAAAAAGTGTGTTTTTAGTGGATAGAATGCAGGCTTGGGAGTCAGAGGATGTGGGTTCTAATCCCGCCTCTGCCTCTTGTGTGCTGTGTGACCTTGGGCGAGTCACTTAACTTTTCTGTGCCTCAGTTACCTTATCTGTAAAATGGGGATTAAACGTGAGAGCCCCATGTATCTACCCTAGTGCTTAGAACAGTGCTTGGCACATAGTAAGTGCTTAACAAATACCATCATTATTATTATTATTATTATTATTATTATTATTATATGTCATTTTATGTTATTTCACTGACATTGTCCTGTCCTGGTTCTCCATCTATCTCTCTGGCCACTCAGTATTTCAGTATCTTTAGCAAGCTTAGCTTTAAAGCACTCAATCACCTTGACCCCTCTATCTCACTCCACTACTCTCCTGCTACAGCTCAGCCCACATACTTCACTCCTCTAATGCTAACTTTCTCACTGTACCATGATCTCATCTATCTCACCACCAACCTCTTACCCATGTCCTGCTTCTGGCCTGGAATGCCCTCCCTCCTCATATCTGGCAGATAATTACCTTTCCCTCCTTTAAAGCCCCATGGAAGGCACATCTCCTCCAAGAGTCCTTCCCTGACTAACCCCTCCTTTCCTCTTCTCTCACTCCCTCTACATCACCCTGACTTGCTCCCTTCATTCATTTCCTCTGTCAGCCTTACACCACTTATGTACATATCTGTAATTTATTCATTTATATTGTTTTCTCCCCCCTAGATTGCAGGCTCATTGTGGCCAGGGACTGTGCCTGTTAAATTGTTATATTGTACTCCTCAAAATGCATGGTACTGTGCTCTGAAAACAGTAAGCCATCAATAAATACAATTAACTGACTGACTGACTTTATAATGGAATTGTTTTGTTTAATGTAAATGCCTGAACCACAGGCCAAAAGGTGAACCAACACCCAAGTCCATTTTTTCGATGTTTTTTCTGTAATTCATTTGTCTTTCTGAAGAGCATATCCTCCCCAGTCAAGATTGTGAGCTTTTGGTGGGATGGGTCATGTACCTGAGAAGCAGCCGGGTCTAGTGGAAAGAGCACAGATGTGAGAGACAGAGGACCTGGGATAAGCAATATAGCTCAGTGGAAAGAGCACGGGTTTGGGAGTCAGAGGTTGTGGGTTCTAATCCTGGCTCTGCCACTTGTCAGCTTTGGGACTTTGAGCAAGTCACTTAACTTCTCTGTGCCTCAGTTACCTCATTGGTAAAATGGGGATTAGGACTGTGATCCCCACGTGGGACAATCTGATTACCTTGTATCCCCCCAGTGCTTAGAACAGTGCTTGGCACATAGTAAGCGCTTAAGAAATGCCATCATTATCCTTATCTAATCCCAGCTCCACCACTTGTTTGCTGCATGACCTTGGACAAGTCAATCAACTTCTCTTTACTTCTGTTACCTCATCTGTAAAATGATAATTAAGATGGTGAGCATTATGTGGGGTGGACATTGCATCCAAACTGGTTATCTTATATCTGTCTCAGTTCTTAGTACAGTGCCTGGAACATAGCTCATGCTTAACAAATACCATTTTTTTAAAAAACATGTATTTCTTTTTTAACTGAAGAGATGTGCCTTTAATAAGGCTTAGAAGGTGGGGAGAGTGATCATCTGTCAGATATGAAGAGGGAAGGTGTTCCGGGCTAGAGGCAGGATGTGGGCAAGAGACTGGTGGGGAGATAGATGAGATCAAAGTACAGAGAGTAGATTGGCAATAAAAGAGCGAAATGTATGGGTCTTAGTAGTAAGTCAGGGAGGTAAGGTTGGAGGTGGCAAGGTGATTGACTACTTTAAAGCTGTTGGAAAGGACTTTCTGTTTGATGCGGCAGTGGATGGGCAATCACTGGAGCTTCTAGGGGAATAAGGAAACGTGGACTGAATGGTTTTGTAGAAAAAATAAGGACTTAGCTGACTAGGTCCTCTTTTCCTTTTCTTCAACTCCCTTCTGCATCACCCAGATTTACTTCCTTTATTCATCCCTCCACACAGCCCCACAGCACTTAGGTACATACCTGTAATTTATTTATTTATATTAACATCTGTCTCCCCCTCTAGACTGTAAGCTCGTTGTGGATAGGGAATGTGTCTGTTATATTACCATATTGTACTCTCCCAAGCACTTAGTACAGTGCTCTATACACAATGAGCACTCAATAAATATGATTGATTGACTGTTCATCTGTTTGTGTGTACACAAGATATTGGTGTATGTTTCTAGGCAGATGAGAGAAACTCAAAGGGGATCCAAACTATTCAAAATAGTGTTTCAGGTCTGAAAGTTCACAAACAATTGATATTTATTAATGGTATTTATAGTAGTATATACAGACCACTTACTATGTAGCAAGGACTGTGCTAAGATCTGCAGTAGACCCAGAATCATTGGAATGGCCAGCGAGAGAGAGAGAGAGATAATGAGAAAAGAAAAGAATACTTTAAAATTCCATGAAGCTTTCATAATGCTCAGTTGTTTGTATTGATCTTAGGTAGTCACTGATATAGAGGCAAAGGGATGAATTGAATGCTCTTTTGTATCCTAATACCTGTAGGATTCTCTGACGAACACCACCCCATTGTACACCACTGATAAACTATCAAACTTTTATGCCACCTAAGATTAATGAGTTCACACATAAATTCCTCAATTAAATAATGAAATCGTCAATTATCTGAAGAAGGGTTTGCAATCAGGAGAGAAAATTGCTCATTCTTTGGGGGCACCTAAGACCATGATTCCAGACATTGTCACAGCAGCTTCAAGTGACATAGTAATCACAGCCCTTGGGGAAGATGAGCTCACCTCATCCTGTTCCTATAACTATTGCTGTCCAATAGTGTCCCCTCAAGGCAGAGACAGGACAAGACTTCCATTGCATGATCTGGTGCAAACAGCTCCAACCCTGGTTAGTTTCTCTTTGGTTTGGGGCTTTCTAATAGGAGAAGAAGGGAGAAATGGAGAGAAGCGGAGTGTAGACTCAAAGCTATGGGATGTGGTGATGTGACAGAAGAGATTCCTGAATCGAATCTGTTTAAGAAGTTGAGTTCTCAGTGACTCTGCCCTGTCTCTCTTGGCCTGTGTCCTTGGGTTAAGCTCAGTCAGGGGAGGTTGTGCTGAGGGAGGATTCTGGGAAGCAGAATCAGTTCTTCCTTGATAGGTAGTGATTACAGATCAATTCTTAATATAAGCTTTCTGCAGGTTCCTGTTGTTGCCTTGTTTACCCCAACCCTGTGCAGTCTCCACGTATCCTCGATTCTACTGCTGGAGGGAGTCTTTGGTATTTATCATAAGCAGTTGAGAAGGAATAAGGTAGCAGAAACTTAAGTGATAATACTATCAAAATATTTCTGAGATTCATCCTATGGCCTTTGACTTTTAACAACCTAGTGAGTCCAAGTTCACTGAACTAGTGGCTGTATCATGTGTAATGTTTGCCCATATCCTTAACAATTCATAAGTTAGGGCCCATTTCAGAACCACTCCCAAAACCTGAGGCTATTTTTAAACTTTGGTAATTTGAAATAATTATTGTAGTGTTTGTTAAACACTTACTATGTGCCAAGCAGTGTAATAAGGCAGATCAGGCAGTACCTATAACAAATGGGCTCCACAGTTTAGGAGGGAGGGAGAAAAAGGAATCCATATTTTATAGCATACCACTTACATTTCATTTTCCTAACCCAAAAGTCAAAGAGAAAGATACTCGATTTTTTTTCAGCACAAAGTGGATTTTTACGAAGGAGAGGCATAATGCGCTCATCCTAATCCTGGGATTTCACAGTTACCCAGTAGCTCAGTGACACTTCTGGGCTGTCCACATCCACAAAGGCTACTAACCAGACTGTGCTTCAGACTGTGCCGGGACAGGACTGTGATTTGCATGACAATTGTGTGACTGATCTCTGAGGTCATCTGGGCTCTCTCAAGCCTACCAACCTCAAGGTGTTGGGTTTGAATACTCTCGTACATCATGATGCCTCCCCTCTCCTTCCCCCAGTTAAGATGCAATCCAGACATATTTCTATGGTGCCCACCCTCAGCCCCCCCTGCAAAGCTGTCCTGAAGGCAACAGTCCCGGAGCAGTCATGGAGGTAGGGGCAAGCAAACATAGAAGAGAATTAAAGTATTCCCTTTTTATTATTTTTTATTTTTCATTTTGTTTTCCTTTTCTTTTTTTTTTCTTTATTCTGAAGGGTTTAGTTCATAGGCAAGATTGAGGTGGAGAAATGGGGGAGGTGAGGGTGTGCAGGCAGACAGCAGATTCAAACATCATTTGAGGGTGGGCAAATATCAAATGCCCAAAGGTCACAGATCCAAGGGTAAAACTCTTCCTCCGGTGTGCCGGCCTACTAGTGAATATCAGCTTCCATGTTGCCCTGCTGAAGCTGCAGGCTGTTAGGGAAGGCAGGCTGACCTCAGGCTCCTCAGGCTGGGACCTGGAATGGTCTCAATTGTATCACATGACTTTCAGCTCAAGTCCCGACTCCCTCTCCGCCAGTGCCGCCTCTCTGCTCAGAACATCAGGTGACTTCATATTTCCAACTTTGCAGAGACGTGGTAAAGATACTTCATAAGCCACTGCTTACTGGGATCATTTTGAAGGATCATTAACATAGCATAGAATGAAGCCTGGAAAAACAATGTGGAACCCTTTGGACTGGGTGAATGCTCTCTCCTGGCCTCCTCCTGTCCCTCTGTCTTCTCACTCTCATGCTAACTTTCTACTCATCCATAGTCTCTGTCTGTTTTTGATCCTTTGTTAAATGTTCCATTTCTATCTTGGAGGTAGCTAAGGAGACCACTACTATTTTCCCTTCCAACACCATGCTCACTTCCCATTAGCTTGCAGGCAGTCCCACCCTGGAACATCGAGAATGGGGGTTGCCATTGATTCAAGTAGGGTGGAAGGAGGAGCTGTTTTTAAATGATGGGAATGATGATTTTTATTGAGGACTACTTATGTGCCAAGCCTTGTCCTAAGAACTGGTAGAGATACAAGACAATCGAATAATCAATCATTGGTATTTATTGAGCTCTTGCTGTGTGCGGAGCACTGTACTAAGCTCTTTGAAAAGTATAGTACAATAGAATTTGTAGACATGATCCCTGTACACAGGGTGGACAGTGGGAATAAGCAGATTGGACAGAGTCGTTTCCCTACACAGGAACTGCAGTTTGAGAGGGCAACAACTGGTATTTTATCCCCACTTTACAGATGAGGAAACTGACTCACAGAGCAGCTAAGTGACTTATCTGAGATCCCCCAGCAGGGCTCCCGGACTTGTCCTCTCCAAAGCCTCCATGTGCTCCACAGCCTGCCCTGATTCATCCCTGTCTTTGTCCCTGCAGCTTCAGCTGAGGTGAGGAAGTCAGGCTGGAAGCATGGAAAAAGCAAACACAAAGGCAGGGGGATGAGAAGGGTTTTGGTGGGGTTTGCAGCAGCTGCTATTACTGCCAACGTTAGCATAAAGGTTAAAGAAAGAATAACAAATAAACACACCCTACCACTCAAACACTAACTCACAAACATAGCCACATCTCCTTCTTCCTCCTGTGTGTAGATTATTTCAGTGCCTGTCTCCCTCTCTAGACTGTAAATGGTACGAGGGCAGGGATTCCACTGTACTCCCCCAAATAAAATTCTCTGCTTACAGTGGACACTCAATGAATACCACTGATTGATTAATTATCATGTCAAAGAGCCCAGTTCCTTGTCCTCTAAAGCCTGAGTGGGGAGTTTGGCTGGAGCAGCTCAAGGGTCCTCAGCCTACAGACCTCTAGTACACACACTCACATACACACACTCACATACACACACTCACATACACACACAGACACACACACACACACTCCCATTCCTGGGGCCTGGGAAGGTATATGAAAACCTGTTCAGGAAAACTTCCTAGATTCAGAAATAGAAGATGGATGAATAGATGGATAGATTGATGGATAGATTGATGACAGATTGAACAAATCATTTTTCTAAAAGACACTTCAGTCCTTGACTCCCCACTCCTTAAAAACCACAAATTATTGCCCATCCACTTCCACGTGAAAGGGAAACTCCCTACCATTGGGTTTAAGGCACTCAGTCAGCTCTTCCCATCTTACTGTACCCCTCTGGTCTACTACAACCCACCCCATACACTTCACTCCTCTAATACTATCTGTACCTCTTTACCTCAATCTCTACTGTCTTGCCATCAACACCTTGCCTTCATCCTCCCTCTGGTCTGAAACTCTGACCTCCTCTTATCGGACTGACGAATAGACTTCCCACTTTCAAATGCATACAAAAAACATATTCTCCAAGAAGCCTTCCCTGACTAACCCTATAATTCCCCTAATTCACTCCTCTAATGCCAACTTGCTCATTGTACTTCAATCTCATCTGTCTCCCTATTGACCCCTTGTCCAAGGCCACCTCCTGACCTGAGACTCCATCTCCCTCCATATACGATGGACCACCAATATCCCCAACTCCAAAGCTTTATTAAAGTATTATGTCCTCCTGGAGGTCTTCCCCAAATAAGCCCTCTTTTCCTCTATTACCTCTCCCTTCTGTGTCACTTTTGCACTTGGATCTGTTACCTTTAAGCACTTGATATTCACTCCACCTTCAGCCCCACAGCACTTATGAATATATCTGTAATTTATTTATTTATTAATGTCATTATCTATCTCCCTCTCTATACCACAAGCTCTTTATGGTCAAGGAAAATGTCTACCAATTCTCCTCCACCTGTGCTTCGGACCCCATTTCCGCTCACCTTATAAAAACTATCGCCCCTTCCCTCCTCCCCTCCTTAACTTCTGTCTTTAACCACTCACTCTCCAATGGCTTCTTCCACTCTGCCTTCAAACATGCTCATGTCTCCCCCTTCCTAAAAAACCCTCTCTCGACCTCGCTTCCCCTTCCAGTTATCATCCTGTCTCCCTCCTACCCTTCCTTTACAAACTCCTAGAATGAGTCGTCTACACTCGCAGCCTTGAATTCCTCAACTCCAACTCTCTCCTGGACTCCCTCCAATCTGGCTTCCATCCCCTCCACTCCACCGAGAAAGCTCTCTCAAAGGTCACTCATGACCTCCTTCTTGCCAAATCCGATGGCTCCTACTCTATCCTAATCCTCCTCGACCTCTCAGCTGCCTTTGACACTGTCAACCATCCCCTTCTCCTCCACACCTTCTCTTACCTTGGCTTCATGGACTCCGTCTTCCTGGTTCTCCTCTTATCTTTCTGCCCGTTCATTCTCGGTCTCCTTCACGGACTCCTCCTCTCCATCCCATCCACTAACTATAGGAAGTCAGTTCTTGGCCCTCTTCTGCTTTCCATCTATACTCACTCCCTTCGTGAACTCATTCACTCCCATGGCTTCAACTATCATCTCTATGCAGATGATACCCAAATCTACATCTCCTCCCCTCTTCTCTCCTCCTCTGTTCAGGCTCATATCTCCTCCTGCTTCTAGGATGTCTCCACCTGGATGTCTGCCCGCCACCTATAACTCAACGTGTCCAAGACTGAGCTCTTTATCTTCCCTCCCAAATCCTGTCCTCTCCCTGAATTCCCTTTAACTGTGGATGGCACCAACATCCTTCCCATCTCACAGGCCCGTAACCTTGGTGTCATCCTTGACTCAGCTCTCTCATTCACCCCACACATCCAATCCGTCACCAACACCTGCCAGTCTCACCTTTATAATATTGCCAAGATCTGCCCTTTCTTCTCCATCCAAATGGCTATCGTGCTGTTACAAGCTCTCATAATATCCCAGCTGGATTACTGTGTCAGCCTTCTCTCTGATCTCCCTTCCTCCTGTCTTTCCCCACTCCAGTCAATTCTTCATTCCGCTGCCGGGATCATCTTCCTACAGAAATGCTCTGGGCATGTCACTAAAAACCTCCAGTTGTTGCCTATCAGCCTCTGTACGAAACAAAAACTCCTTACTTTTGGCTTCAGAGCTCCATCACCTTGCCCCCTCCTACCTCACCTCCCTTCTCTCTTTCTACTTCCCACCCCGTACACTCTGCTCTTCTGCAGCTCACCTCACTGTCCCCCATTCACGCCTATCCCGCCATCAACCCCTGGCCCATGTCCTACCACTCATGGGCCCATCTCAAACTCAGAGCTCCCAGATTTATCCTCCCTTCCTTCCTCTTCCTCTGTATCCTCAACATGTTGATCTATATAAGAGTGATTACATCCAACCAAGCCATCAGAAATGTCACCATCTTGGGAAATGGGTATGTTTCAAAATATTGTTTCACTGTCCCTGATGGGAATTTTATCCAAGCAGTTGCCTTCCTAACTGCTATGACACCCACTAGATGTTTACTTTGTGATCCTCATGAGCTGGTCCAGTGGCTATATGGTGATTTTGCTCTACTGACATCATAAACAAGTCCAGCACATCCGCAGCACCAGCCTCTACCCCAAATCCTCCCCAGAGACTAGAGCCACCCACACCATCTTGCTCCTGGTCTCCTGCTTTGTTTGTCTTTACTGGATCAACAGCCTTATTACTTTGAATTTGACATTTACAGCTGACAATGACTTTCAGCTGGAGAGCATATCAATTTTTTTCTTGTGTTGCTACCCCACCCTCTGCCCCCTGGTTCTGATAAGCAGTGATCATCGGGTCATCAGGAACCTGTGTATCATGGAGAAGGTGAGAATTCACTCTTCTCCCACCAGTCCTGTGATTGAACCAATCCCTTCCCAGTACCATTCTCTGCCTCATGAACACTTGTGAAGGCTCCAATGTAAAGCAAGTTTATAGATTCTGAGAATGGGCTCACTGCTTGAAAGTAACCTGTCTGTCCTTAGCACAATTGGGACACTTATGGATCAAACTTTCCCTCTCGCTCTCTCTCTCTTTTTGTTCTCTCTCTCCCTTCCCCCATTTTTATAGGCCAACCAATCCTCTTTGCAATCCCACCTACCTTCTTTTACTTTCTAACTCACTAGTTTCTCAGGATAGTGATAATGATAATAATAGTGATAGTAGTAATAATAGTATTTGTCAAGCACTTACTATGTGTAAGCACTGTACCCCGTGGTGGGGTAGATACATTAAAATCAGATTTGACACAGTTCCTGTCCCACATGGAGCTCACGTTACAAGGGGGGACAAGTATGTTTAATCAACAGTTTATAGATAAGGACACTGAGGTCCAGAGAAGTTAAACAACTGGTTCAAAATCTCACAATAAGCAAGGGGTGGAACTAGGATTAGAACCTAGGTCTCCTATTGCTCAGTCAATCATATTTACTGAGCACTTTCTGGGAGCACTGTATTAAGTGTACTGTACAATATAACAATAAAGCAGGGAATGTGTCTGCCGACCCTAAGATCTTACTGCTATCGACCAGTCAATCAATCATACTTATTGAGCACTTACTGCACAGAGCACTGTACCAAGCACTTGGGAGAGTAGAATATAGCACAGTTAGTAGACACATTCTCTGCCACGGTGAGTTTACACTAGGCCAAGCTGATGGCATAAAAGTCAACTCGAAGGTAAGGGAAAAGAGGCAGAGAAGATAGAATGTTCTTTAGGGTGACAATATGATTTTCTCTGCTCCCACTTCCTGCTTACTCTGGGATTCATGGTCGAAGGGTTCTTTTTCTTGATGACAACTAGCAAAGGAAATGATCTATGGACACACTAGAACAAAGGCTAAAACCATGCCAAATCTATTATGAAAACTGGGATTCAATTGCAGAATACAGACTAGCATGGCACAATGCTATGAAGAAAGAAGTAGGCATTTTCAAGTAAAATATTCATAAGGAATGAGAGATCAAGAGGAAAAAAAAAGAACAAACACAATGGCGGGTGCTGCAAACATGGAGTAGGGGGCATTGGATTTGACCAAGAGGTCAATAGTGACCTTAGAGAGGGCAGTTTCTATGGTATGGAGGGGGTAGAAGCCAGATTTCAGAGGGTCGAGGAGAGAATTGGAGGAAGGGAAGTGAAGGCAGGGGTGAAGATAACTCACTCAAAGAGCTTGGAGAGCAATGGTAGGAGCAAAATGGGGTGATAACTGGAAGGTGCCATGGGGTCAAAGGAGAGATTTTTTAGAATAGGAAATACACAGGCACGTCCTCCTGCTCCTTTTCCTCCTCTCTCTGCCCTTATACTTCTTTTCTCATGCTTTTTCTTTCCCTTCTATTCCTTTCACTGACTCAGAAAGAGCTCTCAGAAAAGAAGGGGCTAGACTATCTCACTGCTGAATCCCTTGCCAACTCTGAAAATGTAAACCTCCCTAGAATCAAGTCAATCATTTAATCATTAGTATTTACAGAGCACTTGTTCTGTGCAGAATATTGTACTAGGCTCTGGGGTAGATATGAGCTAATCAGGTGGGATTCAATCCCTGTTCCACATGGGACTGATGAGAAAACTGAAGCACAGAGAATTTAAATGACTTGCCCCAGATCACCATGATATTTATTACTGGGGGTTTCCAGCTCTATATCCAGACAAAAGAACTCTCAGATTCAATTTAGGTGCACCTGAATCCCAGTTAGGATCTGCTGGGTCCTAAAGGCATCCATAGCTCCATGATATGGACATATGGTGTCCAGGAGAAGCAGCACGACAAAGAGGATAAAGCATGGGCCTGTGAGTCAGAAGGTCTTGGTTTCTAATCCCAGCACTGCCACCTGTCTGCTGCATGACCTTGGGCAAGTCACTTGACTTCTCTGTGCCTCAGTTATCTCATCTGAGAAAATGGGGATTGAGACTGTGAGCCCCACAGGGGACAGGGACTGTGTCCAACTTGATTCACTTGTATCCACTTCAGAGCTTAGTACAGGGCCTGGCACATAGTAAGCACTTAACAAATACCATCATTATTATATCTCTTGTTTTACTACCATATGTTTTGGTGCATCCTATTCACTGTTCCCCCGCACTCTCTCCCCCTCCCTAACAGCCATCTTTAACTGTTGGCTCTCCAAAGGCTTCTTCCCCACTGCTTTCAAACAGGCCTATGTATTCCCTATCCTAAAAAAACCCTCCCTCAATCCTACTGCTCCCCCCAGTTATCACCCCATTTCCCTCCTATATCATTCCTTTCCAAACTCCTTGAGCCAGTTGTCTACCACCCACTGTCTCAAATTCCTCTCCTCCAATTCTCTCCTTGACCCCCTCCAATATGGTTTTGTCTCCTTCATTCCACAGAAACCACCCTCTCAAAGATCACCAGTGATCTACTTCTTGCCAAATCCAATGGCCTCGCCTCCATCCTAATCCTCCTCGACCTCTGCCTTCGACGCTGCCTTCGACACTGAGGACCACACCCTTCTCCTAGAAATATCCAACTTTGGCTTCACTGACTTGGTCCACTCCTATTTCTCCTCTTATATCTCTGGCCATTTATTCTCAACCTTCTTCATGAGCTCCTCCTCTG
This sequence comes from Ornithorhynchus anatinus, assembly GCF_004115215.2. Classification (NCBI taxonomy): domain Eukaryota; kingdom Metazoa; phylum Chordata; class Mammalia; order Monotremata; family Ornithorhynchidae; genus Ornithorhynchus; species Ornithorhynchus anatinus. The sequence goes on along the minus strand of NC_041753.1, from coordinate 9,852,672 downwards.
CCTCCCACCCCTTAATTGTGGAGGTCCCTCAGGGATCACTTCTGAGTCCTCTTCTATTCTCCATCTACAACCATTCCCTTGGAGAACTCATCTGCTCCTACAGCTTCTACTACCACCTCTATGTGGATGATACCCAAATTTACAGCTCCAGTCCTGATCTCTCTCCCACTCTGCAATCTCACATTTCCTCTTGCCTTAAAGACATCTCTATTTGGATGTCCTCCCATCACCTCCCGTCCAAAACTGAACTCCTCATCTTCCCACCCAAACCCTGTCCTCCCTGTGATTTCCCCATCACTGTAGATGGTACCACCATCCTTCCTGTCTCACAAGTCCATAACCTTGGCATAATCCTTGACTCCTCTCTCTCATTCAACCCACATAATCAGTCCATCACTAAATCCTGTTGGTCCCACCTTCACAACATCGCAAAAATCCACGCTTTCCTCTCCATTCCAACTGCTACCATGTTAATACAATCACTCACCCTATCCTGCCTTGATTACTGCATCAGTCTCCTGCTGACCTCCCAGCCTTCTTGTTCTCCCCACTCCAGTCCGTACTTCACTCTGCTGCCCGGATCATTTCTTTACAAAAATGTCCAGGACATATCTCCCCACTCCTCAAAAAACTCCACTGGTTGCCCTTCCACCTCTCCATCAAACAAAAACTCTTCACCTTTGGCTTTAAAGTACTCCACCACCTTACCCGCTCCTACCTCAGCTCGCTATTCTCCTTGTACATCCCAGCCGGCACAGTCCACTCCTCTGGTGCTAACCTCACTATGCCTCTGTCTTGCCCGTCTTGTCGCCGACCCCTGGCCGACCCCTAAGTCCTACCTCTGGAATCGAACGCCCTTCCTCCTCAAATCTGACAATTACTCTCCCCACTTTTAAAGCCTTGCTGAAGTCGCATCTCCTTCAAGAGACTTTTCCAGACCAGCCTCCCGCTCCCCTGCCCCCCCACAGCTTTCCTCTTCTCCCACTCCCTTCTGTGTTGCCTTGACTTGCTCCTTTTGCTCTTCCCTCCTCTTAGCCCCACAGCAGTTACCAACATATCTGTAATTTATTTATTTGTATTGAGTCTGCCTCCCCCCTCTAGACTGTAAGCTCACTATGGGCAGGGAATGTGTCTGTTTATTGTTGTACTGTACTTTCTCAAGCACTTAGTACAATGATCTGCACGCATTAATATGATCAATTAATATGATTGAATGAATGAAGTCCCTTTACCCCTCTTGCTGCCACCATTCAATGGCTGATGCCTAGTCATCTCCCCAGATGCAGAGTGGTCATCTGGGACTAACTGCATGAATTCAGGATTTGTGTCTCCTTAACACTAGGAACATCTCCCACAGCCTCTATAGTAGGCAGACACCGAGATCTGAAATCTCTAAAATATCAAATATATTTGTAATAAGGCAACAACTAAGACAAATCCAAGTTATATCACTTTCCCTGGATCTGAGACTTACTACTGAGACTTATCCCTCCAGGGCTCTCTGTACTTCCCTACTTCCCTTCTTTGATTGGGACTCAGAAGTAGTGGGTTCTAATCCTGGTTCTGCCACTTTTCAGCTGTGTGACTTTGGGCAAGTCACTTAACTTCTCTGTGCCTCAGTTACCTCATCTATAACATGGGGATTAAGACTGTGAGCCCCATGTGGGACAACCTGATTACCTTGTATCTACCCCACAGATTAGAACAGTGCTTGGCACATAGTAAGCACTTAACTTCCCTGTAGGCATCCTGGGGTTCACATTCTTCTTGCTCTCCTAAATGCGGGATCCAATGGAATTGGTCATCACAGTCATGCAGCAGGCAGGTTGGAAGGGCTGGATTAGAACCCAGTTTCTCTGATTTCAAGGCCCGTGTTCTTTCTACTAGGCCGTGCTGCTTCTCTAGAACTAATAGACACAATCCCTGCCCTCAAGGAGCTTACAATTTAGCAGGTGGTAATCTGTGACTATGGGGGCAGCATCAATAAAATCTATGTCTTAGCCCAAAGCAATGATCTGATGGGACAACACACTCCCTCTTGGTCTTCTGAACCTCCTCATGATTCTTCTGTATCTAATCATGATATACTGTAACATTGCTGCACGGATCCTCTTGATGCGCTACTCACCCCCCAAATTCTCCACTGGTTTACTGGGTCCCTCCTTGTTATACAAACACCCCTCACAGTTGGTTTCAAGGCAACCCATCAATTCACCTTCCCTTATCATTCTACTCTCTTCAACCACTATTGCCAAACTTGCTATCTTTGTTCCCCGAAACTAACTTGCTCTCCCTTCTCCCTCCCCCCACCAAATTCCACAGTCCACAGCCCTCCCCATAACCCGAGCCTTCTGGATATCCCATCTTTCCCATCAAATCTTCCCAAATTAACTCCCAATTTCCCAAGTTGTTTAAATCCATCAGTCACTTTCAGCATTAATGTACTTGTTCAGACCCAACCTCCACACTGCTTGATTGGACATTCCATTGTTATGCTCATTAATATATCTGAAAATATTTTCACGTCTATATCCCCCATTAGAGCTGAATTTCCTTGTGAGCAGCAAATGTGTCACTTATCATAGTTTATTAGTGCTTAATAAATGCAAACACTACCATTACTGCTACTTCTACTGTTACCAATCCTAGCTCAGGCACTTGGGCAAGGGTAACCTTGGAGATTTCCTGGTCTGAGTGTCAGAATCAATTAATGATCAGTGACTCACCCATCCATACACCTGTGTGCATGCACACACACACACACGCACACACACACACACACACAAATCAACCCCTGAGGGAGGGGAGCAATGAGAAAAATGGCTGATAAATTCTGCCTCAGCCTTGTTCTGACAGTCTGGCTGCCCGCTAATGGCCATCTCAGCTGGCAGAAGCAAGGGATACAGGTGAGTAGGAGAAAGCCATCTCTCTGTCAGTGAGGTCCCGGGTTTGGACTTACCATCCAATAGGGAAATTCTGACTTTTATTGTAGCTCAGAGGTGTCTCTCAGATCTCTCCCATTTCTCTGGTCCCATCAGAAGTCATTTTGACATTGGATGGAATCATTTCCTCTCTGCAGTGGCAGAAAAGAATCAATTTTAATCTTGTGAGAAGGCAGAGAGCTGTATGTGGGTTGCCTAGAGGCTCTAAGATAGAGGTTGGCAGGCAGTATTGGGACAGAGAGACGTGTCTTCACAGTAGTATGTGCCTCTGGGTTGATACCCAAATCTATGTTTCTGCCCCTGATCTCTCTCCCTCTCTGCAGTCTCGCATTTCCTCCTACCTTCAAGACATCTCTACTTGGAAGTCTTCCTGTCACCTTAAGCTGAATATGTCTAAAATAGAACTTCTTATCTTACCACCCAAACCCTGTCCTCCCCCCTGACTTTGCCATCACTATAAATGGCACCACCATCCTTCCTGTCTCACAAGCCTGTCACCTTGGTGTTAACCTCAACTCCTGTCTCATTCAGCCCATATTTTCAATCCATCACTAAATCGTATGGATGCCACCTTCACATCACAAAAATCCACCCTTTCCTCTCCATCCAAACTGCTACCACATTAATAAAAACTCACTCTATCTAGCCTGTATTATTGCATCATCCTCTTGCTGACCTCCCAGCCTCCTATCTCTCCCCACTCCACTCCATACTTCATTCCACTGCCCAGATCATTTTTCTACAAAAACAGTCAGGATACGTCTCCCCACTTCTCAAAAAACTCCATTGTCTATCCACCTCCACATCAAACACTTCTCACCACTTCCTTCAAAGCAGTCAATCACTTGCCCTCTCCTACCTCATCTCATTACTCTCCCACTGCAACCCAGGCAGCACACTTCGCTCCTCTAATGCTAACCTTCTCACTGTGCCTCAGTCTCATCAGTTTCATTGTTGACCCCTTGCACTCATCCTGCCTCTGGCCGGGAACACCCTCCCTCCTCAAATCTGCCAGACAATTACTCTCCCCACTTTCAAAGCCTTATTGGAAGCACATTTCCTCCAAGAGGCCTTCCCTAACTGAATCCCCCTTTCCTCTTTTCCCATTCCCTCCTGTGCCACCATGACTTGCTGCCTTTGTATTTACCCCTCCAACCAAGCCTCACAGCACTTACGTACATATCTCTAATTTATTTATATCAATGTCTGTTCCCCCTCACCCCCTGCCCACCCTAGATTGTGAGCTCGTTGTGGCCAGGGAATATGTCAGTTTATTGTTGTACTGTACTTCTTCAAATACCTAATATAGTGCTCTGCACACAGTAAGTGCTCAATAAATACGAATGAATGAATGAATGAACAAAACTGGAATAAAATCCATCAACTGGAATTAAAGATTAGGGCTCAGAATTTAAGGTGAAAACTATAAGACCTCCATTGTGGTATTTGGTAAGCACTTACTATGTGCCAAGCACTAAGTGCTGGGGTAGCTACAAGAAGAGAAGCAGCGTGGCTCAGTGGAAAGAACATGGGCTTGGGAGTCAGAGGTCATGGGTTCTAATCCCAGCTCTGCCGCTTGTCAGCTGTGTGACTGGGGAAAGTCACTCTTTCAAAATGAACTTTTTATGATTTCCAAGAAAGTTGTGGAGAGAGCCACATCCTCCCGCGGTCCTGGAATGCCATTAGAGAAGCAGCGTGGCTCAGTAGAAAGAGCCCGGGCTTTGGAGTCGGAGGTCGTGGGTTCGAATGCCGGCTCTGCCACTTGTCAGCTGTGTGACTGTGGGCAAGTCACTTAACTTCTCTGTGCCTCAGTTACCCCATCTGTAAAATGGGGATTAAGACTGTGAGCCCCACGTGGGACAACCTGATTCCCCTGTGTCTACCCCAGCGCTTAGAACAGTGCTCTGTACATAGTAAGCGCTTAACAAATACCAACATCATCAACATCATCATCTTTGACTCGGCTCTCTCGTTCACCCCACACATCCAATCAGTTACCAAAACCTGCCGGTCTCACCTTTATAATATCGCCAAGATCCACCCTTTCCTCTCCACCCAAACGGCTACCTTACTGCTACAGGCTCTCATAATATCCCAGCTAGATTACTGTGTCGGCCTTCTCTCTGATCTCCCTTCCTCCTCTCTCTCCCCGCTCCAGTCTATTCTTCGCTTCACTGCCCGGCTTGTCTTCCTGCAGGAACACTCTGGGGATGTCACTCCCCTTCTTAAAAGCCCCCAGTGGTTGCCTATCGACCTCCGCACAAAACAAAAACTTCTCACTTTAGGCTTCAAGGCTCTCCATCACCTTGCCCCTTCCTACCTCTCCTCCCTTCTCTCTTTCTACTGCCCACCCCCCATGCTCCGCTCCTCTGCCACCCACCTCCTCACTGTCCCCCATTCTCGCCTATCCTGCCGTCGACCCCTGGGCCACATCCTCCCGCGGTCCTGGAATGTCCTCCCTCCTCACCTCTGCCAAACTAATTATCTTCCCCTCTTCAAAACCCTATTTAAAGCTCACCTCCTCCAAGAGGCCTTCCCAGACTGAGCTCCCCTTTTCCCTCTGCTCCCTCTACCTCCCCCCCTTCACCTCTCTGCAGCTAAACCCTCTTCTCCCCCCTTTCCCTCTGCTCCTCCCCCTCTCCCGTCCCATCCCCTCAGCACTGTACTCGTCCGCTCAACTGTATATATCTTCATTACCCTATTTATTTTGTTAATGAGATGTACATCACCCTGATTCTATTTATTTGCTATTGTTTTAATGAGATGTTTTCCCCCTTGATTCTATTTATTGCCATTGTTCTTGTCTATCTGTCTCCCCCGATTAGACTGTAAGCCCGTCAAAGGGCAGGAACTGTCTCTATCTGTTACTGATTTGTACATTCCAAGCTCTTAGTACAGTGCTCTGCACATAGTAAGTGCACAATAGATACTATTGAATGAATGAATTCAAAGGCCCTCTTCTTTTGATTTTAGGTTTTGTTTTCAATTTGATTCAGAAATCAGGACTTTCCATTGTAAAAGTTTCTTGGAAGTTTTCTGGAACTGGAAGTTCTTTGCTTCTTGTTTTTTCTACAGCAATTGGTAAAAAAAATAGGTTGAATGGCAAAATCATGGGGCAGCATGGCCTAGTGGAAAGAGCATAAGCCTGGGAGTCAGAGGACCTGGTTCTAATCTTGGCTCTGCCGATTGCCTGCTGGGTGACCTTGGCCCTTCCCTGCCTCGGTTTCCTCATCTGTAATATGGGGATTCAATACCTCTCCTCCCTCCTACCTAGACTGTGAAGCCCAAGTGGCACAAGGACCATGTTCAACATGTTTAATGTCTATCTACCCAAGCCCTCGACATATAGTATGAAGTCTATTGTACCCTCCCAAATACTTAGTAGACTAGCTATCAGCCATACTTTCAAAACAAAAAAAAAAATCTCAAACACACTTTAAGGAAGAATGTAAACCATACCATATTACAAATCTTGAGCTCTCACTTGAGTAGTAGTAGTTCCCAAAGAAGTTTCCCTGCATCTGGCTGCCAGAGGTTTCCAGCTTAATGGAGGTAAAGATGGAAGGTTTTCCATTTCCCAGAAACCAAATGCAAGAAAAGGAAGCAACCTGATGCTTACTTCTCAGTGGCAACTTTCTTAACATTGCTGCTATGGTGGAGTTTAGTTCGACCAAGGGCTTCTTCAGTGAAGTGGAAATACAATGGTAGGGAACATGAGTTTGCAAGAGGCAAAACACACCCTGCCAGCCAGCAATCTTTCAAGTTTCTGGAAGAGGACACGCCTTGGTCGGGCTGAGATTGGAAAGAAAAGGAATGGAGGGAGAGAATATGGAAGGGCATATCTGAGAATTCAGATGTCTTCAAGAGGGCTAAGCTTGTCGGCAGGGTTCCAGTCGTACCTCATGCATCATGGCAAAAACCTCTTCCTATTTATGGACAAGTGAATTATGTGGTCAGAGCCTTCCTTGTTGTGAATGCATAATAAGTGACCAAATATTCTTTGAAAGGTCATTTCCCTTGTAGAGGATAAAAGAGGAGTAAATGCCAGCTCTCCCCAAACTGCCTTGATTGGGGCTAGAACCAGTGTAGCCCAGGTTCCCCTTTGGCCTTGTGCAACAAAAGTTGATAGTCTGGATTGGTTACTCTGAAGCCAAGAAACCTTGGGGAGATGCCTGTGAAATGACGACGGGGAATCCTGTGGGATGAGGTGCCGGAACAACCACACCTCCCTGCCAGGAGCCTCAGGGTTGAGGGTCTCTGGGGCTCTCTGTCCATTGCCGGGATGCCATCCCCACCCCGACCACTGAACTGATATTGTTCTACTTGAAATCCGTCAAAATCACAGAGAGGTGATCGAAAAAGTGGTAGTCAGCTGGCTTCTTGGGTCCTTCACTCGGTGATATCACCAGTCTGCTTTGCTCAAATGTTCCAGGTTCCCTCTCTTAGCAAGTCCCGCAGAGCCGCTAATAGTTGATGGAACTGAGAGGTGCTGGCCAGAAAACAGTTTTCCTTTGAGAAGCAGCGTGGCTCATTGGTCAACTCATGGGCCTAGGAGACAGAGGATCTGGATGCTAAACCCGGCTCTACCACTTCCCTGCTGTGTGTACTTAGGCATGTCGGTTCACTTCTCTGTGCCTCAGTAACTGTAAAATAGGAATTCCATACCAGTTCTGATGATGATGGTATTTGGTGAGGCACTGTACTAAGTGCTGTGGTGAATACAAGCAAACTGGGTTGGACACATTTCGCTCTCATGGGGCTCACAGTCTCAATCCCCATTTTACAAATGATGTAACTGAGTCCCAGAGAAGTGAAGTGCCTTGCCCAAGGTCACATAGTGGAAAAATGACAGAGCCAGGAGAAGAACCTATGACCTCCTGACTTCCAGGCCCATGCTGTATACACTACACCATGTTTTGCCTCCTTCTTGATTGGGAGCCCCATGTGGGACAAGTCTCATCTGGACTGATTAACTTGTATCTACCCCAGCGCTTAGAACAGTGCTTGACACATAGTAAATGCTTAACAAATACCATTTAAAAAATAATGATAACTTAAGGAAAGTGTGGGGTCATGAGTCCACCATGTACAGAGGCTGCTGGCTGCCATGACTGGGATTCAAGCCCTACGTGTACATACTCCTAGTTTCTCAATTGACTCTTTCCCAAGAAAACTCTGTAAGAATTCTGCTTTGCTTCTGCCCCACCCCCAAGGAACTTCTTTTGGGTTTTGTTCTGTTTGCCTTTTAGTGAGAAAACAAACAATACTATATTAATGTAAGGAGAACAGCTCTAATCGATTTATCATCCTCTTCACAGCAAAATAATAACCTGAAGAAATTTAGAGGTCCAAGATTAGAGTTTGAAAACACTGAGGTTTAACATTATCTCAACAATGCACTGTTTAAGAAACTTACGTACAATTTTGAATGACAAACCAGGAGTAAACAAATGAACACATTCTGCTGTATTGAAATATGTTACCCTTCCCCTCCTCAAGCTTGTCCTTTGGGACAGAGAGGTGAACCCCACCTGGTCTCCATCCAGAGCCCCATGTATAGAGCCTTTGCTGCCTTGGGGCATCCCTAGCCTTATCCTAACATGGAGCCCTGCCCAAAGGTGGTTCTTCCTCATTTTTCCAAGCCACCGTCTGGGTTGAGCTCTGCTGAAGTGAGAGGGGAGGAATTCAAGCTGCCTTATTTCCCCCTTCCCGCTCCTGTGGTCCAAAGTGGCCCCATAGCGCAGAGAGAGGGCTCCCTAATGCCTTGATATCTTGGGGGTGCCCCCTCCCCAGAACACATGCTCCTAAGATAGCGGATCAGGCCATGAGGCAGAGATCAACAGATCATTGGAGAAGGGACTAAGAGTGATGAACGGAGACCATTGGAGAACATGGGATGCCAACTTCATGCTCAACCACCAATGTTAGGCCTCAGAACCTGACAGCACAGGGACTAATGACAGTTCTCTTCTGTGAGATCATCTTTGGGAGGGACAAGGGGAGCTGTCTGTGTAAGCCAGGGCTAGGCTTATGCAAAGGAATGTTAACCCCCACCCTCCAAGCGGCCCTTGCTCAGTATGTAGATCACTTAGCCTGCGGACCGGTTTGTCCACGGTTTGCTTTGTGATAGACCAGCAGTCATGTGCTAATCCCTCCCGGGAGGAAGTGGGATTAATGGTGCCTGATTTGGAGCAAGTTGTGGTGTTTGTCTTCTCTACACTACATCTCACCAAGAGTGGTAGCAAAATAGAATGAAGAAAAATAAATACACACTAAGGATTTAGGAGAGGGCTCAACAAAATATGACTCTGCTAACATAACACCAAATCCAGAGGCTGGTCTCATCGACTTCTTTGAAACCCTCTTCTATGGCTTCTACAGAACCAGTCATAGACCATCAGAGGCCTCCCATAGTAACACCAATGAGCTAAGTCTGGGCATATCCCTTATTCAAAATCTCTGCCTAACAAACATCTTCACACGTTTTCCATTTGATACATTTTAAAGAGAGAAATAAGAAAGAAAAAATGTCTAACTACAAAAAACTATGTGGTAGTTCTAATTAGACTTCTTTTCTAATAATGATAATAATAATAATGGTATTTGTTAAGTGCTTACTATGTGCCAAGCACTGTTCTAATTGCTGGGGTAGATACAAGGTAATGAGGTTGTCCCACGTGGGGCTCACAGTCTTCATCCCCATTTTAGAGATGAGGTCACTGAGGCACAGATAGGTGACTTGCCCAAAGTCACACAGCTAACCAGCAGCAGAGCCGGGATTAGAAACCTTGACTGCTGACTCCCAAGCCCGTGCTCTTTCTACTGAGCCACGCTGCTTCTATGTATCACACTAATGAAAAGCACATATTTCTACAAGTTGAACCTGCCGCATAGCTCTGACTTGAACAAGTGCACTGTGGGTACTCAGATACATAATTTTCATTTAGAGGAGAATTGCATCAGTCATTTACCAAATAAATGTTTACTCACAGGAAGGGTGCTATATAAATTGATATGGTATGCAAAACTGGGAGACTTCACAGTATAGCACCCAACTGGGTAGAGATGACTGGGCAAGAGAAGCAGCGTGGCTCAGTGGAAAGAGCATGGGCTTTGGAGTCAGAGGTCATGAGTTCGAATCCCAGCTCTGCCACTTGTCAGCTGTGTGACTGTGGGCAAGTCACTTAACTTCTCTGGGCCTCAGTTACCTCATCTGTAAAATGGGGATTAAGACTGTGAGCCCCACGTGGGACAACCTGATTCCCCCGTGTCTCCCCCAGCGCTTAGAACAGTGCTCTGCACATAGTAAGCGCTTAACAAATACCAACATTATTATTATTATTATTATTATTAAGATCTGCTCAACACGACCAAGATAAATATTAATTCATTCAATAGTATTTTTTGAGCACTTACTATGTGCAGAGCACTGTACTAAGTGATTGGAATGTCCAATTTGGCATCAGATAGAAACAATCCCTGCCCAGTGATGGGCTCACAGTCTAAACGGTGGAGACAGACAGCAAAGCAAAACAGAACAAAACAAAAACAAGACAACATTATCAAGGTAAATAGAATCAAGGGAATGTACACCTCATTAAAAAAATAAATAGGGTAATAAATAATACATGCAAATGAGCACAGTGCTGAGGGGAGGGGAAGGGGAGGAACAGAGGGTTGGGGAGGAGAGGGAGAGCAGAGGTAAAGGGGGGCCTCAGTCTGAGAAGGCCTCTTGGAGGAGGTGAGCTCTCAGTAGGGCTTTGAAGAGGGGAAGAGGGTTAGTATGGCAGACGTGTGGAAGGAGGGCATTCCAGGACAGTGGTAGGACGTGGGCCAGGGGCCGACAGTGGTATAAGTGTGAACGGGGGACAGTGAGGAGGTGAGCGGCAGAGGAGCAGAGTGTACGGGGTGGGCAGTAGAAAGAGAGAAGGGAGGTGATGGAGAGCTTTGAAGCCAAGAGTGAGGAGTTTTTGTTTTGTGCGGAGGTTGATAGGCAACCACTGGAGGTTTTTAAGGAGAGGCGTGATATGCCCAGAGCGTTTCTGTAGGAAGATGTTCCGGGCAGCGGAATGAAGAATAGACTGGAGTGGGGTGAGACAAGAGGAAGGGAGATCAGAGAGAAGGCTGACACAATAATCCAGTCGGGATATTATGAGAGCTTGTACCAGCATGATAGCCGTTTGGATGGAGAGGAAAGGGAGGATCTTGGCAATATTGTATAGGTGAGACCGGCAGGCATTGGTGACAGATTGGATGTGTGAGGTGAATGAGAGAGCTGAGTCAAGGATGACACCAAGGTTGTGGGCTTGAGAGATGGGAAGGATGGTCGTACCATCCACAGTGACAGGGAAGTCAGGAAGAGGACAGGGTTTGGGAGGGAAGATAAGGAGCTCAGTGTTGGACATATTGAGTTTTAGGTGGCGGGCAGACATCCAGGTGGAGATGTCCTGGAGGCAGGAGGAGATACCCGTAGCCTAACTTTTCCCCTCACCTAACCTTTTCCCCTAGCCTAACCTTTTCCCCTAGTGTAACCTTTTCACCTGGCCTAATCTTTTCCCCTGGCCTAAGCTTTACCCCTGCCTAACATTTTTCCATATCTTAACCTTTTCCCCTAGCCTAACATTTTCCCTAGCCTAACCGTTTCCCCAACCTAATCTTATCCCATTGCCTAAGCATTTCCCATAGCCTAAACCTTTCCCGTGGCCTAATATTTTACCCTGGCCTAACTCTTTCCCCTCTCCTAACCTTTTCCCCTAGCCTAATCATCTCCCCGAGACTAACCTTTCCCCCTAGCCTAACCTTATCCCTAGCCTAACCTTTTCCCTTAGCCTTTTTTCTCCTGGCCTAACCTCTTCCCCCGGCCTAACCTCTTCCCCTGGCCTAACCTTTTCCCCTGGCCTAACCTTTTCACCGGCCTAACCTTTTCACTGGCCTAACCTTTTCACCAGCCTAACCTTTTCCCCTGTCCTAACCTTTTCCCCTGGCCTAACCTTTTCCCTTGGACTAACCTTTTCCCCTAACTTAACTTTTTATCGTAGCCTAACCTTTTATCTTAGCCTAACCCTTTCCCCTAGCCCAGGCTTTTCCCCTAACCTAACCATTACACCTAGCCTAACCTGCTTTACCCCTAACCTAACCTTTATACCTAGCCTAACCTTTTCCCAAAGGCTTACCTTCCCCCCTGGCCTAACCTTTCCCCCTGGCCTAACCTTTTCCCCTAGCATCAGCTATTCCCTGACTTTAAACCTTTCCCATGGCCTGACCTTTTCCCCTAGCCTAACCTTTCCCCTAACATAAACTTTACACCCTGCCTAATCTTTTCCCATAGCCGAACCTTTCCCCTGACCTAACCTTTTGCCCTAGCCTATCATTTTCCCTGATGTAACATTTTCCCCTGCCCTAAACTTTTCCCCTGCCCTAAATTTTTCCCTGGCCTAAGCTTTTCCCCAGCCTAAAGATTTCCCCTAGCCTAACCTTCTCCCTGGCTTTTTTCCCCTAGCCTAATCTTTTCCCCTAGCCTAACCTTTTACCCTAGCCCAAGCTTTTCCCTAACCATAACTTTACACCTAACCTAACCTGCCTGGCCCTGAACCCTTCTCGTTCCAGGTTTGCCCCCCCCCGGCTTTTGCCTTCCCAGCCTGGCCCCCCACCTTTGCCTTCCAGGCCTGGCCCCGAACCCTTCTCGTTCGAGTTTGGGGCCCCCCACTCCTTTGTCTTTCCGGCCTGGGGCCCAACCTTTCTCCTTCCAGGTTGGGCCCCCCCCCGCCGTTGCCTTGCAGGTTGGACCCCCCTGACTTGGCCTTCCAGACCTGGCCATTAACCTTTCTCGTTCCAGGTTGGGCCCCCACACTTTTGCTTTCCAGGCTGGCCCCAAACATTTCCCTTCCCAGGTTTGGCCCACCAACCTTTGCCTTCCAGGTTTGGCTCCAAGCCCTTCTCATTCCAGGTTTGGCAAACCCCACCTTTGCATTCCAGGTCTAGCCTTGAACCCTTCTCATTCCAGGTTTGGCTCCACTCCAATTTTGCCTTCCTGGCCTGGCCCCCCCGCCTTTGCTTTCCAGGCCTGACCCTGGAGCCTTCTCATCCTAGCTTGGCCCCCCCCCCCCCCCGCCTTCGCCTTGCAGGTTGGGCCACCCCGCCTTTGCTTTCCAGGTTGTCCCCCACCCCCCCAGCCTTGGCCTTCCAGGCCTCGCCCCAAACCCTTCTCCTTCCAGGTTGGGCTCCTCCGCCTTTGTGTTCCCAGCCTGGACCCTCGCCTTTGCCTTCTAAGCCTGGCCTCTAACACTTCTCGTTCCAGGTTGGCTCCCCGCCCCCGCCTTTGCCTTCCAGGTTTGGCCCCAAACCCTTCTCGTTCCATGTTGCCCGCCCCCCCCATGCCCCTGCCCCAACCACTGCTTTCCAGGCCTGGCCCTGAAGGCCTTCGTATTCCAGGTTTGCCTCCCCCAACTTTGCCTTCCTGGCCTGGCCCCGAAGCTTCTCGTTCCAGGTTAGGTCCCCCCGCCTTTGCCTTCCCGGCCTGGCACCAAAGCTTTCGTGATGCAGGCTTACTCCATCCACCCCTCCTTTGCCTTCCCAGCCTGACCCGAAGCCTTCTCATTCCAGGTTTGGCCCCCAGGCCTTTGCCTCCAGGCCTGGCCACCAACCCTTCTCTTTCCAGGTTTGGTCCCCCTGCACTTTCTTTATAGGCCTGGCCCCGAACCCTTCTCGTTTGGGGATGCTCCCCCGCCCCCACAGCCTTGACCTTCCAGGTTGGGCCACCCCACCTTTGCTTTCCAGGTTTGGCCCCCCTACCCTTGCCTTCCAGGCCTGTCCCCGAACCCTTCTCATTCCAGGTTGGGCCCACCCGCCTGTGCCTTCTAGGTTGCACTCCCCCACCCTTTCCTTCCAGGCCTGGCCCCGAACCCTTCTCGTTCCAAGTTGGGCCCCCCCCAGCCTTTGCCTTCCCGACGTGGCCCCGAAGCCTTCTCATTCCAGATTGGGCTCCCCCACCCCTGCCTTTACCTTCCCGGCCAGGCCGGGAAACCCTTCTCATCTCATTTTGGAACTCCCAGCCTTTGCCTTCCAGATTTCCCTACCCAACCTTTGCCTTGCAGGTTTGATCCCCAATCCTTTTCGTTCCAGTTTGGGCCCCCCAGCCTTACCTTTTAGATTTGGCCCGAACCCTTTTGGTTCCAGTTTGGGACCCCCTGCTTATACGTTCCAGGCCTGGCCCTGAACACTTCTCATTCCATTTTAGGACCCCCAGCCTTTGCCTTCCAAATTTACCTCCTCACCCTTTGCCTTGAAGGCCTGACCCTGAACACTTTTAGTTCCAGTTTTGCTCCTCCAGTCTTTGCCTTGCAGATTTGGCCCCGAACCCTTTTCGTTCCAGTTTTGCCCTCCAAGCCTTTGTCTTGCAGGTTTGGCCCCAAACCATTTTCGGGCCATTATGGCACCCCTAGCCTTTTCCTTGCACGTTTGGCCCTACAACGCTTTCCATTGCAGTTTGAGTCCCCCAGCCTTTGTCTTGCAGGTTTGGCCACAAGCCCTTTTTGTTTCTGTTTTGGCCCCCCAGCGTTTGCCTTGCAGGTTTGGCCCTGAACCCTTCTCGTTCCATATTAAGACCCCCTGCTTTTGCCTTCCAGGACTGGCGCTGAATCCTTCTTATTTCATTTTGGGCCCACTAGTATTTGCATTGCAGGCCGGGCCCCGAACCCTTCTCATTCCAGTTTGTGTCCCCCCACCTCTGCCTTCCAGATTTGCCACCCGATCCTTTGCCTTGCAGGCCTGGCCCCGAACCCTTTTTTTCCAGTTTGGGTCCCCCACTTTTTGCCTTCCTGTTTTGTCCCACCGCCCCCCAGCCTTTGTCTTGCAGGTTCGGCCATGGCCCCTTTTTATTCCACCTCTGCTCTTCAACCTTTGCCTTGCAGGTTTGGTCCCAAACCTTTTTTGTTCCAGTTTGGACCAGTTTGAGGTTACGGGTGTTTCGGGAGGGAGGATGGGGGTGCTATCACCTGATATTCAGATTGAGAAGAAGGGTGGCAAAGTGGAAAGGGCATGGGCCTGGAAGTTAGAGGACCTGGGTTCTAATCACGGCTCTGCCAGCTGTCTGCTATGTGACCTTGGAAAAGTCACTTAACTTCTCTGTGCCTCAGTGTCCTCATCTGCAAAATGGGGATTTAGACTGTGAGCCCTTGTGGGACAGGCAGAAACTGTGTCCAACAGGATTATCTTGTATTGGCCCCAGTGCTTAGAATCGGATCAATGTATTTATTGAGCTGCTGAGTGCTGCTGGCGAAAGTATAAGCACCAGGCCAACCTTGCTCACTTTAAATTTATCCTTTCTTGCCCTCTCCTTTGCCTGGCAAAAATATTTTTCTTCCCTCATTGACGCCCATGCCCATCATCCCCACCAACTGTTCCAGACTTTTAACTCCCTCCTCAGGCCTCTGTTCCTCCCCCTCCACCATCCCTCACCCCCAACCATCTGGCCATCTACTTCATTACGAAAATTAACACCATCAGGTCTGAGGTTCCCAAGTCACCCTCCCCCTTCTCCATCCTCCCCGCTCTCAACCTGAGCCCATTATTGGACAGGGATAGTCTGTCTGTTGCCAAATTGTACATTCCAAGTACTTAGTACAGTGTTCTGCACATAGTAGGTGCTCAATAAATATGATAGAATGAATGAATGAATGAACCCTTACCCCTACTTTCCCATCCTTCCCAGCAGTATCCTCAGAGGAGATCTCCTCCCTTCTCGCAAGTGCCACCCCCTCCACCTGTGCTTCGGACCCTATTCCCACTCACCCTATCACCCCTTTCCTCCTCCCCTCCTTAACTTCCATCTTTAACCACTCACTGTCCTACGGCTTCTTTCCCTCTGCTTCAAACATGCCCATGTCTACTCCATCCTAAAAAACCCCTCTCTTGACCCCAATTCGCCTTCCAGTTATCGCCCTATACCCCTCCTGCCCTTCCTTTCCAAACTCCTAGAGCAAGTTGTCTACACTCGCTGCCTTGAATTCCTTAACTCCAACTCTCTCTTGGACCCTGGCTTCTGGCTTCTGTCTCCTCCACTCCACCGAAACTGCCCTCTCAAAGGTCACCAATGACCTCCTCCTTGCCAAATCCAATGCCTCCTACTCTACCCTAATTCTCCTCGACCTCTCAGCTGCCTTTGACACTGTCGACCATCCCCTACTCCTCCACACTTTATCTAACCCTGACTTCACAGACTCTGTCATCTCCTGGTTCTCCTCTTATCTTTCTGGGTGTTCATTCCCGGTCTCCTTTCTGGGTTCCTCCTCCCCCTCCCAACCACTGACTGTTGGGGTTCCTCAAGGGTCAGTTCTTGGCCCTCTTCTGTTCTCCATATATACTCACTCCCTTGGTGAACTCATTTGCTTCCATGGCTTCAACTAACATCTCTACGCAGATGACAGCCAAATCTACATCTCCTCCCCTCTTCTCTCCCCCTCCCTCCAGGCTCATATTTCCTCCTGCCTTCAGGACATCTCCACCTTGATGTCTGCCCTGCCACCTAAAACTCAAGATGTCCAAGACTGAGCTCCTTATCTTCCCTCCTAAACCCTGTCCTCTCCTTGACTTCCCTGTCATATGGATGGCCCGACCATCCTTCCCATCTCACAGGCCCACAACCTTGCTGTCATCCTTGACTCTGCTCTCTCATTCACCCCACACATCCAATCCGTCATCAATACCTGCCGGTCTCACCTTCGCAATATCGCCAAGATCTGCCCTTTCCTCTCCATCCAAACTGCTACCTTGCTGGTACAAGCTCTCATCATATCCCGTATCCCAACAGGATTATTGTGTCAGCCTCCTCTCTGATCTCCCTTCCTCCTGTCTGTCCCCACTCCAGTCTATTCTTCATTCTGCTGCCTGAATCATCTTCTCACAGAAATGCTCTGGGCATGTCACCCAGTTTGGGGTCCTCAAAAACCTCCAGTGGTGGCTTATCAACCTCTGCCTGAAACAGAAACTCTTCACTCTTGACTTCAAAGCTCTCCATCACCTTGCCCCCTCCTACCTCACCTCCCTTCTCTCCTTCTACAGGCCACCCCATACATTCTGCTTCTCTGCCTCACCTCCTCATGGTCCCTTGTTTGTGCCTGTCCCACTGTCGACTCCTGGTCTACGTCCTACTGCTGACCTGGAATTCCCTCCCTCCTCACATCCACCAAACTAGCTCCCTTGCCCTCTTCAAAGCCCTACTGAGAGCTCACCTCCTCCAGGAGGCCTTCCCAGACTGAGCCCTCCTTTCCTTCTGCTCCTCCTCCCCTTCCCATACCCCCTTCTCCTGGCCTCTGATCTTCCCCCTTCCCCTCCCCACAGCACTGTGTGTGTTTGTACATATCATTTATTACTCTATTTATTTTGTTAATGATGTGTATATATCCATGATTCTATTTATCTTGATATTTACGCCAGACTACTTGTTTTGTTTTGTTTTTTTCTGTTTCGTTTTGTTGTCTGTCTCCCCATTTAGACTTTGAACCTGGTGTTGGACAGGGATTGCCTCTATCTGTTGCCAAATTGTACATTCCAAGTGCTTAGGACAGTGCTCTGCACATAGTAAGAGCTCAATAAATACAATTGAATGAATGAATGAATGAATGGTGGCCAACACACTACCAGGTGCTGGGGTAGATACAGAATCATTAGATCAGGCCCAGTCTCTGCCTACCTGGGCCACACAGACTACAGGAGTGGGACAACAAGTTACAGATCCCTTGTTTACCTCCCAAGATTACAGATGAGTAAACTGAGATACAGAGAAAGTAGGTGATATGACCAAGCTCACCCAGCTGGCAGGTGGTGGTGCCAGGTTTAGAACCCGGGTCCCGTAAATCCCAGACCCATGCTCTCTCTTCTCAGCCTTGCCTTTGTGTTTGAAGAAGATGTTGCCAATTAAACGGGCTCTTTCAATGACACCCACAGATGGACTCTTCCATTGAGTGCCTCCTCTAGATTATAAGGTCCTTGAAAGCAGGGACTATATCTAGGAACTATTGTATCATACTCTCCCAACTGCTTAGGATAATACTCTGCTTAGAGTAATCCATCAGTGGTATTTGTTGAGAATTTACTGTGTGCAGAGCACTCTACTAAGTGCTTGGGAGAGGAAAATACAACAGTCTAAAGGGGAGACAGACATTAATATAAATCCCTCTAGACTGTAAGCTTGTTCTGGGCAGGGAACTTGTCAACCAACTCTCCCAAGTGCTTAGTACAGTTATCTCCACACAGTAAGCACTCAATAAATACCATCGATTGATTGATTGATAAATAATTTATGGCTATGTACATAACCTCTGTGGGGCTGAGGGTAGTGTTAATCCCGAATGCCCAAAGAGCACATATCCAAGTGCATAGATGATGCAGAGGGGACAGGTAGTCAAGTAAAGGAAGACTTCTTGGAGATGTGTCCTTAATAAGGTTTTGTAAGTGGGTAGAGTGGTGGTCTGGTGTATATGTGTGGGGGCAGGGGTGGAAGTGGGGGGTACCAGGCTAGAGGGAGGATGTGAGAAAGGGGTCAGCGGTGATATTTGCAAGATTGGGACACACTGAGCAAGCTGGCACTAAAGGAGTGAAGTGTGCAGTCTGGGCTGAGATCAATTAGGTAAAGCAGGAAGGGGCAAGCTGACAGTGCTTAAGCTGATGGTAAGGAGTTTCTTTTGTCCTCCAAACTGCACAGATTGCAACGACTGGAGGTTCTTGAGGAGTGAGGAAACATGGATTGAGTGGTTTCATAGAAAAAGTATCTGGGCAGCAGAGTGAGGTAAGGACTGGAGCGGGGAGAGACAGGAGGCAGGGGTGGTCAGCAAGGCGGCAGGTGCAGTTCTGGGCTCGGATAAGTGCTTGAATCAGTGTAGTAGCAGTAAATGCTTAATAAAAAATTATAATGATAATATTAATAATTGTGTTATTTGTTAAGCAATTACTATGTGCCAGGCACTGTACTATGTGCTGCAGTAGAGCCAAGGAGGAGCTGGGGTTATCGCCTAGGTCTTCTGATTCCCAGGCCCATGCTCTCTCCACAAGGCCATGCTGCTTCTCATTCAACAGAATGAGTGGTGGTTTTATAATATTAAATGCTTCCACAAAGCTCAAAGAAGCACAGATAGTTTTGAATCTGGCCTTTTCCCCGCTTAATAATAATAACTGTGGCATTTTTTAAGTGTGGGATAGATATAAGGTAATCAGGTTGGACACAATCCATGTCCCACATAGGGCTCATAGTTTTAATCCCCCTTTCCCAGATGAGGGAACTGAGGCCCAGAGAAGTTTTGTGACTTGCCCAAGGTCACATAGCACACAGGTGGCAGAGATGGGACTAGAATCTAGGTCCTTCTGACTCCCAGGCCCATTAGGCCATGCTGCTTCTCCCTATATACCACTGAAAAATTGATCGACTGTGAGGATAGAGTTCAGCACCTTTTCTGTCCCTTTGCCTTTCAGGGAGAGCACCACGTGCCCAGGTAGGGTTGCTTAGGTCCCAAGGGGGCTGTCAAGCCACACTCACACCTCCCCTTCAACAAGAGACCAGAGTGGATCTGTGTCTCTTTTAAGGGACTTGCATTTAGAAAGAGTGTATTGGCGAAATGAAAGCTCATGCTATTATGATTCCATCTTCTTGGAAGTTTTGGATACTTAGAAGAGCAATCAAAGATGTCTTTGGCTTGGGGCCTCAGCTCCCTCATCTGTAAAAAGGGGATTAAGCTGTGCTGACTTTCTGTCCAAACACTGAGGCAGAAGGCCAGGTTGACCCTGTCAGACACATTCCCTGTCCCACTTGGGGCTCACAGCCTTAATCCCCATTTTACAGAAGAGGGAACTGAGGCCCAGAGAAGCGACTTGCTCAAGATCACACAGCAGACAAATGGTGGAGCTGGGAATAGAGCCTAGATCCTCTGACTCCTAGGCCCATGCTCTTTCCACAAGGCCACGCTGCTTCTCATTCAACAGAATGAGTGATGGCTTTCTAATATCAAATGCTTCCACAAAGCTCAAAGAGACACAGACAGTTTTGAATCTGGCCCTTTTACCCCTTTATATAATAGTAACTGTGGTATTTTTTAAGTTGGGGGTAGATATAATATAATCAGGTCCCCCTTGGGGCTTACCATCTTAAGTTGGAGGGAGAACAGATACTGATTCCCATTTTGCTGCTGCTTCTTTAGTCAATTTTCTAGATATATGTTTTTTTTTAAAAAAATCCAAACCCAAAAAGAAAACAGTTCAGAGAAAGGTAGTTTTATGTGAACAAATGTGAAGTTAAATTGACGATTTTTTTCCCTCCCAATTTGAGGTCTTTAATGGTTTTTAATTTTGAACCAAACTAATGATATTACTTCCTGTGATGAAAGTGGTGTGCAATACCTTTTTATGATATTTTTAGGTGTTGATAGAATTTCTTAAATGAGGGAAAAACAATTGTGAAAGAGAAGAGTATGTTTTCTATTAAAAAAAAATCAAAACAAAACCCAAAGCAAAACATAATATCTTTTAACTGATTCCTGTCCGCAGGTCCCCCAGTTGAACTTCACTGTGGAGATCCCCATCAAGAAGCATGCATTTCGAGGCCTGAAGAGTCCAGAACAGTACTTGGAAAGCAGCGTGGCCCAGTGGAAAGAGACCAGGCTTGGGAGTCAGCAGTCCTAGGTTTGAATTCCAGCTCTGCCACTTGTCAGTTGTGTGACTGTGGGCAAGTCACTTAACTTCTCTGCCTCAGTTACCTCATCTGTAAAATGGGGATGAAGACTGTGAGCCTCATGTGGGACAACCTGATTACCCTGTATCTACCCCAGCGCTTAGAACAGTGCTCTGCACAAAGTAAGCGCTTTACAAATACCAACATTATTATTATTATGTCCTGATTGTGAGGTAAGTCTCTTTTATGAGTAGCACATCTGTTTATTGGCCCTTTTACAGGGAACATATCATCTACTTCTAGAGACATTCACATCTGATCAGGGGTGCTCTCTTCTCACACACTGTAACTTTCCCTCAGTTTCCAACTCCCAACTCAACAGTGTCTTCCCTGCAGCAGGCACATTCCTGTGCATGGGTCGTTTAAGCAGCCTACATGATTGTACTTGGGTGGGACCTTTTTTTAAAAAAATGTGTATTACAAATTTTACTAAGGGTTGATTAGTGTTAATATGAGACATTATCAGTAAATGGAGCAAGAAGAAGTGAAATTATGAAATTGGCAAAGACAATGGTCTTTATTCTTTTCTTCCAGAACTGGCATTAGTGGGTGGGGCCAATGGGCCAGGGACAACGACCTGAGATTAGAGGTTAGGAAAAGGTAAAAGATAGTCTTCCCTAGGACCCTCTTGCACCCCGTCATGTACACATTCACAGACAAACCCTCACAACCGATATCACACTATCTTCCATTTCCCTGCTGTGACCAGATGTCCTCCAAATTGCACAAAACTGCTCAACTCACTGTTTCTGTTCTATCTTTTCTTCTACTCTTCTGTGCCTCCATGGGATTTTTGTGTCTTTTCCTTCCTTGATTTCTGCCTCCAACATCATCCCTTACCCCCCCGGCCCCCCCGGCCACACACACACACACACACACACACACACACCCCTACTCTCTTTCCAGTTGACTTCTTATTTTATGTTCCCTCTAGACTGTAAACTAGTTGTGGGCAGGGAGAGTGTTTACCAACTCTGTTGTACTCTCTCAAGTGCTTAGTACAGTGCTCTCCACACTGTAAGCATTCAGTGTATACTATTGATTGATTGACTGATTGATAAAAGGAATGTCCAAACCCATAACCGCTGTTTTCTTCAAAACTGTTTTCTGGCCTCTTCTTGTTTTTAGGTAACTTGAAATACAGTAATCAATCAGTGGTATTTACTGGGCACTTACTGTATGAAGAGTGCCATGATTTGTGCTTGGAAAATATAGTTGGCAGACACAGTCCCTTTCCACCAGGAATTTACAGGCTACTGGGGGAGACAGACATTTAAGAAAATATAGGGAAATAGTAGAGTATCAGGATAGATAGGTGCTGTGGAGTGAGTATCAAAGTGCTTAAGGGACAGGCATTCAAATGCAGAGGGAGGGGCAGGGAAGGGAAAAGAGGGCTTATTCTCTCTATCCATCTCATACCATCAGCCCGAGATCATATTCACATTACAATTCCACCATTCTGGTGCAAGAGCTGTGGAAAATTGCTGGTGCAAATCCAGATACCAGCCGACTACATCCATCTTAAATTAATCTTCACCTGCTTCAATTCTGCCTTCACCTCAAGCAGGCAACAATCCATCTCCATCCTTATTTACTCTTGTATCCATTGCCCAGGCCAGCTGTTTCAGACTTTTAACTCCCTCAAACCACCTGTCCCTCTGCCCCCCAACCTCTTGCTCCAGTGACCTTGCCACATACTTGGTCAATAAAACTGAAACCATTAGGTTTGGTTTCCCTAAAATCTCTCCTGCTCCTCTCCCATCCCTTACACCTCCTGCCTCCTCTTCAACTTTCCCTCATTCCCAGCAAAATCTCAAGAAGAGATCTCAGCATCCTCATCATCATCAATGATATTTATTGAGCACTAACTCTGTGCAGAGCACTGTACTAAGTTCCTGGGAGAGTTATAATACAACAGAGTTGGTAGACACATTCCCTGCCTACCATGAGCTTAGAGTATAGAGGGGAAGACAGACATCAATACAAAAAAATAATTTATAATATGTATTATTTAGGAATACATACATAAGCGCAGTGGAGTTGAGGGTAGGACTAGTATCAAATGCCCAAAGGCCACAGATCTAAGTGAATGGCTGATGTAGAAGAGAGAGGGAGCCAGAAAAATGGTAGCTTAAATGGGGAGGTCCTTTTGGAGGATATGTGATCTTAATGAAGTTTTGAAGGTGGGGAGAGTGGTGAGTGTATGGGGAGGGTGTGGGATTGATGCGATTGGGACACGGTGAGTAAGCTGGCACTAGAGCAGCGAAGTGTGTGGGCCGGGCTGTAGTAGGAAGCAGCATGGCATAGTGGATAGATCACGGGCCTGGGAGCCTGAAAGTCATGGGTTCTAAACTCGGCTCTGCCATTTGTGTGCTGTGTGACCTTGGGCAAGTAACTTCACTTCTCGGTGCCTCATTTACCTCATCTGTAAAATAAGGATTGAGACTGTGAGCCCCACACGGCACAGGGACTGTGTCCAACCCAATCTACCTGTATCCACTCCAGCACTTAGGACAGTGCCTGGCACAGAGTAAGTGCTTAACAAATACCATTATTATTATCATTATTATTATTAGGAGATCAATAAGATAAGGTAGCAGGGGATGAGCTGACTGAGTGCTATAAAGTCAGTGGTAAGGAGATTCTGTTTCATGTGGAGATGGATGGGAGGTCAATTACTGGAGGTTCTTGAAAAGTGGGGAGACATGGACTATACTCCTCTCAAATTCTACCACCTGCACCTCTGACTCCATCCCTTCCAACCATATCAAAACAATTGTCCCTTCCCTTCCTTCCTTCCTGATGGCCATCTTCAACTGTTCACTTTCCAGTGGTTCTTTCCATATTGTTTCCAAACACACTCATGTATTCCTTATCCTAAAAAATCCTTCCCTTGACCCCACCACGCTCTTCAGTTATCACCCAATCTCCCTCTTACCATTCATTTTTGAGCAAGTTTTCAGCACTCGTTGCCTCCATTTGCTCACTTCCCACTTTTCTTCGGGCCCCTGTAGTCTGGGTCCTGTCCAATTCACTGCATAGAGACAGTCCTTTTTAAAGTCATGAATGGCCTCCTTTGTGCCCAATCCAGTGGTCTGTACTCCATCTTAATCCTCCTTTTGATATCCCTTCTCCTGGAAACTCTCTTTGTCTTCACCGACACTGTCCTCTCTTTGTTCTCCTTTATCTCTTTGGCCACTTCTTCTCTGGCTCCTCATCTGCTTCTACTGCTGGGAATCCTTCAAAGCTATGTGTCCCCTTCTATTCTCCATCTTCATCCACTCCCTTGGAGAGCTCATTCACTCCCAAGTATGAACTACCATCACTATGCAGACGATTCTCAAATCTGTCTCTCCAGCCCTGACCTCTTTCCTTCTCTGCAGTCTTGAATTTCCTCCTAAATTCCAGACATCTTTCTGTGAATGTTTCACCAACACTTCAGGCTAAACGTCATTATTATTAATGTTATATTGTTATTGTTGTTATAGTTAATAATAATATTAATAATTGTGGTATTTAAGCACTGACTGTGTACCAAACACTGTACTGAGTGCTGGGATAGATGCAAGATAATCAGGTCCCTCATGCGGCTCACAATCTAAGTAAGCAGGAGAATAGGTATTGGATCCCCATTTTGCAGTTGAGAGAACTTAGACCCGTATCAGTTCAGTGACTTGTCCCAGGTCACACACCAGGCAAGTGGAAGAGCTGGGATCACAACCCAGGTCCTCTGACTCCCAGCCCCGTGCTCTTTCCACTAGGTCATGTTGATTCTCAGCGTGACCTACCCAAAGTTACACAGCAAGCCAGGGGCAGAGTCAGAACTGAAACCCAGGTATCATTCATTCATTCAGTTATACTTATTGAGCACTTACTGTGTGCATAGCACTGTACTAAGTGCTTGGGAAAGTACAATACAACGAACAGAGACATTCCCTGCCCATAAAATGAGGATTAAAACTGTGAGCCCCATGTGGGACAACCTGATTACCCTGTACCTATTTCAGTGCTTGGAACAGTGCTTGGCACATAGTAAGCGCTTAACAAATACCATCATTATAATTATTATTATTACTATTATTACCATCTCAAATTCATGCTTACCTGCTGTAATTCTGCCCTAGGTTCAGCAAAGCTATTTCTCCTCCCTTACTGATTAGCTCCCATTCCCATTGCCCTCACCAATTATTCCAGGAAGTAAGCTCCTTCCTGAAACCCCAAATACCTCAATCTCTCCCCTCCCCAGTCTTGCTCCTCCTGATGTCGGCAACTATTTCATTGATTAATTTGAAGCCCATCAGACATGACCTTCCCCAAATCCCCACCTTGTCTTCTCACCTCCATCTTGCCTTTTCCTTGTTCCTCTCCTTTGGCAAGCCACTGCACTTCTCTGTGCCTCAGTTTCCTCATCTGTAAAATGGGGATTAAGAATGTGAGCCCCACGTGGGACAACCTGATTACCTTGTATTTACCCCAGTGCTTAGAACAGTGCTTGGCACATAGTAAACACTTAACAAATACCATTATCATTATTATTATTATCATTATCATTATCATTCCCATCCATTCATCAGCCTTCTCAGCCACCTCCCAATAGGAGATCTTCCTCCCGCTGTCAAAATCTCTCTCCTCTCCTCCTTGTGCCTCCAACCACATCCCTTCACACTCTCTAAAAACACTTATGCCCACTCTTCCTCCCTCCCTGACTTCAATCTTCAGCTGCTCACTCTGATAGGTCCTTCCCCTTTGCCATCTTACACACCCATGCCCCCTCCATCTTTCAATAAAACCTGCTCTGGACTTCACTGTAATGTCCAGTTATCACTTCATCTGTCCTCTCCCATTCATGTCCAAACTTCCTGAACAGGTGTATACACTTGTTGTCTCCCCTTCCTCTTCTTCAACCCCTCTCTTGACCTCTCCAATCCAGTTTATGCCTTCCTTACATCATTGTGAGACCACTTTCTCCAAGGTGACCAGTAACCTCCTTTTTCTGGCCAAATCTGATGGACACTACTCCATTCTAAGTCTCCTTCAACTCATGACTCCTCTGTCCCCACTGACCATCCCCTTCTCCTGGAAACACTATCAAACTTCGGGTTTTGTCTCATGTCCGCTCCTGGTTCTCCTACTTCTGTGACCAATCCTCTTCAATTCCTCTCGCTGGCTCTTCCTTTGCTTCCCCCTCTTTAATTGGGTATCCCTTAAGGTTAGGTTGTGTGTTCTCTTCCTTTTCTCAAAGTACACTACCTCAGTGAGCTTATCTACTCTCATGGCTTCAAATGCCAACTCTACACAGAGGACTCCCAAATCTACCTTGCCACCCCTAACTTCTCTCCTTCTTGCAGCCTCAAATCTCCTCCTGCCTCCAGGACATACCTTTCTAAATGTCTAAATGAGGTTCTATAAAGAATCTGTGCTTTTATGGAGAGTGATGCTGCGACTTGGCGAATCCCTTAAAGATCACCAGCCATGAGGCAACCGTAGTGAGCCAAACCAGCGCTTTCCCAAGTCCTTTAAATGTCACTTTTGTCTGTTCTAGCATAAAGGGGATGGAGCAGGGAAGAAGGATTTGAATTTTCATTTTACCTCCCTGCATGTCTACCCCAGTTCTTGCACTCCCCACTGTGTTAGAAGGCCACTTTCCCCCACACCTCTGGACTGCAAGGTTGTAACTATGCACATTTGAAATTGAAAACTTGATCTTGTTTTCTTCAGGGATTCTAGGACATTTCAAATTATGGAACAGGAAATTCCCAGCAAATATTGCTTCCACTTCAGCTGCAGCTGTGTCACCTCTCCAGGAGCGAGCTCTGGTCTCGCAAAACATTTGTTTCCAGACCATACTGCCAAGGTCTCACGATACACATTTGAAAACAAAAATCCCAATTTTCTTTTCTTCAGGGATTCTAGGACATTTTAAAGTATGAAACAAAACCAAATCCTGATGGTGATAGGGATGGATCTTCTCCCTTGGAGTGGGCTGAGAAGAACTTGCAACAGGCAGACAAAATGCAGTCTGGGGGAACCAAACAAAGGAAGCAGTCGATAAAAGCCCCATGTAGCAATGCTTTGAACTAGTGAAATACAGAGAAGATCATCCCAGGAGCTATAATTTCTTGTGGAGGGTTGTACTTTAGCAAGCACAGACTTCTCATAGAACCCCTGCTGGCTGCTAAAATTCAATCCATCCCCAACTGAACTCCTCATCTTTCTTCCCCAATCCTGTCCTCCACCTAACTATCCCATCCTTATTGATAGCAGCACCACCACCTTCCTTGTTTCTCATGCCCGTAACCTTGACATTATCCTTGCATCCTCTCTCTCTTTCAGCCCTCATAGTTAGTCTATGATTCTCCTTCCACAAGATTTCCAGGATTCTCCCCTTCCTCTCCATCCAAATGGTCACCACCTGTCCAGGTACTTGTTCTAGTTTTAGCTCTAACATTCACTCTAAACCAAACCTTAGCCCTAACCCTAATCCTAACCCTAAAGCCAACACAAATCCTTGGGCTAAGCCTGGCACTAACCCTAACCTGAACCCTAACACTAACCATAAACCTAACCTTTTCCAGAGATCTATCCCTAAACCCAACCGTAATCTTACCCCCTAACCCTAAACATGAAAACCCTTATCCTGTTGTATACCCTAACTAACCATAACTCTAACCCTGGCTCAGGACTAGACATAACCCTAACCCTCTCTTTAACACTAATCCTAAGGATTACTGCGGGGGTTGTTGTGCCCCGGCTTTGACATGCCATAGTTTCAAGGCTGATTCAATTGCACTGCTGCACTCTCGCTGCTATGGTATGTGCCCTAGACATGCGCAGAAAGGGCGGGTAAACACCTGATGTAAGCTGTTTGTGCATTCTCGTGACATCACGTGGCCTATAAAGGGAAAGGCCCAGCCAGGAGGGGGCATGGTGTGATCTCTCCAAATCCTCCGACCACCACCAACTGTCTCCTAAATTCCCCAAATAAACTACTAAGTAAGCTTGATTGGCGTGGTCTCCTTCCTTTTCTGGAACCTCTAGACCATCCCGTTAACGGTCGGACTGGGAAACTTAATGGCATTTTCCGTTACTCTAGTCCTAGTCAACTACCATATCAATCTTCTCACAGATCTCCTCTGGCCTCTAGTCTCTTGAGTCCACACTTCATTTTTTTAATGTTTTTCTAAAACATTCTGTTCATGTCTCTCCCCACTTCTCAAAAATGTCCAGGAAGATCCATTAATTTTCCCACTGTGAACAGAAACTCCTGAAAACTGACTTTAAGACGCTCAATCAGCTCTCTGCCATCTGCCTTTTCTCACTTTACTCTGACTTCTCCCCCTTTGCACACGTTTCAGTCTTCTCAGACCAACCTGCTCACTGTGCCTTCTCCTTTCTCCCACCACTCACCTCTTTCTCACTACCTCCCTGCTGCCTGAGATTCCCCTCCCACTTCACATCTGGCAGACCACTACTCGTTCCATTTTCAAAGCCCTTTAGAAGTAATATTTCCTCCAGCAGGCCTTTCCAGATTAATATCTCCTACACTGTATCCCCACCCCACCCCAAGTGTCTCTCAATCACTTGGGTACTTGATGCAAAGTGGCCTTGCCCTCAAGGAATTTATAGTCTAATTGTGGGTACTGATGGAAACAAGCTATTCAAAAAATACAATACCTGTTAATGGCTAGAGCATAAAAAGATACTTAAGGTGAGTGAATAAGGGTGAGTCTATCTAAGTCAAGAATATGCATGAATAAAAACATGCATGTTCTTCATAAGTAGTATTGGTGAGTGCCTAGCCTGGGCAGAGCACTGTGGTAAATGATTGTGAGTTAGAATCAATTGATCAAACAATGGTATTTATTGAGCATTTACTATTTATGAAGTACTTGGGAGAGTACCATAAAATGGAGTTACTGGACACATTCCCTGCCAATTATGAGCTTACAGTCTTGGGAAGGGGGGGGATTACCATACAATAGAATTATTGGACACATTCCCTGACCATAATGAGTTTACAGTCTTGGGGGGTGGGGGAAGGAGACACAACGCGGGGAGACAGTCATTAATATAAACAAGCCATTTATAAGTCAAAGATATGTACATAAATTCTGTAGGGTTGGTGGTGGGGCAAATACCAAATGGCCAATGGTCACAAATTCAAGTGCATAGATGACACAAAAGCGAGAGCTAGCCAAGGAAAGGAGTGCTTAAAGGGGGAAAGCCTCTTGGAGGAGATGTGACTGTAATAAAGCTTTGAAGGTGGAGAGAGTGGTAGTCTGATGTGTATGGAAGAGGAGGGAGTCCCAAGGCTAGGGGGAGGTCATGGGAAAAGGCTTAAGTCGATATAGACTAGATTGGAGCCTAGTGAGGAAGCTGGCACTAGAGGTGTGGAGTGTGCAGACTGGGCTATTGTAGGAAATCAGTGAGGTGAGGTAGGATGAGGAGAGCTGATAGAATGCTTTAAAGCCTATGATAAAGAGCTTCTGTTTGATGTGGAGGTGGATGGGCAGCCCTTGAAGATTCTTGATGAGTAGGGTGAAATGGACTGAAAGTTTTTAATGAAAAATGATCCATGCAGCCGAGTGAGGTATGGACTGGAGTGGGGAGAGACAGGAGGCCAGGAGGTCAGCAAGGAGGCAGTTGGAGTAGTCCAGATGGGATAGGATAAGTGCTTAGATCCATGTGGCAGCAGTTTGGTTGGAGAGGAAAGGGTGGGTTTTAGCAGTGTTATGAAGGAAGAAGAGACAGGGTTTGGAGACAGATTGTGGATGGAATGAGAGAAATGAGTCAAAGACAGCAACGAGGTTATGGGCTTGTGACTTAGGGAGGATAGTGGTATTGTCTACAGTGAGGGGAAAGATGGGAAGGACATAGTTTGGGTGGGAAGATATGGAGTTCAGTTTTGGACATGTTTAGTTTGAGGGGTTGGTGAGGCATCCAAATAGAGATTCCTGAAGACAGGAGGAATTGTGAGACTACAGGGAAGGAGAGAAGTCAGGGCTGGAGAGGTGGATTTGGGTATCATCTGCATAGAGGAGATAGTTGAAGCCATGGGAGTGAATGAGTTCTCCAAGGGAGTGGGTGTAGATGGAGAATAGAAGGGGACCCAGAACTGAACCCTGAGGGACACCCCAAGTTATGAAGTGGGAGGCAGAGGAAGAGCTGGCAAAAGAGACTGAAAATGTGTGGCCAGAGGACAGGAGCAGAACCAGGAGAAGATGATGTCGGTGAGGCTGAGGTTGGATAATTGTTTCCAGGAGAAGGGGGTGGTCAATAGTGTCCAAGACAGCTGTGAGGTCGAGAAGGCTTAGGTTGGAGTAGAGGCCTTTGGATTTGGCAAGAAGGGGATCAGTTGTGACCTTTGAGAGGGCAGTTTTGTGGAGTGAAGGAGACAGAAGGCCAGATTGGAGGGGTGGAGGGGGTCAAGGAGAGAATTGGAGGTGAAGAACTTGAAACGAGTGTATACAACTCACTCGAGAAGTTTGGAGAGGAATAGTAGGAGGGAGATAGGGTGATAACTGGATGAAGTTGTGGGTTTTTTAAGGATGGGGAGACATGGGCATGTTTGAAAGCAATGGGGAAGAAGCCATTGGAGAGCAGTTTGAAGATGGCAATCAGGATGGTAAGAAGGGAGGGGGCAGTTGGTTTTATAAGGTGCAAAAGGATGGGGTCAGATGCGCTGGTCGAGGGGATGGATTTTGAGATATCTTTAGATACTGATGGGAGAGTTGTAGAAGTGCCAGGAGGAAGGAAGGACTGGAGAGGTGCTGGGTAGATATTAGGGAACCTGATGGTTTCAATTTCCTCAATACAGTAGGTGGCCAGATCACTGGAGGCAACAGATGGGGGAAGTAGTGGGAGCAGGGGATTTGAGGAAACAGATAACTGTCTGGAACAGCTGGCAAGGGCAGTGGGCATGTGTGTCAATAAGGATGGAGAAATAATTTTGCTGAGCAGAGTTAAAGTGCACAAGGATGTATTTGAGGTGGATATAATTGGCCTGATATCAAGATTTCTACTAGCCATGCTCTCTGGCTCATGCACAGGGATGAAGAAAGGGGGAAAGTGTTTTAAAAAAGGATAAAGGGATGGGTTCAGAAGCATGGGTGGACGGGGTAGATTTCGAGAGGAGGTGAGAGATCTTATCTTGAGTTCTGCAAGGAATAAAGTCAAAGTCAGAGAGAGTTGGTGGGGGAATTGGAGAGGAGCCGGGGGGAATTTTAGGGAGATCACACCTGATAGTTACAATTTTGTTTTGAAGTATGTGCCCAGATCATTAGGGGAAAGAGATGGTGGGGGTGGGGCAACAGGAGGCTTGAGGAGGGAGTTAAATGTCCAGAACAGGTGGTTTAGGCAGTGGGTATAGGAGTGAATTAGGAAGGAGAAGTATTGTTGTCCGGCAGTGGGGAGGTCGAAATGAAACAGATAAGAATGAATTTAAGTTGGACATTGTCCAGGAGAGGTCTGGGTTTCCTCCAACAGCACTCTGCAACTCGAGAACAGAAGTGTAGGAGGTGTACTATGGAAGTAATCCAGGGTTGTGGGTTAATGGTACGAGACTGGTAATAATAATAATAATAATGTTGGTATTTGTTAAGCGCTTACTATGTGCCGAGCACCGTTCTAAGCGCTGGGGTAGACACAGGGGAATCAGGTCATCCCACGTGGGGCTCACAGTCTTCATCCCCATTTTACAGATGAGGTAACTGAGGCACCGAGAAGTTAAGTGACTTGCCCAAAGTCACACAGCTGACAAGTGGCCGAGCCGGAATTCGAACCCATGACCCCCGACTCCAAAGCCCGTGCTCTTTCCGCCGAGCCACGCTGCTTCACGCTGGTGGAAGAGACATGGGCGCAATGAAGTTCAGTTCAGTGGAGAGGGTGGTGTGGAGTGTTTCGATTTGTGCATCAGGAGAAGGTAGTTTGATTATGGAGACCAAATTGGATAGGATGGCTGGAGAATACTGGAGGGGGTCAAAGGAATGGGGGTCTCTGTGGGGGGAAATGACAAATATGTTGGGGGTGAGCATATGGGAAAGAGAGCAGAAGAGGTTGTGGTCTGATATAGGAATTATAGAGTGATAGAAGAGTAATAATGGGGTTAGGCATCATGATCCTTGCCCTTGAGAAGTGTACAGTCTAGTGGGGAAGATGGATCAAAAAAAAATTTCAGGCAGGAGGAATTAGGTGGGATTGAAAGAGGACCCGAGTTCACTACTTTGCCAGCTCTGTGGCCTTGGGCAAATCACTTAACTTTTCTGTGCCTCAGTTTCCCCATCTGTGAAGTGGGGATTCACTACCTGGCCTCCTTCTCATATAGACTGTGAGGCCCAATGAGGGATAGGGACTGTATTTGACTTGATTTTTATTTTTTTTGTATGTACCCTAGCACTTAGAAGAGTGCTTAACACATAATAAGCACTTACTAAGTATCATCTTTATCGTTATCATTATTATTATTATTATTCTTGTTACCATTACTAAGAGATGGGAAAGATGGATAGGTGCATGAGTGCTGAATTAGTAGTATATGTAGGTCTATACGTGTGGAGTTGTGAGTGCACAAGTGTGGTGGTGGTACCAAAGTGCTGAGGTGGTAGTTGGGAACATTTGATCTGAGGAAAAGGAAAATGAATTGGGAAAGGCCTCCTGGAGGAGGTGGGGTTTCAGTAGGGCTCTGGAGATGAGGAGAACTGTGGCCTGGCAAATTGGAACAGGGAGGGAGTTCTGGGAAAGGTGGCAGAGCATGAACCAGAGGCCAGGAGCAGGAGAGATTAGACCAAAGTGCAGTGTTTTGAGGGGAGCAGAGAAAAGAGTGGGCAAGTAGGAGGCAGAGAGCTGATTGAATTGATCGCCATGATCCAAGCCCTAATATCCTGCCTTGACTTCTTCATCAGCCTCCTTGCTGACTTCCTGCTTCCTGTCTCTTCCCACTTCAGTCCATACTTCACTCTGCTCCCGGGATTATTTTTCTAAGAAAAAGTGTTAGTCTCCATCTCCCCACTTTTCAGGAACCTCCAGTGATACAGAAACTCCTCATCATACAGAAACTCCTCACCATTATCTTCAAAGCACTCAGTCAACTTGCCCCCTCCTACCATATGTTGCTGATATCTTATTACAGCCCAGTCCACACATTTCACTCCCCTAGTTCCAGCTTGTTAACTGTGCCTCCATCTTGTCTATTTTGCCACTGACCCCTTTCCTGCTGATCTGGAACTACCTTCCCCTCCAGATAAGACAGGCGACTACTCACCCCACCTTCACATCACATCTCCTCCAAGAGGGCGTCTTCGACTAAGTCATTTTTTCCCCTGTTCCCTCTCCCTTTTGATTCATCTGTCGAGTTAGATCTGTACCCCCTAAGGACTTGATACTCACCCCATTCTCAGCCCCACAGCATTTATGAACATATCCCCAATTCATTTATATTAATGTCTCCATCCTTCAAGACTGTAAGCTCCCTGTGGGCAGGGAACATGTCTACTAACTCCACTGTATTGTACTCTCCAAAGTGGTTAGTACAGTGCTGTGCACTCCATAAATGCTCAGTAAATGCCATTGAATGATTAAAGCCAATGTTCAGAAGTTTCTACTTGATAATAATTTTGTTGTTTGTGAGCGAGAGCATTGTGCTAAGCACTGGTGTAGGTACAAGATAGCTGGATTGTTCCAAACTCTGTCCCATGTCATATTCACAGAGTAAAAGATAGGGAGAGCGAGTGATCTTATCCCCATTTTTGAGCTAAGGAAACTGGAAGTGACCTGCCCAAAGTAAAACAGCATGTCATTGGCAGAGTGGGAACTAACACCCTGGTCACCTGACTCCCAGTGCCATGCTTTTTCCACTCAGCAGAGGTGAGTGTTACAGTGAGAAGCTTCATGACCTAGTGGATAAAGCACAGGTCTGAGAGTCAAAGGTTCTAATTCTGGCCCTGCCACTTGTCTTCTCTGTGATCTGTAAAATGGGAATTAAGACTGTCAGTCCCATGTGGGACAGGGACTGTGTCCAAACCTGATTTGTTTATATCTGTCCCAGTGCTTGGAACAGTGCCTGGCACATGGTAAGCACTTAACAGATACCACAATTAATTAGATGCCAGTATGAATGAGTCACCATCGCAGGTAAGTGAGGTATGGAGAGACGAGTGCAGAATGACATTTTAGAAAAATGTTCCAGAGAA
Source organism: Ornithorhynchus anatinus (assembly GCF_004115215.2). Classification (NCBI taxonomy): domain Eukaryota; kingdom Metazoa; phylum Chordata; class Mammalia; order Monotremata; family Ornithorhynchidae; genus Ornithorhynchus; species Ornithorhynchus anatinus. Next base: position 9,818,827 of record NC_041753.1, on the reverse strand, counting down.
GCAGCATGTCTTAGTGGAAAGAGCCTAGGCTTGAAAATCAGAGAACGTGGGTTCTAATCCCAGACCTGCCACTGTCTGCTCTGTGACCTTGGACAAGCCAATTTAACTTCTCTGTGCCTCAGTTATCTCATGTGTTAAATAGGGATTAAGACTGAACCCCACGTGAGACAACGAGATTACCTTGTATCTATTCCAGTGCTTAGAATAGTGCTTGGCACATAGTAAGTGCTTAACAAATACTATAATTGTAACTATTATTGTTATTATTAGTAGTAGTATCATTATTATACAGGTAGGAGAGTGAAATATGGACACGAGAGGGAAGGATAGACTCCTTATCTTCCCACCCAAATCCTGTTCTCCCCCTGATTTTCCAGTCACTAAAGACCACACCACAATCCTTCCTGTCTTGCAAACCTATATCCTTGGCGTTATCCTTGACTCCTCTCTCATTCAACCTATATATTCAATCTATCATCAAATCCTGTCGGCACAATCTTCACAACATTGCTAAAATTGCCCTTTCCTCTCCATTCAAACTGCTGCCACATTAATCCAAGAATCCGCATTAATCCACATTAATCCTATCCCACCTTTATTACTATATCAGCTTCCTTGCTGAACTCCCTGCCTCCTGTCTCTCCCCTCTCCAGTCCATACTTCATTCGACTGCCCAGAAAAACATTCAGTTCATATTCCCCCACTCCTTAAGAAGCTCCAGTGGCTGTGGGCAGGGAATGTGTCTACCAACTCTGTTTATTGTACTCTCCCAAGTGCTTAGTGCAGTAAACACTCAATAAATACGATGACTGAGACCAGTCATTGAGGAGATTGACTCAGGAGTCCAGTCAGGATATGATGAGCCCCTTGCTCAGGATGATGTCTGTTTGTTTGGAGAGAAAAGGGGTGTATCTAGCAAAGGTTGTGGAGGAAAAACCACCAGGATTTAGCAACAGACTGAATTGAGGACAAAGAATCAAGAATAATTCCAAGGCTGCAGGCTTCCGTGTCAGGGAGGTTCGTTAGTGGGGTTGTTGACAGAGATAGGGGAAGTCTTCCGGAAACCCTTCCCCAGCCAACCTCTCTTCTCCCCACTCTACCCTCCCTCCAATTCCCCATCACCTAAGACTAACCTCTCTCATCTTCCCCACCCTATTCTCCTTTAAGTCTATGTCACATATGCCCTGAAGTCTGTATTTTACTCATTTATAATGGTGTTTATCCAGCTCTCAATATGTATCAGGCTCAGTTCTAAATACTGGGTTAGATAAAGTTGACTAGGTTGGACACAGTTTCTGTGCCACATGGGGATCACAGTTTAAGTAGAAGGAAGACCAGTTATCAAACACCCACTTTACAGTCAAAGCACAAAGAGGTTAAATGACTTGCCCAATCTCACACAGCAGATGCCTGGCATAGCCAGAATTATAACCCAAGTTTTCTGGCTTCCAAGCAATGCTCTTCCCACTAGGCCATGTTGCTTCAAGGAGAGTGCCAAGGCTGTGCCCCCTAAGCACTTTGAAATTCCCCCATCTGTCACATAGAGCCTTTATATATATATTGGTTGCTTCCCCTACCTGTAATTTATTTTAATGCCTGTCCTCCCCCCATCCCCACACACATACTTGATTATAAAATCCTTGAGGAAAGGCCTTTGTCTTTGTACTCCATCGTACTCTCCCAAGCACTTTGCATAGCACATAGAACATATGCTATGAGTACAGTGCAATGCATAAAAGAGAGTACTCAGCGAACACTCAGTGATTGATTGATTGTTTGATTGAGAGTTTAGGTGAAGGAATAGATTTGGGAGGGAACATGAGAATTTCTGTTTTTAGTTTACTGTCTGCAATCTGCTCATTGATAGATGCCTTGACAATTCTTAACTCTGTGGAGCTTGTCAATAAATTTCTCTCTAACCATAATAAAGCATATTCTGCTTGTGGAGCTACTTCACCACTTTTTTCTGTATTTTTGGTATGTTTTTACCTATTCTATTCAACCAATTAGTAGAAGATCATAAGTACCTACCTTGAAGTGAGAATGGTGAAAACAAAACCTGGGCAAAGTTACTAGCTAGTAACTGCATCTATCATAATTTTTCTACTCTGATTGATTGATTTAATTTTCCATAACAAGACCAATGTTGCATGTTTTTGCCACAGAAAGTCCTGTTGCTTGGGTGAACTTAAATTTTGTTTGGGAAAGTAGATGGCGACTGAGTTAATATGGAACCAGGATAAGCTTTCTCTTTCATTACTTAGGTAGAAAATCTAGATTTTTTTACTTTTCCTGAAAATAATTGAAGATGCATATAAAAATGAATTCGATGGTGAAAATCTTGAAATCCTCCACCCAGTCCAAGGACAAACCTGCATAGCTAAGTTTGTACCGGGCAGAAGTCATTGGTAAATATCATATTATTTGAAGCTGTACCAAAATATCAGTGGCTACAGATGAATTTTGGTTATGCAGATCATGACTTAGAAGAGCTAGTTGTTTTAATAGTCTTTCAAATATTATGTCAATGTGACAATGTAGATTCTATCAAATTCCATTTGCCAAGTGTTTTTAAATGCTCATATCAAATATCAAATCCCAGTTAATGTATGATAAACTAGGTGTTTCAAATTATTTTTTCCTGAACCAATGAAACTATCTTGTGGTTGCCCAACTTCAGCCACTCTCTTGGTTTATTTAAAGCTTGATACTGCACTCCATTTGCCAGCCTCCTGAAATCATTATTTTTCTTAATTCCATTCCCTCCTTCTGAGTATAAATTTGGGTACTGTTCTGCCCAGGAAGCAAAATTTAGTGATCTCTTTCAGTTGTAGTTGTGAATAATTTTTTGCTTGTCTCCCCATTAGAGTATAAGATCCTTGGGGGAGACATCACTTAGTTATTCTGTACTTTCCAAGCATCTAGTAATGTAGACTACACCAGATAGGTGCTCAATAAATCCTACTGCTACTACTATTACTGCGACTACTACTACCAGCAGTACTATTACTACCAGTACTACTACCAATGCTATTATTACTGTTACTACTGCTGCTGCTGCTCTGCAGTGCTGCTGAAAATGTTTTGTGGGCTACAGAGCCTTCCTAGTGCTCATCTGTACCTGGCCTTTGACTGGCTTTGGGTGTCTTATAATAAATTTACTCTAGGTTTGCTGGCTTCAAGAGGATTTCCACTCTACAATATTTGTCTCCACATATCTGTATATATCTGTTATTTATTTATTAATTATCTATCTATTCATTTATTGATATCAATGTCTCTCTCCCTCTCTAGACAGTGAGCTCATTGTGGGCAGGACTTTGTCAGTTTGTTGTTATATTGTACTTTCCCAAATGCTTAGTACAGTGCTTTGCACACAGTAAGCGCTCAATAGATACAATTATATTAATGAATGACTTTGTCCCCCTTTAGCCTTGGCTCTAATTTCTAAACTCTAAGCCTCAGTTTGTGACTTCTGAAAGCTTTCCAGGACATCAAGAAGTGGAAGTTATGAATGTTGATATTGGCCGGACTGCAAGGATAGCACTTACAGACATATGTCAAGTAAAGGATGAGTTTTGAATTTCCTAAGGAAGGTGAATGTGTATCAACTTTGAATGTGTTTTACCTAAAACTAACATCATTGGTTGGAGATTGTTTTTAAACATCCATTTGCCCCTGCAATAATTTCAATTGGCCAAGGATTCACTGACCAATGAAGTTAGATCAGCCCTTGGGCCAGCAGGAGTATTTGGGCCCAGGATTTCTCTGCATCTCACTGTCTAAGAGGACCATATTCTCAAAAGAAGACCACTAAAGCTTCTTAGGCTGGCATATGAGCAAGAGTGACCCATGTCTTCTCTCATTTAAATGACTGTATATACCAAATGGTATGGTCTTTGCTAGTGTTCACACAAATTTGAGGAGGGCTACCCCAGTGATCCTGCTGTGAAGCAGAGTTGGAAACTCCAGACGTGGAACATTTCATGCCTTTGTAGCTTCAAGCACTGGCTGAGTAGGGTCACTTGCTCACCTGATGCTTCTGTCTCCAATCAGTTTTCTCCCCCCCGCCACCCCCCACGCAAGGGAAAGGGACCTGTGTATACTCTCCCAGGGTTTAGTACAATGGCCTGCACACACTAAGTGCCTAAGAAATACTGTTGTTACTAGTACTACATGAACAATCCCAAGTAGTTGGTGCAAATCCCCTGTGCACCAAAGCATACAAAAAGACTCTCCCAAGAAATAAAATAAAAATGGTTATTTTTATCTTAATTTTAAGAGATCTAGCTTTATTTTGAAGTTTAGAGCATGTCTTAGTGGCCCAAACTGTCAAATTAAAAAACTGAAAGAAGAAGACCTGATTGGGAAATGATTATCTCAGGCAGTAATAATAAATTGGTTTTTCTTCCACAGTCTAATTTCAAGACTCAATGTGTCTTAAAGAACAATGGCACATGCAACATATACCCAATTAGTTTATTTAAACATTAATTCTTCTAATGAATTCTTGTTACATATCCTTAAATATGAAAATGTGCACCATTTATTCCCCTGTGCTTTAAACCTGGCAAGCTTTTTAAAAGTAAAGGTTTGAAAGAGTTTATATCTTTGAGATTTCACTTCTGTTTCATTACAATCTCAAAAGAAATGGCTCCTCTGAAGGTTTTATGATATAATAGCAGTTTTATTCGATATGCAGGCAATTAAATGTAAACTGGCCCATACTGAACCTTCTACCAAGAGAGGATATTGGAGTATAGAAGCCAAAGAAAAATTAGTGGAAATGATTTATGGCCAATTTTTTATTTGTTCAGTTAACAGTAAGTTTTCTCTATGTTCATTTTCTCTCAGAATCTCTGGCTCACTGTGTCTCTGTGTCCTTCGTTCCCTCAGTCCCATTCCTGTAGGATCCAGGGGAGGGGGAGCGGTGTTCTGGGCAATAAGAAATAGGAAAGTGGGTTTTTGGCCTCCCTCCTGAGGCAAAAAGGCTATGATGGGGTCCAGGCCTTGGGTTAGCTAATGCATGGCTTGAGGCACTTCTGGGGACCGTGCAAATAAGTGACCTAAATGGCTTTCCCTAGGTTCTTGGCTTTTTTCCCTGTAGAGAAGATTCACTGTTGAATGTGACTGTAATGTTCATGTTCCAAAAACTCTGTATCAGGAAGATATGCAGGTATCTTCATAAGCACTTCTTTTCTCTTTCCATTTCAGTAGTTGGGGCTTTAGAATTCTTCTGCAGTTCTATTAGCCCTTGTCCATAGGGGATGCAAATAAGCAGTATATTTCAGATTGGCATTCCTGTCACTTGATTGTGTCTAGACTGCCACAGGCATCTTTGCGTATTCACAAACATGGATACAATACATTTTCACACATTCCTCCTCCTTTGTGTCGTGAATAAAGAAATTGGGATGTAACTCAGAGACAAGGTGAGCACCTGGTAAAACCGTAGAGTATGGGATAAAAAATGGTTTAAACTGAACTCTAGAGAGGTCTGCATGCCTGTAAACTGAAATATTCCTAGGTATGCTTACTGTTTGGATGCCACTTTTCAGTTAGTGGCCTCATTGTGTTCCTCATCATACCGTGTGTGTCCCAGAAAGGGAATTCCTGTTCCACATTAATTTTTTAGGGCTGTCTTGGTAAGAGACTGCCATTTGAGTGCAACATAAACCAGAGATGATTTCTCAAGTTAGTCTCCTTTTTCATGTTTCAATACCAAGATTACTTCTTGCTTTCACCTCTGCCCCCCTCTTCAGCCACCACGTATAAAACAAGTACATGAAGCCTTCATTACTCTAGCCTGTTCAAGTTTCTTTTTTTCTGGTTATTATTCATTCTTTCATTCAATCATATTTATTGAGTGCTTACTGTGAGCAGAGCAATATACTAAGATAATTTTTGCAAATCTCAACCCTTGAGGAAAAAATTGGCATTTGCCCTCATATCTTTTTCACTGTTTTTCTCTAATGTTGTGCCCCCTTGCCTCCCCCCTCCCCCCCCGCCTGAGTCCCGGGTACCACTTAGGGCAGTGATTTCTGCATACTCAGTAAATGCCATTGTTGAGGATGATGAGAGGAATTATGTTAAATGGAATCAATAAAGGCTAGTTTCAAATTATTCCTAAGTTGATCATGGCATTTGTCTCTTAAATTTTACTATTTCCCATTTTCAGGCAGGGTATATATGTAAGGCATTTTATATATACAAGACAAGACAAAAAGGAAAAGAATTACTACAATTTTTATGAGACTGTTTGGTCCCTAAATATTTTACTACCAGTTTGAAAACATACATATATTGTGCTATATTTTTGCAGGGATTTTGGAAGATAATGTGCTGTTAGTTGAACTTTTTCTTTCACCCCATGTTCCTGGAATGATAACCAACAGTGTTAATAGCGAGCTGGTTAAAGGAGGCCTAGCATGTTATGATCTGGGACAAGTATAAGGCTTATATTTTGGCCTAAAGAAAATTTAGCCCAGATGTTTTTATTAAACCATGAAACTATTATACTTTAATATAGTATAATTGAAACTGTTGAGTTTGTTCATTCATTCTGATTGAGGTGTGTGAAATATTGATGTGTGTGTGAGAGAGACTTTTCCCAGTGTTTCCTTTACTCTTACTGTCTCTTCCTGTCTCCCTGTTAGTTTCCCCATCATTACCATCAGTTTCTGTCACCCAACCTGGGTCCTCTTTACAGAATTTCCCATTACTGTTTTTTCTGTTAATCCACTTCCCATCTGTTCTCTGGCCTTAAATTTCTTTTTCCTTTACCCACTACCTCCCTTTTGGTCACTGTCACGCTGACCCTCTTCTCCCCTCACTCATTTCCTCCCATTCTAACTCTCCAGTCTTTTCTGCCTTCCTCTTTTACAGCTGTATGTGTGTTTGCATGTGTGTGTGTGGCATTTATTGAATGCTGGCTAGGTGCAGAAGATATACTGTACCAAGCACTTGGGAAAGTACAATGAAACAGAATTGGAGCCTACATCATCTTTGGAAAAGCATGGTGCAGTATCACCCTTTTCTCCTGCCCTTCACTGGCCAACAGGGCAGGGTCAGGGACTATGGTAAAAGTAAACTATAATAAATGAAACGTGGTGAGAGGCTAAACTCTTTCACTAACAGTGGTACCTGCCTTGAACATGTGTACATGGCTGGGGGGAAAACGGTGGCCAGGCTGCCTGACTAGCATCTGTACCTACCTGCTCAGTAGCCTCAGATGTTGGTTGGAGAGGCCACTCACTGCTTTATTTTTAGTTTGGCTAGAGTTATTTGTACTCTTCTTCGAGTGATTTATTAGCTTCTATTTCCTCTGACCTCAGCCCAGGCCTGATATAAGGTCCTCTCCTTTAAAAATGGGTTCAGGATTTCAGATCTGGTTGGAGCTAGAGAAGGGCAGGTGCAACTTCTGCTATTTAACTATGTTCATGGTAAAGGTGGCAGCAGTAGTGGTGGCCCCTGTCAGCTCATTCCCATCCTACCCCTCCCCACCCCTTGTGCTGTCTCTTCCCCCAGCATCCTCCTCCCGTGCCACCCCAGCCTTGGCCTGGGTGCAGCCACTGGAATTCCAGGTTCTTTATGGGAAAGCTTCCCCTCATCCTTGACCAGTTCCTGACTCAGTCACTGCTCCTCCTTGCCAACACTGAAGCCCTGCTGTCCCCAGGTGACACTGTCTCTCTGCTGTTCTTTCTAGAGGGGGCCTCATCTCCCCCAATCAAAGACGGGGAGGAGTGGACTTCCTTCTCATTCTCCAGTGCCACTTTTGCACAATTCCACCACCCCCATCCCTCTATTTCCCTTCCTCTGAAGTCCATATCATCTGCCTCAACCACCCACTCCAGTCATTAGTCATGGTCATCTACCATCCACCAGGTCCCACCTCTAACTTTCTGAACCACTTTGATCACTTTCTCACATTTCTGATCCCTTTCTCCAGTCCTTCATTGATCTTCGGGGACTTCAGTGTCCTTGTGGATGTTCCTAATGACCCTTCAGCTGCCCATCTTCTATACTCCTCAACTCCACTGACCTCCTACTCCACCCCGCCCCCCTCCCCCCGATCCTTTCACCAACTTGGAAGAACACTCTATTACATCATCTCTACAATTTCTACCCTCATCACAACCTCTTCACCTTCCTCCTCTTCCACACACTCCCTCTCCACAAATCTGCCCTGTTCCCCCACAGAGACCTCTGGTCTGTTAGCCCCATCAGGTTTTCTCAAGTCCTCCTGCCCCATTTAATCTCCTTACCCAAACTCCCTTCACTTGATGACCAAATTGATGCCCTCAACACCACCCTCTCTACTGAACTCAACAAACTGACTCCCCTATCCCTTCACCAATCTTGTACCGCTAACCCACAGCCCTGGTTCACCTTCACAGTCTGCTTTCTTCTCTCCCGTGCTTGATCTGCAGAGCACTGATGGCAGAAATCCAGATACTAGGCTGACCTTTTCCATCTCAAAGTCATCCTCACCAGCTTTAACTCTGCCCTCTCCTCTGCCTGACAATATTTTTTTCTCCACCTTTCTTGACTTCCATGCCCATTTCCCTCGCTGGTTCTTTCAGACATTCGACTTCCTCCTCTAACACCCCGCCTTCCTCCCCCTCCCCCCACTCTCCCCACCATTCCCATCTCTTGCCCCTAATGACCTGACCACATTATTTGCTGAGGAAAACTGAAACCATCAGACATGACCTCCATAGAATCTCCCCTGCTTCTCTCCAGTTCTACTCTCCTCCACCCCCTTCTTTAACTCTCCCATATTTCCCAGTGCTATCTTGAGTGGACATCTTCCAATTCCTCTCAAAATCTACCCCCTCCACCTGCATCTTCAACCCTATCCGTTCGCACCTTAGCAAAGCATTTGGCCTCCTCCCTGACCATTATTCCAAGTTTTCCCCTTCCACTTGTGGAAGAAAAACTTCACATACTCTCTGCTGTGCTTAAAAAAGGTATGTCAGAGACAAGGCTATTGCTACTAGTAGTTCTTCTAGCACTAGTAGGGAGTGGTGCTTGGCGGGTAGTTTACTCTGTTAGTCAAGCCCAGCTTAACTTCAAGCAGAACAGAATTTCTTTCTCTACAGTTGGTACAGCATTCATAATGATCTGAAGAAAACAATACAAGAATATACTTTAGGATAAAAGGCAGTAAGTCCCACAGACTTTTTGGGCCAGCCCCAGACCTGCTTTGTTCTAGGTGATCTGATACCACTGATAAGCAATCCAGCTTCCAGTCGGGATATGATGAGTGATTGTACTACCAAGGTGGGGGTATGGATGGAGAGGAAAGAGCAACCAAAGGGTGGAATGTGATAGTCCCAAGGCCCAGACCCCGTTAGTTTTGGCCAAGGTATGATTAGCTCACAGTGGGCACAGCACATGCACCATTATCCCTCGGTTAGCAGACGTTGTTAATAACCTCAACTGCAGCTGCTGACCCTAAGGGGATAAGGATGCCTTCAGAACAACTCCACCTGGATATCTTCCCACCACCTAAAACTCAACATGTCCAAGACTGAGGTCCTTATCTTCCCTCCCAAATCCTGTCTTCTCTCTGACAGCACTACCATCCTTCCTGTCTCACAGGCCACAAGCTGGGTGTCATCCTTGACTCAGCTCTCTCATTCACCCTACATATCCAATCTGTCACCAAAACTTGCCGGTCTTACCTTCACAACACCGCCAAGATCTGCCCTTTCCTCTCCATCCAAACTGCTACCTTGTTAGTACAATCTCTCATCATATCCCGACTGGATTACTGCATCACCATCCTTTCTGATCTCCCAACCTCCTGTTTATCCCCACTTCAGTCTGTACTTCACTTTGTTGTTCAAATTTTCTTTCTACAGAAATACTCTGGGCATGTCACCCCTCTCCTCAAAAATCTCCAGTGGTTGCCTATCAACCTTTGTATTTAGCAAAAACTCCTCACTATTGGCTTCAAAGCTCTCCATCACCTTACCCCCTCTTACCTCACCTCCCTTCCCTCTTTCTACAGCCCAGCCCACACACTCTGCTCCTCTGCTGCTAACTTCCTCACTGTGCCTTGTTCTCACCAGTCCCACCATTGACCCCTGGCCCGCATCCTACTCTGTCCTGGAATGCCCTCCCTCCTCACATCCACCAAACTAGCCCAGTTCCCTCTTTTAAAGCCCTTCTGAAAACTCACCTCTTCCAGGAGGCCTTTCCAGCCTGAACCCCCCTTTCCCTCTGCTCCTCCTCCCCTCCTCATCGCCCCAAATCCCTCCCTCTGCTCTACCCCCCTCCCCAACCCACAGCACTTGTGTATTTATGGGCATATTTATTATCCTATTGATTTTATTAATGATGTGTATACATTACCTCCAGTGGCTGCCTATTAACCTCCGCAAGAAACAAAACTTCTCACTCTTGGCTTCAAGGCTCTCCATCACCTTGCCCCCTCCTACCTCTCCTCCCTTATCTCTTTCTACTGCCCACTTCGCATACTCCGCTCTTCTGCCGGCCACCTCCTCACAGACCCCCATTCTCACCTATCCTGCCATTGACCCCTGGGTCACATCCTCCCGCGGTCCTGGAATGCACTTCCTCCTCACCTCCCCCAAACTAATTCTCTTCCCCTCTTCAAAACCCTACTTAAAGCTCACCTCCTCCAAGAGGCCTTCCCAGCCTGAGCTCCCCCTTTTCCCTCTGCTCCCTCTGCTCCCCCTCTACCCCCCCTTCACCTCTCCTCAGCTAAGCCCTCTTTTCCCCCCTTTCCCTCTGCTCCTCCCCCTCTCCCTTCCCCTCCCCTCAGCACTGTACTTGTCAGCTCAACTGTATATATTTTCATTACCCTATTTATTTTGCTAATGAGATGTACATCACCTTGATTCTATTTATTTGCTATTGTTTTAATGAGATGTTCATCCCCTTGATTCTATTTATTGCTATTGTTTTTGTCTGTCTGTCTCCCCCGATTAGACTGTAAGCCCGTCAAAGGGCAGGGACTGTCTCTGTGACCGATTTGTATATTCCAAGCGCTTAGTACAGTGCTCTGCACATAGTAGGCGCTCAATAAATACTATTGAATGAATGAATCTATAATTCTATTTATTCATATTGATACTATTGATGCCTGTCTACTTGTTTTGTTTTGTTTTGTTGTCTGTCTCCCCCCTTCTAGACTGTGAGCCCTTTGTTGGGTAGGGATTGTCTCTATCTGTTGTCAAATTGTACTTTTCAAGCACTTAGTACAATGCTGTGCACACAGTAAGCGTTCAATTAATACAAGTGAATGAATGGATGAACTTATGTGGACAAGGTCTCACACCAAAGGCTGCTGCTGATAAAAAAAAAAAAAAAAAAACTATGTCACCCGGGAATTGGAGGTGTTTTTGGTTTTGTTTTTTTTTTTTTTAATGGTATTTGTTAAGCACTAACTATGCATCCAGCACTATTCTAAGCATACAAATCAGTCAGGTTGGACACAATCCCTGTCCCATATGGGGCTCGCAGTCTAAGTAGGAGGGAGAACAGGTACTCAATCTCCATTATACAGTTGGGCAAAATGAGACATAGAGAAGTTAAGTGACTTGGCTAAGGTCACACAGCAGACAAGTGGCCGAACCGGCATTAGAACCCAGGTCCTCTGACTCCCAGACCCGGGCTCTTTCCACTAGGCCATGCTACTTCCCATAGAACACTGGCTAAAGTGTAAGAAACAAAAGGAAGGCGTAAACCCTCTTCAGTATGGAGCTGCATAATAGTAGGGACCACAGGGATCTGTGCTAGACCAGCTCTTCTAGAGTGATAAAGTGAGGGATGAGGTGGGCTGGGGCTTAAACTCGATGTGGGCAGAGAATGTATGTTTTGCTTCTGTTGCACTTTCCCAACCTCTTGGAAGGATCCTTTGTGCTCAGAAGGTTCTTAATACATTCTACCAATTTATGGGAATAAGTGAATTGAAATACGGAACCCCATTATAGAATGTAAGGTTCTTGTGGGCAGGGAATGTGTCATTGGTTTGTTTTGTGCTTCCCAAGCACTTATACAGTTTCTTGCCCACTGTGGACACTCAACAAATGCTGCTGCTGCTATGACCATGATCACAGCTACTGCTATTACTACAGCTACTACTACCACCACCACCACTACTGAATTTGACTCAGGGATTCAGTTTTATCATCCTAAACATGCATGCTTAATCTAACACCGATTGAGGGATTTTGTTGGTTTTAGAGTTAAAACTGGAGGCTGGTGATAGTCAACATCTCTAGAGATGAATCCCTTCATTATCTTTTCTGTTTTACCTATCTAAAATTTGCTCAAGTGGGAGGTTCAGCTCTTTTTGTTCAAATGACCAGGGGTAAATTAAGTCAAGCTTTTCTTCTTTTTAATTGGGCAATTGTTCTACTTCCATAGACATATCTGGTGTATAAAGAGTATAATAATAATAATAGTGGTATTTGTTAAGTGCTTACTGGGTGCCAAGCACTCATCTAAGTCCTGGGGTAGATACAAGGTTCTCATGTTGTCCCAGGAGGGACTCACAGTCTTAATCCCCATTTTACAGATGAGGTAACTGAGGCACAGAGAAGTTAAGTGACTTGCCCAAAGTCACAAAGATGACAAGTGGCAGAGGCGGAATTAGAACCCATGACCTCTGACTCCCAAGTCCATGCTCTTTCCACTAAGCTACTCTGCTTTGCTTATATGTGTGACTTGAGTAGGCCCAAGTCTATTCCTGGGAGTGTGCTTCAGTGTATAAGAGAATTAATTTAAAATGACAGCTCAAGCATCATTTAATCAGTGGCATTTATTGAGTGTCTTCCTTGTGCAGAGTACTGTAGTAAGCACTTAGGAGACAGAATACAGAAGGAACAAGAGCAAAAGTCCCTGCCCTCAGGGTACTTGCAGTCTAAGAGTTCACACATATCAGATCTCACTCCAATACCTAGTACAGTACTTAGTACAGTAGACATTTAATAAATACAATTAATACTTGATTATTTTCCAAAACAGCCTTTAATTGCTGAATTCAAATGTGGTCACAGAGGTAGGCCTTTATCCAAATTGTTCTTTGAATTGGAAACAGGATACAGGAAACAGGATACATTACATCCAAACCATCTTAAGCAGATGTGGGCTTGCCCATTTGTAGTGTCTGTAATTTTGTTCTATTGTACTATCCCAAGCGCTTAGTACAGTGCTCTGCATCTGGTTCAGTAAGTATGATTGACTAATAGAAGAGGCACTAAGGGTTCCTTTCACCTCTGATTCAGTAAATAATTATTGCCTTCTATTTATCTTGGTTGTGTTGAGGAGATCCAGCCCAGTCATCTCTACCCAGTTGGGTGCTATACTGTGAAGTCTCCCAGTTTTGCATACCATATCACTTTATATAGCACCCTTCCTGTGAGTAAACATTTATTTGGTAAATGACTGATGCAATTCTCCTCTAAATGAAAATTTTGTTCTATAGTATCTGAGTGCCCACAGTGGACTTCTTCAAGGCAGAGCTATGCTGCAGGCCTAACTTCTAGAAATATGTGCTTTTCATTAGTGTGATGCATAGAACAGATGTCTAATTAGAACTACCACATAGCTTTTTTGTAGTTAGACATTTTTTCTTTCTTATTTCTCTCTTTAGAATTTATCAAATGGAAAAATGTTTGTTAGGTAGAAGTTTTAAAGAAGGGATGTGCCCAAACTTAGCCCATTGGTGTTACTATGAGAGGCCTCTGATGATCTATGACTGCTTCTGCAGAAGCCATAGAAGAGGGTTTCAAAGAAGTCCATGAGACCAGCCCCTGGATTTGGTGTTTTGTTAGAGTCATATTTTGTTGAGCCTCTCCTAAACTCTTAGTGTGTATTTATTTTTCTTCATTCTTATTTTTCTTCATCTCACTCTTGGTGAGATGTAGCATAGAGAAAACAAATACCACAACTTGCTCCAAATCAGGCCCCATTAATCCCACTCCCTCCCGGGAGGGATTAGCACCCGACTGCTGGTTTATCACAAAGCGAACCGCGGACAAACCGTCTGCAGGCTAAGTGATGTACATACTGAGCAAGGGCCGCTTGGAGGGTGGGGGTTAACATTCCTTTGCATAAGCCCAGCCTTGGCTGACACAGACAGCTCCCCTTGGCCCTCCCAAAGATGATCCCACAGAAGAGAACTGTCATTAGTCCCTATGCTGTCAGTTACCGAAGCCTCTCATTGGTAGTTGAGCATGAAGTTGGCATCCCACATCCCTTCTCCAATGGCCCGTTGATCTCCGCCTCATGGCCCGATCCGCTATCTTAGAAGCTTGTGTTCTGGGGAGGGGGCACCCCAAAACATCAAAGCATTAGGGAGCTTCTTTCTGCGCTTTGGGGCCACCATGGACCAGGGGAGGGGGAAGGGGGAAATAAGGCAGCTTGATTGCCCCTCCCCTCACTTCAGCAGAGCTCAACTCAAACCACGGCTTGAAGCCAGGGAGGGGAAGGAAAAATGAGGAAGAACTTCCTTTGGGCAGGGCTCTGTGTTAGGAGAAGCCTGAGGATGCCCTGAGGCAGCAAAGGCTCTATGCATGGGGCTCTGGATGGAGACCAGGTGGGGCTCACCTCTCTGTCCCAAAGCACAAGCTTGAGGAGGGAAAGGGTATCATATTTCAGTACAGCAGAATTCCCTTGTTCATTTGTTTACTCCTGGTTGTCATTCAAGATTGTAGGTAAGTTCCTTAAACAGTTCATTGTTGAGATAGTGCTAGTTAAACCTCAGTCTTTTCAAACTCTAATCTTGGACCTCCAAATTTCTTCAGGTTAGTATTTTTCTGTGAAGAGGATGATAAATCCATTAGAGCTGTTCTCTTTACATTAATATAGTATTGTTGGTTTTTTCACTAAGGGGCAAACAGAACAAAATACAAAAGACCAAGTCAGTTCCTTGGGGGTGGGGCAAAAGCAATGCAGAATTCTTACAGAGTTTTCTTGGGAAAGAGTCAGTTGAGGAACTAGGAGTATTCATTCATTCAATAGTATTTATTGAGCGCTTACTATGTGCAGAGCACTGTACTAAGCTCTTGGAATGTACAAGTCGGCAACAGATAGAGACAGTCCCTGCCGTTTGACAGGCTTACAGTCTAATCGGGGGAGACAGGCAGACAAGAACAATGGCAATAAATAGAGTCAAGGGAAAGAACATCTCATAAAAACAATGGAAACTAAATAGATTCAGGGTTATGTACATCTCATTAAACAAAATAAACAAAATAAATAGGGTGATAAAGATATATACAGTCGACCGAGTACAATGCTGAGGGGGTGGGACGGGAGGGGGGAGGAGGAGAGGGAAAGGCGGGAGAAGAGCGTTTAGCTGCGGAGAGGTGAAGAAGGGGTAGAGGGAGCAGAGGGAAAAAGGGGGGAGCTCAGTCTGAGAAGGCCTCTTGGAGGAGGTGAGTTTTAAGTAGGGATTTGAAGAGGGGAAGAGAATTAGATTGTCTGAGGTGAGGAGGGAGGGCATTCCAGGACCACGGGAGGACATGGCCATGGACATGGTCGACGGCGGGATAGGCGAGACCAAAGGACGGTGAGGAGGTGGGCGGCAGAGGAGCAGAGCATGTGGGGTGGGCAGTAGAAAGAGAGAAGGGAGGAGAGGTAGGAAGGGGCAAGGTGATGGAGAGCCTTGAAGCCTAGAGTGAGGAGTTTTTGTTTGGAGCGGAGGTCGATAGGCAACCACTGGAGGTGTTTAAGAAGGTGAGTGACATGCCCAGATCGTTTCTGCAGGAAGATGAGCCGGGCAGCGGAGTGAAGAATAGACTGGAGCGGGGCGAGAGAGGAGGAAGGGAGATCAGAGAGAAGGCTGACACAGTAGTCTAGCCGGGATATAACAAGAGCCTGTAGCAGTAAGGTAGCCATTTGGGTGGAGAGGAAAGGGCGGATCTTGGCGATATTGTAAAGGTGAAACCGGCAGGTCTTGGTAACGGATAGGTTGTGTGGGGTGAACGAGAGAGACGAGTCAAAGATGACACCGAGATTGCGGGCCTGAGAGACGGAAAGGATGGTCGTACCATCCACAGTGATAGGGAAGTCTGGGAGAGGACCGGGCTTGGGAGGGAAGATGAGGAGCTCAGTCTTACTCACCTTGAGTTTTAGGTGGCGGGCCAACATCCAGGTGGAGACATCCTGGAGGCAGGAGGAGATGCGAGCCTGAAGGGAAGGGGAGAGGACAGAGGCAGAGATGTAGATCTGCATGTCATCTGCATAGAGATGGTAGTCAAAGCCATGAGAGCGAATGAGTTCACCAAGGGAGTAAGTGTAAATGGAGAACAGAAGAGAGTATGTACATGTAGAGCTTGAATCCCAGTTATGGCAGCCAGCAGCCTCTGTGCATGGTGGAATCATAGCCCCACACTTTCCTGAAGCTATTTTTTTTAAACAAATGGTATTAAGCATTTACTCTGTGTCAAGCACTGTTCTAAGCACTGGGGTAGATACAAGTTAATCAGTTCAGATAAGACATGTCCCAATCAAGAAGGAGGCAGAACACGGTATAGTGGATAGAGCACGATCCTGGGAGTCAGAAGGTCATGGGTTCTAATCCTGAATCTGCCATATTTCTGTTGTGTGACCTTGGGCAAGTCACTTCACCTCTCTGTGCCTCAGTTACCTCATTTGTAAAATGGGGATTGAGACTGTGAGCCCCAAGTGAGACAGGGACTGTGTCCAACCCAATTTGCTTGTATTCACCACAGCTGCTTAGTACAGTGCCTGGCATATATAGTAACCCCTCAAAAAATACCATCATCATCAGAACAGGTATGGAATCCCTATTTTACAGTTACTGAGGCACAGAGAAGTGAACTGACCTGCCCAAGAACACACAGCAGGTAAGCGGTGGAGCTGGGTTTAGAACCCAGATCTTCTGTCTCCTAGGCCCATGAGTTAACCAGTGGGCCACGCTGCTTCTCAAAGAAAAACTGTTTTTTGTCCGGCACCTCTCAGTTTCATCAACTATTAGCAGCTCTGTGGGACTTGCTAAGAGTGGGAACCTGGAAAGTTTGAGCAAAGCAAACTGGCGATATCACCAGGTGAGGGACTCAAGAAGCCAGCTGACTACCAGTTTCTCGACCACCTTTCTGTGATTTGAATGGATTTCAAGTAGAACAATATCAGTTCAGCAGTAGTCGGGGGTGGGGATGGCATTCCAGCAATGGACAGAGAGCCCCAGAGACCCTCAACCCTGAAGTTCTGGGGGGGAGGTGTGGTTGTTCTGGCACCCCTGTCGTCCTTGTCGTCATTCCATGGGTGTCTCCCCAAGGCTTCTTGGCTTCAGAGTAACCAATCCAGACTATCAACTTTTGTTGCACATGGCCAAACGGAAACCTGGGATACATTGGTTCTAGCCCCAGTCAAGGCAGTTTGGGGAGAGCTGGAGCTTTCTCCTCTACAAGGGAAATGACTTTTCAAAGAATATTTGGCCACTTATTATGCATTCAACAACAAGAAAGGCTCTTACCACATAATCCACTTGTTCATAAACAGGAAGAGGTTTTTGCCATGATGCACGAGGTATGACTGGAACCCTGCCAATTACCCTAGCCCTCTTGAAGACATCTGAATTCTCAGATATGTCCTTCCATATTCTCTCTCCATTCCCTTTCTTTCAAATCTCAGCCTGCCCCAGACACATCCTCTTCTAGAAACCTGAAAGATTGCAAGCTGGCAGGGTGTGTTTTGACTCCTGCAAACTCATGTTCCCTACCATTGTACTTCCACTTCATCGAAGCCCTTGGTCGAACTATACTCTACCTTAGCAGCAATGTTAAGAAAGTTGCCACTGAGTAATAAACGTCATGTTGCTTCCTTTTCTTGCGTTTGGTTTCTGGGAAGTGGAAAACCTTCCATCTTTTCCTCCATTAAGTTGGAAACTTCTGGTAGCCAGATGCAGTAGAACTTCTTTGGGAACTACTACTACTCAAGAGGGAGATCAAGATTCGTAATATGGTATGGTTCACATTCTTCCTTAAAGTGTGCTTGAGATTATGTTTTTTTTTTGTTTTGAGAGTATGGCTGATAGCTAGTTTACTAAGTATTTGGGAGGGTATAGTAGGCTTCAAACTATGCGTCAAGGGCTTGGGTAAATAGATGCTAAACATGTTGAACATGGTCCTTGTCCCACTTGGGCTTCACCATCTAAGTAGGAGGGAGGAGAGGTTTTGAATCCCCATATTACAGATGAGGAAAGTGAGACACAGGGAAGGTCCAAGGCCACCCAGCAGGCAATTGGCAGAGCCAAAATTAGAACCAGGTCCTCTGACTCCCAGGCTTATGCTCTTTCCACTAGGCCCTGCTGCCCCAAGACTTTTGCCATTGGCCTAATTTTTTTACCAATTGCTGAAGAAAAAACTGGAAGCAAAGAACTTCCAGTTCCAGCAAACTTCCAGCGAACTTTTATGATGGAAAAGTCCTGATTTCTGAATCAAATTGAAAAGAAAACCTAAAATCAGAAGAAAATGGTCCTTTGAATCAGACGTGTACAAAATATATACATAGCCGAGTATGAAACAAGCACAAGGAATTCCTCACTTCCAGAATACTTAAGCTTGAACTAGTGCTAACACGTGCCACCTATAATTAATAAGGTGATGAATTAATGATTACAGTATATCTTCTGAGCCCTCAAGACTGCAGTGCTTATGGTGTGCCATAAAAGAAGATAGGAATATCCCAGCCAAATAGACATGAACTGATAATTTCCCCTTGGTTGTTCTGAAGATGCCTATTGAATTCAACATCATATTTCAAACACAACTTTAATACAATCCGAACAACTGAAAGCGTATTCACAAGAACTCAAGAAATATGAAAGCTTGGTGCCCCCTGCATGTGATATTTGGCATTGATGTGTATGGCTTGCGGAGGAAAAGTGAACTCCGGATTTGATCCTGCAGAGCATTATAGCTGGATAAAACTTCCTGAAAATTATCTTATTTGGTTCTCTCAAAGCTGCATTCAGTATACCCTGCCCAACAGTTTGGCTTGTGTGAAAATTACTGGGATGCCAATAAATCACTATACTTTTCCTTTCCAGTGGCACAATTTATCCCGAGTTGCAATATTAGGCTCCACTTCTCGAGCTATCGTATTCTGCATCGGCATTGTTCGACTTGTCGTTCTCCTTTGACTTGACAGTCAAGAATGGAAATTGTTTGTTCTAAAGATATAAACAGCAGCAGCAACGGGACCACTGAGTGGGCAAGCTCACTCACTGCAAGCTTCTAACTGCACTTCTGTGTTAAAACAAGAGCAACAAAAACAAAATAAGACCTGTCTGTGAAGTGTCAAAATTAGGCTCTCTCCACAGCTTTCTTGGAAATTATAAAAAGTTCATTTTGAAACAGTGACATCCACTTAAAGTAATCTCAATTCTACCACATTTTGAAAGGCAGTGTTCCACTCTGTGGGAACACTGTGGGAACAAATTCCACAAACACAAGGCCTCTGCCATCCCCATCCTCTTTGCTTCTTCCTATTTCCATGCACCTAGACTGACACTTCAAAAGCTGGGAAAATTGAGTTTGATGAGCACTACTTATTTATTTGTCATACTGAGGAAATTACAAAGTTTCTTTGGCTCCCCACAAGATCAATGAATCAATTAATTGTATTGATTGAGCGCTTGCTGTGTGCAGAGCATGCACTAAGCGATAGGGAGAATACCTGGCTCTCTCGAAACAACATGGTCTCCCCTGATGCTCTCATTCATTTATTCATTCATTCAGTTGCATTTATTGAGCGCCTACTGGGTGCAGAGCACTGTACTAAGCGCTTGGAAAGTACAATTCGGCAACAGATAGACAATTCCTACCCAACAACAGGCTCACAGTCTAGAAGGGGGAGATAGACAACAAAACAAAACAAGTAGACAGGCATCAATAGCATCAAAATAGCTTGACTAGCATCTGCTCTCTCCAGAGGGGCCCTCTTCTTTTCCCACTCCCACAGACTCACTGGGAAAAGAGGAGGTGTTGGCTTCCTTCTTGTGCCCCACTGCTGCTTTTGAATCATCCCAACTCCCCCTTCCCTTCCTTTCCCTTTCTTTGAAGCCCATATCATCCACCTCTACCACCCACTCCAGATTCTAGTCACAGTCATCTACTGCCCCCCTGGTCCCACCTCCAACTTCTTTAACCATTTTGATCCCTTTCTCACATTCCTTCTCTCTTTCTCTATGCCTCCATTGATCCTTGAGAACTTCAATATCCACAGAGATAATAATGTTGGTATTTGTTAAGCGCTTACTATGTGCAGACCACTGTTCTAAGCGCTGGGGTAGATATAGGGTAATCAGGTTGTCCCACGTGAGGCTCACAGTTAATCCCCATTTTACAGATGGAGTAGCTGAGGCACAGAGAAGTGAAGTGACTTGCCCACAGTCACACAGCTGACAAGTGGCAGAGCCGGGAGTCGAACCCATGACCTCTAACTCCAAAGCCCAGCCTCTTTCCACTGAGCCATGCTGCGCTCTTGATGGCCCCTCTGTTGCCCGCCTTTTATCACTCTTCAACTCCACTGACCTCCTGCTCCATCCCACATCCCCTACTCACCAACTTGGGACACACACTCGATCTCATCATCTCTAACCAATGCACAATCTCTACCCTCACCAACTCTGAAATCCCTCTATCTGACCACAACCTTCTCAATTGTTTCCTCTCCCACACTCCTCCTCCCCCTAAATCTGTGCTATTCTCCCTCAAAGGCCTCCAATCTCTCGACCCCATCCAGCCTTTTCAACTCATCACTCCCCATCTTGCCCCCGTGCCCAATCTACCCACTCTTGATGAGCAAATAGATGTTCTCAACACCACCCTTTCTACTGAACTCAACTCACTCACTCCCCTATCCCTTCGTTGATCTCATACCACTAGCCCTCAGGCCTGTATCAGCTGCACAGTATGCCTCCTTTGCTCTTATGCTCGAGGAGGACATCCTCAGCATCTTCTACCCAAAACAGAGATTCCCCCACAGTAAACCCTGTCTCTCAGCATCCTCACCCCCCCACTGGTCCCCAGATGTAATTCCTCTCCTTCAGCATCCTTGGCCCCGCACATTGGCCCTCAGCTATAATATCTTTCCCTCATTTTTCTGGCCCCAATACAGACCCCCAGGCTTTTACCTGTCTCCCTCATTAACCTTATCCCCTCAGCATTCCTGGCCCCACCCAGTGGTCCCCAGGCATTTCTGCTCTCCCAAATTACCCTTGCCCCATCCACCAGTCCCCAGTATACACCTTCTCCCTCATTATCCTTAACCCCAGGAGCAGTCCCCAGGTGTAACACATTTCCAACAGCATCCTCGGCCCCACCCACCAGGTCCATTTGAATCAATCAATCCTATTTAATGAAGGCTTACTTTGTGCAGAGCACTATAGTAAGATCTTAGGAGAGTGCAATGTAACAATATATCAGAGTTGGTAGACACATTTCCTGTCCACAACTAGATTACAGCCTAGAGGGTGCAAATCCCTCATAATTCTCTGCCCCAACCACCAGTCCCCAGGTGCAAACCCTCTCCCTCAGCATTCTATGCCCCGCCCACCAATCCCCAGGTGTAAATATTCTCCCTCACTATGCTCTGCCCCACCGCCAGTCCCAGGTGGAACTCCTTTCCCTTATTATCCTGGGCCCCAACCAGCCGTCCCCAGAGTAACCCCTCTCTCTCAGCATCCCGAACCACCCACACCCAGCCATAACACCTCTCCCTATTTATGCTCTACCTCAACCAGTCATCCTCAACTGTACATCTCTCCCTCATTATCCTCTGCCCCAACCACCAGTCCCAAAATGTAACTCCTATTCCTTCATTATCCTCGGCTCCACCCACTCTCAATGTAACGCCTCCTGCTCAGTATCCTTAGCCCCACCCACAAGTCCCCAGGTGTAACTCTGCTCTCTCATTATCCCAGCCCCCAGGCACAGGTCTCCAGCTGTCACCTCTCTCTCTCTCTCTCTCTCTCTCTCTCTCTCTCTCTCATTATCATGGGACCCACCCACCAGGCCCCAGCATGACCTCTGTCCCTCATTATTCTCGGTCCTGGCCTCCTGTTCTTAGGTGTAACACTTCTCCCTCAGTAATAATAATACTACTACTAATGATGAAGGTATATGTTAAGCCCTTACTATGTGTCAAGCACTGTTCTAAGCACTGGGGTAGATACAAGGTAATGAGGTTGTCCCACGTGTGGCTCACGGTCTTCATCCCCATTTTACAGATGAGGTAACTGAGGCACAGAGAAGTTAAGTGACTTGTCCAAAGTTACACATCTGATAAGTGGTGGAGCCATGATTAGAACCCACGACCTCTGACTCTCAAGCCCGTGCTCTTTCCACTAAGCCATACTCCCTCACTATCCTCAACTACATCCACTTGTCTCCAGGGATCCTTTCTCTCCCTCATTGTCCTCATCTCGAACCACCAATCCCCAGGTGGAACACCTCTCCCTTATTATCCTTGGCCCCAGCCACGGGTCCTCGGTGTAACCCTTCTCTCTCATCATCCTCGGCCCTACCTCTGCTCTGATCAGTGTTCGAACTGCTGCCACTCTCAAAAAGGTGTAACATAGGGAACTCAGAGAGAAAAGCTCTCTCCAAGTCAGACACCTTCAATCCCACCCCCTCCCCGGAGGGCTCAGCACATGGCTGCATGTCCATGTACTGAGCATGGGGTGCTTACATGGGTGAAGCTTTAACACGTGTTCATTGGCATATGCCTGCCTCAAGCAGACAGTGTCAGAACTGGGGAATAACATCTTTTCTTTTTTCCTATGGGCAGCAGCCTCAGCCCTAAGATCGAGTATCACCTCCCCCTTACTCCCTTGCTGCATGAATGAGGCATTTGGAGAAATGTCAAATAACAAAAATCTCTTCCCTGACCTGCAAGAGTTTCGACTGAAGACAGACTTGGGCGGCTGTTATTGGGTCTTTCATTGCACGAATAGTTCTGAGATATGTGGGCTGGGAGATCTGCACTGGACCTCTAAACTGTCCTGCAAACCGTGAAAGACAGTAATAGGTGGAATAGCAGAGAGAGGACCAATTGTAGGCTTCTTCTCCTCTTCCGCCAGTCACTTTCCAAGCCGAAGGATACTGACTAAAAGCGAGTGGTGACCATCTGAAGTCACTGATATTTGAAGAATATTTACATCTCAGTACTGGGTAGCCTGAACCAGGTAAAATGGAATTCTCTGACAGGGAATCGAACCCAGGCCATGACAGTGAAAGCACCAAATCCTAACCACTAGACCACAAGGGAAGATGGAAGGAAACTGGCAACCAGATTACTGACATCCCTCACATAAGGTGATGTAAACTGACTCTGCTCCTCGGCGGGGATGGAAACCTGCGTCAGGCAGCCTACCACTCAGGCAGCCTACCATCCAAAAATAAGGCTGTTCTAGGCCAATGACTCACTGATGGACAGTGAACGCTGGGCCCCAGCTGGTGCCTCATTCCCTCATCTCCCTGACTCTCGGTGTTCCATTTCCTGTCCAATTCCTGAAAAGTTGATGTAACGAAAATTAGGGAGATGTGACACAACCTCCTGCCATAATAATAATAATGTTGGTATTTGTTAAGCGCTTACTATATGCAGAACACTGTTCTAAGCGCTGGGGTAGATACAGGGTAATCAGGTTGTCCCACGTGATGCTCACAGTCTTAATCTCCATTTTACATATGAGGTATCTGAGACACAGAGAAGTTAAGTGACTTGCCCACAGTCACACAACTGACAAGTGGCAGAGTCGGGATTAGAACCCATGACCTCTCACTACCAAGCCTGGGCTCTTTCCACTGAGCCACCCTGCTTCTCAGAACAGGGCGAGGGGGTTGGGGGGTTGGAGCCAGAGGGTGAACTGGAGGAGTGCAGGTGGAAGCCTAGCCTCGTATGGATAATTTTAATGTGGTTTGTCTGACCCACAACAGCAAGCAAGGCAATCCCGACCCAAGGGCGCAAACTTCCAAATTGCCACTCACCATTGGCTTTAAAGCTCTCCATCACCTTGCCCCCAGCTACCCCACCTCCCTTCTCTCCTTCTACTACCCTGCCTGCACACTTGGCTCCTCTAGTGCTAATCTCACTGTGCCCCATTCTTGCCTACCTAGCCCACATCCTGCCTCAGGCCTGGAACAACTTCCCTCTTCAAATCTGCCAGACAATTATTCTCTACCCCTTCAAAGACTTTTTGAAGGCATATCTCATCCAAGAGACCTTCCCAGACTAAGACCCTCTTTTCCTCATCTCCCACTCCCTTCTGAGTCGCCTTGACTTGCTCCCTTTCTCACCCCACCATCTCTCAGCCCCACAGCCAGCATGTATATATCTCTAATTTTATTTATTTGTATTGATGTCTGTCTCCCCACGAGGAGGAGGAGGAGGAAGAGGAGGGGAGGTGGAGGGCACCATATATGAAAATAATTCAGCCCCTTGGTCTTGAGATTGGTAAACTAGAAAGGACCCCCTCACGGCCTCTGAGATCAATCACAGGATTGTCATGCAAATCACACCCCTATCAAGGCACGGTAAGGTGTAGGGTCATATGTGCCTCTAACGGTAACCCTCCCATTTTATCTCAAGTCCCCACTCCACCCCAAACTAGCTCCTGGAACGGGGACACACACACACACCCGTTGAAAAATTTAGTCGAGTAATCTGCACAACCCTTCATGCCCAGTTTATGATTAGTGTCTCATGCTGAGTCTCTCCATTCAAACTCCTGACACTTGTACCTTATGGGAAGAGAGATAACGCCATCCTACTCACCTGTCTGTGAAACTCCAGCTCAAAGGGTAGCTTATGGGTAGAAGAAGGCTGAGGTAGCATTTAGCAGCTGCTTTTCTCATCATTTCCTCCCCAAAGGGTATGATTAGTGTGTATGGGGGAGGGGTGTGGGCAGTTGGGGGGAGCGCATGCAGTGGCATGAGGATTGCTGAGCATTAAATCACTCTGACCCTCCAGCTGGGAAGTCTTTGGAAATGCCCAGACTCCCCTCCCTGCTCTCCAACAGTCTGGGCCTTAAGAACCTAAAGACAATTCCCAACGAGGCAGAGATCCATTCATTCAATAGTATTTAATGAGTGCTTACTATGTGCAGAACACTGTACTAAATGCTTAGAGAAGCAGCATGGCTCAGTGGAAAGAGCCCGGGCTTGGGAGTCAGAGGTAATGAGTTCGAATCCCGGCTCTGCCACTTGTCTGCTGTGTGACTGTGGGCAAGTCACTTCATTTCTCTGTGCCTCAGTTACCTCATCTGTAAAATGGGGATTAACTGTGACCTTCACGTGGGACAACCGGATTACCCTGTATCTACCCCAGCGCTTAGAACAGTGCTCTGCACATAGTAAGCACTTAACAAATACCAACATTATTATTAAATGCTTGGAATGTACAATTTGGCAACAGATGGAGATAACCCCTGCCCAATAACGGGCTCACAGTCTAAACGGGGGAGACAGACAGCAAAACAAAACAGAACAAAACAAGAAAATATCATCAAGATAAATAGAATCAAGGAGATACACACCTCATTAACAAAATAAATAAGGTAATAAATAATATATACGAATAAGCACAGTGTTGAGGGGAAGGGAAGGGGGAAGAACCGAGGGTGGGGGGGGAGGGAGAGAGGAGCAGAGGGAAAGGGGGGCTCAGTCTGGGAAGGTTTCCTGGAGGAGATGAGCTCTCAGTAGGGCTTTAAAGAAGGGAAGAGTTAGTTTGGCAGATGTGAGGAGGGAGGGCATTCCAAGACAGCGGAAGGACGTGGGCCAGGGGTCGACAGAGGGACAAGCGCGAACAGGGGACAATGAGGAGGTGAGCAGCAGGGGAGCGGAGTGTACGGGGTGAGCATTAGTAAGAGAGAAGGGAGGTGAGGTAGGAGGGGGCAAGGTGATAGAGAGCTTTGAAGTCAAGAGTGAGGAGTTTTTGCTTCGTGCGAAGGTTGATAGGCAACCACTGGAGGTTTTTGAGGAGGGGAGTGACATGCCCAAAGCGGTTCTGTAGGAAGATGATCCTGGCAGCGGAATGAAGAATAGACTGGAGTGGGGAGAGACAGGAGGAGGGAGATCAGAGAGAAGGCTGACACGATAATCCAGCCGGGATATTATGAGAGCTTGTATCTAGCATGATAGCAGTTTGGATGGAGAGGAAAGGGCTGATCTTGGCGATATTGTGAACGTGAGACCGGCAGGTATTGGTGACAGATTGGATGTGAGGGGTGAATGAGAGACCAGAGTCAAGGATAACACCAAAGTTGTGGGCCTCTGAGACAGGAAGGATGTTCGTGCCGTCCACAGTGACAGGGAAGTCAGGGAGGGAACATGATTTGGGAGGGAAGATAATGTGCTCAGTTTCAGACATGTTGAGTTCTAGGTGGTGGGAAGACATCCAGGTGGAGGCGTCCTGGAGGCAGGAGGAGATACGAGCCTGGAGGGAGGGAGAGAGAACCGGGGAGGAGATGTAGATTTGGGTGTCATCTGCGTAGAGATGATAGTTGAAGCCATGGGAGCGAATGAGTTCACCAAAGGAGTGAGTGTATATGGAGAACAAAAAAAGGGCCACGAACTGACTCTTGAGGAGCCCCTAAAGTTAGTGGATGGGAGGGGGAGGAGGAGCCCGCCAAGGAGCCCGAGAATGAACGACCAGAAAGATAAGGGGAGAACCAGGAGAGGACGGAGTCCGTGAAGCCAAGGTGAGAGAAGGTGTGGAGGAGAAGAAGATGGTCGACAGTGTCAAAGGCAGCTGAGAGGTCGAGGAGGATTAGGATAGAGTAGGAGCCATTGGATTTGGCAAGAAGGAGGTCTTGGGTGACCTTTGAGAAGGCAGCTTGGGTGCACTGGAGGGGACGGAAGCCAAATTCGAGGGGGTTCAGGAGAGAGTTGCAGTTGAGGAATTCAAGGCAGCGAGTGTAGACGACTCGTTCTAGGAGTTTGAAAAGGAAGGGTAGGAGGGAGATAGGACGATAACTGGAAGGGGAAGTGGGGTTAAGAGAGGGATTTTTTTAGGATGGGGGAAACATGGGCATGTTTGAAGGCAGAGGGGAAGAAATCATTGGAGATTGAGTGGTTAAAGATAGAAGTTAAGGAGGGGAGGAGGGCAGGCGCGATAGTTTTTATAAGGTGAGTGGCAATGGGGTCCGAAGCACAGGTGGAGGGGGTGGCACTTGTGAGGAGGGAGGAGATCTCCTCTGAGGATACTGCAGGGAAGGATGGGAAAGTAGGGGAGAGCGTTGGGAGCGGGGGGGATGGAGAAGGGGGAGGGGTGACTTTGGGGAGCTCAGACCTGATAGTGTTAATTGTCGTAATGAAGTAGGTGGTCAGATCGTTGGGGGTGAGGGATGGAGGAGCAGGGAGGAACAAGGGGCCTGAAGAGAGAGTTAAAAGTCTGGAATAATTGGCGGCGGTGATGGGCATGGATGTCAATGAGGGAAGAAAAATAATTTTGCCTGGCAGAGGAGAGGGCAAGGTTAAGGCAGGAAAGGATAAAGTTGAAGTGAATAAGGTTGGCTTGGTGCTTAGACTTTCGCCATCAGCGTTCAGTAGCTCTAGCATGCATAAGAGCGAAGGAGGCGGACAGACGCAGAGATTCAGGGCTGTGGGTTAGTGGAGCGAGAGCGGCAGAGGAAAAGGGGAGCGAGTGAGGTGAGTAGAGAGGGTGGAGTTGAGAGCAGTAATCTGATCATCGAGAGTGGGAAGAGAGGATAGGAGGCAAGGTGGGGTGTGATGCTTTGGGAGAGACGGATGGGGTCAAGAGAGTGGAGGTCTCTATGGGGGAGTAATACAGATTTGCAGGGGGAGGGAGTGTGAGAGAGGAGGCAGGTGAGAAGTTTATGGTCAAAGAGAGGGATTTCAGAGTTGGCGAGGGTGGAGATAGTGCAGCGGTGAGAGAAGATGAGATCGAGACTGTGACCACGTTGGTGAGTGGGCGAGGTGTGGTGGAGCAGGAGGTTGGCAGAGTCAAGGAGTGATAGCAGGCGGACAGCAGAGGGGTCACCAGGTCCATCCATGTGGATGTTGAAGTCTCCGAGGATCAGAGTGGGCAGGGAGAAGGAGAGAAGGAAGGTGAGAAAGGGGTCAAGGTCGGGGGGCGGTAGATGACAGCTACAAGAATCTAGAGTGGGCGGTAGAGGCAAATTATATGGGCTTCAAAAGAGGGGAAAGAGAGGGAAGGGGGAGAAGGAATAGTGCAGAAGTGGCATTGGGGTGTGAGAAGGAAGCCGCCGCCTCCTCCTTTTCCGGTGAGTTTTGGGAAGTGGGAGGAAAGGCCTCCGCTGGAGAGAGCAGCAGTAGAGACCGTGTCCTCAGGGGTGAACCAGGTCTCCGTAAGGGCGAGGAGGAGGAGAGAGAGGGAAAGGAAAAGGTCAAGAATGAAAGGGAGTTTACCTATAATGGAGCAGGGATTCCATAGGCCACACTTGGCAGCAGCTGTAGGGAAGGAGGAGGGAGGGGGAAGGGAGCAGGGGGAGGGGAGGGTTTGGATGGGAATGAGATAGTGGGGACCTGGGCGGGGAGAGGGGAATGAGGGGTGGCGATGAGTCAGGAGAACTGGGATGGGGCGTGAGCAGGGAAGAGGGAAGGGAAGAGGGTGGGAGGAGGGATTTTGGTGGGGAAGAGTGCAAGGGGAGGGGGATGAGGGTTGGCGCTGGTAAAGTGGGATTCTAGGGAGGGGATGGGGAGGAGGGGAGGAGGAAGAGGAAAGTGAGAGAAAGACCTGGGCTGGAGAGGGGAAGGGGAACGTGAGGATTTGGAGAGGCAGATGCGCGGGGGCGGGGGAGGTGGAAGGTCATGGTGAAGTCAGTGAGGTAAGTGGCAGCACTGAGAACAATTAATAACATGCGATAGCAATAATATAATGATTATATTATATATAATATATTATATTATAATAATACAATAAAATATTATTAATAAGCGGGTGATGTCCAGGGTCGAATGTTGACTTGTCTATGGGTCTATGAAATCAAAATCAAAAGGTTAGCGCCAAGGAGAGTCCTGCGGCTCATGGCCCATATGTCTCTGAGGTGGCAGAGGGAGCCCTGTGGATGGCCGATTTGGAGAAGGGTGGAGCTGTTGTGGGGGATAGAGGAGTAACATGGGCGGGGTGAGTAGGTAGGGGCGCAGGTAGCAGCTAGAATTACTCAGTGAGAACAAGGGAGATGTTGCTCGGGGTAGGGGGTTGTGGGGGGATCATTCACCTCTAGTCAGAGCCTAGGGGAGAAGGGAGTGAGGGTTCCCCAAAGGATGGCTGTTTCTGTGCGGAGGGGGAGCAGCTGGGGATGTAATGTCCCATGGCCTTGGGGGGTGGGGGAGAGCTAGGGGCCACAATGTCCCACGGCCCAGGGGCGTGGGGCGAGGCGGGGGGCTGGGGATGCTAGCTGACCCCACTTAGGTACCCTTGAGAAAACAAAACATATTCACTGCCACATCCTGCAAGGTCCCAGATGTGTTTAGTCATTCTCCAGCTCTGCCCATAGCCAACCCTTACTTCTCTAGGGCATGTCTGGACCCCTTATTGTTTGATCATGACTGCCTGGGAAGAGCACTGTCTGGAGCACAGACCCTTAAAAGCCCTTCCCCATCTGAATTCCATTTGGGCCATGTGAGGAAAGAAAAGTAGGGTGGGGAGATTGATCAAATGATCAATCAATCAGCCAGTCAGTGGTATTCAATGGAGCTCTTACTCTGCATAGAACACTGTACTAAATCCTTTTCCAAGTACAATATAATAGAGTTGGTAGATATCATTCCTGCCCTCAAAGACCTTAATATTTAGTGAGATAAGTAACTAGCAATAATAGTATTTATTGAGCCCCCATTGAGTGTCATGTACTCTTACTAAGTGGTGGGAAAACTATAGTACAGATAAATGGTGCATTCTCTGTCCTCAAGGAGACAAACATAAAATATTTACGTGATAGAGTAAATAACTTTATGAACAATCCAGGAAACATATATATGCAAGTACTTCCCAATCCTCTTCACATTAAGTAGAGCTGCTGAGAAGGTCTACCATCCAACTGTCACCTGAGACAAAAAGGAAAGACTCACAGAACCAAGAAAATACATTATAATAATGGGTAGATGCAAGATAATCAGGACAATGTGGCTCAGTGGCCAGAGCCCGGGCTTGGGAGTCAGAGGTCATGGGTTCAAACCACAACTCTGCCACTTAGCTGTGTGGCTGTGGGCAAGTCACTTAACTTCTCTGTGCCTCAGTGACCTCATCTGTAAAATGGGGATTAACTGTGAGCCTCACGTGGGACAACCTGATTCCCCTGTATCTACCCCAGTGCTTAGAATAGTGCTCTGCACATAGTAAGAGCTTAACAAATACCAACATTATTAATAACAGTCCCTGACCTATATGGGGATTACAATATAAGTAGAAGAGAAGATAGGTTTTTTTACTCTTCAATTGACAGATGAATAAACTGAGGCATAGAGAAATTTGCCCAAAGTCACCCAGCAGGCCAGTGGTGGAGTTAGGATTAGCATTTATAAGTTTTGACCATAAACCAGAGCACCGCGGCCTAGTGATATGAGTACAGGCCTGGGAATCAGAGAATGTGGGTTCTAATCCTGGCTCTTCTAGTTGCCTAAAATGTGACCTCGGGCAAATCACCTGACTTCTCTTGGCCTCAGTTTCCTCAGGGATAAAAATTCTCCCTCCTCCCTCCCTCACAGCCCCATGTGATTAATTGATCAACCTGATTAATTTATATCTACCCCAGTGCTCAGAACAGGGCTTGACACAAAGTAAGTGTTCAACAAATAGCACAATAATAATAAAATTTGAAATTCACATAGCTGTAGGGTACCTCTTGGAACAATAATAGTAATAATTATAATAATGATGATAGTATTTGTTAAGTGCTGGCTATGTGCCAGTTACTCTACTAAGCCCTGGGGTAGATGCAAGCAAACAGGCTGGACACAGTCCCTGTCCCATTGAGGGCTCACACTCTCAATCCCAATTTTACAGATGAGTTTACTGAGACACAGAGGAAGTGAAATGACTTGCCCAAGGTCACACAACAGACAAGTGGCAGAGCCAGGATTAGAACCCATGACCTGCTGACTCGCAGGCCATGCTGCTTCTCCAAATCTGGTACTTGTTAAATGATTACTATGCTGAGGGGCAGAAAACAGCACAAGGAAATATCACCTACCAGACTGGAGGATGGGATTGAGCATTAGGATGACACGACCCGAGCAACCAACTACAGGGGGACACAGATGTCAGAGAGGACGTATAGACATGCAGCAGAAATCCTGGCAACTGAAGCTAGGGAGGGTGTATGAAGAAGGGTGGACTAAACTGATCAGTGTGTTTTCTCAGAGAGAGTGTCTCCATCAGGTGCACAACCAATGTGGCACCCCTAATTCATCATAGACAACAATAAAGCTGCTTTTTGCTTCTTCCAAGTACCTCTACATTATGGCTCTGAGGCAACAACTCACTGGGGATAATCCATTTCATTTGCAATAATGGCCACTGGCTTGTTATTCTGATCGATGCTCCACTCTGAGATCTCACATTCAAATTTTGATGTAAGACTGACCAGTGAGACAGTGACACCAGGTGTCTCTGATGAGTACCTTTAGGGCACATTAACAATGGGATTCCTACCCAGATACCCACTCCCCAGCCCCCGAAAAAAAAAACCTCCTTCTGCATCTTGAGTTTGTACAAACAGGCATAAGGCCCTTCCCACCCCACTGGCTTCAGTGGCTTGTGGGGTCAATGGCCGCCCTTCTACACTCTCTGGGACAACCCATGAGCGAGTCTCATTAGGATCTGATCAGGGAGAAAGATAAGTAGGGGAGTTGGGATCTCCATATCCAGAAAAGCCCAGGACCCTCACTGCTCCCCTCACCTCTAGGCTGTAAACTCATTGTCTGTTTATGGCTATACTGTACTTTTCCTGCCTCTTAGTTCAGTGCTCTGCACACAGTAAGTGCTAAATAAATGCGACTACCTGACTAACTGACTGATTGGTCCATGAACGGGACCTTCCCCTGTGCCCGCATCAGGGGCTCCGGCGCACTGCTTCTCTGAGGTCTCTCCATGACCTCACCCAAACTGGTCCTCCCTTATTCCCCACCCTTATCTAGAGCCTTGAAGGACTCTAGCTGCCTAAGCACGAAATCCCCATAAAGCATAGCATAGAGCTACACACTAATCAATGTACCATCATCACTTATAATGAGTTACAATCATAGAGCATATCCCAGCCTGGGATTGCAATCCTTGTTTGTACATACCCCTACATATACCTAGAAGGGCAAGTGAAATGGACTTTACTTTTATTGTAATTTCTAAGAGCATACATACATTCATATTTTAGTTTTCGGGGGTGGTTCTCCCAAAAAGAGAAACCCCAACCCCCTGTGAGTAGCAAAACTAATCCTGAGGAGATGTGACCTCAGCAATTTCGATGGTACTGTGAAGAACCATCCTTTGGTTCTCCCCTTTCTAGCAGTCTTTCAATAACAATGATAATTAATAATGATGGTAATAATACTCCTAGTAATAATGATATTTGTTTAGCACTTAGTTACTGTGAGTCAAGTACTGTATTAAGTACTGGGGTTGATTAGAGATAATCAAGTCGGACATAGTCCCTGCCCTACTTAGGACTCACAGACCAAGACAGAGAGCTGGTGTAAGCTGGCCATATTTTCTGAACGCCAAAATGAGATAAGGAGTGGAGTTTTTGGAGGAGTGGAGCTTGAGTGGGGAAAGAGCAAGTGGTAGACTACTGGGAAGAAAATGGCAGGAAAGTTAGAGAGAAAAGTGGAAGGGAGAAGAGCAGAAAGAGTGAGAGGGATCAGAGGAAGGGGTGGAGTCCCGAGGAACAGAAACAGAGAGAAAGGGAAGCGAAGAAAGGCAGGGGTAACAGACATTCAGTGTGCAGCACACATGTCCAAGAAGTATTCACCAGGTAAGTTTTCACTTGGGCCGACTGAACAAGGCAAAAAGCCTGCCCCTTCCTCACAGTGGTTCTCTACCATGGCTGCTGTTTGTCCTCTGCTGCTCCCAACAGGGTCTGTCTCCAAGGATTTCTGGTATCTGAGGATAAGCTCTACTATGGAGCCCTCACAAAAGCAAGAACAGAAGAACCTCCACCTGGAGCAAAACCCTGGCTGGGGCTCCATCGCAGGGTGGGCAGGCTCACCTCCTCCCTCTCACACAGATTACATTGTCAGTGCTCCATGGAGTGTGTGGAGGGCTGACGACTGGATTGGGGTCTGAGCGGAAGCATAAGGACCCCTCCTACTGCTGGGCCCCAAGTCTCCCAACTTCAGTTTGGTGCTATAATATACTGTGCTCTCAAGCACTTAGATCAGTGCTCTGCACACCTTAAACACTCAATAAATACCATTGACTGATTGGTGCTACCCAAATAGAAATCTCAGGTCACCTTATCCCAACAGGACCCAGCGGGAGGGCACACTGCTTCTCTTAAACCCTGTTAGGAATCCATATCGAAAGCAAGAGATTCTCTAATCCAGAATGCCCTTATTCTCCTGTCGCTGCGAATAATCAAGAAAGGACTAATGACTGAGAAGGTGAATCCTAAAACCATGTGGGCATTCACCAGCAGAGGAGAATTTTCTTTCATGTTCATTATAATATTCAGCTTGATTGACTGTCACCCATAGAGGTGGTCATAGAGGGTCACCAGGGCAATGGCTCTCTTGGCCTCTTGGACCTCGGGCATCGCCCTGGGGGAGTGGCCAGGACCGTGAAGGTGCCGAACTAGGCCTGGGGGAGTGGCCAGGACCGTGAAGGTGCTGAACCAGCTGGTGGTGTCTGAGCAGGACAAACACCATGTAGCTGCTGTCCACCATCATGAGTCCCACAAAGAACAGAGCCCAGAAGGTGTGTACGATTGAAATTATAAGGGGAGTTTCTTCACTGACACTGACCTTAGTGCAGTATTTGAGATCTAATATGATTCGGACATCACTGCTGTTCTGGGGACTCGTTAGGTTCATCACAATATCAAACTCCATCAGCAGATTGAGGATCCAGGAGAGGACGCAGGAGGGGATGATGCACTTGGGTAATTCGGCTTTGACTCCTGCCCAACAGGAGGTGCTGGGACAGATGGTGATGGCCTGGAAGAAGCTCAAGAGACAGGTGGAGCAGATGGCCAGGCCCCGGGACGCTCGGTAAACGTAAAGGAGGATTTTGCATCCCATGTCATCCAGGAATTTTCTCAATCCCCAAGCAGACATGGTCTCTGTGATCCCAAAGGTAAGAAGAATTATGGTGTTGGCCAAGGACAGCTGGGCAAGGATCAGGTCTGGGCTGTTGAGTCTATAAGTGGTGGAACCCAAGTGGACATAAAATAGGAGAAGAAATACATTTACCAAAATCCCAATGGTGAGCTGTAACAGAAGCAGTATCCCAAAGGAGAGTTCAGTGGCATTCATTGTCTTGAACTGGCAGTGAACATGAAAGGAAGCCTCCTGAATAGCAAGCTAGGAAAGGGGAAGAAAGGAGAGAGGGCGGAAAGGAGAGAGAAGAGAAAAAGTGAGGAGAGAAGGAAGGATGGCAAGAGGGAGAGAGGAAGGGAATCCACACTTGTTATTTTCCAATAGTTAGGCATTGTGCCTTGCATCTTCTCCCCGGCAACCCTCCTCTCTTCTGATTGGCCCAAATCAATGGCAGCATCCTGACAGGTGCTATGATCAGTCAGTCCATCAATCATATTTATTGAGCACTTACTATGTGCAGCACGCACTGTACTAAGCACTTGGGAGAGGACAAAATAGCGACGTAACAGACACGTTCCCTCCCCACCATGAGCTTACAATCTAGAAGGAGAGTATTCTGGATTTTTGCTGGATTCGAAACCACCAGTTCAATTCTCAACTTTGTGCTTTACAACCTGACCACTCATGCCAAAGTCCAGAAGAGACTGCAAGAAGAAGAAATAGACAGCACTGTATCCAACAAGGCCAACCCCACCTACAATTTCATCCCCCAGATGGTGTGTTTTTTTACAGTTGTCCAGGAGACCCTCGGGTGTTTTTTTTCAGTATGGTATTTGTTAAGTGCTTTCTACATGCCAGAGACTGTACTAAGCGCTGGGTAGATACAAGCTAATCAGGTTGGACCCAATCCATGTCCCACATGGGGCTTACAGTTTTAATACCCACTTTACAGATGAGATAGCTGAGGCACAGAGAAGTTAAGTGACTTTTCCAAGGTCACAGAGCAGACTGTGGCAGAGTCAGGATTAGAACACAGGTCCTTCTGACTTCCAGGTCCGTGCTCTATCCACTAGACCATGCTGCTCTTCTTTCCCCTCAGGAGTTTGAATAGAAAGAGTCTGTAAGGAAACAATCCTAATCAAAGAGTTTAGCCACTCCAAAGCGACAGTTTTTATGATTCCAGACCTTGCTCTGCATTGGGATCCAGAGTATTGGTCGGAGCCCAAGGAGTTCGACCCTGAGAGGTTCAGTAACTAGGGGAAAGTGTTGCATGATGCCTATATTTTCCTGCACTTGGGAGTCGGTCCCAGAAACTATTGGAATGAGGTTTGCCCTCCTCAAAATGAAAGTCACTCTGGTCATCCTGCTGCAAAATTTCTCCATGTAGTCTGGCTAAAAGACCCCAGTCACCCAGGAACTGGAATCAAAGGGCTTTAAAAAACCCAAGAAGCCTGTCAGTCTGAAACCCTCCCCCAATCAGGAATGGATTCAGAAGATGCAAGACAAAACCAGGTCTGTTGGGAAAATGCTTTCCCCACCTTCTCTGAAAGCAGAAACTGGAAATTGAATCTGATACACAATGGAAATGATAGGCTCTATACAAAAGCAAAAAAAGAGTGCCATTTGGCACAAAGAACATGTCTACCAACTCTGTCACATTATATTCTCCCAAGAGCTTAGTACAGTGCTCTGCACACAGTAAGCGCTCAATAAATACGACCGATCGATCAATACACTGTGCTTATGGGTGATGCCTTCTGCTTCCCGTTCATAGCTGCTACTTAAGGAAATAGCTACATTTGCTTATTAAATAAAATTAACATCTTTTGTTTGTCGGTGAAGTACATATAGTTCCTGGTTTGCATCTGGCTTGGTGTTTGTTCCAAATAGTTTCTTCAAATTGGCTGACCCTTTACTGGAATTCAGTTGAATTAAATTAGGGAATTCAATTCAGTGCAATTCAGTTCCATTGGAATTCAATCAGGGAAGCAGCATGGCCTTTTGGAAAGAGCACAGACCACGGAGTTAGAGACTTGCAGTCTAATCTTCCCAATGCCACCTTCCTGCAGCATGACCTTGGATAAGTCACTTAACTTTCTGTGCTCCAGTTCCCTCTTTTGAAAAATGCAGATTCAATAATTGTTCTCCCTCATACTTAGACTGTGAGCCCCGTGTCTTGTAATAATGATACATGATTGTCTTGTAATAATAATAATGATGATGATGATGGTGTTTGTTAAGTGCTTATTATGTGCGAAACACTGTTCTAAGCACTGGGTGGGATACAAGGTGATCAGGTTGTCCCACGTGGAGCTCACAGTCTTAATCCCCATTTTCCAGATGAGGTAACTGAGGCACAGAGAAGTTAAGTGACTTGCCCCAGTCACACAGCTGACAAGCGGCAGAGCTGGGATTAGAACCCATGATCTCTGACTCCCAAGCCTACGTTCTTTCCACTGAGTCACACTGCTTCTCTTCTTGTAGCTACCCCAACACAGTGCTTGGCACATAGTGCTTACCAAATACCACAATTGTTACTACTAGAGGTTTTATAGCTATACAGCTATATTTTATAGTTTTCACCTTCAACTCTGAGCCCTAATCTTTAATTCCAGTTGATAGATTTTATTCCAGCCTGGTTCATTCATTCATTCATATTTATTGAGCACTTACTGTGTGAAGAGCACTGTACTAAGTATTTGGGGGAGTACAGTACAACAATAAACTGACACATTCCCTGCCTACAACGAGCTTACAGTCTGGGGGTGCGGGGGGGATGACCGACATTGATATAAATAAATTACAGATATGTATGTAAGTGCTGTGAGGCTTGGAGGGAGAAAGTACAAAGGCAGCAAGTCATGGTGGCGCAGAAGGGAGTGGAAGAAGAGGAAAGGGGGATTGAGTTAGGGAA
Organism: Ornithorhynchus anatinus; assembly: GCF_004115215.2. NCBI lineage: Eukaryota > Metazoa > Chordata > Mammalia > Monotremata > Ornithorhynchidae > Ornithorhynchus > Ornithorhynchus anatinus. The sequence continues at coordinate 9,781,672 of NC_041753.1, read as the reverse complement.
GGCCTCTTGGAGGAGATGTGCCTTCATTAAGACTTTAAAGGAGGGGAGAGTAATTCTCTGTCAGATATGAGGTGGGAGGGAATTCCAGGCCAGAGGCAGGACATGGGTAAGAAGTTGGTGGTGAGATAGATGAGATCATGGTACAATGAGAAAGTGAGCATTAGAGGAGTGAAGTATGTGGGATTGGTGGTAGTAGGAGAGTAGTGGAGTGAGATAGAGGGGTCAAGATGATTGAGTGCTTTAAAGCTAAGCTTTCTAAAGATATTGAAATATTGAATAGCCAGAGAGATAGATGGAGAACCAGGAGACGACAGTGTCAGTGAAATGACATAAAATGACATATAATAATCGTTGTCCCTCATGGGGCTCACACTTTTAATCCCCATTTTACAAATGAGGTAACTGAGACAAAAAGAAGTTAAGTAACTCGCCCAAGGTCACACAACAGACAAGTGGCAGAGGCAGGATTAGAACCCAAGTCCTCTGACTCCCAAGCCCACGCTCTATCCACTAAGAACACACTTTTTGCCAAATGATTCCCAGTACACAAAGTAACTGGATAGATGTGACAGTTAAGGTGCAAGAATCCAGAAAGGGAAGATCAGGAAGGAAGGGTTAGAACCCCACATTTCACTTGAGTAATGAAGTAATGAGTAATATATTTCACTTTCACGGGAAGGAGCATGGCTTAGTGCATAGAGCACAGGCCTAGGAGTCAGAAGGTCATGCGTTCTAATCCCAGTTCTGCCACTTGTTTTCTGTGTGGCCTTGGGCAAGTCACTTTACTTCTCTGTGCTTCAGTTCCCTCATCTGTAAAATGGGGATTAAGACTGGGAGCCTCATCTGGGATGGGAGTTGTGTCCACCCTGAATTGCTTGTATCCACCCCAGTGCTTAGTGCAATGTCTGACACATAGTAAGCACTTACCAAATACCACAATTATTATTATAATTATTTCATAACATGGAATGACTGCTTTTTAGAAGAGTAATATGGGTAACGTAGTATAATATGGACTGGAGTAGGGAGAGACAGGAGACAGAGAGGTCAGTAAGGAGGCTGGTGCAGTAGTCAAGGTGTGATAGGATAAATGCTTGGATTAATATGGAAGAAGTTTGGATGGAGTAGAAAGGGTGGATTTTAGCAAATTTATGGTGGTAGAAATGACAGGACCTGGTGACAGTTTGAATATGTGGGTTGAATGAGGGAGATGAGTTGAGATTAATGCCAAGGTTATGGTAGATATGATCCCTGACCATGAGGATCTCAGATTGGCCATAGTCCGTGACCCACTGAGCCTCTGCCTCTTCTCCCTCCTTCTCATTCTTTTAAGTTGTTCTGCATGCAAGTGAGTGTGAAGAGTTCAGAGAGATGTTTGTACTCTATGAATCTAGTGGAATAGATTGAAAGAGAAGAAGGTCAGCAATGTGAAGAGGAGATGTTTGTTTCTCCAGTCAGCAAGGATTGTGCCTCCCGAGAGCTTAGTACCGTGACCTGTGCAACTAAAGTGCTCAACAAATACCAGTGACTGATTGAATGACTGGGGAAAGGCAGGCAGGAGAAAGAAAAACTCAGGCACCCTTTCCATTTAGTTTGATCATCATTAGTTCTCTGTCCTGGTTCTCTAAGGACAGAGAGGTTTCCCTACAGAGGGAGAACCTGTTCTCAGAATCTGCTTCTGCCACTCACTGGTGGGCCCAAAGCAGAGGTTAGTGTTCAGGAATGACTTGATTGGTCAAGGCCCTGATGGGGTGAGAAGGATGTCTCTCCTTCCCCAGGGCACAGTAGTTCACTGGTGAACAAGAAGAGGAGGTAGAGGGTGGGGTAACAGGCAGAGAGAAAAGCTGTTGTGCTCCTAAAGTGAAGAGCTTTTTTAAATGCATTAGTCAGATAGAGTGTAATAAAGCTGTTGATCCAGTAAAAACAAGTGAAGCAACTGACCAGGATCAGGATGGTGAAGGTGGCTCTGATCTCTATGGAGGAATTGGGGGAGAGGCTGCTGCTGTGGGTGTGCTGGACTTGTTTGCGGTGCTGGTAGAGCATAATCACCATGTAGCCACTGGCCCAGTTCATGAGGAATATGAAGAAGAGATCTCGGATAGTCATGTCCCTCAGAAAGGTAACCGAAGGGAGAAAAATCTATATCAGGGATAGTGGAACAGTATTTCAAAACATATCCATGCCCATAGTGGTAACATTTCTGAGGCCTTGAATGGAAGTAATCACTCTGATTTAGATCAGGATATTGAGGATCCAAAAGGAGAGGAAAGAAGGGAAGATGTATCTGGGAACCCTGGGTTTGAATCTGGCCAACTGGGAGGTGCTGGGACTCATGGTGATGGTCTGGAATACACTCAGAAGACTGGTGGTGCAGATGGAAAGGACATGGCACACTCTGTTAATGTACATGACATTTTGACACTCAAAGACATTGCAAGTATTCCTCATCCCAACGGCCACCATGCTCATCTCACTGTATGATTCATATCACTGGACTATAAACTCCTTGTGGGCAGTTATCGTGTCTACAACTCTTGTACTGAAGTCTCCCAACTGCTTAGTCGAGTGTTCTGCACACAGTAAGTACTCAGTAATACCGTGGATTGATTGATTAGTATGGGAGAAGGTGGCAGGAATTACAGAGAAGACATGTCCTGTTGTATTTGTCCATCAACTATCCCAGTTGCCCTTGCTCTAGAAATCAGAGATGTTTCCATTCATGCAGAGGACACTTTCTCAGGATCTGACCCATCCTCTGATTGGACCATTCACTGGTAGGCCCGAGGCAGAGGTTAATGCTCAGAAATGACTTGACTCATGGGAAGAGAGGAGAATTTCACATTCCCCAGAGTGCAGTGGTTCCTGTTGACCCGGGAATCACTGCTGATCAACACCAGGGGGCAGAGGGCAGGGTAACAGGCAGAGAAGAAAGTTACATTGCTCTCCAAATCAACATTTCTTTGGACCACTTATATCACGTACAGTGTAATAAAGCTATTGATGAAATAAAAACAAATGAAGCAGCTGACCAGGAGCAAGATAGTTTGGGTGGCTTTGGTCTCTGGGGAGGATGTCGGGGAGATGCTGGTGCTGTGGATGTGCTGGACTCGTTTTTGGTGTCGGTAGAGTACGATCATCATGTAACAGCTGGTGCAGCTCATGAAGAACAAAAAGAAGAGATCTCGGAGGGTCATGGCACTTAGACTGGCAACTGAGTGGATATAATTCCCATCAGGGATAGTAAAACATTATTTTGAAACATAACCTCTCCCAAAGATGGTGGAGCTTCTGAGGCCTTGAATGGAGGTAATCACTCAGATGCAGATCAGCATATTGAGAATTCAGAAGAAGAGGAAGGAAGGGAGAATGTAGTTGGAGGCCCTGGATTTGAATCAGGCCCAGCATGAGGTGCTGGGACTGATAGTGATGGCCTGAAACACACTCAGGAGACACGTGGTGCAGATGGAAAGACCACGGCAGACTCTGTTAATGTACATGAGACTCTGACACCAACGTCATTCAGAACATCCCTCATCCCGAAGGCCACCATCATCTCTGAAACTCCACAGGTGAGAAGTGTCACTGTTGGCCATGGCCAGGTGAGTGAGGATCAAGTCTATGGGTTTCTTCTGCTGGGGCTGAGTTATGAAAATGTTGATATACACCATCTGCATTGTTGAATTTCCTAGAAATTCCTGGTAGAAGAAGAAGATCCCAAAGACCAGGTCATTTGACCACATTTTCAATGAAATTTTTCTCAACCAGTAAGTTCAACAGTCCCTAAGGAGAAATCCAAAAACATTTTCCAAAATGAATAGATCAAAGTTTTATATTTTTAAAAATGCATAACGCTTTCATATCAATCACCAGAAGGTATAAAGAAGGTTAGCCAAGTTGAACAAGGAGTAGTAGTGATGGTAACAACATTTTTTATTAAGACTTTACTGTGTGGAGAGAACTGTACTTTGATTTGGGAAAGAACACATGCTTGGGAATTAGACATGTTACCTGTCCTTTTGGAGACTCCCAATTCAGGGGTTTAAGGTGGGGGAGAAGGGCCTGGAGACAGGATTGACAAAATACAATTTAAAAAATCAGTACAGTGCTGTGCGTAGAGGAGTAGAATTTCAGGATTCTCAGGTCTCAGATTTCAAAGCACACTGGTAGTCATGGTAACCACTACAGCATCCACCATTCTTCCCTGGAGATCTGTGACCAGCCCCATGCTCTGGGTGATTTTCTCTTTCCTGTTAGTGAGGTGGGAAGCAGGATGGGATGGTTTCTCACTGATGGTGCAGAGGAGAGCCAGTGCCTCTTTTTGAGAGGGGCAGCATAATAATAATGATAATAATAATGATGGTATTTGTTAAGTGCTTACTATGTGCCAAACACTGTTCTAAGCACTGGGGTAGATAGAAGGTAATCAGGTTGTCCCATGTGGGGCTCATAGTCCCAAATCCCCATTTTCCAGATGAGGAAATTGAGGCACAGAGAAGTGAAGTGACTTGCCCAAAGTCACACAGTTGAAAAGTGGCAGAGCTGGGATTAGAACCCATGACCTCTGACTCCTAAGCCCGTGCTCTTTCCACTTAGCCATGCTGCTTCTCCATGCTCTTCAAGGCTCTTCATGGCTCTTCAAGCTGCGCTGCTGAAACAGCATGTGTGGCTGTTCAATGCAGGGAATGTTGAGAGCACACTACAGAGGCATGCTGCACAAGTCCTTTCCCAGGTCCCATTTTTGCTAAGGTTGGAAGGATCGGCAGTGGGGCTGGATCAGCACTGGGGTGATAGGAACAGGGGAGAGTTTGTCAGCCTCTGGTGTCTCTAACAGGGGATTATTATTGACCACTCAGTTTCAGTAGATCTTGGAGTGAGATTCCCCCGCAACAGATGGGTCAAGGAGAGGAGACCAATGGAGGGAAAAAAAAAACTGTCTCTCAGAGAAATTCCAAAAGAGTTGGAGACATTTAAATGTGCCTGAATAAGTCAGATGTTTTTCAATCCATAAGCCTGCCTCATGATTAATAATAGTGGTGTTTGTTAAGTCTTACTGTGTGCCAAACAATAGGATAACCACTGGGGTGGAATCTACATGATCAGATCAGACCAAATTCTTGTCCCTCAATGGCCTAACAGCCCAAGAGGGAAGGGCTACTGTTATTTAATCCTCACTTTACAGATAAGGAAACACTGGTGCAGAGAAGTAAGCCCCACATCATATAGCTGGCAAGAGGTGGAGGTGGGATTGGAATCCAGGTCTTCTGACTTCCAGTCATGTGCTCTTTTAGTATGCCAATACCATTTTTCTATTACCTGGATACACTGCATAACCTGTTTTTAGTAAAGAATGGATTGTATTTCTGCCTGTGTTGTTTTTATTTGGGATATTTTCTTTCTTAATATTTCCTGGGGAGTAAAAATAAAGGAGGTGGAAGCGGGGCCCTTTGTGGGGAGGGGGAGATGGGGACAGGCTCTGCAGATTTTCCCTGCTAAGGCAAAGCTCTCTGAGGACCTGCTGGAGGCTTGTCCCCCATCTCCTCTATTCACCCTTTAATGGTTTTGACTCCCTTTCCAGTATTGATTAGTGGGCTGCGGGAGGCGAAGGGAGCTCAGTGAGGTTCTGGAGAAGGGCAACATTGCCCAGAAGCTTTCCCCATTGACAGGATCTCCCTGGATCCTCTGCCTGGAATCCCTCCCAGGCTCAACAGGGCCCTCCAATCTCAATTCCCACCCTTATTCATTCATTCATTCCTTCATTCATTCCGGCAATCACTTTCTCCTACACAAGGCATTCTCCTTCCCTCACTGCACACCCTAAAATGTTTATAGTTAAAATCTTGACAATTAAATGTTATCTTCTTTGCTTTTGAAAGCCAAAGTTGAATATATGCCTAACAGACTGGCAGACTGTTGAATGAGAATAAATGTGGAAATGGAATTGGTTTGCCCTCCTATCCTCCCACAGAGCCTCTGGTGAAATCCTTCCCCCAGGAAATCCCCTTAGGCTCATTCTTTCTCTCCCTCCATCTCTTCCTCAACATCCTTCCTGCCCTCCTCCCCACTACAGATGCAGTGACGCCACAGAGCCCCAACAGACGTAAATAAAGGGGAAGCCACCTGCCGATACAGACAGATTTGTGTAGAAAGTGGCACAACAAGCATTCCCTTTCTCCCTCATGAATGGACAGAAAAACAAAGAGGCAAGACACGGAGAAACAAAATCTGATGAAAATTCAGTTTCATCCATTACTTCAAATGAAATGTAATAGCTACAACATTCCAGGTGACTTCTATGTTTAGTGGTTAAAAGATTTAATTTAGTTTAGTTGTTAAAATTTAGAAGCAGCGTGGTCTAGTGGATAGAGCTTGGGCCTGGGAGTTGGAACTTTCTGGGTTTTAGTCCCACCTTGTGACTTGTTTGCTGTGTGATCTTGGGCAAGTCATTTCACTTTTTGTGCCTCGGTTTCCTCATCTGTAAAATGGGGATTAAAGACTGTGAGACTCATGTGAGACGTGGACTGTGTCCAACCTGATTAACTTGTATCTACCGTAGCACTTAGAATAGGGCTTGGCATATAGAAAGTGCTTAATAAATACCATTTTTTTAAAAAAGTATACCACACATTTTCCTAGGTGAATCAGTGAAGCTGAGCAGTGAACATATTTGAAGATGAGGACAAGTAAAACAGAAACTCCTGACCTCTGACTTTAAAGCACTCAATCACCTTGCCCTCTTCTATCTTTCCTTTCCAATTTATTTCTACTGCCCAAGATGCCCACTTCACTCCTCTAACAACAACCTACTTATTGTAGCTCGGTCTCATCTCTCTCACCACTGGCCAATCACCTATATCTTGCCTCTGGCAAGGGATTCTCTCTCCCTTCATAACTGACAGATGACCACTCTCTCCACCTTCAGAGCCTTGTTAAAACCATATCTCCTCCAAGAGGTTTTCCCTTAGTATGTCCTCATTTTCCCTATGCCCACTCCCTTCTCTGTCTCCCTTTCTCTTGGATCTGTACATTTTATGCACCCCACCCTCAGCTCCGCAGCACTTCCTTACATATCCATAATTTATGTTAATGTCTACCTCCCACTTTAAGCTCCTTGCTGGCAGGGAAAATGACTACTGACTGTTATATTGTATTCTCCCAAGCATGTAGTACAGTGTTCTGCACGCAACAAATGTTCAATAAATACGAATGACTTGTTGATCCCCACTTGCTCAATTCTTGGTTGATTTTTAATTCATTCACTCAGAATTACCTGCCATCATCTAGTGATTTGAATTTTTTTCATCTTAAACCAGTACAGAACAGAGTGGGGACTCACTTTTGCCCAACCTTAAGTCATGAAAAAGGGGGTTTTCCTGAGGCAGTTTCCATCCTCTCTCTTAGGAGAACCCTCTCAAATAGGATGGGGATACAGAGGGCACCAGACCCACCAGGATTTCAATTTAGGCTTGGAGGCAAATAAAGATGTTACCAAAGTAAAAGACGGGTTTCGGTGTAGGGTACAACTACCGATAGGAATTGGAAAAGTTGAACCGGGTTGTAAAAGCATAAACTAAACTTAAATCATATAATTTCCCTCCTTTAGTCATTTTCTGAAGCAGTGTGGTCTAAAGGAAAGAGCACAGGTCTGGGAGTCAGAGGATTTGAGTTATAATTCCAGCTCTGCCATTTGTCTGCTATGTGACCTGAGGTACATCACTGAACTTATCTGTGGCTCAGTATCAAAAATGCCATCATCTAGTGATTTGAATTTTTTTCATCTTAAACCAGTACAGAACAGAGTGGGGACTCACTTTTGCCCAACCTTAAGTCATGAAAAAGGGGGTTTTCCTGAGGCAGTTTCCATCCTCTCTCTTAGGAGAACCCTCTCAAATAGGATGGGGATACAGAGGGCACCAGACCCACCAGGATTTCAATTTAGGCTTGGAGGCAAATAAAGATGTTACCAAAGTAAAAGACGGGTTTCAGTGTAGGGTACAACTACCGATAGGAGTTGGAAAAGTTGAACCGGGTTGTAAAAGCATAAACTAAACTTAAATCATATAATTTCCCTCCTTTAGTCATTTTCTGAAGCAGTGTGGTCTAAAGGAAAGAGCACAGGTCTGGGAGTCAGAGGATTTGGGTTATAATTCCAGCTCTGCCGTTTGTCTGCTATGTGACCTGAGGTACATCACTGAACTTATCTGTGGCTCAATATCAAAAATGGATTTAAAATTAGAAAGAGATGTAGGGATACTGAAGAGATAGGAAGGTGATCCTGGGATGTGGAGGAGGCTCCAGTAACCCAGGGAAATAGGGAGAATTGGGCTAAAAAACTCAGTGCAGGTACTACTTCTCAAGCAAATTTGTTTACAGGGAGATGCAGTATTTACTGAGTACCCACCAGATACAGTGCACTGTACCAGGAGCTTGGAAGGTACAGAATAAATAAGTGACACATTCCCTGCCCACAAGGAACTTGCACCCTAATTGGAGAGCAAGCATAAAATTATTTACAATTAAATTGGGCAAGATAAATAATTGAGAACGCATACTCCTTCTCTGCTTCTCTGCAATCTTGTATCTCCTTCTGCCTCCAGCAAATCTCTACGTGAATATCCCAAAGCACCTAAAGTTCAACATGTCCAAAACTCAAGTCCTCATCTTTCCTCCCAAATCTTCTTCCAGAGTTCCCAACACTCTCAACTACAACAACACCTTCCCTGTCCCTCAATCCCTCAATCTTGGAATTATCTTTGACTTTTCCTTCCCCTTTCATCCTCATTAATGTAGGTAGGCAAAGCAAATGGTGAGTTTCATTGTAATCTTGACATAGAATATACAGAAAAATATTCATGTTAGCACACACAATTTATCACACAAATATATAGTCATAGTCTATCTACAATTAATAGAGTCATAATCACCAACACAAACATTATAAAGAGACCCACCAGGAACACACACACACAAACACACACAAATGCACATATGGGCATATACATATGGGCATGCAGTCACTGACACCCAAAAAATTATAACGGTTAGAAAGTGATATATGAAGGCTTATCCCTCTGCTTACTTGGATCACAAAATAGGGACACAAAAGACTGTGAGAAAAAAAATCTGATGTGATGTCTCAGTTTCGTATGTTCTTATACTGAAATTAATCTCTTTCATCCTCTCATGGAATACTGAGATTTCATGTATTTAGGTTTCATAATTAGATTTCATCATCTGTCTCTGCCACTTGTCTGCTATGTGACCTTGGGCTAGTCACTTTAGTTCTCTGTGCCTCAGTTACCTCATCAGTAAAATGGTGATTGAGGCTGTTAGCCCCCTGGGGGACAAGAACTGTGTCCAACCCCATTTGCTTACAGCCACCTCAGGCTTAGTACAGTGCCTGGAACATAGTAAGCACTTAACAAATGCCACAATTATTGTTATCATTATTATTATCATCTATAATTTATTTATTCATTTATTTATTTATTTATATTAATGTCGTGTTTACCCCTCTAGACTGTGAGCTCATTGTGAGAAGGAATGTTTAATGTGTCTATTCGTTGTTATAGTGTACTCTCCCAAATGCTTAGTACAGTGCTTTGCACACAGTAAGCGCTCAACAAATCCAAATTAATGAATCTATTCATTTACAGAAAGAGGTGAAGATGAACAACCATGAACGCTCTTATGAAGAGTGAGATTTGTAATGAAAATAGTAATTGTGTGCTTGGCACATAGTAAGTGCTTAACAAATACAACCGTTATTATTAAATATTTCCTATATGCCAAACACTGTACTTAGTGCTGGGGTAGACATAAGTTAATTAGGTGGGACATAGCACCGGTCCCACATCGGGGAATCACAGTCTAGAAGGGAGGGAGAGTAAGTATTTAATCTCCACTGTTACAGATGCAGAACCAGAGGCCCAAATAAATACAGGCAAAGGGAATGTCTCTATCAAGACAGGGAGATGATTAATGCCAAGGGCATGGTAAGGGCATGACGCTGGGCAATACGACTCAGAGGACAAATTCAGGGGCAGGAATTTAATAACTGCAGATCTTTCTATAAGGATGTGAGGTTGGGGAGGTGGGGAAGAGGACAGTGGTCTGCCTTCAATTCTCCACAGTTTTCCTTCTGGAGTTGAAGGAAGGGCAGGAATACCCTGCTGCTCTTGCTCAGTTATATGTGTGGAACAGTCCTGCCTAACAAAGGAAGGAGGCCACCAGGCATTTACTAAGTGGCTTCCCTGGGCACCAGCTATCAAGTGCCAAGGATGCTCCATGGCCAGTCCCTGGGACGTTCTTGGCTGTGACTCCTGGGAGACTCACTGACCATATGCCAGACCTTTACTGAGCCTTTGCCCACCAGGCTATTACTTTCCTCGATGCTCCAAAATGCCTGTCATCCCAGGATCCTCAGTGTCCTCTTCCTTGTGGGGAAACTTTTCCAGTGAGAGATCCCGTTCAGATTCCTGATGACTGCTCACCCTATATTGAGCTGCAACAAGGACTGGTATGTTCGCCAAAACCATCTTCCCTGTCCACTTTTTACCGTGAATTAGCTTTTTACCTGGACAGTTGCAGGTAAAGGATGGAATTTCACTACTCTAGTAGCCACACGTTTTTCAAGCTGTCCTGGTCCCTCTCCCTGTGCCTGAATCTCTGCTACTCCCTTCTGCATTCTTCCACTCCAAATCCACACAAGTAGCTTCCTTTTCCTGCTCCACAGCTCTAAAGCAACAGACCCCTTCTATGGCTGCTGCAGATCTTGCTGCACCACCTTTTCCTACACCACAGCCGCAGAATTGGGGGACTGATGTGGAGCAATCAATCAATCCTTGGTATTTATTCAGGGCTTACAATGTCCTTTACTGAGCACTTGGGAGAGCACAACAAAACAGAATTAACAGACACATTCCCTTCCCACAACGAGTTTACAGTCCAGAGAGGAAGACAGACATCAGTATCAGTAAATAAGTTGTAATATATAATTTGAAGATATGTATATAAGTGTTGCGGAGTTGGGGTGGTGAGACTATCAGATGCGAGTGCATAGATGAAACAGGAGGTAGCTCAAGCTGGGGGAAAGAGTGATTAATCAGGGAAGACCTCTTGGATGAGATGTGACCTTAGTAATGCTTTGAAGGTTGGGAGAGTGGTAGTCTGGCACATATGGAGGGGGAAGGAGTTCCAGGCTAGGAAGCAGATGTGGGAAAGGGGTCATTGGTGAGATAGATGAAATCAGGGCACTGTGAGTAAGCTGGCGCTAAAGGAGTGGAATTTGTGGGCTGAGCTGAAGTAGGAGATTAGTGAGGTGAGATAGGATGGGACAAGCCAATTGAGTGCTTTAAAGCCAATGGTAAGGAATTTCTGTTCGATGCAGAGGTGGATGGGCAGCCACTGGAAGTTGTTGAGAAGTGGAGAGAAATGAACGGAACATTGTTGTTGATAAATGACTCTTACAGCAGAGTGGAGTACGGATTGGAGTGGGGAGAGAATCGAGGTCGGGAGGTCAGGAGGAGGCAGATGCAGTAGATGAAGGAGCAGTATGGCCAAGTGGATAGAGGATGGGCCTAGTGGTCAGGAGGATCTGAGTTCTAATCCCCGCTCTGCCACTTGTCTGCTGTGTGACCTTGGGCAAGTCACTTCACTTCTCTGTGCCTCAGTTCCCTCATCTGTAAAATGGGGATTAAGACTGGAAGCCCCATAAGGGACAGGGACTGTGTCCAACCCAATTTGGTTACATTTCCCCCAGTGCTTAGTACAGTGCCTGGCACACCATAAATACTTTTAAAATACAATAATAATAATAATAATACTAGTCATGGAGCAGAGCCAGGATAGGATGAGGAGGAGCTGGTGATGCCACTAGAAGAGGAAGAGAAAGTAGTAGAGGTGGAGGATGGGAAAGGACCAAATATATTTTCCTCTGAGCACCCACATACCTCCTCCACCTCCACCGCCACCCCCTTTCCTGGTCCGTTCTCTTTATCCTTCAAATTTGTGACCCCAGTGGGAGGGGATTGGCCAATAATCACTAGCAGCAGCAACAGCAGAGACCCAATGTGCCAGAGCCAGAAAAGAACAAAGTTACAAAAATAGATTTAGAATTGAGAGGGCCAATGGGTGACTGGAAAGACTTCTGGTTGATTCCAGAATTCTGGCAAGGCTCTGGGAAACCAAGGGGAACAAGGAGAATTGAGCTAGGAAGTTCAGTGTAGGTGGCTGATCTTTGGACGAATTTGGTCAAAACAATATACAAACTTCAATCACTTCTAGAAGAAGCGATTTCTTCCTGGTAGACTTGGAATAGCTGGAAAGTCAGTTTTAGCCTCTGGGCAATAATCTCAAGAATCACTTCAAAGATAAAATCTCAATTCCCTAAAACATTAACTTCAGGAAGCTTCTCTTCAAAGATAAAATGCACTGGCCTTGGTTCTTTCATGGTTTAGTGTCCTGCTAGACACTTAGTCATTTGGGTTCTAATCCAGTTTTATGGACAGAAAACCTGTGTGATCTGAACTAAGGCACTTAACATCCCTGATCCTTGTTAGTAACATGGAGATCATTGGTGCTGCACCGTGGTGTGAAGACAAAATAACAACAGAGGCAAGAAGGCATTCTCACAAAGATATAGGCTATAGAAATATGGGAACATAATGTCAAATTCAGGAATGGGGAGTCATTATCATGATCATTTCTTGAGATTCCTCTTCCATACTCCTTTTCACCTACCCCTGATTACTTCCTCAGGTTCCCTGCAGCCCCTAAATTCAGGACTAAGAGGGTAACTCACATAGTTGGGGTAAACAAGACAATCCAGGAAACGAACAGAAAATGTAAAATGATCATTGATTTACAATTGTCTTCTACCAAGGGCCATGAGATCAACTGATTCTGTTCCCCATAATCCTCCCTCGGTTCAGGTTCCCCAGACTGAGCTTAATGAAAGCAGTCTGACACAGTCAGGGTAGAGGCACTGATTCCATTCACACAGATTCAGCAATCTCTTCTATCATCACATTCACATGCCTCTGGCCCTAGGCTCTCTTCTCTCCATTGCTCCCTTCCCCTCATCCAGAAAAGCCCCAAAGCTAAGAGGTCCTCACCTGGATCATGTGATGGAAGGCTTGTCCTGGCTCTTCCCTGAAATAACACAGTTGGGAAGCAACAGTTATAGAGACAGGATGGTGTGAGCTCATCTCCCCTAGGCTTATGATTATTGTGTCACTTGCAGTGGCTGTGACACTGTTTGAAGTTGGAGTCTGAGACCTCTCCCAAGAATTAGCAATGTTTTCCTCCCATTGCAAGCCTTCTGTCTGGTCAAATCATATGGATGGCTTAATTTCTCAATTGAGAAATTCTTTAATGAAGGAAAAAATCTTACCATAAGCACGGGAAGAACATTTTGCAGCTTTATCTGTGGTTGAACTTGGGGTGTTGTTAAACACAAATAAATAGACCCAGAAGCAAAGGAAAAAGTTCATTTGAGTCAGCTCCTTCTCTACAGGAGAATGAATAACTATAATGTCCAAGACAGATATTAGCAGCTAAAAGTCCTGAAGAAATCAATCTATCATTGTATTGAGCACTTCTCTGTGCAGAGCGCTGTTAAGAAGTGCTTGCGTGAGTGCAGTATTACAGAGTTTATAGACACATTCCCTTCTCACAATGAGCTTAAAGTCTAATGTATCATGCAATTTTATAGTAAATGCTTTCCGTACCCTTTTCATACCACTTCCATTTCTCAATCACTTTTTTCCATGTTCTTCTTATGGATCTTTCATGTTTCAGCTACAATTTTTAATACATTAGAAAGCATGATGGTTTCTTTCTTACAACCAAGCACATTATCCCGTGCTTTGCATACATACTTGACGGATTCTCAATTTAGGGTGAGCTGCCAGGATGACACCTCAGGATGGAGATCCTAATAATTAATCATCATGGGATTGGTAAATACCACCTCCATTTTATTTTGTTTATGGAATGTGTTAAGGGACTGTTATGTGCCACGCACTGTACTAAGTGCTGGAGTAGATAAAACTTAATCACTTTGGACACAGTCCCTTTCCCACAAGGGGCTCACTGTCTTAATTCCCATTTTTAAAATGAGGTAACTGAGACCCAGAGAAGTGAAGTGACTTGCCCAGCACACAGCAGACAAAGTGGCAGAGCTGGGATTAGAACCCAGGTTCTCCTGACTCCCAGGCTCATGCTCTATCTGTGTGAGCAGGGAATGTTTGTGTTTATTATTGTATTGAACTCTCCCAAGTGCTTAGTACAGTGCTCTACATACAGTAAGCATTCAATAAATACAATTTGAATGAATGAATGAATGAATGAATGAATGAATGAACTAGGCCATGCTGCTTTTAATGGGCCAAACCCTACCAAGAACTAAGGTAGGTACAATGCAATCCGATCCATCGCAGTCCCTGTTTCACATAGGGCTCACAGTCTAATGGTCTGGGAGGTGGGGTTGGATTGGCAACCACTGGAGATTCTTTAGGAGTGGAGAATTGTGGACTCGGGGTCTTTTTTGAAAGAAAGGAAAGAAATTCTGGCCAGCAGAGTGAAGTGTGGACTGCAGCGGGGTGAGACAGAAGGCAGAAGGGTCAGCAAGGAGCTGCTGCGGTAGTCAAGGCATGATATGATAAGTGCTTGGATCAACATAGTAGCAGTTTGGATGGAGAGGAAAGAGTGGATTTTAATGAGGTGCATTTCTCTATGGTTCTGTTTACCTATTTTGATGGTAGTGATGCCTGTCTACTTGTTTTGTTTTGTTGTCTGTCTCCCACTTCTAGACTGTGAACCCATTGTGGGGTAGGGATTATCTCTGTTGCCAAATTATACTTCCCAAGTGCTTATTACAGTGGTCTGCACACAGTAAACACTCAATAAATAAGATTGAACGAATGAATGAATAAAATTATGGAGGTAGAACAGACAGAATTCAGTGACAGATTTTACAGGTGGGTTGAATAAGGGAGATAAGTAGAAGATAATGCCAAGCTATGGTAGATGTGATCCCTCCCCATAAGGATCTTGGCTTGGCCACAGTCCCTGGCCCACCTAACCTCTCTCTCCTCTGCCTCCTGCTACTTCTTTAAGTCTCTCTGTGTGCAAATGACTGTGAAGAGTTCAGACAGATGCTTGTATTCTGAGAATCTAGTGAAATGGTTAGCAAGAAAAGAAGGTTAGCAATGTGAAGAGGTGATTGGTTTCCTCCTCCACAGGGATCATGTTTACCAACTCGATTTCACTGTACTCTCCCAAGAGTTGAATACTGTTCTCTACATGTAGTAAGTGCTCAATAAATGCAATTGATTGAGTTATTGATTGAGCAAAGGCAGGCAGGGGAGAGACAAACACACACTCATGCATGCCACTTCGTTTCCTCAACCTTAACTCCTACTGTCCTAGTTGCCCAAGGGCAGAGAAGGTCTCCCACAGACAGAGCTCCTGTTCTCAGAATCTGCTTCTGCCTAGTGATTGGACCACTCACTGGTGGGACCAAGGCTCAGGAATGACTTGATTGGTCAAGACCCTGATGGGGTGAGAGGGAAGTCTCCCCTTCCCCAGGGCACAGAGGTTCCTCCTGACCCGGGGATCGCTGCTGACCAGGAACAGGGAGCAGAGGGTGGGGTAACAGGCAGAGAGAAAAGCTGTTGCACTCTCGAGCTGAAGATCTTTAACAACTACATTAGTCAAATATACTGTTATAAAGCCACTGATCCAGTAAAAGCTAGTAAAGCAACTGACTAGGACCAGGATGGTCTGGGTGGCTCTGGTCTCTACAGAGGATCTGGGGGTGAGACAGGTGCTGTGGATATGCTGGACTTGCTTGTGGTGTTGATAGAGCACATTCACCATGTAGCCACTTGACCAGGTCATGGGAAATGCAAAGAAGAAGAAGAGATCTCAGATAGTCATGACACTTAGAAAGGTAATTCAAGGGATGAAATCCACATCAGAGACAGTGGAACAGTATTTCAAAGAATATCCATGCCCCACGATGGTGACATTTCTGATTGCTTGACTGGAGGTAATCACTCTGATGTAGATCAACATGTTGAGGATCCAGAAGAAGAGGAAGGAAGGGAGGATGTATTTGGGTGCCCTGGGTTTGAACCTAGCCAACTGGGAGGTACTGGGACTGATGGTGACAGCTTGAAACACAATCAGAAGACAGGTGATGCAAACAGAAAGGCCACAAGACTATCTGTTAATATACAGGACACTCTGACACCCAACATCACTGAAAATATTACTCATCCCAAAGGCCACCATGGTCTCTGAAACCCCATGAGTAAGAAGGGTCACTGTGTTGGCCACGGTTGGGTGGGTAAGGATCAGGTCTGTGGGCTTCTTCTGATGGGGCTGAATTATGAAACTGTTCATATACACCAGAAACAGCTGCATTTTCTAGAAATCCAAAGATACTCTGGTAGAGGAAAATAATTCCAAAGACTATGTCACTGGATAGCACTGTCAGCAAAATTCCTCTTAACCAGGGTACTCAGAGATTCCCCAAAGTAAATCCAATAATCATCCTTGTTTCATTTTATTTTATATTTTAACTTTACAGAATATTGCCATGTTCATCATCTGCAGAAGGGCAAAGAAAAGACAACAAAGATAACCAAGGAGGTCGAAAGCTATAGTGGCCATTTTGGTCATCAACATAAAATAATGAGGCAGAGGTAACTAAAACCACCCAGAGTGCAGAGGGACTTTAGGGGCAGTACGTGAATGGCCACAGCTGGAATAGCTAGAGATACGGTGCAGGGCTTGAGGGCAGAACAGATGATTCCCTTGCCCATTTTTGGATCCCCAGACAAGCCTCTTTTGGAATCAGAGTTGGGGTGATCCCGTCCAGAGGCCAGGATGGGGGAAGCAATTTCCCAGCAGCTCCCTCTCTCCCTCGGCTATTGAAGCAGACCATTGGCCTCTTCAGCTTTTTACCATATGGAATCAAAAATACTCATTTTGAGCAGGGCACTGGGAAAGTAGTGCAGCTGCACAGGAAAAGGATACCTACAAGTTGTAATTATTGATGTTATTGGTTATTTGAATGTGGGAACTCCCCAGCAGGAGGGGTAGACGGCAGGGGACTTACCAATCAAAGATAAAGTAAGAGGAGCGGGTCTGAGGGAAAACAGCTACAGGAAAGCTGGGGCCTGGGAAGTAGCAGCAACCCTTGAATCACAGTCACTCACTGGAGCCTGAAGGAAAGCAGCTTATGTTGGTCCATTTTTAGTTGGTGGGAGCCCAGGCTCTGCCCCTTGAAGTCCTACCTGGGAACACACTTAGGGGCAGCTTCCCAGTCTGTCAGCTCCCAAGGCAGGCATCAGTGGAGAGGAAAGAGTTGGACTAGGAAGGAAACTTACCCATTCGATTTGGAAAAGTGGAGTTTCAATTGCCCAGATTGTGAGGCATTCAAGTGGAGAGGCCCTGGGGGCAAGATGAAATACAGACTGTTGAGCAAAGATATAGGAGCTTTAATATAGGAGCAAGGAGATAGGAGCTTTAAGGAGTCATCTGCATAGAAGAAGAAGACGGTAGGGAGGTGGAAGGAGGAGTCCTTGCTGAGTGCAGAGTTCTGTACTCTGCACTGCCAGAGTACTGTACTCTGCACTAGGAGAGAATATCCAGGTGGGAATCAGACATGGTTCCAGTCTCAAGAGGGAGCTCACAATCTAAGAGTAGAATTGGGGGACAGGTCTGAAGACAGATCAGGAATGATGAGACATAAAAACACAACACAAATATATGAAATAAAAACAAAAGTCAGCATGGATCTGGGGCTAGAGGAGTAGAATTGCAGGCTCCACAGGGCTCAGAATTCAGGGCCCACCCATGGACAGTGTGAGTGCTACAGCAGCTACCAGTCTTCCTGGGGCTTGGGAAGGCCTCAGTCTGCAAGTGATTTTGTCTTTCCTGTCAGGGTGGTGGAAGGCCAAACTGAGTCTTCTCTATGGTACAGAGGAGAGCCGGTGCTGTTTCCAGGCTAGGTAGCATGTCTGGCCGTCCAGTGATGTAAATGATGAGAGCCCACAGCAGCAGGCTTTATACTTGACCCACCAAGCAAATAGCTTATCAGGAGCCAGGTACCCTTGGTGACAGGAGTGAAAGTAGCAGTTTCCACAGTTGCTATTTCTCTGTAGCTACGGAGGTGACCTAGTGCTTGACTGAGGGTGGAGGAGGATGGATGAGAATGGATGGAGGCAAATGTGGATAGACTGAAAAGCTTAACAGTGTGCAGGTTAGAAAGATAAAGACTGAAAGAGGAAATGAGCGAAGTTTCTCACCGGGTTATGTGATATGGAAGGGGTAAAGACAAAATAGGAAATGGGAAAGTCCATTGAAGCCTGGTACTTTTAAAAAAGAAAGGGAAACATTTCCTCGCACAGCAGTTTGTAAGTTTTTCTCTCGCATCAACAGCATTTACTGAATGCATTGATAAGGGGGTGGTGGATGGGGGGGGTGCAGCTTCATCCTCTCGCTGGTGAAAGCTATAGAACCTGCACAAGACTCTCCCACTGCATCAGGAACCCAGTCTACCTCACCCTGAATCTCAAGAAAATCCCAATCCTTTAGTTTCAATCATTGCCCCCATCTATTTCCTTCTCATCAGCCACCCCACAACACATACACAGACTCCTGAGAGATACAACTGCATGGGAAGTCACCCACTGACAGATACTGACAGTTTTCAGGTTTGTATAGAAAGTGATGCAACAAGCAGTGATGCAACAAGCATTCCTTTTCTTCCACACAAATGGAGAGAAAAACAAGAAATGGTGAGAGAAATGGAACCCCATGAAAATTCACTATTTCATTTGTTATTTCAAATGGAATTTATCAGTGCCATTATTCCAAAGAATTTCTGTGTTTACTTGTAAAATACAGCACATTCCTTTAGGGAAATCTGTGAAGATTAGCAGTGAAAGTGGTTGGAGAAAGGGACACTTATACAAATTATCAGTTGATTTGTAGCTGATTCACTTGGAAATTCCTGTGATTGTCCATTCATCTGAAATCAGCACAGGATGAACTGGGTGTTCACCACTCTTGGCAAACCTAAGAACTTGGAAAAAAGGTGCTTTTCTGGGACTTTTTCCATCCTCCCTCCCGCTCTCAAATGAGATGGGGAAACACACGATTCCAGACCTACCAGTATTTCATTTAGGGTTCAGATGCAGTAAGCATGTTACCAAAGTTAAAGGCAGGTTTCAGTGTTGGGTACAACCTCAAACAGTAGTCAAAAACAAGCCAACACATCTTACAACATGATCAAGACAAGCTTAAAAGGATACCAACTTTACTTCAATAATAAATCAATCATTCAATCATATTTATTGAACACTTACTATGTGTAGAGTACTGTACTAAGCAATTGGAAGAATACAATACAACAGAATTAGCAGACACGAGTTTACAATCTATCATGTAGCATCTGGTCATTTCCTAATGCAGTGTGGCATAATGGAAAGAGCACAGGTCTGGGAGTTAGAGGACCAGGATTCTCATCCTGGCTCTGCCACTTGTCTGTTGTGTGACCTTTGGTAAATCACTTGAATTTTCTGTGCCTCAATTCTCACATATTTTAGACTGTAATCAAATAATTGTCTCCCTCCCCTTTACGTTGTGAGCCCTGAATGGGACAAAGTCTGTGTTCAACCAGATTATAGTGTATCTACCCCAGAATTTAGCACAGTGTGTGGCAAATGACAAGCACTTCTTTAGTACCATGATCATTAATTATTATCCAATGAGAAATTGTGGCTCCTTTAGTCCTAAACAGTTTACTTAATGCATCCTGCAGCCTGATGCAGATCTGGGCTCCTCTTTCCTCTGCCATGGGCTCTTCTCTCCACTGGGCTTTTCCAGGCTCCTCTGAGCAGCTTCCCCTTCTGCTGTCCTCACTTGAGCTCACCTTGACTTAACCAGCGGAGACCCTCAACTTATTATCTTCCTTCTTATGTGGCTTATCCTTGTTCCTAACCCCCAGACTAAGTTCCACAACTGGCATTTGTTCATCCTGTGGTAATGCAATCTGGGCAGCAACCCCCACTCAGATTCCTGATGTTTGCTCACACTACAGTCAGCTACAACCAGGACTGGGGTGTTTGCAAATACCATCTACCCCAGCCCCTGGTGTGAGTCAGCTTTTTGTCTGTAATGGTACTACTGAAGGAGATAATTTTACTCCTCCAGAAGCCACAGAACTTATATATTCCAACCTTTTTCCTTCTAGCTTTGCAAAGCTATTCTGCTCCAACCTACTCCATGGCATTCAAAGGTTCTCAACCCATGCACTTCGAATCTTTCCTCCTCTGCTTCCCTCCACCCTGAAACCCCAAAGCAGAAGACCCCTCTTGGGCTGCTGCAGATCTTATTGTACCCCCTTTCCTACACTGGAGTCACCGAGTTGGTGGGCTGATGCTGGAGCTTAGCCAGGTTGGGATGGGGGTGAGCAGGTGATGGCAGCAAGAGAGGAGATGGAAGTGGAGGCCTGGGATGAGGTAGGATCATAGATCTTCTTCTCTGGGCCCCACTTTCCTCCTCCACCTCCTCCACCACTGCCTGCACCGGTCCAGCCCCTCAGCCCCATAACTTTATTGCAGAAGTGAGAGGGAACTGCAAGAGCATCACTGGTACCTGCAGCAGCAGACATCTATTATATTACAGACAAAAAAAATACAAAAATACATTTGGGATATAGAGAGGGATGTGGGGTGATGGGAGAAAATCGGGGTTGATTCCCGAGATGTGGGTAAGGCTCCAGGAAACCGAAAGGAACAGGAATAATTGAGCTAGGACCTCCAGAGTAAGGCCTGCTTCTGCGGTTAATTTTAGTTACCAAAACTTCAATCTCTTCTAGAAGAAGCAATTTCTGCTTGATAGAAGTGAAATCTCTGGAAAAATCAGTTCTAGCCCCTATGGGGGAAAATTTCAAGGATCACTTCAAAGATAAAACATCAGTCCCTTAGAGTATATACTTCAGAAAGCTTCACTACGAAGATAAAACACACTGGCATTTCTTGTTGCATGGTTCAGTGGTTGGCTAAACACTGAGTCGTTCTGGGTTCTAATTTGGCTCTGTCACTGATATGCTGTGTGATCTGGAATGAGACTCAACATCTCTGATACTTGTTTTCTCCATCAGGGTAAAAGAGATCACCTATGCTGCAACATGAAGTGAAGACAAAATAACATCAAAGGCAAGAAGGCATTCTCAGAAAGATATAGACTATGGAAATCTAAAAACAGAATATTAATTTCAAGAACACTTAGTCATTATTATGATCATTTCCTGAGATTCCTCTTCCATATTCCTTTTCACCCACCTTTGATTACTTTCCCAGGCTCCCTGCAGCACATGAATTTCTGATGGAGAGGGAGCACACAGAATCAGGGTAACAAAGGCAACACAAAGAAACAGCAGAAATTTTAAACTGAGAATCTATCTATATTTGCTAGCTATGGAGGTCAACGGACCCGAGTGATTCTGTCCCCCAGAATCTTCTATCGGTTCAGGCTCCCCTGACTGAGGTTAACACAAGCAGTTAGAGGAAGAAATAAGCAGGGCACAGGCACTGAGAAATTAGCTACTCACACAGATCCCATTCAGAAATATCTCTGGTTACATCATCACATCCCATGACCCTGAGCTGAAACTTTCTTTCTCATCATTTCTCCATTCCCTTTCTAGAGAAGAGCCCCAAGAGACTCACCCATTGCTCCTTATGTTCTCACTGGATTGTGTAATGGAAGGCTTGTTCTTTCTGTGTGTGTCTTGCTGAATTACAGTTGAGCAGCAACAGGTATGGGGAGAAGATGGTGTGAGCTCATCTTCCCAGGGCTGTGATTAGTGTGTCACTCTGGCTGTGACACTGTCCAGGCAGATAATGAGAACGCTCCAAAGAATGACCCAACTTTCCTCCCCCTTGCAAAATTTATGTTGTGTGAAATCACATGGATGGTTTAATTTGGTGCATCCAGGGACCTGGAGAACTGTGCTAAGGGTGCAGCTGCACACAAAGGAGAGATTTATTTCCTGAGCACTACAAATTTGTTGTGCAGGCATATGTAAAGTAAAAGGTTTATCTTTTCAACTTTCCTGGTTCCACTGATCTTTTGTTTCAAATTATCTTTAATGTAAGTTGTCTGTGATGCTAAGGGTTAGAGTGAAGGGTGACCTAAGGGCAAACAGTGTGTGGTATCACTATTATCGCTTGGCATAGGGGGTCTACTAGTGGAGAAATGTTTGTCACTCTGCAAAAGTTATGGTCATTGATAAAAGAAAAAGTCTGGATGCCTGTTTATCTGTCTTTGCAAATGTGTTTCTTTTTAAGGGAGTGAGGAAAGTGTTAGGCACTGAATCCTAGGGATTTGGAAAAGGCAGAAAGATGGTAACTGGGAATATGCACTATTGTTAATTGTTATTACTAATGGTGGTATTTGTTAAGCACTTATAATGTACCAAGCACCATATTAAGCACTCAGGTAGATATAAGAAAATTAATTCCCACATCAGGCTCACTTTCTAAATAGGAGGAGTACAGATATTGAATACCCGTTTTTCAGCAGAGGGAACTGAGGCACAAAGAAGTTAAGTGATTTGCCCAAGGTCACCCAGCAGGTAAGTGGTGGAGCCAGGATTAGAACCCAGGTCCTCTGAGTCCCAGGCCCATGCTCTTTCTACTGGACAAAACTACTTCCCTTTTTGGGAAAGAGTTGTTTTTTCAGACTATCAATTTTGTCCAGCTAGCTGACACTGCTGCATACTAAATTTATCTAACATATTACTCATTCATTCAATTGTATTTATTGAGCGTTTACTGTATGCAGAGCACTGTACTTGGTGCTAGGAAGAGTACAATGCAATGATAAACAGACACATTACCTGCCCACACAAGCTTACAGTCTAGACAGGGGGAGAGAGACATAACTACAAATAAATGTTACAGATAGGTACACAGGTGCTGTGGGGATGGGAGTGGGGAAGAATAAAGACAGCAAGTCTGGGCAATGGAGAAGGGAGTGGGAGAATAGGACAGGGCGGGCCTCAGTCTGGGAAGTCCTCTTGGAGGAGATGTGCCTTTAGTATTTACAAACATAGACATCAAAGGAAGGAGAGTTTGATGCTGCCACTTCTGCTTGGCTCTGGTTGAGAATGATTCCATATCAAATCAGTTCCCAGGAATGTTAGATGGAGGATGTTCAGAGGGAAGGGGTGGTCTCTCTGGCATCCATCTTGAGTTCAGAATGCTCTTGTTCCCACTCAGAAGACACATTCTGGAGGAAATTTCTCAGCACTCAACCTGCTCTCTCTGCTCTTCTTACTATGGACTTGCAGCTCACACTCTATGCTCCTTTCAAGCCACCTATTCAGTCTTGTCGTACTGCTGACCTTTGGCCCACACCCTCTCTTCTACCTGAAACTCTCCCCTGTCCTCATTCAAGAACCACTCTTCTTCCTGTCTTTAAGGCTCTTCTAAAATCCCATCTCCTTCTAGGGGCCTTCCTGTTTAATGTCTGATCTCCCCACCCCATTTACCCCTCAACTGTGACTTCAGCAATTCTTTATAACCTATGCATTTGGGAAAGCATCCCCTACCCCCATAACACGTATGTTTATATATTTATATTCCATTGCTTCTTTATTTATTTATTTATTTATTTATTTATTTATTTATTTATTTATTTATTTTTTGGTGTCTATCTTCCACTGCTGGATTTTAAGTTCCAGAGGGACAGTGTTCAGGTCTACTGCTTCTATTGCACTATCCCTCAAGTGCTTAGAATAGTGTTCTGCATGTATCAAGGGCTTAATAATGAATGACTGCTTGATGGTTGTTCTCCAGCAACATGGTGTATGGTTCTCTTGGGTAGAGCGGTTGCCAGAATGTGCTATGTCCCTGTGATGGTGAGTGAATCAGTGTGGACAAAGAATGGGGCAAAGAGCAAATCTGTTGTTCACCACCAGGATCCACGATTGGAGAGGGGCCTACCATCTTCCTAAGGACACATTGAGGCCTGAGAACTCGGGGATCACTTTTGATTAGCACCCAGGGGCAGAGGGCTGGATAACAGGCTCCCAGAGCATTAATAGCATCCGTCATACTGAAATTTTTATTCTCCACCAGTGTTGATGTCAGACTAGTGATGCAGTTTATGAAGTAAAAGGTAATAAAGCAGGTGACCAGGAGCAGGATGGTGTGGGTGGCTCTGGTCTCTGGAAAGTCTGTGGAGAAGGTGCTGGTGCTGTGGATGTGCAGGACTTGTTTATGGTGTCAGTAGAGCACGATCACCATGTAGCCACTTGCCCAGCTCATGAGGAGCACAAAGAAAACATCCCTGAGGGTTATCATACCCACAAATGCTACACTGGTCAAATATTTCTTTGAAAACATATCAGAACAATATTTTATATTAAAATGATTAACTGTGACATTGGCATTTTTGATGACAACTCTTGTGGCTAATATATTCATGTACATCAAGAGGTGGAGGATCCAGTAGAAACCTAAGAAAGGGACAATGTAACCCTTGAATGTAAGCCTTGAATTTGAGCCGGGCCCAGCTGGAGGTGCTGGGACTGATGGTGATGGCCTGGAACATGCTCAGGAGACACATGGTGCAGATGGATAGGCCTCGTGTCACTCTCCTGAAATAGCTTAGGATATGACACCCAACATCTTCTAATTTGTTCTCTATCCCAGTGGCAAATATCAATGCAGGAACCCCCTGGGTAAGCAGTGTCACTGTGTTGGCCATGGTTAGGTGGGTGAGAATTAGGTCTGTTGGCTTCTTGCTTTGGGGCTGGGAAAGGAAGATTCTGAGGTAAACCATAAACAGCGTTGAGTTACCCAGGAGTCCCATCCCAGTCTGCATGAAAGCAAAGATTACCAAAACCAACTCTACCCAGATCATGTTCTTGTTTTCTGCAGCATCGAAGAGGACAGAGCACCTTAAGGAGAGATAGAAAAGGGCTGGTCACTCCCCAGAACACCAACTCCACTAGCTGAAACTCTCACCAGGAAGGCTGCTGGAAGTTGTCAATGCTGTATGCCATGTCACACTGCAAGAGGACACAGGAAACCAGTAATGCTTTCAATAAATCCAGTCTTTCCCTGGACAGCACCTTGCACAGAACCTTTGTGTCTAACCCTTAAATGGAAGGCAAAGCACCTTCAGAGATCTTGGAGTATGCTCGAAGCCAAAGTGTGAGATAGAGCTGGTGTGAGCAGGGATTGTCTCTCTTTATTGCTGAATTGTACTTTCCAAGTGCTTAGTACAGTGCTCTGCACACAGTAAATGCTCAATAAATACAATTGAATGAATGAATCTCTACACCAGCTTTGAGATCTCATGGGAATGACGCCCCTCCCACTCTCTCCGATTCTCATTTCCCCCAAGAAACCAAGCATAGCATCCAAGTGTAGCATTTAAACCACCCTGACTGCCTTCCTTTGTAAGTCTTTCTCCCCCATTAGATTGGAAGCTCCTTGTGAGTAGAGACGGTGGTTGGCCTCCATTGAGCTTTTCCATGGACTTAGTTCAGTGCTTAGCATTCACTAGTTGGTAAGAAATACCACTGGTTGACTATTAACTGAATAAGGAGGGCTAGGTAGGTTAATCTATAGACAATAAATAACTTTACTATTGCCACTGCTGCCATAGAATTGTAAGTTACTTTCCAGTAGAGAAGATTCAGGGGCATCTGTTGATGAATGAGTACAGACGTAGTAGTAGCAAAACAAGCAGTAGTAGTAATAATCATCATTCTTCAAAAAATGATATCAAAATACCCTTGAGCCCAAGTCAAGTGATTACTCTTCCAAAAATGAAACCATTGAGTATTGATAAATCTACTGGAAAATCACTTACAAATCTAGCAAAAGGAGTAAGACTTGGAAATGATTTACCATTAAAGCAAACAAATAAACAAAAGGGACAGTGACATGTCCCAAAAGGGTTTTATTGGCTTGAAACGATCGGCCAGAAATGTAATAACGGAAGAGTACCTTGAAATTAACAGAGAATCTAAACTGCTGCAGATGCTTCAAAACATAGACAAGGCTCAATATCAGGCAGAAATATGATTGATATGACATATAACATGGCATAATGGAGATAACATGGGCCTAGGTTCTAGTTCTGGCTCCACCACTTGTTTTAAAAATGGTACTTGTTAAGTGCTTACTATGAGCCAGGCACTGCACCAAGGACTGGGGTAGACACAAGGATAATCAGGTTGAACACACTCCATGTCCCACATGAGGCTCACAATCTTAATCCCCATTTTACAGATGAATTATCTGAGACACAGGTAAGTTAAGTAACTTGTCTGAGGAGACATAGCAGACAAGTGGCAGAACTGGGATTAGAACCCAGGCCCGCGCTTATCCAAAACCACTTGACTGCTGTGTGACATTGGTCAAGTCACTTAAATTCTCCCTGCCTCAGTTTACTCATCTGAACAATGAACTCCTCCCTTCTCTCTTTCTACTGCCCATCCCACACGCTCCGCTCCTCTGCCGCCCACCTCCTCACCGTCCCCTGGTCTCGCCTATCCCACCGTTGACCCCTGGGCCACGTCCTCCTGTGGTCCTGGAATGCCCTCCCTCCTCACCTCCGTCAATCTAATTCTCTTCCCCTCTTCAAATCCCTACTTAAAGCTCACCTCCTCCAAGAGGCCTTCCCAGACTGAGCTCCCCCTTCTTCCCTCTGCTCCCTCTACCCCCCTTCACCTCTCCACAGCTAAACCCTCTTCTCCCCCCTTTCCCTCTGCTCCTCCCTCTCTCCCGTCCCATCCCCTCAGCACTGTACTCGTCCGCTCAACTGAATATATCTTCATCACCCTATTTATTTTGTTTATTTTGTTTAATGAGATGTACATCACCCTGATTCTATTTATTTGCCATTGTTTTTATGAGATGTTCTTCCCCTTGACTCTATTTATTGCCATTGTTCTTGTCTGCCTGTCTCCCCCGATTAGACTGTAAGCCCGTCAAAGGGCAGGGACTGTCTCTGTTGCCTATTTGTACATTCCAAGCGCTTAGTACAGTGCTCTGCACATAGTAAGCGCTCAATAAATACTATTGAATAAATACTATTGAATGAATGAACAATGGGGATTAAATTCTACTCCCTCCTTCTTAGTTTCTGCAATTTTGCATTTCCTCCTGCCTTCAAGATATCTCTTCTTGGATGTCCTTCCAACATCTCAAGCTTAACATTTCCAAAACAGGACTCCTTAGATTCCCACACAAACCTTTCGACACCCGGCCTTTCCCAGTGCTGTAGATGGCACCACCACCCTTCCTATCTCACAAGCCCATAATTTTGGAGTTTTCTTTGACTCCTCTCTCTCATTCAACCCACATTCAATCCATCACTAAATCCCGTAGGTCCCAACTGCACAACGTCACAAAAAATCCATCCTTTCCTCTCCATCCAAACTGCTATCACGTTAATGCAGTCACTCATCCTATCCCACCTCGATTACTGCATCAGCCTCCATGCTGACCTCCCAGCCTCCTCTCTCTTCCCACTCCAGTCCATACTTCACTTTGTTACCTGGATCATTTTTCTACAAGACATTTCCCCACTCCACAAGCAATTCCAGTGGTTGCCCATCCACCTCTGCCTCGAACAAAAACTCCTCACCATTGGGTTTACAGCACTCAGTCACCTTGCCCCCTCTTATCTCACCCTGCTACTCTCCTACTGAAACCCAGCCCACACACTTTGCTCCTCTAATGCTAACCTCATTCTCCTTAAATCTCATCTATCTCACTGCTCACCCCTCACCTAAGTCCTGCCTCTAGCCTGGCATGCCCTCTCCCCTCAGATCCAACAGACAATTACTCTCCTTGCTTTCAAAGCCTTTTTGAAAGCCCATCTGCTCCAGGAGGCCTTCCCTGACTAAGCCCCCCATTCCTCTTCTCCCATTCCCTCTGCATCACCCTGACTTGCTCCACTCATCACCCCCTCCCAACCCCACAGCACATACCTGTAATTCATTTATTTATAATAAAGTCTGTCTCCCCCTCTCTAGACTGTAAGCTCATTGTAGACAGGGAATGTGTCTGTTTGTTGTTGTACTGTATTCTACCAATTGCTTAGTACAGTGCTGTGCACACCATAAGTGCTTAATAAATACGATTGAATTAGTGAGTGAATGACAGGGACTGTGTCAAATCTGATTATCTTGTATCTGCTCCAGGACTCAGTACAGTACTTGTCACAAAGTAAGCACTTAATAAGTGTAATAATAATAATAATAATGATATATAATTAGAGATGCAGGGAAGATAGAAACAGTAACTTCAAATGGAGAAGGAGCCTATTTAAGTTTTTTCAGGACAACTAAGAAAGATCATATCTTACTAAAATTGCTTTTAAACAAGCAGATTCTGTGTCTGATCTGATCATATTGTATCTACCACTGTCCTTGAAAGAGTCCTTGGCTCACTGTAAGATCCTACTTAATAGACAACACAATTATTCTTTTTATTATTTTCACCTACAGACCCCTAGGGTTCAGGGACATTGCTTTTTTCACCTCCCCAACCTATTTGCCCAAAGCCACCTAAGCATTTGAGTACATCACTCTAGTTTCCTAAAGCACATATGTAAATGATAATAATAATTCATTCATTAATACTCATTGAGCGCTTAGTATTTGTTAAGCATAAAGCACTTGGCTAAGCTCAGGATTAGATATCATTCATTTAGGTGAGACACAGTCCCTGTCTCTAAATGGACTCAATTCTATTGGTAAAGAAGAACATCTATTTAATCCCTATTTTAGAGATGAGGACAAGAGGCCCAGATAATTTAATTGACCTGCCCAAAGTCATAGGAACATGTAAATGTTGGAGCCAGGATTAGAATGCAGGAATTTTGGTGTCTTTCTACCCTGCTAGATTTTAAGGTCTTAGAGGATAAGGATGATTTCTATTAAATGTATGATACTGGCCCAAGTGATCCAAACAGAGTAAGGTCACTTTGAATACTATGGATTGATCTGATCGAATAAGGGTATTGATTCTCCAACTCTGGAAAGTTTCTAGAACTGCACCGAGCAATAATGAGAGCATTATTGCCTTCCCTATAGAGTCTCTCCCCAGGTCCATGTTTCTAGCTTTTTAGACTCTAGCCTACAGTGGATGCATCCTCTGTTCATTGGACCAGATCTCTGGGGGGTTACAATTGGGTTTCTTGTTGTATTAATATTGCTGGATTGATGGTATTGGCTTGAGTCATGTTGATCCAGGAACTTTTTGAGTTGACCTGGGGCTGGAAGTGGATTCTAGTTAGGAGGCTGTTTGTGGCAGAATGGGGAGAGGGGATCAGGTGACAGACTATTGACATACTTCGAAGTGGTGCATAGTTTATAGTACACAACTACTAGGGAAGAGAGAAGGCCAGCCAGTGACAGTCCAGGAATTGGGTATGATATAGTAATGATGATAGAAATGGTATTTGTTAAGTGCTTACCTTGTGCCAAGCACTGAATTAATAATAGTAATAATATCTATCG
This sequence comes from Ornithorhynchus anatinus, assembly GCF_004115215.2. NCBI lineage: Eukaryota > Metazoa > Chordata > Mammalia > Monotremata > Ornithorhynchidae > Ornithorhynchus > Ornithorhynchus anatinus. The sequence goes on along the minus strand of NC_041753.1, from coordinate 9,752,106 downwards.
TGGTATTTATTAAATATTTACTATTTGCCAAGCACTGCACTAGACACTGGGGTAGCTACATTACATGTACTTTGGATATAGTCCTTGTCCCACTTGGGGTTCGCAGTCCAAACAGGCAAGGATAATCCTCCATTTACAGTTGAGGTTACTGAGGCACAGAGAAATAAAGTGACTTGCCCAGCATCACAGAGCAGGCATTAGACAGAGCTGGGATTAGAATCCAGGTTCTCTGGCTCTCAGGTCCAGGCTTTTTCCTCTGGCTTGCGTTTCAGGAGTAGATATGATACAGTCAGATCAGAGGTTGTCTCTGTCCTGCCTGGGGCACTCAGAATGAGGGTTGGTATTGAGATTAGGTTAAAAAGAATCAAGGCAAAAACCACAGTTTCTCCATCAGTGACAGACAACAGGGAAAAGGGGTTTAAATTATAGCAAGAGAATCTGGTTATATATGAATAACTTCCTGGATGAGTATAGTGAATGAATCCATCAATCACATTTATTGAGCACTTAACTATGCACAGAACATTATACTAAGTGCTTGGGAGAATACGACAGACACTAATCCTGCCTTCAATTATTTTATGACCTAGCCTGGGTGAGGGGCAATGAATTACAAATTAGGGAGTCCACCAAATTTAAGGATATGTACATAAGTAATGGTGGGGGTTTAAAGGTGGGGTGCTACCTAAGATTTTAGAGGGTGCATAGGTGTTGCAGAGGGGAGGGGAAATGGGATGAGAATAGAAAAAAGAAGAGAAATTATTCAGGGAAGACATTATTTAAGTAAGGGTGTGAAGAAGGGGAATGTGATGATCTATCAGATATAAAGTGGGAGTTTCAAACCAGAGAAAGGATGTGAGGAAGGGGTTGGTGGTGAGAGAGACAAGATTAATTAACAAGGAGGAGGTTAGTGTTAGAGGAGTAAAGTGTGTAGGCTGGGTGGAGAGGGAAAGAAGTGCCACTGATGGAGATCTTTACCATAAGGAGAAACAGTCATTTCTTGTTGACAGACTGACTGCAAGCATGCACAGCGCTGCCAGCTTCAACAAGCAATCTCATGGTGAGTCATGCATATACACCCCCTGCATGGAACAGAAGCCCAAGGACTGTGAGCTGAAGAAAATTCTGACAAAGATAAAATGGTGAAAACGCTATCTAGTACCAGGTGAAAAAAAAAAACTTGACTGGGCCCCACGTGAAACTTTCAGATGACTTAAAACAGAAACCTTGAGGGATTAGCCTGCCCAGTAACAGAGATCCAAAGCTGCTCCTGAGAATCCCCATTCTGGGAAGACTCTGCTGGATGAGCATTGCTCAGGGAGCAGAACCACAAACGTGAGTGAGGCTGGAAAGGGGGAAGAGATGCTGAGGACCCACTTGTTCCCACAGATTCTATTAGGAAACTCTTTCTGATACTGCAGCATATTGCCACCCAATCATTTCTCATCACCTTTCCTCAATTCTTTCCCCTTTCTACACATGAGAACTGGACATAGAGGAAGTGCCTCCTTTCCTCTTCTCCCACTCTCTCCCACTGCATGGACACTCTGTCTTGCTTCCTTTGTTCTTCTCCCCTCCCAGCCCCATAGCACCTATGTACATATCTGTAATTTATTTGTACTGATGTGTCTCCCCACCCTAGACTGTAAAACCATTGTGGCCAGGGAACGTTTTGGTTTATTGTTGTACTCTGCTCTCCCAAGTTCTTAGGATAGGGCTCTGCACACAGTAAGCACTCAATATATATGATTGATTGATTGAATGAATGAATAAATGAATGAAGCCTTTCACCTGGGTTTCCTGTTCCTGACACGCCGCGATGAAGCACTTAGCCATTCTATGTGTTGGGAGGGTCCCGGCTAGGGCCACAATTATATGGACTAGATGGGTGTGAGATCATCTCCCTCTAGCTTAACAATTACTATATCACTCACTGTTGCTGTGACACCATCCGGGGTGAGATTCTGAAACAGCTGCAGAGAAGGGACAAACTTCTCTACTCACTGCATTATCTTCTCCAAATCACATGATGATGCAATGAATGAAATGAGAAAGTAATCAAATGGCTAATTGAATGTAAATGGCATTCTGAGTGTAAAACACTGGAACTTGGGATGGTCACTGTTCCTTGAAAGTAGAAGTGAGTTAAAATGATCATTTCATCCAGTGTAAGTTTTCTATAAACGTGATTCCCTCAGACCTCCAGTGTGGATGCTATCTAGGGCAGAGACAGTAACAGAAAACAAGTACCACCAAAGGTCAGCAAGGTCATGGGTTCCCACTTGTTTTGAGCTTCAACCAATCAATCAATTAATCATAATTATTGAGCATTACTATGGGCAGAACATTAGAGAAGCAGCGTGACTTAGTGGAAAGAGCACAGGTTTGGGATTCAGAGGTCGTGGGTTCTAATCCCGGTCTGCCACTGTGGGACTGTGTGACACAGTGGCAGACCAAAGTCAAAGATGTGTGACTTTGGGCAAGTCACTTAACCTGACTATGCCTCAGGTACCTTATTAGTAACATGGGGATTAAGACCGTGAGGCCCACGTGGGACAACCTGATTACCTTGTATTTACCCCAGGGCATAGAACAGTGCTTGGCATATAGTAAGCCATTAACAAATACTATTATTATTATTATTAATAATAATAATAACTTGGGAGAGAACAATATAGAAATATAACAGATGGTTACACCCATTCCCTGTCTATAGAAGCTTACCTTGGAAAGCAGCCTGGCTCAGTGGAAAGAGCCTGGGCTTCGGAGTCAGAGGTCATGGGTTCAACTCCCGGCTCTGCCACTTGTCAGCTGTGTGACTGTGGGAAAGTCACTTAACTTCTCTGTGCCTCAGTTACCTCATCTGTAAAATGGGGATTAATTGTGAGCCTCACGTGGGACGACCTGATTACCCTGTATCTCCCCCAGCACTTAGAACAGTGCTCTGCACATAGTAAGCATTTAACAAATACCAATATCATTATAATTATTATTTCACTGTATTACTGGACTTGGACAATACAATGCTCTGCCTAGACTCTGTCTCAGGAGGAATTAGCTTCTGTTATGGAAAAACATACCAGATTCCCCTCTGGTAATGTTAGTTTTCGTTGAGGGCTCACCTGGGGCAATGCATTCCACTAAGTATGTGGGAAGCACATTCCTTATTTGTTCATCACTTACTCTGTGCAGAGCACTGAACTAAGCACTTGGGAGAGTGCCACAGAGTAAGTAGGCATAATCTCTGCTTTCAAGGAGCTGAACCAGGATTTTTCATTGTCTGTATCCATCGTAAAATATTTTGTGTGGGGCCCGGAACAGCTGACCAAAGTAAGCCTGGGTCATTTACTGACATGATCCACACTTTGGAGTGAACACGAATCCTTGCCTAATTTGACCTTAGTTGATCATTTCTTCACCAATGATCAATGATGGGAAAGGGGCTTAAAAGGCAAGAGAGAGTGCAATTAAATATAAAGAGTCACCAGGGGTCAAGACTCTCTCACCCTTAGGTATCCTCATTCCTTTGCCACCACAACAGTGCCCACGATAACCCAGCCCACACATTTTGCTCCTCTACCACCACTTACTGTGCCTCTAAGTCTCCTCTCTCACCCTTGACCCCTTGTCCATGTCCTCTCTGCTACCTCGAACTCCTTTTGCCATCATCTCCGAAAGACCACCATTCTCCCCATGTTCATAGGCCACTAAAACCACATCTCCCCCAGGAAGCCTTCCCTAATTAATATCACATTTGCCCACATTTCCCTCCGACTGCATCAAGTATGCACTTAGGTCCATCCCCTCTAAACGCTTTGATATTCTTCCCACCCCTACCATGACAGTACTTATTTACATATCACAGCACTTATTTACATATCCTTATACTCTATTGCTTCCCCTGCCTGGAAATTGTTTTAATGCCTGCCTCCCCCACTAGATTGTAAGCTTCTTTATGGCAGGGATAGGACCTACCAAATTTATTCTACTCTCCCATGCACTTAGTACAGTGCTCAGCACAGGTAAGAACTCAAGAACACTATTGGTTGATTGATTAGTTGACCGATTTAGGGGTCTACTAAACTACCTGGACAGAGATTTTTAGCATAATGAGAGGCTATATAGGTATAGCTGCAGGCATATGGTTGACCTAACAAGACCTTTACCAGTGAGAAGACTATAGGATTAAAAATGAAAAACTTTCAGAAGTATTTATGTATTCCCTAGGCTGCCCATAGTCCATTAACCTCTCAATGCGTACCAAAGGACCCATCCACTTCTCCACCAGCTTCTTTCCCCATCCCCTTTTGATCTTTGGCCACCGTAAATATCTAGTGGTTTCTCATTGGGGCTTTTAGAGTGCACAGCCAACCAGACATCTAATTGTCGAGTGATAGCACTGTAAAGTAAAATGTCCATTTACTTATTATAGTGCACATTAATAATGCTTAATTATTTGGGTCATGTGGAACAAGTATGTTGAGGAAGATCAGGTCATTCTAGGAAAGCCTAGGTTATTTTTTCCATACCATCTGGTTTTCTTCTGTTCATCAAAGGCACTCCTCTGATAAAAGATAAACAATCTCCCTTGGGTTAGCTTTATTTGCTTTCTCGAGAGAAGCAGCCTCACCTAGATGAAAGAGTGCAGACCTGGAGTCAGTGAACTTTTGTTCTAATCTGTTTTGAGAAGCAGTGTGGCTCAGTGGAAAGATCCCGGGCTTGGGAGTCAGAGGTCATGGGTTCTAATCCTGGCTCCGCCACTTGACTGCTGTGTGACTTTGGGCCAGTCACTTAACTACTCTGGACCTTAGTTTCCTCATCTGTAAAATGGGGATTGAGACTGTGAGCCTCACGTGGGACAGGGACTGTGTCCAACCCGATCTGCTTGTATCCACCCCAGCGCTTAGTACAGTCCTTGGCACATAGTTAAGCACTTAACAAATACCATAATTATCATTATTATTATTAATTCCATTTCGGTCGACTACAGTTGACCGTGGCCCAGTCAACTACCTCCTCAGGTCCTCATTTTCCTTCTCTGTTAAATGGGGGTGAAATGTGAGTTCCCACTTCCCCATAGATGGTGAGCCTCCTGTGGAAAAGGGACTGTGGATGATCTGATTAACTTGTATCTACCACAGCATTTAACATAGTGCTTGGAACATCATAAATCCTAAACGAATAATACCATTCTCATTATTAGTTCAGACATTTTTCCAGCTATATTTTTGTGGATCAATCAATTAATAATTTTTATTGAAAACTTGCTGAGTGCAGAGCACTTTTAAAACACTTGGGAGAATGCAATATAACGGAATTGTTAGACATGTTCCCTGCCTATAAGTAACTTGTAGTCTAGAGGGGAGACAGACAATATAAATTACAGATATGTACATAAGTGCTTTGGGGCTGAGGGTGGAATCGATAAAGGTTGCAAGTGCAAGGGTGATGTTGATGGGAGAAGCAGTAAGGGAAATGAAGGCTTAATTGGGGAAGGCCTCTTAGAGGAGAATGTGATTTTTATTTGAAGTTGGAGAGAGTGATTTTCTGTCAGCTAGGAAGGGGAAGGGCATTCCAAGCTAAAAGCAGGGCATGGGCAAGGGGCCCATGGCAAGATAGAGGTACAGTGTGTAGGCTGGTGTGAGAGGAGCAAAGTGATCAGGCTGGGATGTGATAGGAAATCAGTGAGGTACGTTAGGAGGTGGCAAAGTGACTGATGGTTTTAAAGCCAACAGTAAAGGAATGGATAGCTATGACATAATATAACATGATATTATGACTTTCCTCCTGCTCGATTGAATGCCGCTTGAATTTTCCTTAGTTTTCTTTTCCTCATTCATTCCCTCAGTCTTCAGAGACATTGTCTTTGTAGGGTTGGGAGGGTTAGCAATTATTATTACAATCTTACCTATTTAAAAAGAGACGCCCTGAAGGAAATGTGACTGTGTTTCAGACTCCATCAGATGCCAGAGTATAATCAGGACTAGACATCAGGTTTCTTGACCCTTTGACTATTGCCTGTAACCTCTGGTGCCACCGTCCCCCTAATCTCTCAGATTAATGTATGTTCATTCATTGAATCGCATTTATTGAGCACTTACTTTGTATGGAGAACTGTACTATGTGCTTGGAAAGTACAGTTCGGGCAACAAATAGAGACAATCTCTACCCATAGGGCTCACAGTCTACAAGGGGGGAGAAAGACAACAAAACAAAACAAAGCAAGTGGACATCAATTGCATCAACGTAAATAAATAGATTTATGTATCTCTTACTTGTCTTAGATCACAGTTATGAACATGTATTGATCAGAATCCCCATCCATGAAAGTACTGTGGCACTGAACCAGACAACGCAGATAACTGATAGGCAACTCAACAGAATTGTATACTATCAACTTGAATATTATTTTGGAACTATGACCGGACATATATTTTTTCTATTTTCCCATTGCTATTTCCTAGAGGCCAATTGCTTATGATGAAGGACTCCCGATTTTACATATGACTTTTCATTTTTGTTCAAAAGTAAGGATTGAGTTGAAGAAATGGGGCAGTTGTCATAGTATTATTAGTATTCACTGAGCATTTCTCTGTGTAGTACACTGTACTAAGTGCTTAGGGACATACAAAATAAGTAAGTGACACATTCCCTGCTCATCAGGAGCTTACAGTCTAAAGAGGGAGACAAGCATGAACATATTAACAGATATAAAAGGGTGGTCATTCCTCTGTCATCTCTCTTGAGTTCCGAATACTCCCGTCTCTTCTGAAAAAATGGAATAAGAAAACAAACGATGTGGAATTGTTCTCTCTAAGCAGGTCTCTCTCATTTACTATGTTTATACCCTGACATTTCCCCTCCTGTAACTTAATTCAATGCTTGCCTTCCCCTCTAGACTATAAGATCGTTATGAGCAGAGATCATGTCTACCAACTCTATTGTATTTTCTGGTCCGAAGTGCAAAATACTGTGTTTTGCACACAGTAGGGTTGATTAGTTGATTAACTGAAGAGGATTACAGACAAAAGAGGGAAGACAGACATTAAAGTAAATTACAGATGGATATGTACATTTATGCCCATGGGGTTGGGGTGACAATCAAAACATTTAAGAGTTACAGACTCAAATGCATAGGTGTAGAAAAAGGGAGGGTGAACAGGGGAAATGAGGGTTTACTTAGGGAAGGATTCCTGGAGGAAATGTGACTTTAGGGCTTTGAAGGTGGGGAAAGTGGTAATCTGTTGGATATGAAGTGGGAGGGTGCTATAGGCAAGAGGGAGGTCATGGGCAATGGATCATTGACAAGGAAGATGAGATTGAGGTACGGTGTGCAGGTTGACTTTAGAGGAGCCAAGTTACTATCTGTCTCCCCAGTGTTCTGTACACTCCCTGAGGTTAGGGATCAATTCTACCATCTCCATTGTATGTTCCCAAGTAGTCAGTATAATGTTGTACCCAGAGAAAGGACTCAGAAATAAAATGATTGGTTGATTTATTACAATTCCCCTGGGGAGAGCTTTTCCCAGAATGCTCTTTGATGGGCTGCTTCAGAGTGGGCCCTTGGACAAAGAACAGGGCAAAGTGCTGACCTGTTGTTCTCCATTGAGAAACACGATGGGAGAGGGGCCTCTCACTTTCCCAGAGACACACAGAGGCCTGGTAACTCGTGGATCCCTTTTAATAGCACCCAGGGGCAGAGGGCCGGGTAACAGGCTCCAAGAATGGTCATAGTATCCACCATCCTGAAGTTTTTATTTTCCACCAGTGTTGACGTCAAGCTAATGATGCAGTTTATGAAGTAAAAGTTAACAAAGCAAGTGACTAGGAGCAGGATAGTGTGGGTGGCTCTGGTCTCTGGAAAGGCTGTGGAGACGGTGCTGGTGCTGTGGATGTGCTGGACTTTTTTACGGTGTCGTTAGAGCATGATCACCATGTAGCCACTTGCCCAGCTCATGAAGAGGATGAAGAAAACATCCATGATAGTTATCACGCCTACAAATGCTACAATGGTCAAAAATTTCTTCGAGAACATATCAGAACAGTATTTCATATTCATCCTATTAACTGGAATAGTGACATTTTGGAAGACAACTTCTGTAGTTAGTATATTCAGGTACAGTGAGAAGTGGAGGATCCAGAAGAAAACTAAGAAAGGGACAATGTAGCCAGAAATCTTGGTTTTGAGCTGAGCCCAGCGGAAGGTGCTGGAACTGATGGTGATGGCCTGGAAGACGCTCAGCAGACACGTGGTGCAGATGGACAGGCCACGCGTCACCCTTCTTATATAGCCTGTAATATGACACCCAACGTCTTCTAATCTATTCTCTGTCCTGGTGGCAAATATCACTATGGCGATCCCCTGAGTGAACACTGTCACTGTGTTGCTCATGGACAGGTTACTGAGGATCACATCTATGGGTTTCTTGAAATGGGGTTGGGAAATGAAGATTCTGACACACACCATGAGCAATGCTGAGTTCCCCAGGAGCCCCATCCCAGTTTGTGTGACGATAACTATTACCAAGACCAACTCTTCCATGATCATGTTCTTGTTTTCTGCAGCGTCAAAGAAGACAGAGCACCTTAAAGGGAGACAGACAGGGCTGGTCACTCACTAAGATACCACTGCACTAGCTGAAGCTTTGAGACCTCTTGGGAATGACTCCCACTCTTTTCCTTGGAGAATCCAAGCAGTGTGCTTAATCACCCTGACCAACTTCTTGAGTAATGTCTGTGTTTCCTCTGAAATCATTCTTTTGCCCTTTTTGGCAACTACTCCATTTGATTGTTTTGCTTCTTCTTCTCTATACTCATATCGATAGTAGTGGTAGTCATAACAAAATAGTCCAAAACACAAATCAGGAGAATATTCTTCCAAACGTTGAGGAGGGCTTCACAAGCCATTGGGCATATTTAACTCTAATAGAAAGGAGCTTATATCTCTAGGAGAAAGGGCAAATTATGCAAATAATTTACTATAACAACACAAAACAAACAAACATAAAACAGGGCAGTGGTATGCCAAGGAATACTGTCCACAATAAATGCCAATAGAGAACCCAAAATGTCTTCTGATGTTTCAAACCAGTGTAGTTTAATTTGTCACGCCAAAGTATGATTTAGAGTGGTGGCCTATAGTAACTATGACTAAGGCTGTGGGGGAGATAGACATTAGCCTCAAATACAGAAGGAAACTTTTAAATTTTTCTCTATAATTCTAAAAACAATCATTGGTATACAGAACATCATTCCTCGCAGAAGCCAATTTATAAACTAGTAGTGAGGAGCAGCATGGCCTAGTGGAAAGAGCCTTAGTCTAGAAGTCAGAGGACCTGGATCCCAGATCAACCATGTACCTCATGTGTGAAACCTTGGACAAGTCACTTAACTTATCTGTGCCTCAGTTTCCTTATCTGCAAAATGGGGATTCAATATCTGTTCTCCCTTTTATTTAGACTGTGAGCCCCATGTGGTGGCTTTGAATCATGTAAAATAAATTATTTATTTATATCAATGTCGAGACTGCATTAATATGAATGTCTAGACTGTAAGCTCGTTGTGGGCAGGGAATGTGAATGCTAATGTTGTACTGTACTTGCTTTCCTCGTCTAGAAACTCTAATAGCTGTCCATTTCCTTCTACATCACATGAAAAGCTAATTATTATTGGCTTTCTACAAGTTTTCCCATCATACATATTGACTTTCATTACTTGTTATTTATCTGCTCCAATCTTTGCTTCTCCTCAACACACCTTCTAACTCTATCGTGCTGTCAAATATCCTGATTCCATTCCTTCTGCCCGCAAAATTCTCATGCTTAGTCTATTAAGTGCGCAGAAATGTCAATGATAAAAAATAGGAGCCATTTCATAAGTAATTTGGTAGTGATGCCTAGTGTCCTAATGTAAGACAGATTAAATTGACATCTTTTAGGTACAGGGATATAGCATAGTAGAGCAAAAGATGTTTCAAACTGCCTGCAAATTAATGGAGCCAGAGAATGATGAAATATTATTTCATACCTCAAAAATACCAGCAGTAATACCAAGGATAAATTTTCTTCAAATGTGGAAAATAATTATGTGCATATGATGGTAATATATGAATCACTGATTATTATACGATCCTTTTAGGTCAATTATGACTATTGAGCCCCATTCGGGTAGTGAGCAGTACAATTGGAATTACCTTTGTCTTGGCAAAATGCAAATGAGTTAAGATTATTGGCAATGGTCTATGATTTCCTAGATTAAATTTCCATTTTAGAAAAGAGACATGAAAGGCAGAATCAACATAAGTGAGAGATAAGGAAGAGCAGGAACATAGAACCTCATTATTATTTCTTACTCGGGAGGAACTGGGGTTCAGGTCTTGAGGAAAAACTTTAGGCTTCCATGAACACAACTTTGTGTTTTAGTGCTTTGTACCAACTGCTTGATTATTCAATCATTTTGGGATGGACAAAATGGAGGGCAACAAGTGTGTGGAACTCCTTTTTGCCAAATCCAATGGCCTCTACTCCATCTTAATCCTCCTCAACTGCTCAGCTGCCTTCAACACTGTTGACCACTCCCTTCTTCTGGAAATGTTATTCAATCTCAACTTCACTTACACTGTCCTCTCCTGGTTCTCCTATTTCTCCAGCGGCTCATTCTCAATCTCTTTCATTGACTTCTCCTCTGCCTCCCACCCTCTAACTGTGGGATCCCCTCAAGGTTCAGTTCTGGGTCCCCTTCTATTCCCCATCTACAACTACTCACTTGCAGAACTCATTCATTCCCAAGGCCTCAACTACCACTTGTATGTGGATAATTCCCAAATCTACATCTCCAGCCTTGATCTCTGTCCCTCTCTGTAGTCTCACATTTCCTCCTGCCTTCAGGACATTTCTACTTGGATGTCCCACCCACACCTCAAAATTAACATTTCTGAAACAGAACTCCTTATCTTCCCACCCAAATCCTGTCTTCCCCTTGATTTTCCCACCACTGTAGACAGCACCACCATCCTACCTGTCTCACAAGCCCATAACCTTGGCATTATTCTTGACTCATCTCTCTCATTCAACCCACATATTCAGTCTATCCCTATATCTTGTTGGTTCAACCTTCACAACATCACTAAAATCTGCTCTTTCCTCTCCATCCAAATTGCTACCACATTAACCCATGGATTTATCCTATTCCTCCTTAATTACTTAATCAGCTTCTTTGCTGACCTCCCAGCCTCCTGTCTCTCCCCACTCCAGTTCATAATTTATTCCTTTGCCCAGATCACTTTTCTACAACAATGTTCAGTCCATGTTTTCCCTCTCCTCAAGAATCTCCAGTGGTTGTCCATCCACCTCTGCATCAAACAGAAACTCCTTACCATCAGCATTAAAGCCCTCATTCACCTTTCCCTCACCTACCTCACCTCACCGCTCTCCTACTACAACCCAGCATGCATACTTTCCTCTTCTAATGCCAAACTTCCCACTGTACCTCGGTCTTGTCTATCTCACCTCCAACCTCTCACCCACATCCTGCTTCTGACCTGGAAGTTCCTTCTTCTTCCTAATGGAAAGACAATTAACCTCCTCACTTTCAAAGCCTTATTGAAGGCACATTTCCTCCAAGAGGTCTTTCCTGACTAAGCCCTCATTTCCTCTTCTCCCGCTCCCTTCTGCATTTCCCTGATTTGCTCCCTTTATTCACCCCCTCCCTCATCCCACAGTATGCTGTTCTTACTAGGATGCTGAAGGGTGAGAGGGGATTGGAAGCCTGTTGTTATTGCTGACCACAAAGGAGAATGTTTCTGCTCTAGGAAGTGAAGCACAAAGGAACTGAGCAAAGTGGAAACAGTGATGGAGGGAGACTCACACTAAAGTTAATGCATATTAATGAAGTGAACTATTTATCTGCCCTGGAATAATGATAACAATAATAAAAAAAGAGTTTGCTTTGGGTTCAAGCCCCTCTCAGTGTCACACCTGGAGAATTTCCATTACTCTACCAGCCTTGACTACAGGAGGGAGAGTCAAACAGAGGCATACCCATTCCATTCCTAGCTTGGGCAGTGGCTAGCAAGTGTAAGGCAATCTACTAAAGTCAAAACTCACCTGTGCTGAGCAGCAGTGGCATGAGATAGGGTCGCGGACCGAGACTCAAGTTTACTGCTTGGAAGGAGGCAATGGTATTTTTACCAAGAAAACGCTACCAAACTTTATCAAAATGATTGAAGATGAAAGTGGAGCATTCTGGGAGAGATGTGTCGATGGCGTCACTATGGGTCGGAGATGACTCCGGCATAAGACAATGGGTCAAAGACTGTTCTAAGCACAGGTTGGATACAAGTTAATCAGGTTATACACAAACCTTCTACCTTATTGGGCTCTCTAGTAGGAGGGAGAACGAGTATTTACTCCCCATTTTACAGTTGAGGAAACCAAAGCACAGAGAAACCAAATGACTTACTCAAGATCCCATATGAAACAATTCACGGAGCCAAAACTAGAACCCAGGTCCTCATACTCCCAGGCCCATGTTCTTTCCACTAGGCCACGCTGCATCTCTGGAATCTCTGATTTTAGCAGTGTCAGCCAGTACATTCCATCTGCAGAAGATAAGGAGATACAGCCTACAAAGTGGGATGAATTCCGAGTCCGTGATATTTATTGTGATCTTAATTATTTTGGAGGGGAATAATTTGGCAAGAGTCAGTGAAGGAGGCTGCTGGGAAGGCGGGTGCCAGGGCTGAAACTCTTGTAAATGGAAGAAAATTTGGAATAGACCTGGAAAAACCTGAAGACTTCGTTTGGAGAACATTGTATCCCTCACTTCCCCACATTATTTACTTTCTTCAATTAAACAATTATTGGTATTTATTGATCACATATTGAGTGCATAGCAATGAACTAAGCACTTGAGAGAGTGCAATATAATATATAACATAGAAAGTGTTGGTAGACATGCTCACTTTCCGCAGCAAGCTCAGACTCTTGAGGGGAAGACAGGCATTAAAATAAATTATGGATACTTACAAAAGTTCTATGGGGCAGAGGGTAACATAAATATCAAGAGCTTGAAGATACAAACCCACTTACATAGGCAATGCAGAGAGGAGAGAGGAGAGGAAATGAGAGCTTAATCAGGGAAGGACTCTTGAAGGATATATGGTTTCAATAAGTCTCGAAGATGGGGAGAGTGGTAGTCTGTTGTATATGAAAGGGGAGGGAGTCCCAGGAAGATGGGAGGATATGGGCAAGGGGTCAATTGTGGGATAGAAAAAAATCATAGTACAGTGGGTATGTTGGCACTAGAGGGGAAAATTTGGGGAGCTGGGTAGAGTAGTAAATCAGTGAGATTAGGTAATAAAAATAAAAATAATTATCATACTTAAGTGCTTACTATGTGCTAAAGCTAATAGTAAGGAGTTTCTACTTGATGCAGAGGTGGATGGGAAGGTTTTTGAGGAGTGGTGAGACTTAAATGGAACTTTTTTTAGAAAAATGATCTGGGCAACAAAGGCAAGTAAGGATTGAAATGGGGAAAGACAGGATTCAGGGTCGCCAGTGAGAAGGTTGATGGAGTTGTCAAGGCAGGGCATCATAAGTGCTTGTATCAGCATGCTAGCTATTCGGATGCAGAGGAAAAGAAGGATTTCACTGATGTTGTGAAGATAGAACCAGTAGAATCTAGTGCCAATTTGAATATGTGGGTTGAATGAGAAAGATGAATTCAGGATAATGCCAAGGTAACGAGCTTGTGAGAGGATATTGGTGCTGTTTACAGTGATGAGAAAGACCAGGGGAGGACAGGGTTTGGGTGGAGATGAGGATTTCTGTTTTGGACAAGTGAAGTTTGAGGTGTTGGTGGAACACCCAAGGAAAGATGTCATAAAGGCAAGAGGAAATGCACAAATTCAGAGAAGGAGAGTGGTCAGGGATGGCGAGGTACATTTGGGAATCATATGTGGAAAGATGGTATTGGAAGCCTGGAAGCAAATGAGTTTCTGAGGAAGTGGGCCTAGATGGAGAATAGCGAGGGACCCAGAACTGAGCTTTGCGGAATGTCCACTGTTAGAAGCGGAGAGGCAGAAGAAAAGCCCACAGAAATAATTAAAATGGAGTAGCCAGAAAAATAGGAAGATAACCAGGAGAGGACATTTTCAGTGAATTAATGTTAAATAACATTTCAAGTGGGGGGCGGTCCACAATAAAAAGGCTAGGGTAGAGGCCATCAAGGAGGAGGACATTGACAAGATTAGAGAGGGAAGTATCCATGGAGTGAAGGGGGTGGAAGCCAGATTGGAGTGGGTCAAGGAGAGATTTGGAGGAGAGGAAATAGAGGCAGGCAGTGTAGACAGCTTGCTCAAGGTGTTTGGATAATAGGAGGGAGGTGGGATGATAACCGGAGGGAGTCACTGGGTCAAGAGAGGGTTTTTATGTCTGTTTGCTTTTTTAGGATAAGGGATACATGAGTGAGTTTGAAAGCAGTGGGGAAGAAGACATTGGAAAGTAAATAGTTGAAGATGTTGGTCAAGGAGGGAAGAAAGCCATTACAACACCACACACCCCATCGACCAAGTTTCTCACCCTTTCCTCCACTCCTCCATTTCTACCTCCCCATCCGGCATCAGGATGGGACACATAAGAAGACTCTCACCTGGTCTTCTCAGAGCTCCTGACATGCACAGTGCTTTTCAGATGAAGGACTCAGCTAACCTGTGTGTAGAGGTGGTCCAGACTAGCTTGGTAGTTATGGGAGCAGAAGTTCTATGATCATCTTCCCCCAGGGCAGCAATTATTGCATCACTTGCTGGTGCTGTGACTGTCTGCAAAGAGCCTATGAGGCCGCTGCAAAGAAGGTACACACTTGTTTTCCCATTACAAACCCTTCTCCAAAGCACATCTGTGATGTAGTGAATGAATTGATGAGGTAAGCAAGTGACTAACTGAAGGCAACATTTCTCTTGTGTGACACGTATAAAAAAATGGAAATTGTGATTGCCATTGTTCCTTGAAGGTAGAAATTAATTGATATTGCTTCATCCAGGGAAATTTTCCACTTCTGCGGTCTTATCACTGGGGTTTACAGATCATGCATTCCATATCCAGCCACGAATCTAATTATGGAGTGATACCACTCCACTGTAATATGTCTATTGTTTTCATTGTAAAGTGAATCAATAATGCTTAGCTTCTCTGGGACATGAGCACAGATTTGTAGACCAGTTTCCTTGGGTTCCTGTCTTTTCAAGATATTCCAGCAGCAAGACCGATGAGGGAGCAGGCAGGTCGGGAGACAAAGAGAAAGGGGTTCGAGCAGCAGATGCTCAATAGCTTCCAGCCGTTTATCACCTCACTTTGCTACAGCACGTCGACCATGTCTGGATCTAAACTTTACTAGCCCCTTGGATTCAGACCTAGCTAATGTGGCCTAAGCAGCCCATTCCATCACCTATCCTTGACCCTTCAGAATTTCCAAAAAGAATCCTGGGGAGGCAAATACCTAATTTCCTTTTAAGGTACATTCTCGTTGGCATGTCGATCAGTTTTCTGCTTTTACCTAGCCTTCGAATCTACCTTTTAATCTAAGGAATATGCTTTCATATAATCATTTTCCTAGAGAATTCAATACTTGAAATTTGTATAACCTGCACAATCAGGGCCAA
Source organism: Ornithorhynchus anatinus (assembly GCF_004115215.2). Taxonomy (NCBI): domain Eukaryota; kingdom Metazoa; phylum Chordata; class Mammalia; order Monotremata; family Ornithorhynchidae; genus Ornithorhynchus; species Ornithorhynchus anatinus. The sequence continues at coordinate 9,736,448 of NC_041753.1, read as the reverse complement.
GTTACCAAAGTCCTTTGGAAAGACAGTTGTTTTCCAGATACACAAATGGGCTAGATAAGGGAACAATTACTGGTATTTGTTGAGCATTTATTATGTGCAGAGAACTGTCCTAAACCCTTGGTAGAGTACAGTGGCAAGAGCACGGGCTTGGAAGTCAGAGGTCGTGGGTAATAATGTTGGTATTTGTTAAGCGCTTACTATGTGCAGAGCACTGTTCTAAGCGCTGGGGTAAACACAGGGGAATCAGGTTGTCCCACGTGGGGCTCACAGTCTTAATCCCCATTTTACAGATGAGAGAACTGAGGCACAGAGAAGTTAAGTGACTTGCCCACAGTCACACAGCTGACAAGTGGCAGAGCTGGGATTCGAACTCATGAGCCCTGACTCCAAAGCCCGTGCTCTTTCCACTGCGCCACGCTACTAAGCCCAGCTCTGCCACTTGTCTGCTGTGTGACCTTGGGCAGATCACATAACTTCTCTGTGCCTCAGTTAACTCATCTGTAAAATGAGGGTTGAGACTGTGAGCCCCCTATGGGACAGAGACTGTCCAACCTGATTAACTTGTATTTACTCCAGTGCTTAGAAAAGGTACTTGACACAGTAAGGGCTTAACAAGTACCATTATTATCGAGAAGCAGCATGACACAATGGATAGAGCATAGACTTGGGAGTCAGAAGGTTCTAATTCCAGTTCTGCCACTTGTCTGCTGTGTGGCCTTAATAATAATGTTGGTATTTGTTAAGCGCTTACTATGTGCCGAGCACTGTTCTAAGCGCTGGGGTAGACATAGGGGAATCAGGTTGTCCCACGTGGGGCTCACAGTCTGGATCCCCATTTTACAGATGAGGGAACTGAGGCACAGAGAAGTTAAGTGACTTGCCCACAGTCACACAGCCGACAAGTGGCAGAACTGGGATTCGAACTCATGAGCCCTGACTCCAAAGCCCATGCTCTTTCCACTGAGCCAAGCCACGCTGCTTGCCTTGAGCAAGTCACTTCACTTCTCTGGGCCTCATCTGAAAAATGGGGATTAATACTGTGAGCCCCCCCGTGGGATAGGGACTGACTCCAGCCCGATGTGTTTTTTCTACCCCACAGCTTAGAACAATGTCTGGCACATAGTAAGGGCTTAACGAATACCATAAGTATTCTTCTTATTATTATTATTATTATGAGGTCACTTTAGAGAGTGCGCCACAGTGGGATGAATTGGGGGGAAACGTAACTGTAATAGGTCAAAAAGCAAGATGGTAGAGAGAAAGTGAGGAGTTTAGATGGGAATGGAAGCAGGGAGATGAGGTATTAGCTAGAAGGTGCTGTGAGAGTCAATAATAACAATAATAATAATAATAGCATTTGTTAAGCACTTGCACTGTGCAAGACACTGTTGTAAGTACTGGGATGGATACAAGCAAATCCGTTTGGACACAGTCCCTGCCCCTCATGAGGCTCACAGTCTTAATCTCTATTTTGCAGATGAGTTAATTGAGGCACAGAGAACTCAAGTGACTTACCCAAGGTCACACAGTAGACAAGTGGCAGAGCCAAGATTAGAACCCAGGTCCTCCTGACTCCCAGGCCCATGCACCATCCACTAGATGACACTGCTTCTCTGATTCAGAGAAGACTTTCCATCATAGGAGAGACTTGAAGGAAGAGGTGAAGAATAAGCAGTCGAGGAGGTTGAGGAGAAGAGTGGGTGTAATTGTTTTTAGGGGATATGATGGGGTGGGGAAAGCAGAGGGGAGAGCATTCCAGAGAGAAACCATACTAGGCATTGTGGAATTACTGAACTACTCATTTGACAATGGGATGGCTACAGAGTGATGATTCAAGAAGAAAGTCAGAACTAGAAATGCAACAAGTTTGGAAATGAATTAAATTTCAAAGAGGATATAAGAGAATGACCTGTGAGAATGACTAGAAATCCCAAGAAAAGTATGGGAAGGAGAATATTCTCATAATTTGTCAGACTAAAGGAGGAGAAAGTTAGTCATTTAAATAGGAAATAATGGGAGAATTACAATACTGTTTTATGGAAGTGGCACAAATATCATACTAGGTTAAAATTGGAAAGGCACAGTTATACAGAAAGAATGGAAAATGTTTATAATTAATGGCATTTACTGAGCACTTACACTGTGCAGAAGACTTCACTAAGCATTTGGAAAAGTATAATTAGGTTGTTAGACATGATTCCTGCTCTCGAGGACCTTGCAGCCTTGTGGGATATATGGACACTAAAATAAATTACTTAAAGGAGAAAGCAACAGCGTTTAGATATGCATACATATCTGCTATAGGGATTGGAAATTTACAATTATCAGCAGTTTAGAAAAATAGAACAGCTCATTCAGATCATTAGTTCTGGAATAAACAGAATTCAAAGAAGATGAGTATGGATGTTTAACCCTTGCGTATGGATAAAAATATAAGAAGCATAACAATTCTGAAGGAGAAGAAAATAGGGAAGGGCAAGCTTAAAATTCAGGCAACTGGATTGACAAGGCAGTCTGAAAGACTAACTGAAAATGTCAAAAGCATTGATCAGTACTAAATCATAGAACAGTAATAGCAGTAATCACATTTATTGTGCACCTACTTTGTTTTAGGGAAATGTACTAAGCGCTCAGTGAGTACAGACTAAAGAAGTGACATATCTCCGGCTCACAGGGAGCTTAAATACCAATGGGAGAGATAAACCTAAGAATATTTACACCTAGAATGCTCAAAATAAATGTTAATTTCTTAATTGCAGTCATATGTACTTGGGTGTTGAGGAGAGTGGAACCAAGTAGGATACCCTTTCAAGGGTGAGGAAAGTTACAAAAAGCAATGGGGAATTTCTGCAGCCGGAACTGTAGAAGAGCCTTCACATAGAAAAAGAGGAGTCAGGGCGAGGGTACATGCAAAGGAATTAGTAGGAAGCTTCAGGCAATTTGCAAATTCACTGGCTCTGAACCTCTGCCTGATTTATTGGAAGTTACTCACTGGAACAAGAGGCCAGTGGCTAATAATGATTGATATGGAGGAGGGGAAAGAGGTCCAGAAGCCAGCCTCGGATGGCTGAATCTGCTTTAGAAAGTTAATAATAATATTAATAATAATAATAATGACATTTGTTAAGTGCTTACTATGTGCAAAGCACTGTTCTAAGCACTGGGGGGGGGATACAAAGTGATTAGGTTGTTTCACGTGGGGCTCACAGTCTTAATCCCCATTTTACAGATGAGGTAACTGAGGCACAGGGAAGTTAAATGACTTGCCCAAAGTCACACAGCTACCAAGCAGCGGAGCCGGAATTAGAACACATGACCAAGCCTGTGCTCTTTCCACTGAGCCAAGCTGCTTTTCAAGTTAAGGCTGTGAATTCTTCTGGTGGAGGTTCTGAGGGCAGAGTCACTCTGCCAACACACTTGAACCCCTTCTCCTCCACTATGTTCCTCACCCCTCCACGAAATGGGCCCCAGTGAAAGTGATCAATGGGTTGATTGACTGAAAGTGATATCCAGAATTTTTACTTGCCTCATGGTGGCCGGTGTACCCTGCTGGTCTGGAGGGTCATGACAGAGTTTAGCTAGGGAATCTCTTCCAAGATAGGTGGGAAGAACTATAAAAAACAGGAATCCATAAACTCTGACAAATTCAGATTAGGAAAATCCCGACTGGGGCAGGTAGAGGTTTGGCTTGGTGCAGGTCCTTGTGAAATGTTTAAGGGAGGTGTAGCCTAGAAACAGCAGGAATACAACTGTCACTGGGGCAGCGACACAGAGATAAACCTGAGAATCCTCAGTTGGTGCTAATGCCCCTGGGTGACTCATGCTCAGGGAGCAGGACTGAGAGCAGGTTAGGACCTATCTGCTCCCTTAGACTCCATTCAAAAACCTCCCCATTACACCAACCCATTCCCCAGTGCTGGGTTTCTTAGCCTTACTTCTGTCCTCCTTTGTTTCTACCTCCCCTCCCCACCAAAATGTGACACATAGGAAGACACTCACCTGGCTTGTCTAAGCTCCCGCCTCTCTGGGAATCAATGGATTCAGCCTTTTTGTGTGTGTGGAGGGTCCTGTCTGGGGCAGAAGTTATAGGGACAAGGAGGAGTGAGCTCATTTCCCTCCAGCACAGCAATTATCCTGTCACTCACAGTGCTGTGACAGTGTCTGCAGAAGGAGTCTGTAACATCTACACAGAAAGACTAAACTTCTCTCCCAACTGCCAGAACTCCAATTCGCAGTAGTGATGCAATAAATGAATGGAGCATTTAACCAAGTAGCTAAATGAATATTATCAATCAATAGATCAGTCATATTCATTGTGCACTTACTGTGTGCAGACCACTGTACTAAGCACTTGGGAGAGTACAATACAACATTCCCTGCCCACCATGAGCTTAAAGTCTAGAAGATTTGTCTGGGTGTCAAGAATTGGAATTTGTCATTGCCTGTATATCACAGTTCCAGAACATAGAGAAAATATCCCATCATGCTCTGTGTCTCCAAGATGATGGTCATGTTTGTAATAGTGTTTAAGTGACTCCTGTGTGCAAAGACATCTAGTGGCCACTGGGAAGTCATCTTGGGCAAATCATTTAACTTCTCTGTACCTCAGTTACCTCATCTGTAAAATAGGCATTAAGACTGTGAGCCCCATGTGGGACGTGGAAGGTGCCCAAAATGATTGGTTTGCATCTACTTCAACCCTTAGTACAGTGCCTAGAAAATAGTAAGGACCTAACAAATACTATTAAAAAATCAATCATATTTTTTGAGTCCTTTTTGTGTGCAGAGCATTTTACTAAGCACTTGAAAGAGTACAGTATGACAGTTGATAGGCATATTCTCTGGCCACACCAAGTTTACAGTCTAGAGGGGAAGATAGATATTGATTTAGCCAAATTAGTTAAATCATGGATTATGGATAGGTACATCAATGCTAAGGAGCTGAGGGAAGGGTGAGTAAAGGGTGCGAATCCTAGTGGAAGGGTAATGCAGGAGGGAGTAGGAGAGGAGGAAATGAGGGCTTAATCAGGGAAGGCTCCTTGGAGGAGATGTGTTTTTAATAAGGCTTTGAAAATAGGGAAAGGGATGGTCAATCAGATATGAAGGGGGAAGGAGTTCCAGGTCAGAGGCAAGACATGGTTGAAGGGTCAGTAAATAGAGGAGATTGAGGTACAGTAAGTAGTTAGGCATTAGAGCACTGAAGGTTGAAGTCTGGGCTGTAGTAACAAATCAGGGAGATAGGATAGGAGGGTTCAAGTGATTGACTGCTTTAAAGTCTATAGTAAGGAGTTTCTGTTTGATAGGTAGTGAGGTGGGCAACCACTGGAGGGTTTTGAGGAGTGGGGAAATATGGACTGAATGGTCATAGAAAAATGATCTGGGCAACAGAGTGAAGTATAGACTGGAGTGAGGAAAGACAGGAGGCAGGGAGGCTAGCAAGGAAACTGATGCAGCAATCAGATGGACTCGGCTAAGTACTTGGATTAATGTGGTAGCAACTGGATGGAGAGGAATGGGCAGATTTTAGCAGTGTTGTGAAGGTTGCACTGACAGGATCTGGTGACAGAATAAGCATGTGGGTACAATGAGACAGATGAGTCAAGGATAACGCCAAGGTTATGGGATCATGAGACAGGGAGATTGGTAGTGTTGTTTACCATGATGGGAAAGCCAGGGAGAGGACAGGGTTTGGGTGGGAAGATGAGGAGTTCTGTTTTGGATGTGTTAAGTTTGAGATGTGGGTGGGATATCAAAGTACAGAAGGCATGAGGAAATCTGAGGCTGAAAGAAAGAAATCAGGGCTGGAGATGTAGGACCGGACCTGGGGCAAGTCATTTGACTTTTCTGAGCCTCAGTGTCTTTATCTGGAAACCACAGGCATGTGTGTGTCCTCTTTCCCCCACACTACCCTCCAGCTCCTCTCTCTCTTCTCTCTGCACAAGTGCTCTTACCCCTTCACCCACACAGTGTCTCCACCTCCTCTTTGTTCTCTGGTTTGGGTTAGAAACTGCTCAGTTCTGTCCCCCTTCACCCACACATTCTTCAGTTTCAGAGGAAACTACTCGTGTGTGCATGTAGCCCCGGTCAACAGTCCACTCCCTGCAACTAAGTCCCTTCCTTTTACTTAAAACCATGGAACCAGGGCTGGACGAATTCCACGTTTCTTACTGAGGAATCCCAGTAAGAAGGTGGAAGGAAGGGGAAGGAGGGAAGAGAGATTGTGAAGAACAGACACTCCATAGTAACCATAGTAACTGCCACACTTTTCAAACCATTTCCAAATAAGGAACTGTTCCAGAAAATTATTGTCATTTTGAACTACTATGCGGTTATCTGATGAAGTCCTGTAAGATGAGTAGATAAACTGCTACAGTCTCTTACTGCCTCATCCATTGTCTCCATGGCTTAAACTAGGCTGGTTAGTCACCATCCTAGTGACAGTGGGGAGGAGGTCAAGTTGGGGAAAAAGGAGGTGGAACATTCCAATTAGTCTGGCTTCCACCCCTCTTTGCAGTGGCTTCTCCGTCCCCCTCCATGATACCATCCCTCTCAAAGTTCCTACCCCCTCCTCTCTGTCCCATGGAGAGGTGGAGCCTCAGGAGCTGGGGGTTATGCAAGGTGGGCAAGACCCCTCCTGAGGAGCCAGGAGGAGATGAGAGTGGTGGGACAATGGAGCTGGTGATGGGGAAGGATTCTGAGTTTGATTTTTCAGAAGCAATCTCTCCGCTTCTCTCAGTCCACTTCATATGTATTGTCTACTTCATATATACACATAAAAACACATACATTTTATCACCTCGAATTCCTCCTTCCCCATTTAGAACCACAAACAATCCATCAATCAACAGCATTTTTTGAACACTTACTGGCTTCAGAGACTTGTAGCAAGTACATGGGAGAGTACAATATTATAGTTGTTAGAGACAATCCTGGCCCACAAGGAGTTTACAGACTACAAAGGGAGAAAGACAACTAAAAAAAGATAAGGGAGATAGAGTATCAGGTTATTTACATAAGTGCTCTGGGGGTGGGGAGAATGGCAATTCACTTAAGAAAGCCTCTCTTTATGTGGTCACCTCTTTGTAAAACTGCCTGAGTGTCTGAAGGAAGGAAGAAACTGTGTAAGTACACAGACCTGGGAGGAGTGAGTCTCTTATTCCCATGGTAATCCAACAGTGGATCCATAATCCAACAGTGGATCCATCTGAGAGCTGCATATGTTATCTTTTCCACTGAGGCAATGGAGAAAAGAAGGAAATGCACAGTGTTGAGGAGAGACTAGAGAAAGTGTTTGTTCCGGGTGGGGTGTAAGAGAGTCAATGAAGTTTTCCATTGTGTTCTTTCACCAGAGGGACTAAGAGCCATTTTTCTCTGCCCACATGGAGCACAAAGCTCTCCTGGGAAGAACCTGATCTCAGAATCCATTTCTTCTCTTTTGCTGGATTCTTCATAGAGGGACCTTGGGGAAAATAAGGCAAAGAGCTGATGTGTTGTTTGCCATCGAGGTCAAGGAGAGGAGAGGGGCATTTCACCTTCTCCAGGACACACTGAAGCTTGGGGACACGTTTGTCACTGTTGATTAGCACCAACGGTCAGAGAGAGGGATAACAGGCCCCCAGAAATGTTGCGATGTCATTCAGCTTGAAGTCTCTATCCTCTGTAAAATTGGAGGCTAGGTTAAAACTGCAGTTGATCTAGTAAAGGCAAATGAAGGAGGTGACAAGAAGCAGGATGGTCTGTGTGGCTCTGGACCCAGGGGAGGATCTGGGGGTGAGATTGGTGCTTTGGATGTGCTGGACATGTTTGTGGTGTTGGTGAAGCACCATCACCATGTAACCACTGGACCAGCCCATAAGAAATACAAAGATGACATCTCAGAGAAGTATGATACTCAGAAACATCGTATCATTCAAAAATTTCATCCAGAATATAATAGAGCAGTATTTCATATTTAAACTACTAACTGTGATGGTGACATTTTTTATTATTATTGTGGTGTTTAGTAAATTCATGTATATTGAGAGGTTGAGGATCTAGAAGAAGAGGAAAGAAGAGAGGATTCAGTTGGGGGCTCTGGGTTTGAACTGTGCCCAGCAGGAGCTGCTGGGACTGATGGTGACAGCCTGGAACATGCTCAGGAGACATGTGGTGCAGATGGAAAGGCCACGGGTCACTCTCTGAATGTAGGTCAAAAGCTGGCATCCAGCTTCTTCCCATCTATTCTCTGGCAAATATCAGTGAGGGAACATGTTGGGTGAGCAGCGTAACCATGTTGACTGCAGTCAGGTGGGTGAGGATAGGTTTGTGGGCTGCTTGCGATGGGGTTGGGAAATGAAGACCCTGATATACACATCAGCAATGCTGAGTTCCCCAGAAGCCCCATCCCAGTCTGAGCCAGGAAGACAATTGCCAAGACCAGCTCACCCCATGGCATGTTTCTGTTTTCCTCAGAACTGCAGAGGTCAGAGTGACTTGGAGTAAAACCCAGAAAATGGATCACTGGTCAATCATTAATCAAGTTTGAGAAATATAAGACAAGGGTCATACTTTCTTCAACCACCTTGCTACAAAGTCTTAGGGTAGGACTACACTGGTTGAAACTGGCACTGACACTCTCCTCTCCTGGTTCTCCTCTTGTCACTTTGACTGCTGCTTCTCACTGTTTTTCCCCAGCTCTTCTGCTGCCTCCCACTCAACTGTGGAAGACCCTCTCTTTTATGAGTCCCCTTCTATTCTCCATCTACATCTACTCCCTTGAAAAACATATTTGATACCAAGGCTTCAAATATTATCCCTGTAAGGATGGTTCCCAAATCTACCTTTCCAGCCCTGACTTTTCTTTTTTTTTTAATGGTATTTGTTAAGCACTTACTATGTGCCAGGCACTATACTAAACACTGGGGTAGATACAAGCTAATCAGTTCAGACACATCTCATGTCCAACAGAGGACTCACAGTTTTAGTCCCCATTTTACAGATGAGGTAAGCCCTTACCCTTGATATTAGCACCAACTCACCACTTTCATTTAACCCATATAATCAAACTGTAACCAGATCCTGTTGATTCTACCTTCACAGCATCTTTAGATGCCCCCTTTTCCTCTCCATCCAAACTGCTACCTCTCTGATTCAAGCATTTATCATGTTCCTCCTTGACGACTGAATAAGCCTTCTCACTGATCTCCCTACATCTCAAAAACCTCCAATGGTTGCTCATCCATCTTCACATCAAACAGAAACTCTTAACCATTGGCTTAAAACACTCATTCAGCTCTCCCCTTCCTACCCTGCCCCCCCAACTCCTACTATAACCCAATTGGCCCACACATTTTGCTTCTCTAGTGCCAAACTTCTCCCTGCACTGTGATCTCATCTCTCTCACTGCCAATTACTTACCTTCTCCTTCCAGCCTGGAAATTCCTCCCCTTCATATCTGACAGATCACCACTTTCTCCATCTTCAAAAGCCTAATAAAATTATAGGTCTTCCATATATCTTCTGACTAAGCCCTCACCTCCCCTATTTGCCTTCTCTTCTTCATTTCCTCTGCCCTTGGCACTATACCCATTAATCACTTCTATATTCACCCCATCCCCAGACCCCAGCACCTTTGTAAATATCCTTCTATTTTGCCAAGCTGCCCCAGTCTGTAATAGATTTCTATCTCCCCCTTAGACTGTAAGCTCCTTGAGGGGAGGGATCATGTCTACCAACTCTGTTGTATTCCTACTCTGTTGTATTCCAATGGCTCCTACTCCATTCTGATCCTCCTTGACCTCTCTGCTGCCTTTGACACTGTCGACCATCCCCTCCTCCTCCATACCTTATCTCACCTTGGCTTCACGGACTCTGTCCTCTCCTGGTTCTCCTCTTACCTCTCTGGCCGATCATTCTCGGTCTCCTTCGCTGGAGCCTCCTCCCCTTCCCATCCTTTAACTGTTGGAGTTCCTCAAGGGTCAGTTCTTGGCCCTCTTCTGTTCTCCATTTACACTCACTCCCTCGGTGAACTCATCCGCTCTCACGGCTTTGACTACAATCTCTACGCAGATGACACACAGATCTACATCTCCGCCCCTGTCCTCTCCCCCTCCCTTCAGGCTCGCATCTCCTCCTGCCTCCGGGACGTCTCCACCTGGATGTCGGCCCGCCACCTAAAACTCAACATGAGCAAGACTGAGCTCCTCATCTTCCCTCCCGAACCCGGTCCTCTCCCAGACTTCTCTATCACCGTGGATGGCACGACCATCCTTCCCGTCTCTCAGGCCCGCAATCTCGGTGTCATCCTTGACTCGTCCCTCTCGTTCACCCCACACATCCTATCCGTTACCAAGACCTGCCGGTTTCACCTCTACAATATCGCCAAAATCCGCCCTTTCCTCTCCACCCAAACGGCTACCTTACTATTACGGGCTCTCGTTATATCCTGGCTAGACTACTGTGTCAGCCTTCTCTCTGACCTCCCTTCCTCCTCTCTCGCCCCGCTCCGGTCTATTCTTCACTCCGCTGCCCGGCTCATCTTCCTGCAGAAACGATCTGGGCATGTCACTCCCCTTCTTAAACAACTCCAGTGGTTGCCTATCAACCTCCGCTCCAAACAAAAACTCCTCACTCTAGGCTTCAAGGCTCTCCATCACCTTGCCCCTTCCTACCTCTCCTCCCTTCTCTCTTTCTACCGCCCACCCCGCACGCTCCGCTCCTCTGCCGCCCACCTCCTCACCGTCCCTCGGTCTCGCCTATCCCGCCGTCGACCCCTGGGTCACGTCCTCCCGCGGTCCTGGAACGCCCTCCCTCCTCACCTCCGCCAAACTGATTCTCTTTCCCTCTTCAAAACCCTACTTAAAAATCACCTCCTCCAAGAGGCGTTCCCAGACTGAGCTCCTCTTCCCCCTCTACTCCCTCTGCCATCCCCCCTTTACCTCTCCGCAGCTAAAGCCTCATTTTCCCCTTTTCCCTCTGCTCCTCCACCTCTCCCTTCCCATCCCCACAGCACTGTACTTGTCCGCTCAACTGTATATATTTTCGTTACCCTATTTATTTTGTTAATGAATTGTACATCGCCTCGATTCTATTTAGTTGCCATTGTTTTTACGAGATGTTCTTCCCCTTGACGCTGTTTATTGCCATTGTTCTTGTCTGTCCGTCTCCCCCGATTAGACTGTAAGCCCGTCAAACGGCAGGGACTGTCTCTATCTGTTGCCGACTTGTTCATCCCAAGTGCTTAGTACAGTGCTCTGCACATAGTAAGCGCTCAATAAATACTATTGAATGAATGAATGAATGAATGAATGAATATTCTCTCTGCACACAAAAAGCCATGATTGATTGTTTGATTAATGAAGGCCTGGGGAGTTGTAATAATCCTCCACTCCATGACCAGATTGTATTGGGTTAGAACATCATCATTTTAGTGAAGCAAAATGCTTTCCCCATCCTATAACCTGACATCTTAGTCCACTAAAAGGTATAAAAGCAACTAATCCTTTTTTAACTGGGATTTTCCTAAATGTTTGTAGCCTGTCATTAGTGATCTCTTACTTTATGGATGAGAAAATATTAGGTTAATGCTGTATTCAGATATATTCAATCAATCAAACATGGTAATTATTGAGCAATGACTTTGTGCAGAGCACTATACTAAGTGCTTGGGGGAGTACAATGCAACAGATGCAGAAAGGTGGGAGGCAGAGGAGGAGTGTGAGAAAGACACTGAGAAGGAGCCATCAGAGCAATAGGAGGAGAACCAGGAGAGGTGGGGGTCAGTGAAGCAAGGGTCAAATAATATTTTAAGGAGAAGGGGATGATCAGCAGTGTCAAAAGCAGCTGAGTTTTTGAGGAGGATGAAGATGACCTAGAGGCCATTGGATTCGGCAAGAGGGTGGTCAGTGATGATCTTAGAGAAGGCAAGGTGCATGGAGTGAAGGTGGTGGAAGCCAGCTTGGAGGGGATCAAGTAGAAAATTGGAGAAGAGGAATTGGAGGCAGCAACTCGCTCAAGGAGTTTAGAGAGTAGGAGGGAGATGAGGGAGGGAGTTGTGAAGTCAAGGGAGGGATTTTCTTTTTTTTAGGACAGCGGTTACATGAGCATGTTTAAAAGCAGTGGGAAGAAACCATTTGAAAAAATGGTTGAAGATAGTTGTCAGGGAGAGAAGAAGGGAAGAGACAGGTATTTAGAAGCACAGATGGAGTGGGTAGATTTTAGAGAGGAAGTGTACAGAGAAGTAGCAGAAGAACCAGGAAAAAATAGAATCAGTGAGTCCAAAGCTGAGTAACATTTCCAGGAGAAGGGAATGATCGACAGGGTCAGAGAGGGTTGAGAGGAGAAGAAAGATGAGGATAGGGTACAGATCTTTAGATTTTGCCCAGGGGAGGTCACTGGAGGTTGTAAAGGATTTGGTCTCAGTGCAGAAGTGTAGATAAAATCCAGATTGAGGGCTTTCAAAGAGAGAGCTGGAGTAAAGCAGGACAAGTTAGGAGGTGTATGCAATCTGTTCAAGTTGTTTTTCAGCAAATGGGAGCAGACTGATGAGGTCATAGCTGGTTGATGCAATGGGACTGGAAGAGCTGTTCTTCAGAATCCCCACTCAGCTCATGCTCCCCATACTGACCCCTATCCAAGTAGCAGAGCAGATAGCAGGCAAGAGAGAGACACAGAGGCTCCTACAGAGACCTCATTCACGATATTTCCCCATTACAGGAACACATTCCCACTGCCCACTCTTCCTTAACCTTTCCTTCATTCCTCTGATTCTGTCTTTCCCTCCTAGATCAGAGAATGGCACATAAGGAAATTTTCACCTGGACTTGCCTGGGCTGATGCCACACTATGCCACGAAGGACTTGTTGCTTCTGAGGGTACTTGCCAGGTCAGCAGTTATAAGGATGAGTTGGATTGAGCTCATCTCCCTCCAATACAGCAATTACCGTGTCACTTGCCACTGATATAACGCTATCTGCAAGGGGAATCTGAGATCTCTCCAAAGAAGGAACAAGTTTTTCTCCTTACTGGAGATCCTCACCCAAATCATACAGGTGGCTCAAACGATTGGCTTTCAAAAGCATTGACTCACTAATTGAATACAAAACGTCAATCTGGATACATAAAAAAAAGAATGGCTTCCGTGATTGTCATTTGAAAAACAGCCTGGCCTAGTGGACAGAGGATGGGCCTGGGAGTCATAAGGACCTGGGTTGTAATCACACTTTCGCCTATAGTGGCCTGTGAAAAAATGGGGAACAGGGCTGGTTGTTGATGATGATGATGATGATAATGTTCATAATGATGAGGCCAGTAGTTGTAATAGTAACAGCATGTATTAAGTGCCTACCATGTGCAGAACACTGAACTAAGCACTGAGAGAATATAGAGGTGGAAATTAGACATGGTCTAATTAGACATGACTGAGAAGCAATATGACCTAGGAAGGGCCTGGGAGTCGGGAGGACCTGGATTCTAATCCTGGCTCCACCACTTGTCTGCTGTGTGACCTAGGACAAGTCACTTAACTTCTCTGTGCTTCAGTTACCTCATCTGCAATATGGGGATTAGGACTGAGAGACCCATGTGGGACAGGGATTGTGTCCAACCCGCTTACTTGTATGTATCAGCCACTTCTCAGCTGTGTGACTGTGGGAAGTCACTTAACTTCTCTGTGCCTCAGTTACCTCATCTGTAAAATGGGGATTAACTGTGAGCCCCACGGGGGACAACCTGATTACCCTGTATCCACCCCAGTGCTTAGAACAGTGCTCTGCACATAGTAAGTGCTTAACAAATACCAACATTATTATTATTATCTATCCCAGCACTTAGAACTGTGCTTGACACATAGCAAGTGCTTAACAAATACCATCATCATCAATATTATTATTATTACATGGTCTTTGTCCCTCGAGGGTTTCACTGTCTAAGGGTAAAAGTGGGCAAAAGGGAATGGAGATAGATACATCAGGAATGACAAAACACTAAAACACAACTCAGAGAAATACACAAAAGAAAAACAAAATCAACAGGTTGCTGTAGCTAAAGGTGCAGGATTCCAGGCTCCTTGGGGCTCAGAGTTTAGGACCCACAAGCAGCCCCCAGTCTTCAAGGGGCTTTATGGAGGCCTCATTCTGTAGTAGTTTTCTCTGTTCATGCTGTGATCGGGGAAGGCTGGATGAGATGGAGTCTTCTTAGTGGCAAGGAGGAGAGCCAGTACTTGTTCCTGGGGAAGCAATATGGCTGGCTATCCAGGGTAGGGGGTGATTAAAACACACTGCGGGGACTTTTTCCCTGAAGTAGAAACCCTCAGTGGCAAATGGGAAGGCAGAAGTTACCACAGATGCTTAGTTTTCTCTTCCAAACTAAGGAAGGATTGTCTGCCAGTGGTCCCTAGTTGGACAAAGGAGCATGTGGATGCCAAGTGAGTTGACTGTCTCCTCATTGAAGAAGATCATAGTGGGCAGGGAATGCATCTGTTACATGCATTCACCCAAGTGCTTAGTAGAGTGCTCTGCACACAGTAAGTGCTTAATAAATACAAATGATTGATTGATCAAAAATGGCCCAGGCCCTAAAAGCATGGAGGTAAGATTGGGAGAGGAAAACCCATTCCATGGAGAAGTGAAAATGAGAGAAAATTAAATCTCAACTCTCCTCCTGTTTGCTCCCTCTCTGAGATCAGAGATTCTAGGCCCCTGGGGGAGAATAGGATACTTCCTTTTGCTAATATCATTACAGAGGAGCTGTGGGCAGAGGATAGTACAAGGAGCTGACCTGTTGATCAGCACTGAATCCCAAGGAAGGGGAAGGGTCTTTCACCTTCCTGAGTAGATGGTGGGGCCTGGAGACCCGTGGATCAGTGTTGATCAGTACCAAGTGGCAAATGGAGGGGTAACATTCATTCATTCAATAGTATTCATTGAGCGCTTACTATGTGCAGAACACTGTACTAAGTGCTTGGAATGTACAAATCGGTAACAGATAGAGACAGTCCCTGCCTTTTGACGGGCTTACAGTCTAATCGGGGGAGATGGACAGACAAGAACAATAACATGTAGCCAGAAATGTTTTGGTGTCATTCAACCTGAAATATTTCTCCTCTTCCTCCCATAATAGGATGCCAGGTTAATGATGCAGTTAATACAGTATAAGGACACCAAGCTGGTGATGAAGAGCAGGATGGTCTGGGTGGCTCTGGACTCGGGGGAGGATTTGGGGGTGAGGCTGGTGCTGTGGATGTGCTGGACGTGCTTGTGGTGTCGGTATAACACAAACACCATGTAACCACTGGCCCAGTTCATGACAAACATAAAAAAGATATCTCAGAGAGTCGTCACAGTTAGAAATACCGTGTCTTTTAAAAAACTCATCCAGAATACATTACCATATTTTATATCATATGTATCAACTGCGATATTGACATTTTTGACTGTTACAGTTGTTGCTAGGATACTAATATACATTAAGACATTGAGAATGTAAAAGAAGAGGAAGGAAGACAAGATATATCTGGGGGCTTTGCGTTTGGTCTGGCCCCACCAGGAAGTGCTGGGACTGATGGTGATGGCCTGGAACACGTGGAGACACGTGGTGCAGATGGAAAGACCCTTGGAAACCCTTCTGACATAGATAATGATCCAGCAACCAACAGTATCCGAAGTCTTCTCCCTCTCAATTGCCAATATGACTGCTGGGATTCCCTGGTTGAGAAGTGTTGCTGTGTTGGCCATGGTCAGATGGGTGAGGATCAGATCTGTGGGGTTCTTAGAATGGGGCTGAGTGATATAGACTCTGACATAGACCACAAACAAAGTCAAGTTCCCCATCAGCCCAATGCCAGTCTGAGAAAGTGAGAAAATGACTAAAATCAAGTCACCCACAAGTATTTTCCTTTCCTCTTCAAAACTCTAGAGGTCAGACCACCTTTAAAGGGAAACCCAGAAAAATCTATCACCATCCCTAGCAGCAGCAGTAACAACATCACCATCATAACCATTCACCCTCTCCACCCCCCCCCCCATACCATGTTGGTATTTGTTAAGCACTTACTATGTGCAGAGCACTGTTCTAAGCACTGGGATAGATACAGGGTCATCAGGTTGTCCCACATGAGGCTCACAGTCTTCATCCTCATTTTTACAAATGAGGTAACTGAGGCACAGAGAAGTGAAGTGACTTGCCCACAGTCCCACAGTTGATAAGTGGGAGAGCCAGGATTCAAACCCATGACCTCTGACTCCCAAGCCCAGGCTCTTTCCACTGAGCCATGCTGCTTCTCTAACATCATGATCATAACCACCCCCATTACTATTAGTGTCATCTTACTCTTTCTCCCCTGCCTCTTCTTCCTCCTCCACATCCTGCTCCTCCTCCTCATTTTGTGTCATCATTGTCATCATTGTCATCATCATCATCAATACCATTATAAGCAATAAAATAATGGAAATTAAGTTGCAGAATCTAGTGATTTGAATACCTCTTCTTAGTATGCTGGGTAAATTACCCTGATGCCAGTCCACCACCTGAATAGCCTAGTAAAAAGATGTCTAGGTGTCACTGATGGAATGTGTGGTGTCTCAATGGGTTCCCACTTAGCATTGCCAGGAAAGCAGGAGCTCCTTTCTAAACAACATCACATTTGGCCTTATGTCATCAGGAGTTACCTACCAATAGACAGGAAAAGCACTTATGAGGTACTGGAGTTGGAGCCTAGAGTAATAGCCTCAAATTTTTAAAGACACCTGGAAATGAAATCCAACAACACCCTCGCATCCTGTCCCAAAATCCATCAAAATGCTGAGTAAACCTGGCTGACAATGAGACAAGGAAGCATTTTTTTGCATCTCAAGTGGATTCTACTGCATCTTAACACTATAAACTGGCTCTATTTTTAGAGGTGATGGAAAGCATCTGAGCCACTAGCTCTGTGTATCCTGGGACAAATTGTGCTCTCTCTCTCTCTCTCTCTCTCTCTCTTGCTTTCTGTGTGTGTGCATGTGTGTGTGTTCTGTAAAATGGGAATAAGATTCTTAGGTTGTGAGCCCCCAAAGGGACAGGTACTTTATCTGACTTGATCATCTTGCTTCTATTCTAGCAGATGCATAGTTCTTTAGCACATAATGCATTAAGTTCTTTAGCACTTAATAAATATCATGATTAACACTGGGGGGAGGGCAGTGTTGCCAAGTGGAAAGAATGCAAACTAATACTGGATAAGTTATTTGCCTGCTGCATGACCTTGGATAAGTTGCTTATCTTCTATTTGTCTCAATTTTCTTTCTATAAAATGAAGATTCAATACCTGTTTTGCCTCTTCTTAGTCTGTGAGCCTCATGAGAGAGGACTGTGTCTTACTTGATTATCTTGTATCAACTCCAATATCTACAAATGCTATTATTATTATTATTGTATGTTAATCAAGGTCTCAGACTCAGCGTGGCTAATAGTTCAGTGTTTTAAAACTTAAATGAAGTTTTAATAGTTGCATATATTTGTGTTATCAATCATGCATATTGAGAACTTACTATGTGCAAAGCACTGTGCTAGGCACTTGGGAGGGTAGCAGGCAAGTGAACATCAGAGGCAGAGGTGAATGGGACAAAATGCAAGGAAAATAGAATGTAATAGAACAAGAAGGGAAAACGCTTAGAAGATTTTTTTCAGCAAGTCCTCTGGGTTTTGTGAAAATAACTACCATGGCTCCTATTTCCCATAAAGTATTGAGCATCTACCCATTCTTCCATACCCATGGCGGGAACCTATTGAGGCTTATATTGGGATAGCCTAGCAATAAGACAGTGAATGTTCCAGAGAACCAAGAATTCTGGGAGATGGATATTTGCCCAGAACAAGTCATGAGACAGATTTTCTTGAAAACGGCAACATTACATACACAAATAAATATTATTTTTATTCCTTAGACCTCCATTGATTGGTTTCTTTCTTAGTATAAAAACACAACATAGTGCCAGGGGTACCCTGAAAGTAATGTGAATTGGTGAGTGAACAAAGTCACTAATTACAGAGAGCTAAAAGCATCTAGAATTAGTAACATGACAATAACTTTTGCTTATGATTAGAAATAACTCAATTAAGGGTCCTATTAGTTCCTGAGAATAAGTAGCTGAAAAGTTAAGGAAATCGTCATTGCTTTTATATTATTTCGCAGTCTAACAGATTAGGAGCAGTTTCAATGTTTAATTACTTTGGTATATCATGGTATGAAAAGAGAAATACTTGATGAGATATCTAGATTTCAGTAGACTGCTGATCACAGAAGTAGTGAGTTGAAAGACAGTCATCCAAGAACAGAAAAGACTTTAAAAGGACAATCAGTATGATGAAATAATTACCCTCCTCAATGATGTTCTACTTTGGAAAATCACTTTCTCTTGCAATTCATGTGATCATTTAGGTTTTAGAATTTGGAACTGAAACCAGTAAGGAAATACAGAGATGAGATAACTGAAAAAGACTAATTGTGGAATGGTAGGTAGTCTTTTATCATTATTATGATTATGACTGTATTATATTAGTTTAATGCTTACTATGTTCTAATCATTGGGGTAGATAGAAGTGAATCAGGCTGGACTCAGTCCCTGTCCCATGAAACCAGTAAGGAAATACAGAGACGAGATAACTGAAAAAGACTAATTGTGGAATGGTAGGTAGTCTTTTATCATTATTATGATTATGACTGTATTATATTAGTTTAATGCTTACTATGTTCTAATCATTGGGGTAGATAGAAGTGAATCAGGCTGGACTCAGTCCCTGTCCCATGTGAGGTTCACAGTCTAATCAGGAGGGAGAGCAGGTATTCTATCCCCATTTTACATTTGGGGAAACCTAGGCACAGAGAAGTTAGCTGAATTGCCAAAGACTAGAGAGCAGGTACATGATAGAGTTTGGATTATAAACCAGATCCTCTTACTCCTAGGCCCATGCCTTTCCAATAGGCCATGGTGTTCCCAGATTTAAAAGAATGATCAAAAAGACTATTCAGTGGAAAATTTTGGATGGTTGAGAATGATCATATAAGAAATGGCACCAAGATCATATGAGGCCCAAATGGGAAAAAGATGGATTTAGGAAGTGTTTATAACAATCACGTTCTGAGAAATATAAAACTGTTGGCTCAGACAATAAGGTTCTGGGGAAAAACAAAATTCAAGGAAAGTAAGGCTAAGCTGTACAATTCTAGGGCACCGGTGAAAGCAGGAGAATAATTACACTATTGAGAGTGAAGAAAATATTTTGGGTTAATACAAATCATGTAGCACATCACTCAACCTAAATTTAAAATGTCGCAATAATCATTTAAACATGATTAAATGTCTACTCATTAACACCTGAAGCCAGCTTGGAAAGATGGGGAAGGTGGGTAAGATTTCTGGCTTTTGAAGGAGTTGATGGGGGCAAGATGAAGGTGGGCAGGTGGAGGAAATAGAACCTGAGAGAGAGCCATCATCACCAGAATATTCAAATAGAATCATTATTGTTTATTGAACTTCCCCTTCTCTACTCTTTCTCACCCCATAAGTTTGGAGAAAGTTGGAAGACAGGTAGAGGCTTGAGGGTTAAAGAGCAGAGTTGTTGTCTCTAGAGGGGAGAGGAGAATGATAGCTGTGTGAGCTGGGGTTCCACCCGAGTTTATCTCAGGTCTCTGAAAGAACCTGAGATTGTCCAGTCACAGTTGTAAAGGCACAAACCTGGGGCAAAATCTCTGGCCTTTTAGCTCTTTGAGGTCGTTCCCCTCTCATCCCCACTAAAATCCCTGCTCTTTTTGCACCCCCATTCACAAAAAGAAAAATCAATGCCTCTGGCAGGGAAGACAAGTGAGTGCGGGAGGCTAAGAATTTTTCCTGAGCCTAGCTGACTACCTTCCAGCAAAACCGAAGGGAGAGCAAAGGGGGAGAGGCAGAAAGAACCCAAACAGTTCCCAGCGACTCCATTCAGGGGTGATTCCCACGACCCCACCACATAATAATAATAATAATAATAATAGTAATGACGGTATTTGTTAAGCGCTTACTATGTGCCAAGCACTGTTCTAAGCGCTGGGGGGGGCGGGATACAAAATAATCAGGTTGTCCCACGTGGGGTTCACAGTCTCAATCCCCATTTTCCAGATGAGGAAACTGAGGCACAGAGAAGTGAAGTGGCCTGCCCCAAGTCACACAGCTGAAAGGTGGCAGACCTGGCATTAGAACGCATGACCTCTGACTCTCAGGCCAATGCTCTTTCCACTGAGCCACGCTGCTTTGGCTCTCTTAGGGTTTCTTCTCCACCACCAGTATCTCTCTGCTAGAGCCTGGCAGAAGAGGAGATTCTCACCTGGCCTGGTCAGTGCTCCCTCCACACTGCATGGCGACTGACCCGTTGTCCCCACCCAGAAGGGTCCTGCCTGGGCAGCTGTTATAGGGCTGAAGTGGGCTGAGCTCATCTCCCCCAGAGCTGCCATTACAATGTCACTCACTATGCCTGTGACATTCCCTGGACCTCACTCCCCATTGCACATCAGTCTCCAAATCAATTATTTAATTGAATAATTTCTTAGGAAACTAATTAAATTCACAATGACAATCTGGGAGTAACACTACTTGAGAAAAGTATGAAGTATGTATTGACTATTTTGACTGTCACAGTGTCCTAAAGTAAGATTGATATTGGAGTCAGAGGTCATGAGTTCGAATCCCAGCTCTGCCACTTGTCTGCTGTGTGACCTTGGGCAAGTCACTTCACTTCTCTGTGCCTCAGTTACCTCATCTGTAAAATGGGGATTAAGACTGATCCCCACGTGGGACAACCTGATTCCCCTGTGTCTATACCAGCACTTAGAACAGTGCTCTGCACATAGTAAACGCTTAACAAATACCAACATTATTATTATTATTATTATTAATCAAAGAACTGTGCTTGTGTGTGCTTTATTAATATAATTATCTTGGAAGAGAAGGTCACACCAGGGTTAGCAGGGAAGTTGGCTTCTCCTTATCTGATTAATTGATGTGGTCATTATAGTACAATCCCAAATTCTATCAGTACAGTAGTTATCTCTAGTACTTGCTTAAATATTTATACCCATTTTTAGCACATGTGCTTATAGATCAATCATTTACTTTCATCATACTAGCCACAAATATGTTTGTAACTAAGTAAATGGTATTTATTGAAGTTTTTTTTTCCATATGGTATTTGTTAGATTCTTACTATATGCCAGTCACTGTTCTAAGTGCTGGAGTAGTTACAAAGGAATCAGGTTGGACACAGTCCATGTCCCACATATAGCTCACAGTCTTAATACCCATTCACAGATGAGGGAACTGAGGCACAGAGAAATAAAGTGACTTGCCCCAAATCAAAACACACACTGTCACTCACTGTGCCTGTGACATGCTCTGGACTTCACTTCCTGTTGCACATCATTCTTCAAATCAATTATTTAATTGAATAATTAATTAGGAAACTAATTAACTTCACAGTGACATTCTGGGAGTTACACTAACTTGAGAAATGTATGAAGTGTGTACTGACTATTGTGACTGTCACAGTGTGATTTATTGGGATTACAATCCAGAAACTTCTGGCTCCTGAGCCCATGCTCTAACCAATTGGCCATCCTGCTGGTAAACATGATCCCTGGAGCTTTTATTCCATGGGGGGAAAGAGACAGAAAAATAAAGTACAGATAGGGGAAGCAGTAAAGTATAAGGATGTTATAATAAATCCTGTGGAGCTGCTACCACATTAATAAAATCACTCCTCCTATCTGCCTAGATTACTGCATCAGCCTTCTTGCTGCCCTCCCAACTTCCTGTCTCTTCCCACTACAGTTCATACTTCACTCTGCTGCCCTGATCATCTTTCTACAAAAAGTTCAGGACATGTCACTCGCACCTCACAAATCTCCAGTGGTTGCCCATCCTCCTCCATATCAAACAAAAACTTCTCACCATTGACTTTAAAGCACTCTATCACCTTGTCCCCTTCTACCTCACATCACTTCTCTCCTTCTACAACCAAGCCTGCATACTTCGATCCTCTTGTGCTAACCTTCTCATTGTGCCTTGGCCTTTCCTGGCTCACCGCCAACCCCTGGCCCACATCCTGCCTCTGGCCTGGAACACCCTTCCTCCTCAAATCCACCAATTACTCTCCCTCCCTTCAAAGCCTTCTTGAAGGTACTGCTCCTCCAAGAGGCCTTCCCAGCCTAAGCCCACTTTTCCTCATCTTCCACTCCTTTCTATGTTGCCCTGTCTTGCTCCCTTTGCTCTTCCCCTCCCTCCCAGCTCACAGCACTTATGTATATATCTGTAATTGTATTTGTATTGATGTCTGTCTCCCCACCTCTGGAATTTGAGCTCACTGGGGCAAGGAATGTCACTGTTAATTGTTGTATTTTACTTTCCCAAGAGCTTAGTACTTATTCTCTGCACACAGTAAGCACTTAATAAATACAATTGAATGAATGAATGAATGAATGAATGAATGAATGAATAAGGATTTAAAGAGGGGGAAGAGGGATTGTCAGATTTGAGGAAGGAGGGTGTTCCAGACCAGAGGCAGTAAGTGATGGCGAGGTAGGCGAGTTCAAGGAGAGGTGAAAAGGTTAGCATTAGAGAAGCGAAGTATGTGGGCAATGAGTCGATATAGGTGCATAGCTTGTGCACAAACAATCAATCACTTGTCTTGAGTGCTTGGTTGTGCAGAGCACTGTACTAAGCACTTGAGCGAGTAGAATATAACAGAGTTGGTAGACACATTCCCTGCTGCAGTGACAGTTGTGGGGATGTAACTTCCTGCAGTAGATATCTTTTCAAAAAGACTCTGAAGATTGAGAGAGTGAGAGTCTGGCAGATGTGAAGGAAGGAGCAGGTTCCAGGCAGGATATTGAGCAAGGTGCAGGGGCAGGAGAGAAATGAGGTACAGTGATTTGATTATCATGAGAAGAACTAACAGCCTGATTGAAAGCCTGTAATCCAAAGGTGAGGGGTTTCTGGGTTTCTGCTTGATGCTTGACAAGAGGGGCTAGGACTAAATGACCTCTATGCAAGTCTGGCTAACCCCACCTCCAATATGCTTGGCTTCAAAATGGTTAATTCCCAGCTTCCCACTTTGAATGGAATTAGTTTATTAACTGGAGTTCCATTAAATCATTAAGCCAGCAATATAACTTGGATAGAAAAGTTTCCAATTGGAAGAGAAGTTTTATTCTTTCTTTGGAGACTTTTCACACTCCCACTGCAGACAGTCAGAGTAATAACAACCCCAGGGAAAATTGAGCTCATCCCACCTCCTCCCTATAACTGCTGCCCTGGAGGGGACCCTACAGCCTCCTACGCTCCTATGCTCGAGCTGCTGAGCGCTGCTGGCGAAAGTCCAAGCACCAAGCCGACCTCACACACTTCAAATTTATCCTTTCCTGCCTTAACTCTGCCCTCTCCTCCGCCAGGCAAAGCTTCTTCTCCTCCCTCATCGACACCCATGCCCGTCACCCCCGCCGATTGTTCCGGACCTTTAACTCTCTCCTTAGGCCCCCTGTTCCTCCCCCTCCCCCATCTCTCACCCCCAATGATCTGGCCACCTATTTCCTCACGAAAATCAACACGATCAGGTCTGAGCTCCCTAAAGTCACACCTCCGCCTCTCCCCTCCCCCCCACGAACCCCCTCCCCTACTTTCCCATCCTTCCCTGCAGTATCCTCAGAGGAGATCTCCTCCCTCCTCGCAAGTGCCACCCCCTCCACCTGCGCCTCGGACCCCATTCCCTCTTACCTTCTTAAAACCATCGCCCCTGCCCTCCTCCCTTCCTTAACTTTTATTTTTAACCACTCAATCTCCAAGGGCTCCTTCCCCTCTGCCTTCAAACATGCCCACGTCTCCCCCATCCTAAAAAAACCCGCTCTTGACCCCACTTCCCCCTCCAGTTATCGTCCTATCTCCCTACTACCCTTCCTTTCCAAAATCCTAGAACGAGTCGTCTACAATCGATGCCTAGAATTCCTTAACTCCCATTCTCTCCTAGACCCCCTCCGATCTGGCTTCCGTCCCCTCCACTCTACCGAGACTGCTCTCTCTAAGGTCACCCATGACCTCCTTCTTGCCAAATCCAATGGCTCCTACTCCATTCTGATCCTCCCTGACCTCTCTGCTGCCTTTGACACTGTCGACCATCCCCTCCTCCTCCATACCTTATCTCACCTTGGCTTCACGGACTCTGTCCTCTCCTGGTTCTCCTCTTACCTCTCTGGCCGATCATTCTCGGTCTCCTTCTCTGGAGCCTCCTCCCCCTCCCATCCTTTAACTGTTGGAGTTCCTCAAGGGTCAGTTCTTGGCCCTCTTCTGTTCTCCATTTACACTCACTCCCTCGGTGAACTCATCCGCTCTCACGGCTTTGACTACCATCTCTACGCAGATGACACGCAGATCTACATCTCCGCCCCTGTCCTCTCCCCCTCCCTTCAGGCTCGCATCTCCTCCTGCCTCCGGGACGTCTCCACCTGGATGTCGGCCCGCCACCTAAAACTCAACATGAGCAAGACTGAGCTCCTCATCTTCCCTCCCGAACCCGGTCCTCTCCCAGACTTCTCTATCACCGTGGATGGCACGACCATCCTTCCCGTCCCGCAGGCCCGCAATCTCGGTGTCATCCTTGACTCGTCCCTCTCGTTCACCCCACACATCCTATCCGTTACCAAGACCTGCCGGTTTCACCTCTACAATATCGCCAAGATCCACCCTTTCCTCTCCACCCAAACGGCTACCTTACTATTACGGGCTCTCGTTATATCCTGGCTAGACTACTGTGTCAGCCTTCTCTCTGACCTCCCTTCCTCCTCTCTCGCCCGCTCCGGTCTATTCTTCACTCCGCTGCCCGGCTCATCTTCCTGCAGAAACGATCTGGGCATGTCACTCCCCTTCTTAAACAACTCCAGTGGTTGCCTATCGACCTCCGCTCCAAACAAAAACTCCTCACTCTAGGCTTCAAGGCTCTCCATCACCTTGCCCCTTCCTACCTCTCCTCCCTTCTCTCTTTCTACCGCCCACCCCGCACGCTCCGCTCCTCTGCCGCCCACCTCCTCACTGTCCCTCGGTCTCACCTATCCCGCCGTCGACCCCTGGGTCACGTCCTCCCGCGGTCCTGGAACGCCCTCCCTCCTCACCTCCGCCAAACTGATTCTCTTTCCCTCTTCAAAACCCTACTTAAAAATCACCTCCTCCAAGAGGCGTTCCCAGACTGAGCTCCTCTTCCCCCTCTACTCCCTCTGCCATCCCCCCTTTACCTCTCCGCAGCTAAAGCCTCATTTTCCCCTTTTCCCTCTGCTCCTCCACCTCTCCCTTCCCATCCCCACAGCACTGTACTTGTCCGCTCAACTGTATATATTTTCGTTACCCTATTTATTTTGTTAATGAATTGTACATCGCCTTGATTCTATTTAGTTGCCATTGTTTTTACGAGATGTTCTTCCCCTTGACGCTGTTTATTGCCATTGTTCTTGTCTGTCCGTCTCCCCCGATTAGACTGTAAGCCCATCAAACGGCAGGGACTGTCTCTATCTGTTGCCGACTTGTTCATCCCAAGCGCTTAGTACAGTGCTCTGCACATAGTTAGCGCTCAATAAATACTATTGAATGAATGAAGCCATTCAACACTCCAAGCCCTACACGCCACAGTTCTGCAGAAGTGCAAACCAGCCCAGGTTAGTGTCTCAAGTGCCAGGACCTGCAGAGGAAGGAAGAGGCAAGAGCAGATTGATGTTCATGGAAATGAGGAAGGTTTATGAATAGACTCTGATTAGCTGAGTTGCCACCTTGTTGTCTCTCCATACAACTTCTCTATCCACCCATTCTGTCTTGTCGCTGGATTCTACTTTTCATCTCATTTTTTCTACAATCTGCCCATCAGATATTAATTTTATTTTCTTCCTTCCTCTTTGCCTCTTTTTAAATACGGGATAATCGCATTAGACATGGGCACAGTTCTAGCTGAGGCTCAGAGTTGAAGTGGTAGGGACCAGGTATTTTATGCCCATTTTCCTGAAGTAGAAGCTAAGATTTGGGGGACTAGATGAGAAGCAGCATCACAAGGTGGAAAGAACATGGGCCTGGGAGTCAGAGCAGCCTGGGTATGACTCCCAGCTCTACCACTTGCCTGCTGTGTGACTGAGGGCAAGTCACTTCGCTTCTCTATGATTCAGTTTCCTCATCTGTAAAATGAGGATTCAAAACCTGTTCTCCCTCCCACTTAGATTGTAAGCCTCAGGTGAGACAGGGTCTGTGTCTGACCTGATTAAATTGTACCTACCTCCTTGGTTAATACAGTGCTTGACACATAGTAAGTGCTTAACAAATGATAATAATGATAGTAATAGTTAATAATTGTAACTTTCCATAGGTCACAAAGCAAGCCGGTGGCAGAGTTGGGGGAGAATCTGGGTCTCCTGTTTCATATTTCTTTCCACTTCCAAGAACCTGCTCAACATTCTACTTTATCTCTTCTCTACTCATTTTTTCTTCTTATTTTGTGTTTCTTTTCTTCCTTTATATTTCATTTAACTTATCTCCTCTTTTCCTTTTACCCCATTTCTCCTTTTTTCCCACTTTTCTTTTCTTATCTCATTAGTTTTCTCCCACTTTCCTTTTCTTCACTTATTGTCCCACCTCTCAACCTCAAAGTCACAGCCCAGCAGCCCATTCCACAAAACCAAACGGTTTCTCCTGACACCTGTTATCCCATTGAGCTGTCTCAGACCCAGTGATAATAATTGTGGTATTTACTAAGTTCTTACTATGTGCCAAGCTCTGTGCTAAGCACTCGGATAGATTTTCTGTACTTTCCAAGCACTTAGTACAGTGGCCATTTAGTTAATACTACTACAACTACTACAGGTGCTTAGTACAGTGCTCAGCAAACAGGGAGCACTCACTAAATACTATTCATTACTTCATTGATAGAGGCACCTCAAGATTCCCGGAGACAAGTTACCCAATTCCTGAAGTACTTTTAAGGGGTATCTTCCTTTCTGGGCTCCTGAAGTATTTGCTTTGGTACTCTAATTTGCTGTCCATATAGAATTTAGATAGCTATATTTTGCTTAAGAGATTGAAAAGTTTTAAAGGTGTCTCTTGGATCCAATGGACAGAGAAAGTGAAAACCTATTATTCTGTTTCTATAACTCTTATATTTCATTATTTACCATTGATGTGGGAGGACCCTGGGCAACTTGCCCAGAGACTTGTATTCTAGCATTGGCTCTGCCCCTGCCCTGCTGTTGGCTCACCGGGATGAGCACTGGAATTAGGATACTTTGGTTCTAATCCTGTCCCTGCAAGTAGGGAAATATCTATGGGGCTAGGCCATGAGTGGTAAAGATTAATGACCAAAGAACCACCTAGGATATGTCATGAGCAGCTGTAAGTTCCTTGTGCAGAGATGAATGTATCTACCAACTCTGTTGCATTATACTCTTTCAAACCCTGCACCCAGTAAGCATTCAGTAAATGCCATTTATTGATTGTTGGTCTTATCAACCAATCAGGAAGTTGAAAAAATAGCACAGCAGCTATTAATGTAATTGTCTTCCCAACTGCCACGCTGCCACAAAACAGTGGCTCCAGACTGTGATTTTCTTGGTTGTAAATGGGTCCTGTGCATAAACACATTTTGTGTTCACTTTGCAATGTGTTACCCCCCACTTTCCTACTTATTTTCTGGTCTTTGCTCCAGTGGGGACATAAAAGGCAGAGACAAGAGGGCATGAGTCACATTGAACAAACCACTCGAGCTATGACCAAATCCTTCCCTCAGCTCCTCAGTACTGAGGTCTCTGGAAAAAAAGCCTCCCTTCATTTTCAATGGGAGACTTAACAAGATTGTCTGTTGGGTGATCTTGATTAAGGTAATTAATCTTTTCCAATCTCAATATACTTATCTGTAAAATGAGGATGAACCAATCAGTGGTATCTATTGAGCACTTACTGAGAGCAGAGTGCTGTATTAAGAGCTTGGGAGAGTACCATATAACAGAATTGGTAAGTGTGTTCCCTGCCCACAGTGTGTTTACTGTGTGGAGGGATGCAAACATTAATATAAATTAATACAATTATGGATATGTACATAAGAGCTGAGGATGGGGTACATATCAAGTGCTTAAAGAGTATGGATCAAAGTAAATTTTTTCTGCCTATATATTGGTTACCCTTCTATGCTTAATGTATCTGATCTAATTATCTTGCATCTACCCTGTTGCTTAGCATATGGTAAGCACTTAATAAACATTACTCATTATTAATAATGTGGAGTGGTCAATCAAAGTTATTTTTTGAACAGTTACTAGGTGAAGAACACTCTACTAAGGCTTTGGGACAGTACAACAGAGTAAATATTGTGGCTCAGTGGTAAGAGCAAGGGCTTGGTAGTCAGAGGTCATGGGTTCCAATCCCGGATCCACCAATTGTCAACTATGTGACTTTGGGCAAGTCACTTAACTTCTCTGTGCCTCAGTAACTTCATCTGTAAAATGGGGATTAAGACTGTGAGCCCCACATGGGACAAACTGATCACCTTGTATCCCCCCCAGTGCTGAGAACAGTGCTTCACACATAGTAAGCACTTAACAGATACCATGATTATTATTAAGTAGTCATGATCCTTCTATCAGGGAGTTTACAGTCTCGTGAAAGTGTCTTGAAAAATAAACAAAGAATTCTAGACACACCCATTATTGTTATTTTTTTCAAAAAACAACAACTTCAACTTTCTCTTCAGGGACCTTAGGTGGCTGAGTGACCTGATCTTTGGCATTTTCTTCCTCTCTCAGACGGTCACTGGTGTCGTGGGCAACTTGATAGCGCTAATGATATATGTCAGAATCTTCCTATGTCAACCCCATCAGAAGAAGCCCACAGAACATATCCTTGTCTGCCTAGACACATGAAACTAAAACAAATTGACCTCTTGACGATCATTTCTGGATCTAACATTCTTTAAGAGTCTGAACTTTCAGCGTGCAACTCTGATGAAGCTTCATAACATTTTACATCCAGATTGACACTCAGCATTCATTAGGGGCTTGCTTAATGGCTTAATTAATTGAATGTGCAATACGATTTGGAGAAGCATCTCTAATAGGGAGGGGGGTTTGTATTTTCACTGGAGACATCTCAGACTCCCAGTCAAGAGAGTTTCACAGCAACATCAAGTGAGGCTGTAATCATCACACTGGGGCGGGGGTGGAGTGGGAGAGAGATGACATCACACCAACCTCAATCTTATAACTGGTGCTCTAAACCAGCTCATTCAGATACAGGCAACACAATCCTTCATCACTCAGAACAGCAGGGTCACAGTCTGGTCTAGGTGAGTGTCTCACTACATCTCAGACACGGATATAGGGAAAGGGAGAGGGAGAAAGAGGGGACAAGGTGCCTGTATTTTCCAGGGCATTAAGTACTGGACATGTGAACTGGTAAGGGAAAAGATTCCTGATTGGAGAATGAGTTCTCCCTGATCTGCTCTCTACCTTCTTGTACTCTAATGTGGAGGACAGTAGACCTAAATTAATGCAGATGCACTAGTTAATAATAATGTTGGTATTTGTTAAGCGCTTACTATGTGCAGAGCACTGTTCTAAGCGCTGGGGTAGACACAGGGGAATCAGGTTGTCCCACGTGGGGCTCAAAGTCTTAATCCCCATTTGACAGATGAGGTAACTGAGGCACAGAGAAGTTAAGTGACTTGCCTACAGTCACACAGCTGACAAGTGGCAGAGCCGGGATTCGAACCCATGACCTCTGACTCCAAAGCCGGGCTCTTTCCACTGAGCCACGCTGCTTTTGGAGTTGACTACAGGACAGAAGCAAATACCTAATTAGGCAAATATAAATGAAGTGGCTGGCAGTATGGTATGATAAGGAAGGCAGTTATTTATTAGAGAAAAACTGGCTTCATTATCTTTTCAATTTAAGCAAACTGAGAATGCTTATCACATCCTGGCCCCTCTTTTTAAACTGTCACTCTTGACGTCATTTCTGGCTCTAGTATTCTGTAACATCTCTAACTCCCAACATGCACCTCTGATGAAGCCTGAAATCAATCAATCAATCATATTATTGAGCACTTACTGTGTGCAGACCACTGTACTAAGCACTTGGGAGAATTCATTATAACAGGGTGGTAGACACATTCCCTGCTTATAACTAGCTTACAGTCTAGTCTTGTCTTGTCTTATGCCATTGAGTCATTTCCAACTCATAGCAACACCACGGGTATTTCTCTCATAGAACGCCCCACTCTCCATCTGCAGTCATTCTGGTAGTGTATCCAGAGAGTTTTCTTGGTAAAAATATGGAAGTGGTTTACCCTTGCTTCTTTCCGTGCAGTAAACCTGAGTCTCCACCCTCGGCTCTCTTCTGTGCCGCTGCAGCCCAGCATGGGTGAGTTTTGATGTATAGCAGATTTCCTTTCACTCACTAGCCACTGCTCGTGCTAGGAATGGAATGGGTAGACCTCTGCTTGACTCTCCCTCCTGTAGCCAAGACTGGTAGAGTACTGGAAACCCTCCAGGTGCAACCCTGAGAAGGGTACAGTCTAGAGGGAATATAAATAATGGATGTGTACATAACTGCTGTTGGGCTGAGGGAGTTACTGTTTATAACAATTCATTGTCTCCATCTAGTAAACTAAAGCTCGTTATGGGCAGGGACTATGTCTACCAATTATTTTTATGGTATTTGTTAAACACTTTCTATGTGCCAGGCACTGCTTGAAGTATGGGGTAGATACAAGCTAAGAAGGTTGGGCACAGTCCCTGTCCCATATGGGGCTTATTGTCTTAAAATTCCCATTTTACAGATGAGGTAATTAAAGCACAGAGAAGTGAAGTGACTTGCCCAAGGTCACAGAGCCAACAACTGGTGGAGTCAGGATTAGAACCCAAATCCTACTGACTTACAGGCCCATGCTCTGTCCACTAGGCAATGCATGCTGATCTTAATATTCTTTATATACATATTATATATATAATAGATATATTTATGAAATACATAATATATCTTTGTCATATTGTACTCTCCCAAATGCTTAGTACAGTTCTCTGCACATGGTAAGCACTCAATTAATACAATTGATAACTGTGGTATTTAAGTGCAGCGTGGCTCAGTGGAAAGAGCACGGGCTTTGGAGTCAGAGCTCATGGGTTCGAATCCCGGCTCGGCCACTTGTCAGCTGTGTGACTTTGGGCAAGTCACTTCACTTCTCGGTGCCTCAGTTACCTCATCTGTAAAATGGGGATTAAGACTGTGAGCCCCACGTGGGACAACCTGATTCCCCTGTGTCTACCCCAGCGCTTAGAACAGTGCTCGGCACATAGTAAGCGCTTAACAAATACCAACATTATTATTATTATTATTAAGTGCTGACTGTCCCTTCAATGATTAAACCTTCAGAGCATCCAGAATCCTTGGGCCTGAGAGATCCCCACATAGGGTTATTATCTAGAGATGGCAACTGAAAAATCAGACAAAACAATGAATGAACATAAATAAAATGACTTCAGGTGAACTGCAGTGATTATTAACATTTGGACAGGTTTGCTGTTACAGGGGGATGTGGAATCTCACTCTCAGTAGCTTGTGACAGTTTTGCTGATCTCCAGCTAGTCACACTGACTCCAGCATAGATTGGAGACCTGCAAAATGCCTTATTATTTCAATGAAGATAGATATTACTCTTGATAGCAGGGTGCTTGTAAGGTGGCAAGCGAAGGAGGACGTGATTTTTCCGGGAAGGTTTACTCTAAGTCAGTTCATCCCCCACTTAAGTCATCTTATGTAGCTACACCAATACCAAGAAGTTTTTATCCTGAAAGAATCAGTTAGTGGACTAATTGGCATTCTGAAGAAAGCAGTTTTGAACACTGTTTTATGTTTCTCCAACTCCTTTGTTCTAGGATTTGGCGTTGATCAACCTCTCCTTTCCTGAAGAAGACATGACAATGTTTCTGAATGAGCAGCTTATGATCATTTTTGTGCTCTCTCAAGCTGGGATCGGGCTTCTAGGGAATTTAACATTGCTCATGGTGTATGCCAGCATCTTCTTCTTTCAGTCCAACCAGAAGAAGACTACAGATCTGATCCTCACCCACCTGATCATGACCAACACAGTGATTCTCATCACCCAGATTTTCCCAGGGGTGGTGGTGACCTTTGGGATGATGAATTTCCTGGGTGATGTTGGGTGCCTGATCATCATGTATATCAGGAGAGTAGCCCGGGGCCTCTCCATCTGCACCACGTGTCTCCTGAGTGTG
Organism: Ornithorhynchus anatinus; assembly: GCF_004115215.2. Lineage (NCBI taxonomy): Eukaryota > Metazoa > Chordata > Mammalia > Monotremata > Ornithorhynchidae > Ornithorhynchus > Ornithorhynchus anatinus. The sequence goes on along the minus strand of NC_041753.1, from coordinate 9,704,158 downwards.
TTCCAGGCCATCACCATCAGTCCCAGCACCTCCCGCTGGGGCCAGCTCAAACACAGAACTCCCAACTACATCTTACCTTCTTTACTCTTCTTCTGGCTCCTCAACATGCTGATCTATATTAATTTAGTAACAAAAACCATGGCTCTCAAAAATGTCACCATTACAGGTAGTGGTTATCACGTGCAAAGCTGCTCTAATGTATTTCGGGAAAGTTATCTAAATGACATTACCTTTATCATTACAATGACTTTCCGAGACCTCTTCTTTTTGTTCCTCATGAGCTGTACCAGTGGGTACATGGTGATGATGCTACATCAGCACCGAAAGAGAGTCCAGCACATTCACACAACCAACCTCTCTCCCAAACCCTCTGCTGAGTCCAAAGCCACCCAGTCCATCCTGCTCCTTGTCAGCTGTTTCGTTTGTTTTTATTGCATCAATAGCAGCATTACTGTTTACTTAAATTTTATGAAGAAGGAAGATTTCCAGGTCTATGACATTGTAGCCTTTCTGGGTGGAGGGTATGCCTCTCTCTCTCCCTTGGTTCTGATCAGCAGTGATCACCGGGTCCGCAGGGCCCCATGTAGTTTAGAGGAGGTGAGAAGTCTATCTTTACCCAGAATGGGAGGATACCAGTCTAAGAGCACAAGTTTAGGACAGGTGGGTCCTAAGTGAGAGAACTGAGTGGGAGACTTCACTCTTACTCTCGCCCTGCATTAATTTACCCCAACTCTACACATATGGTCCCCTCAAAGACGAGCAAAGAACAACAGACGTAAGAGAAATGACAGTGGACGGTCATCCTGGGGATCCCTGGAATCAATAGCAGAGAACTTTTTAATCTGAATGAAGGCATTCTCTATACTCTCCATTCATTACAACAACGTACAAGTATCCTGCAGAATTTTGCTTTTACTTTGTGCATTTGTCCATGTCTTTATGTTATTTTACTGTTTTGTCTCCTCTCTCTGTATGTTCCAGACATCTGACCCTTCTTTTATTTGTAGATTGTAAACCCATTGAGGGCCCGGTATGTTATCTAATTCCCATCTTTGTATTCTTTCCCAGCACATAAAGCAGTTCTCTGATCACATAATAAATACCATAACACTACTATTATCAGCATGTAGTCTTTTCTCTATTCTTATTTTTCCAGTTGACCAATCAAACAATCATATTTTTTGAGCATTTACTGTGTGCAGAGCACTGTACTAAGTATTTGGGAAGGTACAGTACAACAATGTCACAGAGTTGGTAGACACATTCCCTCCCTACAACGAGTTTACAATCTAGGGAGACAGAATCATCTTTATTATCATATTCATACTTTTCATTATTATCATCTTCTATTCATAGTGAAAATAATAATGATATTTTTAAGTGCTGATTATGTGCTAAACACTGAACTAAGCACTGGGATAGATACAAGATAATCATTCAATCATATTTATTGAGTGCTTACTCTCTGCAGAGTACTGCATTAAGCACTTGGGAGAGCAAAATACAAATAAAAAAACATATTCTCTGCCCACAATGACCTTACAGTCTAGATGGAGAGACAGACAGTAAAATAAATTAAAGATATGTACATAATGAAGTTGGGCATAGTCCCTGCCCCACTTGGGATTCAAAGTCTAAAAAGGAGGAAGAACAGATGTTTAATCCCCATTTTACAGAAAAGGAAACTGATGTCTAGGTAAGTTAAGTGACTTATGCCAAGGTCACACAACAAACAAGTGGTGGAGCTGGAATTACAAGCCAGGTCCTATTTTTTTCTTTCCTATAACCTCTTCTCCTCAATCTTTTTGGAAGTACAGAGGAAGGTTCAGAGACAATTGTGTGGGTCTTCACCTCAGTTGAATCTACCAAAAGAGATTGATGATCAACTAAAAATGAAGAAGGGGTTCTTATCTAGCTGTACATTACTACATGCCGTAATACCAAATAAAGTTGGAAATATCTACCAAATATGTCTATTCTTCTCTAATGTGATGTCAGTTATGGTCATTAGGGTTGGTATTCTGGGGAAGAGTAAATGGGGAAATCATTCCTAGGAATGATAATAAGAGTGCAGATATTCAGTTATCCATTACACCTTAAAATGTGCTGTGCTATCCCTCCAGGTCCTTTGCGATCCTTTGCTATATTCCAGTAGCTGCTGGAATAAGGTTAAATGCAAGATGCCCTACAAAAGAGTCCACATTTTTCCAGAAAAGGTGATTGTAGGGAAGGACGGTCTGTCCTCCACCTCACTGTGATGTCACACATCACCTCACTAACTCTGAAAAGTCCACCTAAAATTGAATGGCAAGTGGCAACTTTGCAAGGCAAGGTGGATAGAAAAAGTATAACAGCTGTCTGTTTCTCAAATTCCATCACTTGAGGGATATGGAGTAATAAACCCATTTAGGTTTCCCCTGATGGCACTCTAACCTTTGCATTACTGAAGTAAATTAGAAGATGCTAGTGAGAGATGTAGTCCTGGCTACCTTCTCCCTGTCTCCGACTTGCATTGGGTTCCTGGGAAAATTAACGCTGTTCATGGTGTATGTCTGCATCTTCATTTCTCAGTCCTAGCAAAAGAAGTTGTGGACATGATCCTCACACACCTGACTGTGACCAACTCAGTGACACTCCTCACACAGGGTGTCCCTGTGGTGATGTTTTTCTATGGAATAGAATATAGTCTGGGTGACTTGGGTTGCCAGATTTTTATCTGCTTCAAGAATGTGACCCAGCATCTTACCATGAGCACCACGTCTCTTCAGGATGTTCCAGGACGTCACCATCAGTCCCAGGACACCTGCTGGGCCCAACTCAGATGTCGGGCCCCCAGTGAGTCCTTCTCTCCTTCCTCTTCTTCTGGACTCTCCACCTCTTCATGTATACTAATCTGTGGGCCATGAGGTAGGCCCTGTCCTGTTTCATCTCTTCTGTGTAGCATACAGGAGGACACACCAAGAAACATAGAAATCAATGACAGATTTTTCTTCTGATTTTCAGGAAACTATTCAAACTCAATAATAGTAGTAGTGGTCATAACATTTATTAAGTGCCTTAATGCTTGCAACTACTCTCTTTGAGATATATTCATTCATTCATTCAATAGTATTTACTGAGCACTTACTATGTGCAGAGCACTGTACTAGCTCTTGGAATGTACAATTCGGCAACAGATGGAGACAATCTTTGCCCATTGCCGGGCTTACAATCTAATCGGGGGAGTCAGACAGACAAAAACAATAGCAATAAATAGAATCAAGTGGATGCAACACCTCATTAACAAAATAAATAGGGTAATAAAAATGTATACAAATGAGCAAATGAGCACAGTCCTGGGGGAGGGGAAGGAAGAGGGGGAGGAGCAGAGGGAAAGGGGGGAAAGGGGGCTTAGCTGAGGGGAGGTGAAGGGAGGGCAGAGAGGCAGCAGAGGGAGCAGAGGGAAAAGGTGAAGCTCAGTTTGGGAAGACCTCTTGGAGGAGGTGAGCTCTCAGTAGGGCGCTGAAGAGGGGAAGAGAGTTAGTTTGGCGGAGGTGAGGAGGGATGGCATTCCAGGATAGCGGGAGGGCATGGGCCAGGGGTCGACGGTGGGATAGGTAAGAACGGGGGACGGTGAGGAGGTGGGCAGCAGAGGAGCAGAGCGTGTGGGGTGGGCAGTAGAAAGGGAGAAGGGAGGTGAGGGAGGAGGGGGCAAGGTGATGGAGAGCCTTGAAGCCTAGAGTGAGAAGTTTTTGTTTTGTGTGGAGGTTGATAGGCAACCACTGGAGGTTTGTAAGGAGGGGAGTGACATGTCCAGAGCGTTTCTGCAGGAAAATGATCTGGGCAGCGGAATGAAGAATAGACTGGAGCGGGGAGAGACAGGAGGAAGAGAGATCAGAGAGAAGGCTGCCACAATAATCCAGCCGGGATATTATTAGAGCTTGTACCAGCACGATAGCCGTTTGGACGGAGAGGAAAGGGCGGATCTTCGCGATATTGCAAAAGTGAGACTGGCAGGCTCTGGTGACGGATTGGATGTGTGAGGTGAAGGAGAGAGCTGAGTCAAGGATGACACCAAGGGTGAGGGCTTGAGAGACGGGAAAGATGGTCGTACCATCCATAGTGACAGGGAAGTCAGGAAGAGGACAGGGTTTGGGAGGGAAGATAAGGAGCTCAGTTTTGGACATGTTGAGTTTTAGGTGGGGGGCAGACATCCAGGTGGAGATGTCCTGGAGGCAGGAGGAGATACGAGCCTGAAGGGAGGGGGAGAGAATAATAATAATAATAATACTAATGTTGGTATTTGTTAAGCGCTTTCTATGTGCAGAGCACTGTTCTAAGCGCTGGGGTAGACATAGGGGAATCAGGTTGTTCCACGTGGGGCTCATAGTCTTAATCCCCATTTTACAGATGAGGTAACTGAGGCACAGAGAAGTGAAGTGACTTGCCCACAGTCACACAGCTGACAAGTGGCAGAGCTGGGATTCGAACTCATGACCTCTGACTACAAAGCCCGTGCTCTTTCCATTGAGCCACGCTGCTTCTCTGGGGCAGAGATGTAGATTTGTAGAGAACAGGGGCAGAGATGTAGTTTTGTGTGTCATCTGCATAGAGATGATAGTTGAAGCCGTGGGAGCAAATGAGTTCACCAAGGAAGTGAGTGTAAATGGAGAACAGAAGAGGGCCAAGAACTGACCCTTGAGGAACCCCTACAGTTAGAGGATGGGAGGGGGAGGAGGAGCCTGCAAAGGAGCCCAAGAATGAATGGCCAGAAAGATAAGAAGAGAACCAGGAGAGGACAGAGTCTGTGAAGCCAAGGTGAAATAAGGTGTGGAGGAGAAGGGAATGGTCGCCAGTGTCAAAGGCAGCTGAGATGTCGAGGAGGATTAGAATAGAGTAGGAGCCATTGGATTTGGCAAGAAGGAGGTCATGGGTGAGCTTTGAGAGAGCAGTCTCAGTAGAGTGGAGGGGACGGAAGCCAGATTGGAGGAGGTCCAGGAGAGAATTGGAGTTAAGGAATTATAGGCAGAGAGTGTAGACGACTCATTCTAGGAACTTGGAAAGGAAGGGTAGGATGGAGATAGAGCGATGGATAATTGGAAGGGGAAGTGGGGTCGAGAGAGGGTTTTTTTAGGATGGGGGAGACATGCTCCTAAACAGTCCTGAAAACCTCAGGGACTAGCCATTCCTCAGGCCAGAGCTGACAGAATGGCAGAGAGAAAGCTAAGCTGCATAGCCTAGTGGAAAAAAGCACAGGCCTGGGAGTCAGAGGAACTGGATTCTAATCCCCAACTCTGCCAGTTGCCTGCTTGGTGACCTTGGGGAAGTCTTTTTAATTCTCTCTGCCTCAGTTTTTTCATATGTGAAATGGGGATTAAAGAACTGTATTCCCTCCCCTTTATTCCATGAGGCTCAGTGTGGGACAGGGACTGTGTCCAACTTTGTAGCTACTCCAGTGCTTGGCACATGGTAAGCACTTAATAAATACCATCATTAAAATTATGTCTGGCTTTAGGCATTGGTAGAACATTTGATATCCCTTCTCTTATACTGAGAGATGAGACCAGTAATTAAACCCTCTTTAATCTTTACTCAGGAACTCATATTTGACATCTATTTCATTCCTTGGTTAATTCAGTGTTCAAAATAACTTAGAGGATGATTTGCCACAGGGAAAAAGATGTGTTCCTTTTTGGAGATTTCTGTGACTCCCAGTCCAGGCAGTGTCACAGCCACAGCAAGTGACACAGTAATGACAGATCTGTGGGGAGGTGAGCTTGCCCCATCCTGTCCTTATAACTGCTGCCCTTGCTGGGCCCTTTCAGCCTTAGTGAAGCACAAGGTCATCATGGAGCATCAAAGTGGAAGCAGGGACCAGCCCAAGTGAGTATGTCCTTCTTTGTCAATCTGTGTATGGGTAGGGGATTCTGAAAGTGTGAGAGAGTGTGTGTTGTTCAGGTTCCCAGATTCTGAATCTAGAAGTGCTTTTATGTTGGGAAAGGAAATCAAATGGAGTTTGTGTTTGTGTTTCCAGCTGAATCCTCAATATTTCTGCACTGGAAGGATGTTGAAAAGGGATCATTCTTTCATTCATTCATTAATTCATTCATTAGTATTTATTGAGCGCTAAGTATGTGCAGAGCACTGTACTAAGCACTTGGAATGTACAATTCGGCAATAGAGACAATCCCTGCCCAGTGACGGGCTTACAGTCTAATCGGGTGAGACAGACGGCAGAGCAAAACAGAACGAAACAAAAACAAGACAACATTATCACGATAAGTAGAATCAAGGGGATGTACACCTCATTAACAAAATAAATAGGGTAATAAATAAAATATACAAATGAGCACAGTGCAGAGGAGAGAGGAAGGGAGGAGGGGGAGGAGCAGAGGGTGGAGGGGAAGCTGAGGGCAAAAAGGGGAGCTCAGTCTGGGAAGGTCTCTTGGAGGAGGTGAACTCTCAGTAGGGTTTTGAAGAGGGGAAGAGAGTTAGTTTGGTGGAGGTGAGGAGGGAGGGCATTCTGGGATAGTGGTAGGACATGGGCCAGGGCTCGACGACGGGATAGGCATGAACGGGGGACAGTGAGGAGGTGAATGGCAAGGAGCAGAGTGTACGGGGTGGGCAGTACAAAGAAAGGGAGGTGAGGTAGGAGGGGGCAAGGTGATGGAGAGCTTTGAAGCCAAGAGTGAGGAGCTTTTGTTTTGTGCAGAGGTTGACAGGCAAACACTGGAGGTTTTCAAGAAGGGGAGTGACATGCCCAGAGCATTTCTGTAGGAAGATGATCCCGGCAGTGGAATGAAGACTAGACTGCAGTGGGGAGAGACAGGAGGAAGGGAGATCAGAGAAAGGCTGAGAGAATAATCCAGGTAGGATATTATTAGAACTTGTACCAACACGATAGCCATTTGGATGGAGAGGAAAAGGCGGATCTTGGCTATATTGTAAAGGTGAGACAGGCAGGCGGTGGTGACGGATTGGATGTGTGGGGTGAATGAGAGAGCTGAGTCAAGGATGACACCAAGGTTGCGGACCTGTGAGATGGTAAAGATGGTCTTGCCGTCCATAGTGACAGGGAAGTGAGGGAGAGGATAGGGTTTGGGAGAGAAGATAAGGAGCTCAGTTTGAGAAATCATCATTATAATAGTCACAAAAATAACTATAGTTAAGTGCTTGGTAGGTGCCAAGCGATGTACTAAGCACTGGGATAGATGTAAGATTAATCAGGTCAGACATAGTCTCTTTCCTGCCTTGTGCTCACAGTCTAAGGGGGAGGGAGAACAAATATTTAAACCCCAAAACCCCATTTTATAAGTAAGGAAACTGAGGAACAGAGTAGTTAAGGGACTTCCCCAAATCGCACAGCAGGCTAGAGACAGCTCCAAGTTTAGAGCCAGGTCTTCCAATTCCCAGGCACGTGGTTGTTCCACTCAGGCATGTTATTTCAATATCTCTGAAGTCAGTACCGTACAAAGCTGGATTCAGGCATACGGCAGCTCTGATCTGGAAATGAGATGCCGGTACTGTCATAGGTGGGTCATCCCTATGTTCACCATGCTGTATGTTTTACCCTGGACATCCAGTGTGGCAATGATGTCATTCAGAAGTCCATCTGAGTCCCCCCCCCCACCCCCACCCCAAGCCCAGGAACCTGGAGTGTTTTTTCTCAGGGGAACTCTGTTCCCTTCCCTCCTTTCTCCAGTAATTATAATGGTATTTCTTAAGCACTTACTATGTGCTAAGCACCGATCTAAGTGCTGCAATAGACATAAATTAATCAGGTGGGATGCAGACCCTGCTCCACGTGGGGCTCACACTCTTAATCCAAATTTAACAGAAGAGGTAACTGAGGCCCAGAGAGGAGAAATTATTTGCCCATGATCTCACAGCAGATAAGTGGCGGAGGCGGGATTAGAATGCATGACCTTTTGACTCCCAGGCCCAGGCTCTATTAACTAAGCCACGACACTCTCAGTTCTTAGTTAACACAGGAGCCCCCTCCACCTTGAGTGTGCTATGCTTCCCTGAAGGCCCTCAAATAATAGCAATGATAACTGTAGTATTTGTTTTTGCCTATTATGTGCCAAACACTCTGCAAAGGGCTGGGGGTAGACCCAAAGCAGACAGAGATCTCATTCCACAAAGGGCACATAGTCTAAGAAAGAGAACAGGTTTTTAGAGAAAAGGTAACTGATCACAGGTATAGTTAATTACTTGCCCAAAGTCATATAGCAGACAAGTGGCAGAGTCAGGATTAGAACTCAAATCCCCAATTTCCCAGGCCTGGGCTATTCCCACTAGGTCAAGCTGCCTCCCCTTCTTGTTCCTAAGGTGGCGCCCTCACTCACATTAATGTCTGATGACAGGCCTCATACTACAATAACTGTGGTACTTGAAAGCACCTATTGTGTGTCAAGCACTGTACTTAGTCCGGGGGAAATTACTATCCAATTATACACAGTCATTGTCCCACATAAGGCTAAGAGTCTAAGGGAGAAGAAGAATGAGGTATTTAATTCCCAATTTACAGGTGTGGCACAGCGAAGCTAAGTGACTTGTCTAAAGTTACTTGGCAGGCAAGGGGCAGAGCTGGGATTAGAAAATCCAGGTCTACTGTGTACCAGTCCTGTGTTCTTTCCACTAGGCCAAATGGCTTTCCTAAACATACCACAGTCTCTCCATGGGAGTGAGCTATACGCATTCAGTCTTGCTTATATCCCACAATGTTTCCTAGGCCTAGAAATTTGCAGTTTTTCACTGGTTTTCAAAGGATTCTGAAAAATATTTCTCTGTCCCGGACTCTTTCCAAAGCAAAAACAAAAACCGCGGGGGCAGCGGGGGAAAAAGGGGAGTAGAGACAATCTGGATGTGAACAGAAGAGTGCTGGAGTCTAGAAACATTCACACACTGGAGTTTGGGGTGGAAGGGAGAGATGGGTTTTTCTCCCCATTTGAGGAGTCCGGGTGGCGATGGGCATGGAGAAACAGCAGTCCTGCCTCCCAACCCATCACATAGCAAGGACAGTGTGGCTGGGACAGGAAGGATACTGATCTACTGAGAAGCAGCGTGGCTCAGTGGACAGAGCCCGGGCTTTGGAGTCAGAAGTCGTGAGTTCGAATCCCAGCTCTGCCACTTGTCAGCTCTGTGACTGTGGGCAAGTCACTTAACTTCTCTGTGCCTCAGTTACCTCATCTGTAAAATGGGGATTAAGACTGTGAGCCCCACGTGGGACAACCAGATTCCCCTGTGTCTACCCCCAGTGCTTAGAACAGTGCTCTGCACATAGTAAGCGCTTAACAAATACCAACATTATTATTATCTTCATTTTTTCAGAAACATTATCTCCATCTTTTGGTCTCCGTGTCTCACTGTGACCCAACTATCATCTAGGAATGGGGTTTTTAATAAAGCTTCTGCTGAGATGCAACTGCACCAACTCCAAACCTCTCCCACAGCAGAGACAGTAGGCATGGGGATGGGGAAGGGTGAATTTTCTCTCCATTTGTAATAAAGTTTTAAGAAAGTTTCAGATCCTATAGGCAAAGACCAACCCCCACCCGCCCCTCACACCCACAGCTACTTGTAAGTGTGGCCTCTGGAATCCCCACTCCATTACAGGTAAACTACTTTTCATCCTTGACCTTTTCCTTTCCCGCTCTCTCCTCCTCCTCCTTTATTACGGAGACCTGGCTCACTCCTGAAGACACGGTCTCCACCGCTGCTCTCTCCAGCGGAGGCCTCTCCTTCTCCCATTCCCCCAGACTCACCGGAAAGGGAGGAGGTATCGGCCTCCTTCTCTCACCCCGATGCCGCTTCCGCACTATCCCTCCCTCTCAACTTTCATTCATTCATTCATTCAATAGTATTTATTGAGCGCTTACTATGTGCAGAGCACTGTACTAAGCGCTTGGAATGAACAAGTCGGCAACAGATAGAGACAGTCCCTGCCATTTGACGGGCTTACAGTCTAATCGGGGGAGACAGATAGACAAGAACGATGGCAATAAATAGAGTCAAGGGGAAGAACATCTCGTAAAAACAATGGCAACTAAATAGAATCAAGGCGATGTACATTTCATTAACAAAATAAATAGGGTAATGAAAATATATACAGTTGAGCAGACGAGTACAGTGCTGAGGGGATGGGAAGGGAGAGGGGGAGGAGAAGAGGGAAATGGAGGGAAAAGAGGGTTAAGCTGCGGAGAGGTGAAGGGGGGTTGGAAGAGGGAGTAGAAGGAGAAGGGGAGCTCAGTCTGGGAAGGCCTCTTGGAGGAGGTGAGTTTTAAGTAGGGTTTTGAAGAGGGGAAGAGAAGTAGTTTGGCGGAGGTGAGGAGGGAGGGCATTCCAGGACCACAGGAGGATGTGGCCCAGGAGTCGACGGCGGGATAGGCGAGACCGAGGGATGGTGAGGAGGTGGGCGGCAGAGGAGCAGAGTGTGCGGGCTGGGCATCCTTCCCCTCCTTTGAAGCCCAAATCATTCGCCTCTACCACCCCCTCCAGATACTTGTAGCCGTCATCTACCGCCCTCTGGTCCCACCACCGAATTCTTCAACCACCTTGACCCCTTTCTCACCTTCCTTCTCTCTATCTCTCTGCCCACTCTGATCCTCAGAGACTTCAACATCCACACTACTCCTCTGTCTCCCGCCTGCTATCTGCCTCCTCGACTCTGCCAACCTCCTGCTCCACCACACTTTGCCCACTCATCAACTTGGTCACACCCTTGATCTTGTCATCTCCTACTGCTGCACTATCTCCTCCATCACCAACTCTGAAATCCCTCTCTCAGACCATAACATTCTCACCTGCCTCCTCTCTCACACTCTCTCCCCCTGCAAATCTGTACTACTCCCCCACAGAGACCTCCACTCTCTTGATCCCATCCATCTCTCCAAAATCATCTCTCCCCACCTTACCCCCCGTCCTCTCTTCCCACTCTCGATGATCAGGTTACTGGTCTAAACTCCACCTTCTCTACTCATCTCAACTCACTCATCTCCCTTTCCCTCCTCCGCTCTCACTCCACTAACCCACAGCCCTGGGTTACTGCCTCTGTCCGCCTCCTACACTCTTATGCTTGAGCTGCTGAGCGATGCTGGCGAAGGTCCAAGCACCAAGCCAACCTTATCCATTTCAGATTTATCCTTTCCTGCCTTAACTCTGCCCTCTCTTCCGCCAGGCAAAACTACTTTTCTTCCCTCATTGACGCCCATGCCCGACACCTCCGCCAATTGTTCCAGACCTTTAATTTTCTCCTCAGGCCCCCTGTTCCTCCCCCTCCCCCATCCCTCACCCCCAACGATCTGGCCACCTACTTCATCACAAAAATTAACACAATCAGATCTGAGCTCCCCAGAGTCACCCCTCCCCCTTCTGCCTTCCCCCCGCCAACCCACTCCCCTACTTTCCCATCTTTCCCTGCAGTATCCTCAGAGGAGATCTCCTCCCTCCTCGCAAATGTCACCCCCTACACCTGTGCTTTGGACCCCATTCCCGTTCCCCTTATAAAAACCATTGCCCCTTCACTCCTCTCCTCTTTATCTTCTATCTTTAACCGCTCACTCTCCAATGGCTTCTTTCCCTCTGCCTTCAAACATGTCCATGTCTCCCCCATCCTAAAAAAAACCCTCTCTCGACCCCACTTCCCCTTCCAGTTATCGCCCTATCTCCCTCCTACCCTTCCTTTCCAAGCTCCTAGAACGAGTCGTCTACACTCGCTGCCTAGAATTCCTTAACTCCCATTCTCTCCTGGACTCCCTCCAATCTGGCTTCCATCCCCTCCACTCTACCGAGACTGCTCTCTCAAAGCTCACCCATGACTTCCTTCTTGCCAAATCCAATGGCTCCTACTCTATCCTAATCCTCCTTGACATCTCAGCTGCTTTTGGCACTGTAGACCATCCCCTTCTCCTCCACACCTTATCTCACCTTGGCTTCACGGGCATTGTCCTCTCCTAGTTCTTTTCTTATCTTTCTGGCCGTTCATTTTCAGCCTCCTTCACAGGCTCCTCCTCCCCCTCCCATCCTCTAACTGTAGGAGTTCCTCAAGGGTCAGTTCTTGGCCCTCTTCTGTTCTCCATCTACACTCACTCCCTCGGTGAACTCATTCGCTCCCACGGCTTCAACTATCATCTCTATGCAGATGAACACAAATCTACATCTCTGCCCCGTCCTCTCTCCCTCCCTTCAGGCTCGTATCTCCTCCTGCCTCCAGGACGTCTCCACCTGGATGTCTGCCCCCCACTTAAAACTCACTCAACATGTCCAAAACTGAGCTCCTTATCTTCTCTCCCAAGCCCTGTCCTCTTCCTGACTTCCCTATTACTGTGGATGGTACGACCAGCCTTCCCTTCTCTCAAGCCCGCACCCTTGGTGTCATCCTTGACTCAGCTCTCTCATTCACCCGACATATCCAATCCATCACCAAGGCCTGCCGATCTCACCTTTATAATATCACCAAGATCCACCCTTTCCTCTCCACCCAAACGGCTATCTTACTGATACAGGCTCTCATAATATTCCGGCTGGATTAATGTGTCGGCCTTCTCTCTGATCTCCCTTCCTCCTGTCTCTCCCTGCTCCAGTCTATTCTTCATTCTGCTGCCCGGATCATCTTCCTGCAGAAACGCTCTGGAGCTTGTCACTCCCCTTCTTAAAAACCTCCAGTGGTTGCTATAAACCTCCTCACGAAACTAAAACTTCTCACTCTAGGTTTCAAGGCTCTCCATGACCTTGCCCCCTCCTACCTCTCCTCCCTTCTCTCTTTCTACTGCCCACCAGATAGGCTCCGCTCCTCTGCTGCTCACCTCCTCACCGTCCCCCGTTCTCCCTTATCCCGCCATCGACCACTGGCCCACGTCCTCCCGTTGTCCTGGAATGCCCTCCCTCCTCACCTTCGCCAAACTAACTCTCTTCCCCTCTTCAGCGCCCTACTGATATCTCACCTCCTCCAAGAGGCCTTCCCAAACTGAGCTTCACCTTTTCCCTCTGCTCCCTCTGCTGCCTCTCTGCCCCCCCTTCACTTCCCCTCAGCTAAACCTTCTTTCCCCCCACTTTCCCTCTGCTCCTTCCCCTCTCCATTCCCCTCCCCTCAGCACTGTGCTTGTCAACTCGTTTCTATATATTTTTATTACCGTATTTATTTTGTTAATGAGATGTACATCCCCTTGATTCTATTTATTGCTACTGTTTTTGTCTGTCTCCCCTGATTAGACTGTAAGCCCATCAATGGGCAGGGATTGTCTCTATCTGTTGCCGAATTGTACATTCCAAGTGCTTAGTACAGTACTCTGCACATAGTAAGCGCTCAGTAAATACTATTGAATGAATGAATGAGTGAATGATCCCTAGAACATCTTCTCCAGTGGATCGGCATCCTACAGTACTGCCTGGAACGATGGGGAGAAATGTCTAACTAATAATAATAATAATAATGTTGGTATTTGTTAAGCGCTTACTATGTGCCGAGCACTGTTCTAAGCGCTGGGGTAAACACAGGGGAATCAGGTTGTCCCACGTGGGGCTCACACTTAATCCCCATTTTACAGATGAGGGAACTGAGGCACAGAGAAGTTAAGTGACTTGCCCACAGTCACACAGCTGACAAGTGGCAGAGCTGGGATTCGAACTCATGAGCCCTGACTCCAAAGCCCGTGCTCTTTCCACTGCGCCACGCTGCTTCTCTATCGTTTTATGTTTCCCACCTGCCAGCGTTTGAGGAGGTAGCAGCAATTACCACTTTGGGGGTTACCCTGAAAGGTGCTCTGACCTTTGCAGTTCTGAAGAAACCAAGAAAATGCAGCTAAGTGATGTTGTCTTGGCCACTTTCTCCCTCTCCCTCCCTCTCCCACTGTAATTGGACTCCTGGGGAACATAACACTTTTCACAGTGTACATTTGTATCCTCATTTATTGGCCTCAGCAGAGGAAGTCCAAGGACCTTATCCTAACACAACTGACAGTCATCAACTCAGTGACACCTCTCACCCAGGGGGTCCCAGTGTTGATGTTCTTCTTTGACATGGAGAATAGTCTCGGTAATGCTGGGTGTCAGACCATGACCTACACCAGGAGAGTGACTCGAGCTCTTACCATTTGCTCCACATGTCTCCTGAGCATGTTCCACATGGTTACCATCAGTTCCAGCACCTCCTGCTTGGCCCGACTCAAATACCGGGCCCCCAAGTGCATCCTCCCTTCCTTCCTCTTCTTCTGGATCCTCCACCTCTTCTTGTATGCTAATCTGAGGAAAACCATTGTAGCCAACAAAAACATTAATCTCACAGTTAGTAAGTATAATCTAAAATACTGTTCCAGTGTATTCTGGATGACTAATTTAACTGGTGTTGCATTTCTACGTGTTATTACCTCCCGAGATATCTTCTTTGTGCTCCTCATGACCCGGGCTAGTGTTTACATGGTGATTATGTTGCATCAATATTACAGGCAAGTCCAGCACATCCATAGCACCAGCCTCTCTCCTAGATCCTCCGCAGAGAGCAGAGCCACCCAGACCATCCTGCTTTTGGTCACCCGCTTTGTGTCCATATATTGGATCACCAGCAGCATCACACTCTCTTTCAATTTTGTGGAGGAAAACATCAAGCTGAATAATACTGTAGCTTGCCTGGGTGCTTGTTACTCATCTCTCTGTCCATGGGTGCTGATTGGCAGTGATCCCCGGGTCCCCAAACCCCAGTGTTTCCTCAGGAATGTTCAAGGTCCATCCCCACCTCCGGCTCTCACTTATGGACAACAGACCAGCTCCTCACCCTGTTCTCTGTCCACAGCCACAAGGTAAATTCAAAGAAATAATTCAAATTCTGGGACCAGACTCTCCCCTGGGAGTCCATTGTGCTTGATTCCAAAGAGCAAGGACCTCTAGAAATTCCCATGAGAAAAGTGCATGGAAAGCTATGTTCTCTCCCTCTCAGTCCCACTTGGGTTGAATTGATTTTCTAAAATGTCTCCACACCATGTTCAACTCCATTCCCTGGATGGAGACAGGTGGTACTTCAGAGGCTGATCCACACAGTGGGTAACTGCTGCAGGGAGCCATTTTTAAGTTCAGGAAGCAACATTTACACATCCTGCCTCCATTTTCCCACCCAGCTATCTTTTCCCTCCTGCATTTCTTCTTCTCCACAAACTCTATCCAATTTTCCTGGGGAATGAGTTGGGAACCAAATTTTGTTGGCAACATTTCCTGATTTCATTTCCAGAGAAAGGAAAGAATGGGAAATTGCTCCTGTTGATCTCTGGGAAATATGATCAACTGGAAAAGTAGAAAATGGTGGTCAGTATCACTAATAATAATAATAATAATGTTGGTATTTGTTAAGTGCTTACTATGTGCAGAGCACTGTTCTAAGCGCTGGGGTAGACACAGCGGAATCAGGTTGTCCCACGAGGGGCTCACAGTCTTAATCCCCATTTTACAGATGAGGTAACTGAGGCACAGAGAAGTTAAGTGACTTGCCCAAGGTCACACAGCTGAGAAGTGGCAGAGCGGGGATTCGAACCCATGACCTCTGACTCCAAAGCCCGTGCTCTTTCCAGTGAGCCACGAAGTTCATTGTGTCACATGTCAATATACTACTTTGTTCTCTGGGATGATGCTCGAATACAAACAGGTAAAGACTTCCACTCTACCTTAGAGCTTCCTCCCTTTTCCACTTATGATTATAATCATTAAGGTATTGAAACTGTCTGGCATAATCTCCCTAAAATCTCCCCTGCTCCTCTCCAGTCCCTTACTTCTCCTGCCCCCATTTTGACTTTCTCAAATTGTCCGACAATATCTCAAGAGGAGATCTCTTACTTCCTCTCAAAATCTACCCCCTCCACCTTGCCTCTGAGCCCATCCCTTCATGCCCTTTCAAAACACTTGCCACATACCCTCTTATCGCCATCTTCAACTCTTCATTTTCCAGTAGCCTCTTCCCCACTACTTTCAAACACGGTCCTGCATCCTATATCCTGATAACATCCTCCTCTGACCCACGACTCCCTCCACTTATTGCCCCTTCTCCTGCCTACCATTCTTCTACTTCCTGAGTGAGTTGTCTATGCCTGCTGCCTCCACCATAACATCCAAAAATTAACTCTTTGATGTCCTCAAATCTGGTTTTGCCCTCCTTCAATCCATAGAAACTAAGGTCATCAGTGCCATCCACTTGCAAAAATCAATGGCCTCTATTTCATCCTAATCCTGTTCAACCTTTCTGTTGCCTTTGACACAGTGGTCCAGTCCCTTCTCCTTGAAAGATTATTAAATTGGGCTTCACTGACATTGTCCTCTCCTGGCTCCCCTCCCATCTCTCTGACCACTCCTTCTCAGTCTCTTGCAGTCTCTTCCTCTGACTCCCACTCTCTAACTATGGGACTCCCCTGAGACTCCATACTGGCTCCCCTTTAATTCTCCATCTACACACACTCACTTATAGAATTCATTTACTCCCAGAGATTCAACTACCATCTCTATATGGAAAATTCCCAAATCTAAATCTCTAGCCCTGACCTCTCTCCTTCTCTGCAATCTTGCAGATTTGGCATAAAACCTACTGCCCCAGTAATGTTACTATGAAGATCTCTTACCAAGTAAATAGAGATTATTAAATCCGTACACGGGGTGTCTGTGTACTCTCTGTCTTACTCCAAATGAGCACAATCAAAGGTACAATGTATGATTTGCCTTTGGGTCTCCATCATTTAATTCCACTTTCCCATTCTACTCTCCTCATCTAGGGCCCCCCAGCTTGTTCTCTGTCCCTCCCAGGACATCCCTCTAAATGTACCTTGCTTTCAGTTCCCTCACATCCGTCAATCAAGCACTATATTAACCACTTGGGAAAGTACAACTGTACAATACAATCAACAACAATGCGATTCAACAGTGCAATATAGTGCACTGTCCCCTTACTCCCACTGTTTTTCAGCCTTGTCACTCCCACCTTCCTGATATCAGAAAAACTGCAGTTCTCCTGACATTCAAAGCCCTTCTAAAATCCATCATCTTCTAGGGAGGCTTCCCTGATGAATCCCCATCACTCAAAATCACAAATGCCATTTCTCACATTTACAAACATATTTATGCCCAACTTCAACACTTTTACATATAAGTTTATTCACTTGTACATTCAACTATGTATCTTGACTATCCTATCTGTAACTATGGAAAGATAAAGACAGATGAAGGGTGGGTCAGGACTGGATAATAAGATCCTGGGGCTACCTTTGGGCACCCAATCTCAGGCCTACAAAAGTCAATGGGCACTGGACTGCTACAGACTGTTACATACCTTGAGTGGCTGTTTGGGATTTAATGATGGGGAGAGGGGTCATCTCTGCTGTGCCAAGGATTGGGGCTGCTAGAATTTTCCTCAATCCAGACTGTCAGAGTTTAGAGTAATCTTGATGGGCCAACATTCTGAATGCCTCCAACTCACCTCAGACTAGAGGTGAGCTCTGAGCTCAGTCCAGTTCTGACCCACCCTTCATCTGTCTTTATCTTTTCATTTCTTCCTTAATATAAAGAGACAAGAGGGTTGCACACAAGGTGGAGTGGAGAATGAGCTGTTAGTTTCTTGTCAGAAGAAGCGAATAGAAAGGTGAGGAGGGAAGCTCCTGGAAGAGATTTCAAGCCAATGGGTGACCGGGAGAGGACCTTGAGGGGGAAAGAGATATGACTCAAGCACCTGTCCTTCTAGTGAGAGAGGCAGGTGGTCATAAATCAATTACTATACCCAGTATGAAAGAACCATATCTTCAATGCACATAATAAAGACAAAACAGAATAATTAAATAAATGAATAACAATATGAACTAATATAAACTTGACTGTTAAAGAGGGTGATGGGGCACGGGGACCAGATAAGTGAGGTTAGAACTCTAGGGCTAGGGAACATTTCTCCTTTCCATTCTACCTCCCCAGATGCTTAGTAGAGTACATTTCATGCAAAGGGTGCCCCATAAAGATAATGCTCGCTAATTCCTCAAGGGGGACATGGCTTTTTAAGAGGGTTTTGATAGTGGGGGTCGGGGCCATGTCTTAGTGGACTCGGTGGGGACAAAATCTTTGAACAATAGGGTTAAGGCAAGGGTTTGCACAAGGGATCAGAGAAGTGAGAGTTAAGAAAATACAGTTAGAATATTAGGTAGGTAGGAACACAGGTTTATGGTGGAATAAAAAAATGACTAAGGAAACAGGGTGGAGAGGGTTAAAGTCAAGGAAAAAACGGGGTGGCCATTACAGGTCTTGGATATTTAACTCATTCCTCGGATAGATCAATGTTTACAATATGTGGAGGATGATTTGCCAAAGGAAAAGATGTTTGTTCTTTGGAGATTTCTGAGATTCCCACTCCGGACATTGTCACAACCACAGCGAGTGAGGCAGTAATGACAACTGTGGGGAGGTAAGCTCACACCATCCTGTTCCTATAACTGCTGCCCTGGGTTGGGCTATGGAGCCATAGACAAGAGCAGCACATCACTGAGCGGCAAAGAGGGAGTTCAGATAGGTCCAGGTGAGTGTGGCCTTACTTGGTAGCCAGAGAAACTAGAAGAGGCTAGGGAATGAGAGAGACACAGAGAGAGAGAAAGAGAGAGAGAGAGAGAGCATGGTTTCCATGCTACAAGATTCTGAGTCCTGAGGCTGTGGCTATAGAAAGAGATAACTGAAAGGAGACTATACGTATGGATGGGTTCCCAATGTTTATGCACAAGAAGAAGGGTGGAAAGGGATGAGAAGATAGCTGAAGGAGTGGCAATTTTACTATTTCAGTATCACTGAAATCAATATCTCATACGCCCGGATTCAGGCAAATGGCAGTCCCGATCTGGAAACAAAATTCTAGTCCTACTTTAGCTCAGCTGCCCTGACCCACATCACATTGTGTGCTTTATGCTGGTCATACAGAGTAACAGTGATATTATTTAGAAGTCCACTTGAGCGCCTCAAATCCCAGAACCTAGAGCATTTCTCTATGTGTGATGGAGGGGGAACAGAGGAGACTGACCCTCTCCCTTCTTTCTCCAGAGTTTTTCAGTGCCCCTCCTAGGTCTCTGTTATCCCAGAATTCCCTTCCTGCTTGGCTGGAGGAGTCTGAGCACAGCCAAGGTTTCAATCACTGCTGCCCCGAGCCATGTCTTAGCCACTATAATAATCACACTAATGATAATAGTATTTCTGAAGTAATGACCGTGTGCCAAGCACTCTGCTAAGTACAAGGGGTAAATTCAAGTCAGTCAAATCTAATACAGTCCCTGTCTCACCAGGGGCTCACAGAAGTACAGGTATCTCTCTCCATTTAACAAATAGTAGAAACAGAGACAAAGATGAGTTATGACTTGCCCAAGGTCACGCATCAGCTGGGTGGTAGAGCAGGGGCTAGAACCCAATTTTCCTGACTTCTAGTCCTATGCTCTTTCCCCTAGGCCATGCTACTTCCCATATCCATTGCTGCATCATGAAACTGCTTCCTCAGTCACTTAAAATCTAATAGTGGCCTTGATACCATCTTCTCTTTAGAGGAGTCAGCAGGACACAATTTATTTTGGCTAAATCCCCCAGTGCTTCCTAGCCCTATCAATCTGCTGGTTCTTCCCCAGGTATAACCTAAATCATTGTCTGTTAATGGTTACCTGCTAAAATTCCCATTGCAGATGTTTTTTATTTGCATTCTTTGAAGTCCTTGAAACTTTCACTTTCACTGCCTCTCCATGTGTCCAGCCATGTTTAATGTCTCATCTTTTGCACTACACCAAAGGATTATATTGAATCAAGTCAGTAAATAGAATGTTTCCACGGTTGAAAATAATTAATTTTGTGAAATAAAATCAACTTGGAGGGGTTTTTTTGTTATTTGTGCTTTAAGAAATCACCCTATAACATCAGTTCAGAAAACAAGGTAACATTCATGTAACTTTAAGAAGCACGTAGCATTTGAATCGACTTTATAAAATATACAACAGTTCCCCTTAATCCTAATTGTTTTTCACCAGTCTCCAATTGCCCTTTTCATTAGCATTCACTCTGATTTCTCCCTAAAAAAAATGAATTTAATTTTTACCCTCAATTTTTAAAAATAGTGACTCTTTTTCTCTTCACTCCTAAAAAATGCCTTTTTTTTAAAGTTTTCTTTCCATCTTCTGACTCCCCAAACTTTTGTCTACATCCTAGCTTTCTCAGTCTAGAGCTCCCTTAGTTCCTGCTTTCTTGGGCCATCACCCTCCAAACAGCTATCTTTGAAAAGGGGCTCACCTGTTGTAATCCAAAGAATAAAGTTTTGGGTCCTATCGCTAACTGTCCTGTAAAACTGGGGCACATTCAATGGATAGGTATGTTGGGCAGCCAAGTAAAATCTGTCCTTTGAATCAAGACTCAGTTTACCCACTAGGGACCAATAACAATAACAAATTCCTTACCTCAATCATTTTATCTTTTATTCAAGTTCTTATTTAGATTTTAAAGTGCTCCATTTTTTCAGGTTAGTAATAGTTGAACTGCAATTTTGCTATTCTGCTTCTATTTTAATTGACTTATACTGATTGGATTTTATACTTCAGGTTACTATTTCTGGCATTCAAATTCACAGGTTATGTTTCTCGTCCTTTGTCTATTGTCAGATGTGCTACTCTTCATTTGACTTGTTTGTATATGTGACTGTTTCAGTTCCTGTATTTCTCTCGCCATCGCAACAATGTATGAGGAATATATCAATTACCTTCACTGTTAGTGACTGTTATAAGATTTTTAAGGATTAAATTATTTTTCCATTCTCATTCTGTTTTTATTTTCTTCGTTGATGAACCTTAAGCAAATGCTGATTATCATCTAACCTATAAGCTTTGGTGTTCTTATTTCCCTTTAATAGTATATACAATTGGCCACTTGCCAGCTGTGTGACTTTGGGCAAGTCACTTAACTTCTCAGTGCCTCAGTTCCCTCTTCTGTAAAATGGGGATTAAGACTGTGAGCCCCACGTGGGACAACCTGATTCCCCTGTGTCTACCCCAGCGCTTAGAACAGTGCTCGGCACATAGTAAGCGCTTAACAAATACCAACATTATTATTATTATTATTAATTGGTAAACTCTGATATATT
Source organism: Ornithorhynchus anatinus (assembly GCF_004115215.2). NCBI lineage: Eukaryota > Metazoa > Chordata > Mammalia > Monotremata > Ornithorhynchidae > Ornithorhynchus > Ornithorhynchus anatinus. The sequence goes on along the minus strand of NC_041753.1, from coordinate 9,683,073 downwards.
TTAAGATTCAAGTCTAATTCATTTAGCTCCAGAGTTCTTTTGGCAGGTCCACCTTAATTTCACCAAACCTTGTATTATTCTTCTTGATGGAATGCACTAGTGACCACAAGTGCTGCCTTTACTTCATTTCAATATCACTATTTAACTTGTGCCTATGGCGCAGAGAATGTGATACTGAGGGCGGAGGGATCAAACCACAAAAAACATCAATTGAGATCCCTCCTCTTTTAAGAGTTTACAATCTAACCCTTTAGGGCTTATTTCTAGAAAGGTTTCAGATGTTTCATATTCTATCTATGATGTTACATAGAACTTGAGTTTCCTGATATCACTGACTCCTTCTAGTCTCAGATAGAATAGAATCAGGGAGGGATTTATCATTCTGCAACCTCTTCCTGCCTCTCCCCACTCGAGTCCATACTTCACTCTGCTGCCTGGATCATCGTTCTACAGAAAAGTTCAGCACGTGTCACCCCCCCCCCACACCCAAATCAAAAATCTCCAGTGGTTGCCTATCCACCTCCATATCAAACAAAAACTCCTCACCTTTGGCTTTAAAGCACTCCATCACCTCATCCCCCTCCTACCTCGCCTCTCTTCTCTCCTTCTACAAACCAGCCCACACACTTTGCTCCTCTGGTACTAATTTTCTCACTGTGCCTTGATCTTGCCTGCCTCACAGCTGACCCCTGGCCCACATCCTACCTCTGGCCTGGAACACTCTCCTTCTTCAAATAGGCCAATTACTCTCTCCTACTTCAAAGCCTTACTGAAGGCTCGTCTCTTCCAAGAGGCCTTCCCAGACTAAGCCCCAATTTTCCTCAACTACCACTCCCTTCTGTGTCACCCTGACTTGCTCCCTTGGCTCTTCCCCCCTCTCCCCACCCCAAATCACTTACGTATATATCTGTAGTTTTATTCATTCATATAGATGTCTGTTTATTTGTATTGGTAGACTGTGAGCCCGTTGTGGGCAGAGATTGTCATTCTTTTTTGCTGTATTGTACTTTCCCAAGCGCTTAGTACAGTGCTCTGCACACAGTAAGCACTTCATAAATACAATTGAATGAATTAATTCATGAACCATTGGTGCTATTACCAATGAACCATTATTTATTAGCTGAATTTCTTAAAATAGAGATGAAATTGCTATTTATGATGCAAATGTACATAATACATTTTGCATGTCTTTCTCCTTCATCAAATTTACTTTCCCAAGTGTTCTGCGTAACAGTAAATGTTCAATAAATACCACTCATTTATAGATTGCCAACCCCTGGTGGGCATGGACCATCTGTGTGGCTCTGTTGTTCTCTCCTAAGTGTTCAGAATAGTGCAGCGCTCAGTTCAATCTTTAGTTTCCTGGAGGTGAACAATTAATCCAGTGGAAGCATTGCTTTTAAAATTTATTTGGCAAATTGCCATGCTTTCAGCAAAGAAATTGAAGTTGTATGTGATTCATGAGAGTAATTCAATTTTTTTAATAATGGTATTGGTTGAACAATTACTATGTGCCAGGCACTCTACTGAGCGCTGGGTAGTACAAGATAATCATGTCCCACTTGAGGCTCACAGTCTTAATCCCCATTTCACAGATGAAGTAGCTGAGGCACAGTGAATTTAAATGACTTGCCCAAAGTCACGTGGCAGACAAGCGGCAGAACTGGCATTAGAACCCAGATCCTTTTGACTCCCAGGTCCCTCCTCTATCCATTAGGCTGTGCTGCACACATTCTCCTGTTACTTTCTTTAGCTAATTTTCTATTCTGAACTCCACTCAACCTTATCTGTTTTTCACTCATTGCAAAAAATAAAAAGGTTTTTTGTCACACATTTGCAGACTGCATCACTATTGAGTTGAGCTCACTTCCGGGTCACTTTTGCCAAGAAAAATTCCTGTCAGGTTGTGTATTCCAGTGTATTCATATATTTTGGGAAGCATTAAATTTATTCTGTCAGAAATATCTCTTGACCCTAAAAACCACTAGCCACAAGGAGCACTAGAAGAAAAAAAAATGCACTTACTTGATTTTACTGACAGAAAATCTTCCCTTGCTTTGTTTCTGAAAAACTGTTATCCCACACTTAGTTCTGTAGCTATACACTGGGGTCTTGTAGGGTCTGTCAGCAAAGCTGCCACTGATTAGAGCCATTAACTCTAAAACTGCTTTGTTATATTATCTTTTGGAATATTACCATCATCCAAAGTTCCTCCTTTTGATTTCAGTTACTCAAGGGGAGAATTCCCTTCATTTTTAGAACTTCTATGTTGAGATGCCAGTCATCTGTGTTCATATCTGACAGTCAGGTAATCTTCAGGTAATCTGACCCCTGCTCAGTGCCTGTACCTTGTTGGTCATTATAGGTGCTAATCCATCAACCTGTGGTATTCTTTTGTGTGTGTTTATTATATGCAGATCACTGCACTAAATGCTTAGGATAGTAAAATACAGGAGAGTTGATTGAAATAATCCCTGACTCCGAGGATCTTGCAATCGAATGGTGGAGATAGATATAAAAATTAATTTCATTAGGAGAGGCAGCAGACTATAAGGATAGTCACATTTTTATTTTCAGGAACGAGGTTACCTCCATCACACCTCCAGCTGCCAGATATGGTGGTCTGGACATGACATCAGAGTGCATTAGGACCTGAGGGGGGAATGTAAAGACTGTAGAACCAGTGGGGTCCCATGGGATCCTCCCATAATTACATAAAAATCAGCATAATTTAGTCAAACGATAAGCCATCATCCTGTTGCTTCACCTGGTCACTACTTCTTATTTATTGTTCATTGTGGTGCACAGCAGCCACTGTCCTGAAGACGATGTCAAAATGGCTTGAGATGTTCTCCAGTAAAAGTCCAGGTCATTTCCAGTCCTTTGAAGGGTTGGATGACCCCTGCTGGCATAAAGGTAAATGCAAGTTGGCTTACCAAACAGCACTCCTTTTTCTGGAAAGAGTGGCTGCTGATCTGACCTCACTGCACCAAGCTAATATTCATGACATAGACAATCCCCAGAACCCATTCTACAGTGGACTGGGGTCCTGTTACGCTGCCTGGTGTGGTTGGTAGAAAATATCTAATCACAGTCTTATGGTTCTCACATTCCAGCATTTGCAAACAGAGCAACAGTAAACCATTTGGTGGTTTCCTTCAGTGGAGCTCTGACCTCTGCAGTTCTGAGGAAAACTAGAAAATGCTTGGGAGATATGGCCTTAATAACATGCTCTATCACTCAGTTGGAATTGGGCTCCTGGGGAATTTAACATTGCTCACAGTCTACATCCAAATCTTCATTTCTCAGTCCCAGCAGAAGTCCACAGATGTAATCCTCACACAGCTGACAGTGATCAACTCAGTAACATTCCTCTCCCAAGGGGTCCCAGTAATGATGTTCCTCCTTGATATGGAGAATAGTCTCGGTAACGTGGGGTGTCAGATCCTGGGCTACACCAGGAGAGTGTTCCGGAGTCTTACCAGCTGCACCACGTGTCTCCTGAGCATATTCCAGGCTGTCACTATCAATCCCAGCACCTCCCGCTGGGCCAGACTCAAATACCGAGCCCCCAAGTGCATCCTCCCTTCCTTCCTCTTCTTCTGATCCTTCACCTCTTCTTGTATGCTAATCTGTGGAAAACCATTGTAGCCAACAAAAACATCTATCTCACAATTAGAAAGCATAATCTAAAATACTGTTCCAGTGTATTCTGGCTGAGTTATTTAACTGATGTTGCATTTCTAAGTGTTATTACCTTCAGAGATATCTTCTTTGTGTTCCTCATGACCTGGGCCAGCATCTACATGGTGATTGTGTTGCACCAACACTACAAAAAAGTCCAGCACATCCACAGCACCAATCTCTCCCCCAAATTATCTGCAGAGACCAGAGCCACTCAGACCATCCTGCTCCTGGTCATTTTTTTTGTTTCCATGGACTGGATCAACACCAGTATCACACTGTCTTTAAATTTTATAGAGGAAGATGTAAAGCTGACTGACACCGTAGTATATCTGATTATATGTTACCTTCCCTCTGCCCGTGGTTGCTGATTGGCAGTGACCCCCGGTTCCCAAGGCCCATTGTTTCCTCAGGTAGGTGAGGGACCTCCTTTCTTGGATGCCCCACCTCCTTCCCAAACTTCACATCGAAAAATCAGACCACTCATCTTCCCTTCTAGATCTTCTCCTCTTAACCTTTCTAACTTAGTTAATAATAACACTAGAATCCTCATTACAGAAATTCTCAACTTGTGTCATCATTTAATTCCAGATTGTAAGCTCGCTATGGGCAGGGAATGTGTCTGCTCATTCTGTTTTAACGCACTCTCTCAAGCACTTAGTTCAGTGCTCTGCACATAGTAAGTGCTCACTAAATACCACTGATTAACTGACTCCTTGTTCTGCTTCAACTTTCATGTTCCATATACAGCATGTCTTACTGATTCTTCCTCCTGGATCCTCTCCACCTGCAGAGCTACCATTCTGGTACCATCGCCAGTCATATTGCTTCTAGACCATTGTATAGGCCTCCCCAGTAGAAAACCTGCCTCTTGCCTCTCCTTTTTCCTATGTATGACTTCACTGGGCTGATCAATCTCCAGAAGTATCTTCTAACTGTGTCTTGATCTCACCTGTCCCGCTGTCGACCTTGACCCACATCATACTTCTGGCCTGGAATGTCCTCCCTCCTCATATCTGCCAAACAATCACTTCCCCACTTCAAAGCCCTATTGAAGGCTCACCTCCTCTAAGAGGCCTTGCCAGACTAAGCCCCCCTTTTCCTCAGCACCTCCTCCCTTCCGCGTCACCATGACTTGCTCCTTTTGCTCTTCCCCCCCATCATCGCCCCACAACACTTATGTATATATGTATATATCTATAATTCTATTTCTTTCTACTGATGCCTGTTTACTTGTTTTGATGTGTATATATCTATAATTCTATTCATTTGTATTGATGCCTGCCTACTTATTTTGATGTCTGTAAGCCCAGTGTGGGTAGGGATTTTCTCTCTTTATTGCTGAATTGTACTTTCAAATCACTTAGCACAGTGCTCAGGACACAGTAAGTGCTCAATAAATACGATTGAATGAATGAATGAATTCAGCCCATGTCTTTCCTCTCTCCAGAGCCTTCCACTGGCTCTCTTCCATCTGTATCTACTCACTTCAATTGCTATTCCCCAGGTCACTCTCTTTGTTCCTACGAAGCCAATCTTCTAACTGTACCTGGATTTCAATTATCTCACCTCTGTCTCCTCCCATCCCCAAATCTAAATCTCCAGTTCTCATCTTTCTCCCTTTTTGCAGTCTCACATTTCCTCCTGCCTTTAAGACATCTCTACTTGAATATCCCTAGAATCAGTGTAATATGAGATCTGAACTTTGCTCCTGAACAGTCCTGAAAACCTCAGGGACTAACCATTCCTCAGGCCAGAGCTGGCAGAATGGCAGAGAGAAGGCTAAACTGCATAGCCTAGTGGAAAAAAACACCGGCCTGGGAATCAGAGGAACTGGATTCTAATCCCTAATTCTGCCAGTTGCCTGCTGGGTGACCTTGGAGAAGTCGTTTTAATTCTCTGTGCCTCAATTTTTTCATATGTGAAATGAGGATTAAAGAACTGTTCTCCCTCCCTTTCATTCCATGAGCCTCCATGTGGGACAGGGACTGTGTCCAACCTTGTAGCTACCCCAGTGCTTGGCACATGGTAAGCACTTAATAAATACCATCTATGTAATTATGTCTGGCTTTTGGTATTGGTAGAACACTTATCTCTCCTTTTATACTGAGAGATAAGACCATTAATTAAGGCCACTTTAACCTTTATTCAGAAACTCATGCATGACATCTAATTCATTCCTTGGTTAATTCAGTGTTCAAAATACTTAGAGGATGATTTGCCACAGGGAAAGAGATGTGTTCCTCTTTGGATATTTCTGAGATTCCCAGTCCAGGCAGTGTCACAGCCACAGCAAGTGACACAGTAATGACAGATCTGTAGGGAGGTGAGCTTGCCCCACCCTGTCCCTATAATTGCTGCCCTTGCTGGACCCTTTCAGCTTTAGAGAAACACAAGGTCATCATGGGGCATCAAAGTGGAAGCTAGGACCAGCCCAAGTGAGTTTGTCCTTCTTTGTCAATCTGTGTATGGGTAGGGGATTCTGAAAGAAAGAGAGAGTGTGTTGTTCAGGCTCCCAGACACTGAATCTAGATTCATTCAATAGTATTTATTGAGCATTTACTATGTGCAGAGCAATGTACTAAGCACTTTGAGTGTACAATTCAGCAACAGACAATCCCTGCCCAATAACAGGCTCACAAGTTATTTCAGTATCTCTGAAGTCAGTACCGTACAAGGCTGGATTCAGGCATATGGGCACTCTGATCTGGAAACAAGGAGCCAGCCCCCTCATAGGTTTGCCATCTCTATGCTCACCATGATGTATGTTTTACCATGCTCATCCAGTGTGACAATGATGTCATTCAGAAGTCCATCTGAGTCCCCCCAAGACCAAGAACCTGGAGTGTTTTTTCTCAGTGGAACTCCACTGGACCCAAAGCAGACAGATTTCTCATTCCACATAGGGTGCATAGTCTAAGAAAGAGAACAGGTTCTTAGAGAACAGGAAACTGATCACAGGCATAGTTAATTACTTGCCCAAAGTCACATAGCAGACAAGTGGCAGAGTCAGGATTAGAACTCAAATCCCCAATTTCCCAGGCCTGGGCTATTCCCATTAGGTCAAGCTGCCTCCCGTCCTTGTTCCTAAGGTGGCTCCCTCACTCACATTAATGTTTGTTGACAGTCCTCATACTGCAATAACTGTGGTACTTGAAATCACCTACTGTGTGTCAAGCACTGTACTTAGTCCTGGGGAAATTACAATCCAATCAGACACAGTCCATGTCCCACACAGGGCTAACCGTCTAAGGCTGAAGAAGAAACAGGTATTTAATTCCCAATTCACAGGTGTGGCACAGAGAAGTTAAGTGACTTGTCCAAAGTTACCTGGTAGGCAAGTGGCAGAGCCGGGATTAGAAAATCCAGGTCTACTGAGTACCAGTCTTGTGCTCTTTCCACTAGGCCATACGGCTTCCGTAAACTGAGCTATACTCATTCTGTCTTGCTTAGATCCCACAATGTTTCTTAGCCCTAGAAATTTGCAGTTTATCATTGGATTTCAAAAGATGCTGAAATATATTTTTTAGTCCTGGGCTCTTTTCAAAGCAGAAACAAAAAACGCAGAGGCAGAGGGGGAAGGAGGGGAGTAGAGACAATCTGGACCTGAATAGAAGGGTATCAAAGTCTAGAACCACTCACACACTGGAGTTTGGGGTGGCAGAGAGAGATGGGTTTTTCTCCCCGCTTGAGGAGCCGGGGGGGCAATGGGCATGGAGAAACAGCAGCCCCGGGTCCCAACCCATCACATAGCAATGACAGCGAGGCTGGGACAGGAAGGGTACTGATCTTCATTTTTTCAGAAAAATTATCTCCATCTCTTGATCTCCGTGTCTCACTGTGACCAAACTATCATCTAGGAATGGGGATTTTAATAAAGCTTCTGCTGAGATGCAACTGCACCAACTCCAAACCTCTCCCACAGCAGAGACAGTAGGGACGGGGATGGGGAAGGGTGAATTTTCTCTCCATTTGTAATAAAATTTTAAGAAAGTTTCAGATCCCGTAGGCAAAGACCAATCAGATAATGTGGCTCACGTTAGGGTAACCAATGAGAAACCATATCTTCTAACCATAATGAAAATTAACCCCTTCAACTGAGTGGAGGAAGATCAGATAGAGGTGTCAGGGAGGTTATAATCCAATCATATGTAGTTGGCTGTCTGCAGCTCTGTAGTGTACTCCCATCAAAGGTAATTCTGGGAAACCAATGTATAAAGTTAAAAAAATGGAAATGTCCATACGTATGGGATGGTTTCAGATATTCTCCATTAAACTCCATGTCCTTTCCAGGCAGGTGAAATAATAATAATAATAATAATGATGATGATGGTATTTAAGTGCTTATTATGTGTCAAGCATTGTTCATAGCACTGGGGTAGATACAGGGTTATCAGATTGTCCCACGTGGGGCTCAGTTTTAATCCCCATTTTGCAGATGAGATCACTGAGGCACAGAGGCATTAAGTGACTTACCAAAAGTCACTAACAAGCAGTAGAGCTGGGATCAGAACCCTCATCCTCTGACTCCCAAGCCCAAGCTGTTTCCTCTAAGCCGCAGTGCTTCTCTTAAGGTTGCACTACCCCAGCTGGCATAAGGGTGCTTGCAAACTGGATTACCAGAGAATACCCTTTTATCAGGAAAGAGTTACTGGTGGCCTAGCCCTAATCCATCGCACACCATCGATGATCCCCACTACATCTTCTCCAGTGGATCAGTATCCTTCAGCACCTCCTAGAACAATGGGGAGAAATGTCTAACAATAGTTTTATGTTTCCCACCTGCCAGCCTTTCAGGATGTAGCAACAACTGACACTTTGGGAGTTACCCTCAAAGGTGCTCTGACCTTTGCAGTTCTGAAGAAACCAAGAAAATGTTGTTAAGTGATGTTGTCTTGGCCACTTTCTCCCTCTCTCAGACTGTAATTGGACTCCTGGGGAATGTAACACTTTTCACAGTATACATCTGCATCTTCATTTATTGGCCTCTGCGGTGGAGGTCCATGGACCTGATCCTAACACAGCTGACAGTCATCAACTCGGTGACACTTCTCACCCGGGGTCCCAGTGTTGATGTTCTTCTTTCACATGGAGAATAGTCTCAGTAATGTTGGGTGTCAGAACCTGGTCTACACCAGGAAAGTGACTCGGGCTCTTACTATTTGCACCATGTGTCTTCTAAGCATGTTCCAGGGCATTACTATCAGTCCGAGCACCTCCCACTGGGCCCGACTCAAATACCGGGCTCCCACGTGCATCCTCCCTTCCTTCCTCTTCTGGATCCTCCATTTCTTGCATCCTAATCTGTGGAAAACCACGGTAACCAACAAAAACATCAATCTCACAGTTAGTAAGTATAATGTATAACCCCTTCAACTGAGTGGAGGAAGATCAGATAGGGGTGTCAGGGAGGTTGTAATCCAATCATATGTAGTTAGGCTGTCGTGTTTGATTCTATATATCTTGATTCTATATTTATTGCTATTGTTTTAATGAGATGTTCATCCCCTTGATTCTATTTATTGCTATTGTTTTTGTCTGTCTGTCTCCCCCGATTAGACTGTAAGCCCATCAATGGGCAGGGACCATCTCTATCTGTTGCTGATTTGTACATTCCAAGTGCTTAGTACACATAGTAAGCGCTCAATAAATACTATTGAATGAATGAATAATGTGAAATACTGTACCAGTGTATTCTGGTTAAGTTATTTATCTGATGTTGTATTTCTAAGTGTTATTACCTCCCGAGATATCTTCTTTGTGCTCCTCATGACCTGGGCTAGTGGCTACATGGTGATTGTGTTGCATCAACACCACAAGCAAGTCCAGCACATCCATAACCCCAGCCTCTCCCCCAGATCCTCCGCAGAGAGCAGAGCTACCCAGACCATCCTGCTCTTGGTCACCTGCTTTATGTCCATATACTGGATCACACTCTTTTTCAGTTATGTGGAGGAAAACGTTCAGCTGAATCATGCTCTTGCCTACCTGGGTGTCTGTTACTCCTCCCTCTGCCCATGGGTGCTGATTGGCAGTGATCCCTGGGTCCCCAAACCCCACTGCTTCCTCAGGAAGGTTAGGGTTTCATCCCCACCACCTGCTCTCACTTACAGACAACAGAGCAGCTCCTAATCCTGTCACCTCTCCATGTGGGGAACAGGACTATCTACCCAACTCCTCCACCCCTCAGCCAAGCCGGTGTTTGGTGACTTCTAGCAAAGTGGCATTTTATGCCTTTGTAAGGGGGAAAAAAATCTTCTACCCATAAATTCAACTGCTGGAGCTGTGGTTTGGAGCTCCCTCTCTGCTTCTCTTATAATCATTTTGGTATTTGTTAAGTGCTTACGTTGTGCAAAATCCCATACGAAACATTGGGATATACATATACACATCACTCACTCACCGACTTAGACTCACACTTGAACCCATAATCTCTAATCACTGTAGTAACTCAACCTTCACAATCCCTTAAATTTCTCTATCCATCCTGCTTTCTCTCTCACACACCCACTCCCCACAGATCTGTCCTGTTCCCCCATAGAGACTCCTGATCTTTACAGTCTCTCCAGTTTTCTAAGGTCATCATGCCCCATTTGGTCTCTACACCTAAACTCTTGATGCACAAATTGACTCCCTTAACACTGCTCTTGCCATTGAACTCAACTCGTTTGTTCCCCGTCCCTCCACCAATCTCTACCACTAACCGGCAACTCTGGATCACCTCCTAAATCTGCTTCCTCTGCTCTTGTGCAATACCTGTGGTGAACTGTTGGTGGAAATCCAGACACCAGGCAATCCTTTTCCATCTTATATTCATCCTCACCTACATTAGCTCTGTCCTCTCTGCCATTTGGGAACATGATTTCTCCATCCTTATTGACTCCCATGCCCATTGCCTGCCCCAGCTGATTCAGACATTTAACTCCCTCCTCAAACCCCTTGTTACTCCTTCCCCCTATCTCTTGTCCCTAATGATCTGGCCATCTATGTTATTAGTAAAATTGAAACCATTTGGTATGCTCTCCCTAAAATCTCCCCTGCTCCTTTCAACTCCCCTCTTCCTTTCATTTGGACTCTCCCATCTCTTCAAGCAATATCTTAAGAGGAGCTCTTCCATATCGTCAAAAATCTAGCCCCTCCACCTGTGCCTATCACTCCATTCCTTCACGCTTTATCAAAACACTTGCTACCTCCCTTCTTCCCTCTCTGACCACCAGCTTCAACTGTTCATTTTCCAGTGACTTCTTCTCCATTGCTTTCAAACATGGTCATTCATGTCCTAAAAACATCCTCCCCTGACCCATGACTCCCTTTAGTTAGTGCTCCATCTCTCTCTTATCATTCCTCTCCAACCTCCTGGGTGAGTTGTCTATGCCTGCTGCCTACATGTAACATCTTAAAATTAACTATATGATGTCCTCAAATCTGGTTTCAGCCTCCTTCAGTCCTTGGAAACTGCCATCTCTAAGGTCATCAATGCCATCCTTCTTGCCAAATCCAATGGCCGCTACTCCATCCTAATCCTGCGCAACCTCTCAGCTGCCTTCAACATGGTGGTCCACTCCCTTCTCCTTGAAGCATTATCTAATTGGGTTTCACTGTCATTGTCCTCTCCTGGTTCTCCTCCTGTCTCTCTGACAACTCTTTCTCTCTGTTCCCTCTAATTGTGGGAGTTCCTTAAGGTTCTATACTGGCTTTCCTTCAATTCTCCATCTACACCTACTTACTGTCTTAGAAAACTCATTTGCTACCATAGCTTCAACTGTCATCTCTATGAAGATGATTTTCAAATTTCTCTCTCCAGCCCTGAACTCTCTCCTTCTCTGCAGTCTTGCATATTCTCCTGCCTTCAATTCATCTCTACTTGTATGTTCCATGGACACCTCAAACTTTTCATTCAATAGTATTTATTGAGTGCTTACTATGTGCTTACTATGTGCAGAGCACTGTACTAAGTGCCTGGAATGTACAATTTGGCAACAGATAGAGACAATCCCTGCCCAGTGACGGGCTAACATGTTCTAAAAAAACTCCTCATCTTCCCACCCAAATCCTAGTTAGCCACCTACCCCTCACCCAAGTCATCCCACTGGCCTGTAACTCCCTCGTTCTTCATTTTTGACGAAGTTCCAGTCTTCCCACCTTCAAAGCCATATTACAAGCATATCATCAAGAGGCCTCCCCAGCTAAGTTCTTATTTCCCTTATTCCCTTTCTATTCTGTATCACCAGTGCATTTGGATCTGTATTCTTATATTGCATTATGAGAAGCCGTGTGGCTTAGTGGGTAGAGCACGGACCTGGGATTCAGAAGGTCAAGGATTCTAATCACGGCTCTACCATATGTCTTGCTGTGTGACCTCGGGCAAGTCACTTCACTTCTCAGTTACGTCATCTGTAAAATGGGTTTAAGAGTATGAGCCCTATGTGGGATGGGGACTGTGTCCAACCTGACTAACTTCTATCTACCCTAGCGCTTAGCACAGTACTTGGCACATAGTGCTTAACAAGTACCACAATTATTATCATACTTTACATATTCAATATTCCCTCCCCTTTAAGCCCCTTAGCACATATACATATCTACAATTTATTTTAAATGTCTGTCTCCCCCTCTAAATAAATAAATTGTGGTATTTGTTAGGCGCTTACTATGTGCAAAGCACTGTTCTAAGCGCTGGGGGATACAAGGTGATCAGGCTGTCCCATGTAGGGCTCACAGTTTTAATACCCATTTGATAGATGAGGTAACTGAGGCACAGAGAAGTTAAGTGACTTGCCCAAGGTCACACAGCTGACTAGCAGCAGAGCAGGGATTAGAACTCAAGCCCTCTCTCTTTCCACTGAGCCACGCTGCTTCTCACTGTGAGCACTTTATGGATTAGGAATGTGTCCACCAACTCAGTTGTCTTGGACTTTCCCACGTGCTTTACAGTGTTCTGCACAGAGCACTCAGTAAATGCTATTGATTGATTGATTGATTGATAGGACACAGATAGACTATCCCACGTGGGGTTCACTACCTGCTACTTCAGTCATTCACCTCGTATTACAGTTGCTATTCCCTCACTCAAACCTGGGGGTGGGGGGCAGGGTAGGCTCCTGAAAAAGTTAACTCATAGTTTACATCTGCATCTTCATTTCTTGGCCACGGCAGAAGTTCATGGACCTGATCCTCACACACCTGACTGTGGCCAACTCAGTGACACGCTTCACTCAGAGGGTGCCAGGAGTAATATTCCTCTTTCACAAGGAGAACAGTCTGGTTAATATGAGGGTATCAGATCCTGGTCTACACTTGAGTGACCCAAGGACCTACCACCTGCACCACCTGTCTCCTGAACATGTTCTAGCCTGTCAAGGGTTAGGTGCTTTAGTTTTGATTCTATGACAAATGGCCTATTCATATTATTATTCATTTATAATATAAATATATTAAATTTATATTCATTGTTGAAGAAGACTCCCCAGTTAATTTGGAATGTCCCAAATCACATCAATCCAGCATTCTCTTCTGACAGCACACCCATCTTTGGCACTACAAATTTAGTCCAGAACTGGGAGTAAGAAAATCAGGATTCTGGTCTTGACTCTGCAATTTGCCTTCTTTCATGTCCTTGGGCAAATCACTCAACTTCTCTGTGCCTCAGTTTCCTTATCTGTAAATGATAATCAAATATCTGCTCTCCCTCCCTCTTCCACAGTGCATTCTGTGTGTGACAGGGAATATGTTTAATCTATCTTCTATCTCTCACAGTGCTTAGCACAATGCTTGGTCATAAGCATTTAATAAATACCATTATTATTATCATTATTTATCTAGCTGCTTCATCCTGTCATACTTGTGTTATTAGGGCAGGGAATGTGTGTGTCTATCAACTCTGTTATATTGTACTCCCCTGTATGCTTAGTACAGTGCTCTGCACATAGTAAGCACTCAATAAATATGATTGATCGATTGATTACCTGTTACTGAAGAACCTGAAGAAGCAGCATGGCCTATTGGAAAGATCATGTGTCTGGGAGTCAGAAGACCTGGGTGGTATCCCCAGTTCTGCCACATGCCTCTTGTGTAACTCCTCCCCTTAGACAGTGAGTAGAACAGGAACAGAAACAGGAACAGGGACTGCTCTGATGTAGCTAACCCAGTGCTTACTACAGTGTTTCATGCCTAGTAAGTAATTTTAAAAGTGCATTTTAAAAATTACCGCAATTATTTTTATTATTGCTTCCTTTTGTCTTGCTCTTTTTAGTTTTAAATGATATGTTTTCCTCTGTCCCCCATTAGATTTTAAGATTCTTATGGGGGAGATTTTTTTTTTTGATCCTGTCAAACATCCTTGGGCATTTGGTGCATTGCTCTGCACATAAAAAAAAGCAGGGGTATTTAATTGAGCACTTACTGAGTGCAGAACACTGTGCAAAGCACTTGGAAGAGGAGAAGAGTCATTAGACATGATGCCTGCCCAAATTAATAATGATGATGATGATAGTAATAATGGTAATTACAATAATAATATGTGTTAAGTTCTTACTATGTGCCAAGCACTGTATTAAACACTTGGGTAGATACAAGATAATCAGGTCCCACATGAAGCTCATAATCAAAGTAGGAGGGAGAACAGGTATTGTAACTGAGGTCTAGAAAAACTTAGTGACTTGACCAAGGTCACACAGCAGGCAATTGGTGGAGCTGGGATTATAACCCAGGTTGTCTGACTCTCAGGCCTATATTCTTTCCACTAGGACACAATGCTTCTACCCAATAATAAAATAATAATGCTGTTGCTGATGATTAGGGTATGAATAAATACGGTACTGATTAAGCACTTACTAGGTGACGAGCACCCACTTGTATGAGGGTTAATATAAAATATTCAGATTGGCCACCGTCTCTGTTCCACATGGGCTTCACAGTCTACAAAGAAGGGAGAACAGGCTTTGAACATCCATTTTACAGATGAAGAAACTGAGGCACAGAGAAATTAAATGACTTCCCCGAGCTCCCACAGCAATTGGAAGGAATCCTGTGGTCTAGGTGGGTAGCATACAATCATCATCATCAATAACAATTATTAAGCCCCCCGCTGAATGTGAAATACTGTTTAGGAGAGTACAACAGAAGACATGTGACCACTCCTCTCACTTCTTACAATCTACTGGGTTGGAGAAACAGTTGAACAAAAATTACATAGACTGTAGACTATATTGTAAACTCCTTGTGGGCAGGGAATGTGTCTGTTTATTGTTGCATCATACTTTGCCAAATGGTTGGTACAATCCTCTGCACACCGTGTGTTGTATAAATATGACTGACTGACTGACTGACAAATGAAAAAAGGAGCCAGAGGAAGAAAAAGGAAGTATCAGAAAGCAATGTCATAAATGGCATTGATCGATTGATAGAATGACTGATTGAAATGGAATAACTATTAACAGTCTTTGACGAGGGTGATAGCATGGAAAGAACCTATTTGAATGGGTGAAGACACTTCCCTAGGCAGATTCAGGAGGTTGGAAAAAATCACCTCTAAACGCTTTCTAGCTAAAGGTTTCTGAGAGACTAAACCCTATACTACATCTTTAATCAAGTCTCCCAACCTAAAAATTTATATTTAATTAGTTAATTGCTTAGTTCAACTTTTAAAATGGATGGGAGATGATTTGCCACTGGGAGGAAGGTTTGTTCATTCTTTGGAGTTTTCTCCAACTCCTACTCGAGGAGGTGTCACAGCAGTGACAAGGGACATGGTAATGGAAACCCTTGGGGGACATGAGTCCTCAGCACCTCATCCTTATAACCATTGCACTGGCAGGGTCCCTCCAGCCATACACAAAACAAACCTGACACTGCAGCACACCTGGAGATTATCCCATCACCAACTCAGTTGAGCAGGTCCTCGTTGTCAAGTTGTGATTCGGGGAGCAGAGGCAGAAACAGTGAGTGTGTGTCCTGTACTCAGAAAGTCTGTGTCCTGGAACTGTGACTCTGTAGTGGGAAAGGACACTGAATGCAGTCTGAGTGAACAGCTGATTTCTCACTATTTCCAGAAGGGGAGGAGGTTGGGATAAAGGGGAAATTGAAGATATAGCATTGCTGCTAATTTAATATCCCTTAGCTCAACATCCTTACACCACTTAGAGGAGGAAACTGTACCAAGTTTTGGGTTCAGAATCCAGGATTTGCTACAACCCTGATAGCCGACTATTCCTACCTAGCAGGCACCAATGTCCTGGAATGTGCCTTTCTCTGTTTCATGCCTCATTTGCCCCTATGATAAAAATCATAGGCTCAACTTAAGAATTAAATGTAGTGATTCTGTGCAATGGAAACAATTAAGTTCACTAAATGAAAGTCTTTCAGTGAAAATTTTCTTTGGTCCCTTGTAACTCCATTTATAAAAAAACACATTTCTCTTTTATGTCTTTTAAATACCAAACTTTGTAAGGAGATGATGTCCCAAGTGGTTGGATCAGCATGACTGAAAGGTCAAAGGCAGGATTTTAGAAAACAAGGTATTGGACAAGGAGCAAAGGTAGTGAGCTGAGGAGTGTGGGTGAAGCAAATTGATGGAATAGGATGAAGAGAAAGTAGGCGGAGCACTCGAGAGAGGGGTCCTGGGAAGGGAAGACTATAGATTTAGAACAAGGCAGAGGTTGGGGTTTAGGGAGCCCCCCCAACCCAATGAAGCCATCTAGATAGCATAATGGAAAGCACCTAGAACTATAATCCCAGGTCTGGTACTTTAGTGCCATGTGGTCTTGGGCATGACATTTAAATTTTCTATACCTCAGTCTCCTCACTTGTAAAATGGGAATTGATTACCTGTTCTCCTTCCCTTTTAGACTGCGAGCCCCCGGTAATAATAATAATTGTGGTATTTGTTAAACACTTACTATGTGCTATTCTTATATTTTCTTGCTTCACTTATCTGTAATTTATTTTAGTGTCTGTCTCCCCAGATAGATTATAAAATCCTTGAGGGCAAGGATCATGTTTACTTTGTCTATGATACTCTCCCAGGTGCTTAGTACGGTGCTCTGACCACAGTAAGTGCTCTGTAAATATAAATCAATCAATCAATTGTATTTATTGCAAGGTTTACAGCCAGGCCTAATGGCCAAAGCACTGGCTTTGGAGTTAGAGGTCATGGGTTCTAATCTAATCCTAGTTCTACCACATGTCTGCTGGGTGACTTTGGGAAAGTAACTTCACTTCTCTGGGGCTCAGTTCCCTCATCTGCAAAATGGGGATTAAGAATGTGAGCCTCATGCGGAACAGGGACTGCGTCCAACCTAAGTACTTTGTATCTACCCCAGCTCTTAGGGCAATGCTTGGCACAAAGTAAGCACTTAACGAATACCATAATCATTTTTATTACTATATTTCTGTATGCAGAATAATGTACGAAGCAATTGGGAGAGTATATAATAACGAAGGTGATAGAAGTTGACATTCCCTGATCCCAACAAACTGCCTAGAGCGGGATATAGACATTAATATGAACAAATAAATTAAGGATATGTACATAAGTGCTGTAGACTGAGGGAGGGGTGAATAAAGGCCTTCCCAGACTGAGCTCCTCTTCCCCCTCTACTCCCTCTGCCATCCCCCCTTTACCTCTCCGCAGCTAAAGCCTCATTTTCCCCTTTTCCCTCTGCTCCTCCACCTCTCCCTTCCCATCCCCACAGCACTGTACCCGTCCGCTCAACTGTATATATTTTCGTTACCCTATTTATTTTGTTAATGAATTGTACATCGCCTTGATTCTATTTAGTTGCCATTGTTTTTATGAGATGTTCTTCCCCTTGACGCTGTTTAGTGCCATTGTTCTTGTCTGTCCGTCTCCCCCGATTAGACTGTAAGCCCGTCAAACGGCAGGGACTGTCTCTATCTGTTGCCGACTTGTTCATCCCAAGCGCTTAGTACAGTGCTCTGCACATAGTAAGCGCTCAATAAATACTATTGAATGAATGAATGAATGAATGAATGAATAAAGGATGCAAAACCAAGTGCAAGGGTGATCTCAATGTGGGCAGGGAATGTGTCTGTTTATTGTTATACAGTACTCTCCCAAGCGCTTAGTACAATGCTCTTCACAGCGCTTAGTACAATGCTCTTCACACAGTAAGCGTTCAGTAAATATTACTGGATGGATGGATGGATGGATGAATGAATGAATGAATGAATGAATGAATGAATGAGCACAGAAGGGATTGGAGAAGAGGAAATGAGAGCTTAGTCGGGGAAGGCCACTTGGAGGAAATGCGCTTTTAAAAAGGCTTTGAAGGTGAAGAGAGTAATCATCTGTTGAATATGAAGGAAGCTGTTCCAGGCCACAGGCAGGGTGTAGGGGAGAAGTGCCTGTCCTCTCCCTGACTACCCTGTCACTGTGGACGGCACGACCATCCTTCCCATCTCACAGGCCCGCAACTTTGGTGTCATCCTTGATTCAGCTCTCTCATTCACCCCAAACATCCAATCTGTCACCAACACCTACCAGTCTCACCTTTACAGTATCACCAAGATCCGCCCTTTACTCTCCATCTAAATGGCTATCATGCCGGTACAAGATCTCATAATATCCCGACTGGATTATAGAGTCAGCCTCCTCTCTGATCTCCCTTCCTCTTTTCTCTCCCCCCTCCAGTCTATTCTTCATTCCACTGACCGGATCATCTTCCTACAGAAACGCTCTGGGCATGTCACTCCTCTCCTTAAAAACCTCCAGTGGTTGCCTATCAACCTTCTCACAAAACTCCTCACTCTTGGCTTCAAAGCTCTCCATCACCTTGCCCCCTCCTACCTCACCTCCCTTCTCTCTTTCTACTGCCCACCCCATACACTCTGCTCCTTTGCTGCTCACCTCCTCACTGTCCCCCATTCACACCTCTCCTGCCATCGACCCTTGGCCCACGTTCTACCACTGTCCTGGAATGCCCTCCCTCCTCACTTCTGCCAAACTAACTCTCTTCACCTCTTCAAAGCCCTATTGAGAGCTTACCTCTTCCAAGAGGCCTTCCCAGACAGAGCCCTCCTTTCCCTCTGCTCCTCCTCTCCTCCCCTTCCCCCCCCCCGCTCTTCCCCCTTTCCCTCCCTTCAGCACTGTGCTTATTTGTATATATTAATAATAATAATAATATTAGTATTTGTTAAGCGCTTACTATGTGCAGAGCACTGTTCTAAGCGCTGGGGTAGACACAGGGGAATCAGGCTGTCCCACGTGGGGCTCACAGTCTTAATCCCCATTTTACAGATGAGGTAATTTATTACTCTATTTATTTTGTTAATGAGGTGTATATCTCCATGATTCTATTTATCTTGATGATGTTGTCGTGTTTTTGTTTTGTTCTGTTTTGCTTTGCTGTCTGTCTCCCCCATTTAGACTGTGAGCCCGTCATTGGGCAGGGATTGTCTCTAACTGTTGCCCAATTGTACATTCCAAGCACTTATCACAGTGCTCCGCACATAGTAAGCACTCAATAAATACTATTGAATGAATGAATGAATGAATGAATGAATGAATGAAAGGTCAGCAGCAAGATAAACGTTAACGAGGTAGAATGGGTAGTTTGGCATTAGAGGAGCAAAATGTGCGGGGTGGGTTGTAGTAGGAAATCAGGAAGGTAAGGTAGGAGGGGGTGAGGTGATTGCAAAGGAGTTTCTGTTTGATGTGACGGTGGACTGAATGGTTTTGTTGAAAAAGAATCTAGGCAGCAGAGAGATGGCAAGAAGGGAGGTCAGCAAGCAGGTTGATGCAGCAATCAAGGCAGGATAGGATAAGTGCTTGGATTCATGTAGTAGCAGTTTGGATGTAAAGGAAAAGGCAGGTATTAGCTACGTTAAGGTTGAACCGACACGATTTGGTGACAGATTGAATATGTGGATTGAATGAGAGTGGTGAGTTGAGGATAACGCTAAATTTACAGGCTTGAGAAAAAGGGAGGAAACCAAAACACTTGCTCCATGAGTCTTTCCAATCTTTCCCTCAAACAATGAATTGCATAACTCCCTTTTGATCTTTATTCTAAACTGAAATGTGCATAAAATAATGATACTCGTAATTTTAAAAGTAGTATTTATTAAGTGAAATGTACCCAAAACTCTACTAAGTGTTGAGTTAGATACACTATAAGCAGAACAGACACAGTCCCTGTAAAATAGAAAACATTTTTGGCATATTATACTTGCAGATTATTATTTCCAGACATTATCTCCAAATTAAATTTTTAGTTTAAATAATTTACTTGGAATTTTAATTTTAGTTGTAAAAATGTTTTAAGTGCTACTTACAGGGGTTCCTATGCAGTTGAAAAGAAACAAGAAAAACAGTTCTCTCTATTTCTGTTTCAATCAATGCTCCAATCTGATCTGTTTCCATTAGGTTTTATGTTTTGTATTATCGTGTCTGCCATTTCAAATCTCCATTTCCAGAAGTTGAGTATTTAAGTGATAAATCCTTTGGGGGTTCTCTTTAAGCTCCTCTACCATGTGCAGTTGGAAAGAAGATGATTGGAAGTGAAATGGTATTGGGAATTATCCAAAAATAAAAGAAGTTTTTTAAAATCCTCAATTCAGTTGCTTACCTGGTGCCTGATTTGCCTTTCATGTGTCTATTTGGCCAGATTCAATATTTATATTACCATTCTCCAGTAAATCCACTGTTTCCTGCAGTCCAAATCTTAAACATGCTTGTAATCACAAAATTGCTACGCTGTTCCTTTAACCCCCAAATCTGGTAGATTTCCTTCTCACCCTGAAATTGTCATGTTGCATGCATAAAGCAAATATTATTTCTAAACATTAGTATACCTGTAACTTTTTATCAGGTACAACTCCCTTGTGGATAATATGTACTTGAGTCCTCATGTACCCCCATGCCTAGGTATGGACATATGTATTTATTTATACTCATCCTCAACACTTGGGTACAGATGTATATTTGAAGGAACACTGTCCTACTGTTTGTCAGTATTTGTTTTTTTCTGTCTTGCTCCTATTAGACTCTGAGTTGTTTGTGGGCAGGACTTACATCTTTTACTTCTGATGTATTTTCCCAAGCTTTTAGTACAGTACAGCTCTCAATAAATACCATTATTTCTATCACATCTAAGAAAAATTAAAAAAAATATAATTAGCTTTATTTTTCCAGACACCCTGTTTTCTTGGAGTTTTGTTTCCTTTCATTATGTCTCTTAGGAAAATTCAAAGTGGTTTGTTCTCCATTGTAAATTGCTCAGGTATGTTGTGTGTAATTTCTATGTTGTTGTATTTTCTGATTATTTTTGGACCCAGGCATCTTTGTTTTTTGTAATTATTATGATAGTGTTTAACTTTTAATGTATCAGTGTACAGAATGGGATTTCTGGAGGCCTGGGTTCTAATCCCAGCTCTGTCATTTGCCTGTGTGTGACCTTGGACATGTCACAACTTCTCTGTGCCTCAATTTCCTCATCTACAAAATGGCAATTCAGTAACTGTTCTCCTTCCCCCTTCAACTGTGAGCCCATTGTAGGGCAAGGACTATGTCTTATCTTCTTGTCTCATACCTACCCCCATGCTTAGCACAATGCTGAGCACATGATATGCACTTAATGACTATCACATTTTTGTTATCATTATTATTGTTGTTGTTCTTAGTTTCATTGATATTCTCACTTTATTTTCATAATTAGTCACTTCAATCCTCTTCTGATTACTGTTTCCCACGAACAGCATCCTAATGAATTCACAACAATTTATTAATCAATCAAACAATGAATCAATTGCATTTATTTAGGGCTTCTTGTGTGCAGAGCACTGTACTAAGCACTTAGGAGAACATAATAGATACTTCACACCAGGTCACACAGCAAGCAGTTGGAAGCTGGAATAAGAACCCAGGTCCTTCTGATTCTCAAGCCCATGCTCTCTCTACTAGACCACACTGCTTCTTGAACTGTGAGGCCCACATGAGGCGGGGACTGTATCCAACCTGAATATTTCGTATCTAACCCAGTATCTTGTATCTTGCCCAGGGCTTAGTACAGTGCTTGGCACATAGTAAGCGCTTAAAAAACACCTAGATTCAAGAGGTGGCTGATATAACTTGGGGTGTTTGGAATAAATCAGCAAAGATTTATTGGAGGAAGTGGACTTTAGAAGGGTTTTGACTATGGGGAGAACTGAGGTCTGATGGATTTGGGGAGGGAGGGAGTCCCTAGTTGGGGAAACACCATGAACAAGGAGTCAGAGTTGCGGGAGTCAAGATCAAGGTCTCATTAGAAGATCAGGTTGGGAAGAGAGTGAATTAGGGAGTTGATGGTGGGGGTGGGGAAAGCAATGGAGGTGCTGATATATAAGCTAGGGTGAGAGTCTGAGCTGAAGAGCCTCGAAACTGATGGTGAAGAGTTTTGTCTTAGTGCAGAGGGATATGGGAAGCCAATGGAGGGTTTTGAGAGGTGGAGAGATGCGTGCTGAGTGATATTTCAGCAAAATGATTCATGTAGCAGTGTGTACTGTAGATTGGCATGAGGAGAGGCTGGAGGGCAGAAAGACTAGTGAAGAGAATGATACAGTAGCTTAAAACATGTACTCAAGTGATATTCATTTGGGAGAAAAAGAAGGGGTGGGCGGCCGCAATGTTATATAATAATAATGGGCAGGATTTGGCAGTAGATTAAATGTGAGAGTGAAAGGATAGAGAGGCTTCAAAATGGCATCAAGGACCTGTAAGATAGGGAGGAAGCTGGTCATAATCGTAGTATTTATTAAGCACTTACATTGTGCCAGTCACTGTACTAAGCACTGGGCTAGATACAAAATATTCATGTTGGAAACAGTCCCTGTCCTACATGTCCTACCTCCGCATCAGACAGAAACTCCTTGCCACTGGTTTTAAAGCACTCAATTAGCTCACCCCATCCTACCTCACCTCACTAATCTCCTACTACAACCCATCCCACACACTCTGTTCCTCTGGTGCCAGCTTAATCACTGAGCCTCTATCTCATCTGTCTTGCTGTGTCTTCCCTTTTCCCGTGTCTTCTCACTAGCCTGGATCTCCCTCCCCATCCTTGTATACCAGACCACCACTCTCTCCACCTTCAAAGCACAATTAAGGTGACATCTTCTCCATGAGCCCTTCCCTGATTAGGCATTCTTTTTCCTGACTCACTCTTCCTTCTGTGTTGTCTATGCACTTGGATTTGTGACCTTTGGACATTTGATATTTGCCCCACCCCCAACTACACAGCACTTATATACACATCTTTAAATTATTTATTACAAATTATTTATTCATTTTAATGTCTGCCTCCCCCTCTAGACTGTAAGTTCATTATCGGCAGGAAACGTGTCTGCTAATTCTCTTGTATGTACTCTCTCAAGCACTTAGAACAATGGTCTGCACATAGTTAGCACTCAATGAATACTATTGATTGATGGGGCTAACAGTCTAAATGGGAGGGAAAATGGTATTTAATCTTCATTTTACAGATGAGGAAACTGAGGCACAGAGAAGTGAAGTAATTTGCCCCAGGTCACCTAGCAGACACGTGGCCGAGATGGGATTAGAACCCAGGTCCTCTGACTCACAAGCCCATACCCTAGCCACTGGGCCACACTATTGACTAAGATGGGAAAGTTAGGAGAAGGTTTAGGGGCAAGGTGATTAGCTAGCAGTGAAGCTTCCAAGATCAGATGTCCCAGAGGCAAGAAGAGATGAAAAATTGCAGGCCAAAAGAAAGGCCAGGTTGGGAGAATAGATTTGGAAGTCATCATCCACATCATGGTAATAGATGAAATCCTAAAACACTGAGTGTAGAGAGACAAGAAAATGTGGTGATCAAGAGCAGAGCCTTGTTTAACCCCTCTTGGAGTAAGTTGAGGCAGAAGAGTGAAAATGAGAAGGAATAGCAGCAAGGTAGGAGGAGATCTAGGTTAGTTCTATTTCAGGAAACCAAAGCCTGATAGTATCTTGAGGAGGAGGGAGTCTAAGGAGCTAAGAAGTCGAGGATAATCAGTAGAGAGGATAGCCACCTGGCCATGGATATAAGGAGGTCATGGCCATAAGGAGGTCATAACTCAGTCTCAGTGGAGGGAAAAGTTCCCAAATCAGTAAAGAGAGCTGGGGGAGAGAAAAATGAGTGGAGAAAGTATAACAACCATCTCAAATTCTCTCAAAGTTTCTCAAATTCTATTTTATAAGGTTTCATCATTGAGACATTCTAATGGGTTTGTCATTTTAAGGTCCTCTGAGTTTAACAGAAATCAAGAACATGGTGGTAAGTGACCTGGTTTGGACTATCTTCTTCCTGGCTCAGACTAGCCTTGGGCTCCTGGGCAATTCAACCCTACTCATGCTGTACATCAACATTTTCATCACTCATCCCTATCAGAGGAAGTCGACAGATCTGATCCTCACCCACCTGACCGTGGCCAACACCATGACACTTCTCACCCAGTGTGCCCCAGGAATGGTGATGGCCTTTGGACTGAAGACTCTCGTAGGCACCATTGGATGCCAGATCGTCTTGTACATCAGAAGGGTGGCCAGGGCCCTTTCTATCTGCACCACATGTCTCCTGAGCGTTTTCCAGGCCATCACCATCAGTCCCAGCACTTCCCTCTTTGCCCAGCTCAAACCAAGAGCCCCCAGTTACATTTTCCCTTCCTTTGTCTTCTTCTGGATTCTCAATCTGTTCATAGACATTAATTTTCTAAAGTCTGTAGTAGCCATTAGGAATGACACCATCACTGTCAGTGTTTACAGAAGTAAGTCCTGTTCCAGTTCCCAGAGGGAAAGTCTCTTGAAACAAGATGCTTTTGTAAGCCTCATGACTCTGCGTGATGTCTTTTTTGTGTTCCTCATGAGTTGGACCAGTGGCTACATGGTGGTGGTGCTACACCAACACCAGAAGCAAGTCCAGCACATCCACAGCAACAGCCTCTCCCCCCAATTTTCTGCAGAGGCCAAAGCCACCCAGACCATCCTGCTCCTGGTCATTTCCTTTGTTTGTTTTTACTGCATCAACTCCAGCTTCAACCTGACCTTGTATTTTGTGCCAGAGAACGACTTGAGATTTTATGACCCAGTATTATTTCTCGGTGCTTGTTATGCCTTCTTCTGTCCCTTTGTGTTGATTAGCAAAGATCCCCGGGTCCCCACGGTACAGGGTGTCCTGAAAAAGATAAGAGGAACACTTGGTCCCCTGGATTCCAGCCAAGAACAACAGGTCACCTCCCTGCCTCTTTCTCAGCCCACTGACTCTCTGTAAAGATGCCGGTGATAGGGAGCAAGAGATGCTAGAAGAGGAGGACCAGTGAAACCTCCACTGAGAGCACTGCTTTGGAAGATTTCACTTCTCTGTCTTGCCCTTTCAATGTAGACCCACTACTCTCCCCTATTCTCAACTGCATATTTCCAGTGAAGATGTTCTCAATGAAGATGGCAGCCAGGTGACCAATCAGCCCTACTTGTTGATCATGATAGAGTGTCACTTAACAAGACAGGACCCATACCCATACCAACTTTATTCTCTCACCAACTTTCCACTTCTCTCATTTCTTATGGTATTTGTTAAGTGCTTGCAATGTGCCAGGTTCTGTATTAAGTACTGGGTAAAAGATACAAGATAATTGGGATGGTCAGAGTCCCGGTCCCACGTCGGGCTCATGGTCTTAATCCCCATTTTATAGATGAAGTAGCTAAGGTACAGAGAAGTTAAGTGACTTGCCCAAGGGCATACAGCAAACAAGTGGCAGAGATGGGATTAGAACGCAGGTCCTCTGACTCCCAGCACATGCTCTTTCCACCAGGCCACGCTGATTCTCTTCATCATCATCATCATCATCATCATCATCATCATCATCATGGTATTTATTGAGTCCTTCCTGGGTGCCTATACATAATGCATAAATATAAAATATATTTAATACATAAATATCACTACTGATGTACCTATGGCCAATCGCTTTTCCCCACTTTTTTTAATGGCATTTGTTCAGTTCTTACTATGTGTCAGGCACCGGACCTAAACTCTTAGATTGTAAGCCACGCAATGAACAGGGACCACGTTTAATTCATTCAATAGTATTTATTGAGCTGTTACTGCTCACAGAGCACTGTACTCAGTGCTTGTTCTTATCTGTCTTCTCTCTCCGTGCCTAGCACAGTCCTATGCCCATGGTAAGAGCTTAATAAATACTATTACTACTACTCTCCCCATCAGTTATATTTACAAATCTGTTGGAAATCTCCTTTTAACATTTTATTTGAATATTTACCTCACTGGCAATTATTCCATTTCTAAAACTTTATTACTTCAATTTAATATATCAAGTTAAGGTCCTCTCCCAAATTCTTTGCCTTCACTCACCAGCTCAGATATTTTGTAAACTAGATTATAATATCCTTAAGGGAAGGGATTGTGTATACATACTGTAATACTCCCCCAAGTGCTCAGTCCAATAATCTGTCCACTGTAGGCATTCTATACCATGGATGTTTCGAGTAGGTACTATGAACTCTTTGATGCATGGTATTGGATTCACAAAGGCAAGTATAAAAGACTCTTCAAAATTATACTCACAGTACTCCACTTGTATAGCACTGGTGAATTGTGGCAGATCTTCTCTGTCAAGAGAGGGGGTCTTAAATAAACTTTCAGTGAACAAAGTAGTGATTATATTTGTTATATGGCTCCATTCATAATTCAGTTACATTACTGCCTGATGGGAAGTGGTAGTGGCAATTTACCAAATTCTTTGCCCAAAGACCCACTGTAAAGGCCAGTCAGGAGGAGGAAGAAGATGATGGAAAGAGGGTCTCTCTATATGCCTGACACCCCTTGTTTCCTGACCACAAGGACTGGTAAATCCTACAGTGAGAGAACTGAGTCAGGAATCTGCATTCTCTCCCTTTTCCTCCCCACTGGAATGGATATTCGCCCTTAATCTTAGACTCAAACATATGGGTTCCAGACTGCTTTCCCTCATGGAAAGTAGAGGGAAATATACTCAAGGATATGGTAGTGGGATGGCTGAATGCCAAACTAGTTCCTCATGCCCTCTAACCCACTATCCCATCGTTCTTCCTTTCCTTTCTCCTCATCCACTCACTTAGAATGTGTTCTATCCTGCTTTACTGGTTATGAGGGGAAATGCAATTGTCAACACAGTTGCTACTGTTATGATCCTCTAGGTGTCATCCTTAACATCAGCTCACACCAGGGTCTCAAGGTGAACCAAGTTGAATCAATGAGTCAGTGGTATTTATCGAGCACTTATTATGTGCACAGTCCCATACTAAGCTACTCACCTAAAAAAGCAGTAGACAGAAAAGATCCAGTGATTCAAATTGCAGTATCACGGCTGTATCACCAAAAATTTCAGTGAGCCATAGTCCAATGAAGTGTCTTTGTTTTCAGAATGGCACAAGGAGAATTCTCTTTGATTATCAATCAAATTATGTCATTTATTAAGCACACACTGTGTGCTGTACTAAGTGCTTGAGAAAGTACAATACAGTACAATAGATGTCATTTCTGGTCCTTAGGATGCTTTAGGGCCAGCCAACTGCATCTTGCATTGCTGTGTTAGGGAGCAGTGGAGTCTTGTAGAATAAGAAAGGAAGTAGAGGTAGGAGGCTGAGGTTTGAATCTTGGCTCTGCCAGAGTGACTGAGAGGTTGTATTAAACCTCAGACCTCCTTCACCTCTCTTGTTCAATTTCTCCATCTATAAAGTGGAGAAAATAATCCCTGCCCACCCTACCCCACAAAGCTATAAATATAACAAAATGAGATTACAAATATGGAAAGCTCTTGGACAAGACTATAGCTGTACTGAAGCTTCATGAACCATTTTTGGAGAAAGAAAACAGTGTAACCCAGCTCTGCCACCTTTTGCCTGCTGTGTGACCTTGGGAAAATCATTTCATTTTTCTGTGTCCCAGTTTCCTCATTTTTAAAACGGGGAATTAATATTGGTTCTCCCTTCCCTAAGACTGCAAGTTCCATATGGGATGGGGACTATTTTCTACCTGATTATCTTATCTCTTCCCTAGGATTTGGCATAAAGTAAGTCCTTAACAATAGAATGATTTTGACAAACCTAAAACCACACTCATCATAAACTCTACCCCATCGCTGCAATGCATTGTAATCAAGTCCAAATTCTTTCCCCTGACCCAGATAATATTAATGAAAGCGAGGACAAAATAGAGGCAGGGGACTGGACTATAATTACCTCAAAATCACTTCTAGTGCTAGGCTTCTGAGAAAAATCACGACCCTTCCCTTGTTACCCAATATTCACCTCTCAAGTGGCAAAGGATTTACTCTTCAGCTGACACTCTGTATCTCATTATTACCAGAATTATTCAATCGATTATTTCATTCAAGCTTCAGTGCTATTTCAAGGAGCATTTCCAACAGGGAGAGAAGTTAGTCCCTGTTTTGGAGACATCTCAGACTCCCATTACAGAATCTGCCACAGCACCGTCAGTTGACAACGTAATTGTAGTCCTGGGGGAAGTTGAGCTCTTACAGTCAAGCTATAACTGCTGCCCTACCCCTGCCCTTTCAGGTATAGAAAAAGCAACCCCTTCTCTGCCCAGCATGTGGCAGGGGAGAACAGACCAACCCAGCTGAGTGCCCTCAGGAGTCAAGCTCGAATATGGGAGCAGGAGGCAGAAACAAAGTGGGAGCAGACTGGGCTCAGGGACTCTGAGGGTTGGGATGGTGTAAAAGAATTAACTCTTCCTGCAGTTGGTTTCTGGGATGAGCTGAGTTCTTTGCATTTGTCCATGACCTGCTCCTGGACTTGCTGCCCACAGCAGGCTTATCTAGAGGGCCTTGAATTCTCCAAAAACAGAAACATATTTTTATTATGCTATTTGTTACACTCTTACTTTGTTTCAGGCACTGTGTTAAGCACTGGGGAAGGTACAACCTATTCAGCTTGGACACAGTCCATTTCCCACATGGGGCTAAGTCTTAATCCCCATTGTATAGATGTGATAAATGAAGCATGGAGAAGTTAGTTGACTTGCCCAAGGTCACATAGTGGACAAGTAGCAGAGCCAGAATTAGAACCCAGATCCTTCTGACCCATAAGCACATGGTTTATCCTCTAGGCCACTCTGCTCTTCTAATCCATGCATCCAGTTCTCGACTCTGACTTCCCTCTTCCCTAATCTCTGTGTCTTTGCCCATCCCTTCTCTCTCACTCAGCCCTTTTCTTCACATCCATGTGCTCAAGAAAATTGGAGTCTGGGTACGGGAGAAAAGAGGGAACTGAGAAGGAGCAGAAGAGGTGAATATTGAGATATAACAGTATTACTGAAAATGATGCTAATCTCTAAAACAGGGTCCTCCACCATTTCTCTAAACATTAATAACAACAATTATAATAATAATTACAATTATGGTATTTGCTAAGTGCTTACTATATGCCAGGCACTGTACTAAGCACTTGGGTAGATATAAGCAAATTGGGTTGGACAGAGTCCCTGTCCCATGTGGAGCTCACAATCTCAATCCCCATTTTACAGATGAGGTAACTGAGGCACAGAGAAGTGAAGTGACTTGCCAAGGTCACACAGCAGAAAAGTGGCAGAACTGGGATTAGAAACCATGCCCATGCTCTATGCCATGCTGACCTCCTGTAACAATTCTAATTTATTAATCACCAGTAAAATGGACTTTGCACATTTTATCCTTGATCTTACTCACTATCTTCTGGATTACATTGATTTTAGCCAAAGTGACACAAATTCGATCAAGTATCATTACCTCTAATTGAAATCTCAAATTTGAGGCTCAGCTGGTGTTCGCAACAAGACTCCAACCTTCCCCATATTGATTTATCAGTTTAATATTTGATTTCTATTCCTCTATCAAAGGAGTGTTATAGAGTCGATAAATTAATTTTACAAAATCCTCCCCACCATTTTTTTTATCCCTATGCCTTCCTTTACCAGCGTTTCCACTTTATACCTAATCACTGAACTGGGTCCTTCAATATTAACTACAGATATCTTCCCCAGAATTTCCTAAACCCCAAAAGGTCAGGAACAGTCATTTTTATAGTCTCCTAACACTTCAAAAAAGTGAAAAGTCTCAAATAGGAGTTGTAGAAATTGATAAGGTTAGTGAAAGGACTGTTTTTTCTCTAATTCCCCTGAACAAAGACCCTTCTTATGGGAAAAAATGATGCTTTTGGCTACAGGGAATGTGGGTCTAAAATAGTCTGAAGGGGCAATGTAGTTTTTGAAAAAACTATATGCTAGTATTTATTGAGCACTTACTATGTCCTAAGCACTGTACTAAGCGAGGAGTAGATAAAAGATAGTCAGGTAGGGTACAATCCCAGTATCGAAAGAGGCTCACAGCTCAGGTATGAAGAAGAACAGGTCTGCATCCCCATTTTACAGGGGAGGAAAGTGGGACATAGAAAATTTGAGTGAGTAGTTTAAGGTCACACAGCAGGTAAGTGGCAAAACCTGGACTAACACTGAGGTCCTCTTACTCCCAGGCCTGGGCTCTTTCCACTAGAAAGCCAGTGAAGCAGGGATTTGCCATTGACCAACTTCAACACATGCAAATGTGTGTCTATGCGTCAGGTTTAATAAGTACTCACCCAGAGGAAGAACGTGTAGGCCTTCAGAGAGCAGGTAAGCAGAAGCCTGTGGAGGTGTGAGATTTTCAATTTTTTCAAATTTGTTAAACATTTTCTATTTGCCAGAAACTGTATTGAGCCCTGGGGTAGATACAGGTGAATCAGGTTGAACACAATCCACACGACTTATATGGGATTGGAACATTAAGGGGGACCACAAGGTAGCTTGCCAAGGTAGCTTGCCTAGCTGGTATGAAGGTTGGCACAACATGCCAGATGGGTTGGTAGACTGTTGAAGGAAAGAGCTAATGGTTATCAATCAATCCATCAATGCTATTTATTGAACACTCACTGTGTACAGAGCACTGTACTAAGTGCTGGGAGATAATGCGCAGGAAGGAATTGGGCATGGTCCCTATCCCTTGAGGGGCTCACAATTTAAACACGGAGAAGGGATTGGAGGCAGACATACCAGGAGTGATGAAACATTAAAACAAAACACAAGCAAATTCACAAAGACTTGGAGGTGATAAAGGAGTACAAGAGTATACGGAAACACATGCCAGCAGGCCATGGAACATGCTGGGAGCTGGATCCCTTATTGGTGGGAAGGAAGGTAGAGATTGCCACAGTGATTTTCTCAGCAGTGATGGGGTCCCAATGATAGTATTTGCTGGACTGATGCTAGGTATACATGCAGGCCCTCGAAAATGGTCAGTCATCCAGATCCTTTGTCTGTGAATGAGACAGTGATTTAGAGAGAAAGATTTTTAGTTTCAGTAAGGATAGGGATCTTTTGGGATAGGTGAAAATTAGGAGAGGCAGCCTCCCTCATCTCTACCAGGCCTCTGGTATTAAACGTTAGAACTTGGTTGAGCAGCTTTTAAACGGAAAGCAGGAGTAACGCCTGTGCATATGGACAAAGACAAAGACATGGATTGACTCAACCCTGGAGAAATGAGGTGATGTAAATTGGAAGAAGTTCTGACTGTGGGGAGTGAAGGCAAGGGATTCAAAGGCAAAACAAAGGGACATTGAGGAAACTGATGAGAGGGGATTAGTTTGCCCAAAAGGTAAGGAAACTAGTCCATGGAAATCTGACAGAAATAGAAGCAAAGATTGGTGACTGTTTCTGCAGTTATTAGTATAAAAATGAAAATGGGTGGATTGGCATTCTTTATGATGGATGGGGGCCAAGTGTGTGGTCTGGGTTGTAGCTAGAAATCAGCACTTGGATCAGTATAGTAGCACTTTGGATTGAGGAGAAAAGGCAGACTTTAGAGATGTTATGTAGGCTGAACCAACAGGATTTGGTGACACTGAGTATGTGGGTTGAAATGAAATGGATGAGTCGAGGTTAATGCCGAGGTTAGGGACTTGTGAGACAGCAATGATAGGGGTGTTTTCTAGAGTGATGGGGAAGACATGGGGAGGACAGGGTTTGGGTGGAAAGATAAGGAGTTCTGTTGTGGACATATCAAATTTGCGGTGTCACCTGAACAACCAAGTAAAGGTGTCCTGAAGGCAGGAGAAATATGAGAGGTTGGGGCTGGAGAGGGAAATCTGAGAATCATCTGCCTAGAGATGGTAGTTGAGGCTGTGGGAGGCAGATGAGTTCTCCAAGGCCGTGGCTGTAGAATATGAATAGAAAGGGAAAGAAAACTGAGTCTTGAGGAACTCCCACAGTTAGAGGATGGGGAGCAGAGGAGAAGGCTGCCAAAGAGACTGAGAAAGAGTGGCCAAAGAGAAAGGGGGATGACCAGGAGAGGATAATGTTAGTGAAGGCAAGGATAGCTGATCAATTAGTCAGTGGTAGCTACTGAGCACGTACTGTGTGCATAGCACTGTCCTAAAGTTTGGAGAGAGCACAATACAACAGATAATATTTCAAGGAGAAAAGGAGTAGTCCACAGTTCAAGTAGCTGAGAGGTCGAAGAGAATTAGGATAGAGTAGAGGCCATTGGATTTGGCAAGGAAAATGTCATTGGTGACTTTAGAAAGGACATTTCTGTGAATTGAAGAGGGTGGAAGCCAGATTGCGGGAGGGGTGGGAGGAGGGGATTAGTAAAAGAATTGGAGGAGAAGAGGAGGCAATAGTGTCGACAACTTTCTCAAGGAGTTTGGAGAGGAATAGTAGGAGGTATATGGGGTGATAACTGGATGGAGCCCTGAGGCAAGGGAGGGTTTTTTATGATAGGGGATATATGAGCATGTTTGAAAGCATGGGGGAAAAGCCATTGGAAAGTGAATGGCTGAAGATGGCGATCAGAGAGATGGTAGACAAAATCTCTGTCCTCAAGAAGATTACAATCAAGTAGCATACATTCAATTCACAGACAGTGGTAGCACTTTATATGCATCTAACTCTATGATATTCTCCCAAGCACTTAACACAATGCTCTGCACAATGAAGACACTCAGCAAATAGTTTCATTGATTAAAGGAGGATGTAGTCCTCAATTGTCAAGTCCGCCTGCACTTTATGCATAACCAAATGGGCATTTAGACACATGAGAGAACATAGTTTCATCCATAGACTTTGAAATTACACTGTACATTTTCTCTTCCAGACACAGGGGTTTTTTAAACAATATATTACCGGGCCCTTTTTGTGCAGGTATTTGAGTGTGTTCATGTTTTTGTTTTTATTTTTAAGGGAAGGTGATTGCAGGAATTGGAATATCCAAAGTGTCATCACAGATACCGATGTTATTCTATTGGACGCTTCACCCATTGGGCTGGTATCAGGAATTTGACCATGAAGCCAGGAAGAAAAGGCTTAACCACTCTTCACTGTGATCTCATTTGAGGGTTTAGCCATGATGAGTGCTTTTAAGTTGTTATTTAAGGTGTTTTCGGAGTGGCCATTCTGAATACGTCAAGAAAATGCTATTGAGTGACCTGATCTTCATAATTCTTTTCCTTATTCAGACTGGGGTTGGGCTTCTGGAAAACTCAATACTGTTCATACTTCATGCCAGAGTCTTCAGTTCCCAGGCCTATCACAAGAAGTCCACTGACCTGATCCTTGCTTATCTGACCATGGCCAACATGGTGACACTCCTCACACAGGTGGCCCCAGGGATGGTTCTGGCCATCATTTGGGATTATTCTCTGGGAGTGGTGGGGTGCCGGATTGTCCTGTACATCAGAAGAGTGTCCCGAAGCCTTACCATCCGCACCACATGTCTCCTGAGCGTGTTTCAGGCCATCACCATCAGTCCCAGCACCTCCCTGTGGACCCAATTCAAACGTAGCCTCCCCAAGTATATCCTCCCTGCCTTTCTCTTTTTCTGGGTCCTCAACCTCAAGGTAGAAATGAACATACTAAAATCTATTGAAAGCAGCAAAAATGTCACTCTCACCATCCATATTGACAGCAAAAAATGTTGTATTAGCATGGTCCGGGGAATTATTTAAATAATGTGGCTTTTCTAACAGTCAAGACTTCCTGAGATGTCATCTTTGTGTTCCTCATGAGCTGGTCCAGTGGCTACATGGTGCTTGTGCTCTACCAACACCGTAAACAAGTCCAGCACATCCACAGCACCAGCATCTCCTCCAAGTCTGTTGCAGAGTCCAGTGCCACCCAGCCACCCAGACTATCCTGCTCCTTGTCACCTGTTTTGTTTCCTTTTATTGCATCAACAGCAGCCTTGCTTTGGCTTTGAATTTTATCAAGGAGGATGACTTGAGGTTTTATGATCTTGTATCATTTCTGGGTTCCTGTTATTCTTTCTTGGTCCACTGATACTCATTAGTAATGATCCCCAGGTATCCAAACTCCAATGTCCTATAGGAAGGGGGAGATCCTGCTCCATATAGGGATCCCAGAGTTGAGAAGCTATTTGCCTCTACTCTAAATACATTGCCCACAGACCTTCTGTAAAGTCACTGGTCAGAAAGACGAGCAGGCTCTGGGAGCCCACC
Organism: Ornithorhynchus anatinus; assembly: GCF_004115215.2. NCBI lineage: Eukaryota > Metazoa > Chordata > Mammalia > Monotremata > Ornithorhynchidae > Ornithorhynchus > Ornithorhynchus anatinus. The sequence goes on along the minus strand of NC_041753.1, from coordinate 9,648,860 downwards.
ATCTTGTTTGTGCAACTGTCCCTGAACCAGACAACAAAGATCCCTGGAATCCCCACTATCCGTTATATCTTCCTATCTCGCCACCTGGAAAGATCATGGACTGATTGATCAGATCCATGGGGGCACAGGAACAGAGAGTGCATTCTTTGTTGGAAAGCTATATCTTTCTGTCTTCTCATCTAGACTGCCCTTCCAATGCCCATTCCTTTCCTTCAATCCATATACTCCATCCAGCTCTATTTCTGTGGAGGTGATAGAAAGGGATCATGATAGTTTTCATCTTATTCATCATAAGCATCACAATTTTCTTCACTTACTTCAATCTCTTGTCTTCCTTCTTTTCTCCTTAATTCTTACCTTTCGACAGAAAAGTAATCCTGGATGGCGGTTCCTGGTTGTTTTCAAGTTACTTGAATTCAGAAGGAGATGTTAATGATCAAATAAGAATATGGCAAAAAGAATATGTCCAGTTGAAATCCAAGATGGTGTCCTGTAACACTAAAGTTGAAATGCATCATAAGATGACTCCTTCTTTAAATGTTCATTTTCAATATTAAGAATATGGGTTTGGAATCAGAAACTTGCCCATACACTGCTGGTAAAAAAGCCAGGATGCCGTAATTAAGGCAGGATAGGATGAGTATATGCCCTGTATCAGCATAGTAGCAGTTTGGATGGAGAGAAAAGGGTGGATTTTAGCAATGTTGTGAAGGTAAAACTAACAGGATTTGGTGACAGAGAGAATATTTGTGTTGAATGATAGAGATGAGTCAAGAACAATACCAAGGTTATGGGCTTGTGAGATAGGAAGAATAGTGACATTGTCAACAGTGATGGGAAAGACAGGGGGAGGACAGGGTTTGGGTGGGAAGATAGAGAGTTCTGTTGTGGCATGTTTAGTTTGAGGTGTCAGTGGGACATCCAAGTAGAGATGTCCTGAAGGCAGGAGGAAAGTGTTACTGTGAAAGAAGGAGAAATGTCAGGGCTGGAGATGCAGATTTTCGAAAGATCTACATAGAGATGTTAGTTCAAGTCAAGGGAATGAATGAGTTCTCCAAGGGAGTGGGTGTGGAGAATAAAAGAAACCCAGAACTGAGCCTTGAGGGATCCCCACTGTTAGAGAGTAGGAGGCAGAAGAAGAGCCTACAGAAGAGACTGAGAAGTAGCGGTTAGAGAGATACGAGGAGAACCAAAGGAAGACAATGTCAGTGAACCCAAGGTTGGATAAAGTTTCAAGAAGGGGGTGGTCCACGATGTAGAAGCCATATGAGAGGTCTAGGAGGATTAGGATGGAGTAGAGGCTGTCAGATTTGATGAGAAGAAGGTGATTGGTTACCTTAGAAAAGGAGTTTTCATGAGTGGAAGGGGCAAAAACCAGATTGGAAGGGATTAAGGAGAAAACTCGAAGAGAGAAAATGGAGACGGGGATGTAAACATCTTTCATTCATTCACTCAATCATATTTATTGAGTGCTTACTGTGTGCAGAACACTGTATTAAGCGCTTGGAAAGTACAATTCTGCAACAATTCCTGTCTCAAGGAGTTTGGAGAGGAATTATAGGAAGGAGGTGGGATGATAACTAGAGGGAGCCATGGGATCAAGACAGGGTTTATTTAGGATAGGGGATACGTAAGCATGTTTGAAAGCAGTGGGGAAAAAGCCACTGGAAAGTCAACTGTTGAAGATGACAGTCAAGGAAGGAGAAAAGGAGGGGGCAAATATTTTAATAAGGTATGAAGAAATGGGGTGTACCTTGAACTGGTCTATGCTTCAATTTGTTCAACTATTGAATGGAAATCCCTGCTTAACTCTACCTCACATGGATATTGTGGGACAAATACAACAATTGTAAAAGAGCTTTGGAAAACCAACTGTGCTATAATTTCCAGGCATCAACACTATTGGTTGAAATGGAGAAGACAGAAATGAGTATAGCCTTGCAAGCCATTTGCAAAAAATAACACTGTGAAATATCTCTACTTGAATTTCCTCATGTCCCTTCTTCATCCCTAGCCATTTGTCCCAGGTGACCCAGGGGTACCGACCATCTCAAGGTCAAATGCTACCTCGTGACCTCCTGAGCCAGCAGGCGGAACTAGGAAGTGAGGGTGGGACACTGCCCCCATAACCGAAACTGCCAGATTGACAGCCCAAACTGGGAATACAGAAGATGCCCCTCGCCCCCGTGCCAATCAAATTAGGAATGGAGGAGGGGGGAGGGCAGAGATTGGATAAATTTAGGCCGGAATCTGGAATGGCCTAAGGGCACAGGTGATGAATACCTGCCACCTCTAACCTTCTGTGCAGAGGAATGGGACTTGCAGCAGCCGGCTGTGGGTCGCCTCTGTCCAGAGCGTGAGAAGGCCACTCTGCCTGCACCAAGTGAGGAGCCGTGGGATGGGTGAGTGTCCTCTCCTGCTGAGAGCTCGTGGAGCTGGAAGCCAGATGCCTCACCATGGGTATGTAACGTTTAAAATGGATTTGACGTACGTCTAAGTGGGTGCCTCCACGGGGGACGTGAACCGGGTGGGAGCTAGCCGCCTCACCGAGAGTGAGTAGCACATAAGTGGATTTGATGACTAAGTGGGTGCCTCCCGAGTGGGACGTGAACAGGGTGGGAGCCTCACCAAGTGCCAGTAACCATAAATGGGTAATGCATAACTGGGTTTAACGCATAAGTGTATGTAACTCATTAGTGTTTAACGCATAAGTGTATTTAACGCAAAGGTGGATTCCTCCTGGGTGGGGCGAGCACATGGTGGGAGCCGCCTCACCACGTTGTGAGTAAATCATAAGTGGGCTCGGGTGTCCGCCCAAACGTGAGTAACATACCAGTGTATTCCTCCCATTAGGGAAGCTCTAACCCCATATTCCTTCCAAAGGGGAAGCTTTAACACCATGTTTCCCCCAAAAGGGAAAGCCGATTGTGGCGTCTAAATAATTAAATTCAATCCGCCCCGCGGAATAAATTATATACAAAACTCAGGTTTTTCCATCCCTGGCCTCTCTCTCACCACGCCGATCCCGAAAGAACCTGTCCCCGGCGACGGGTGACACCATCCCATTCTCCTCTTCTTCATTTTATGTATCTCAGTGAACTCAGAAGGTCCACTTTTGGGTAAGTCCAATGTGTTGGTGTCACAGCCACCATTTTGCAGAAGCAAAGTCACATGATCCTAGAATATTTTTCTGGAAGCAACTTTAAACTTTCCACTTGCTCCAGAGCCTTTGGGGTTCTATCCCAAGTCTGTAGGACCTTTCACTCCTTGTCTCAGCTTTAAGAACGGGTGGCAGGAACTGCCACAGATTTGAAAAAAAAATAGATTAAATGCATTTAGTTCTATAGGAGCACCAAGGGAAAATCATACTCTGCATTGTAAAGTCAGATGACTGGCCACGTGGTTAGCTGGTGCTTGCTCCCAATCAACATCTATTCTGCTGTTCCAACCACTTGTCAGGGAGAGGGATATGGGAGAAGCATTGTTCAGGGAAGATTTGTGTGGGCAGAACTGAGGGCTGGGGATGGAGCCCCTCGTGGAGACCTGGGTGTTCTGGAGAATCAGGCACTCCACAGTCAGATTTCCTGTTGTTCCCATGTGAAACCCTTGTGGACTGGTGATCTCCGGCTACTCAGTTCACCCCTTAGAACCAGAAAGGCATCAAAAGTGGAGTCAACATAGTGGATCAATCTCTTGTCCCCTACCAGCCAGTGGAGGAAGAGAATGAGGATGCTGCCAATTCATTTCTGGTCCTCACAGGGCTTTGGGAAACCACCCCTGCCTAATCTCTCATTTCACCATCCTATTTTCCCTCCCTACTGTGTCACCCATGAACTTGAGGGAGGATGTACCCCTCAACCACTTCGTTATTCACCATACCCTAATACTCTCAGCACTTAGGCACTTTGGCTCAATTCTTCAGTAGCAGTAGCCAGTCAGCACCAATGGATCTAAGGCAATGGATCCTTGTACAGACCTGTGGGGTGCCCACCACACTGCTTAGGTGGATGGGATGAGGCAAAGCCTGAGGGGAACTTGATGCTTCACAAGGTTTCAGAACAGGGATGGGGTTGGGGGAGACTTTAATTCAGCCCCCCTCTGGTGCTGGGGTCTGACCATGGCAGCATGGCCTAGTGGAAACAGCACAGGACTGAGAGTCCAAAGACTAGCGTTCTAGTCTTGACTCTGCCACTTATCTGCTCTGTGACCGCTAACAAATCACTTAACTTCTCTGTACCTTAGTTACCTCATCTGTAAAATGGGGATTCAAAAAACCTGTTTTCCTTCTGTCTTAGACTATGAACGCCATTTGGAACACAGACTATCTCCAATCTATTTTATCTCTAATGCAGGGTATGGCACATAGTAAGTACCTCACAAATACCACAATTATTAATATTTTTACCAGGCTCCAGGGCCTGGTGATGACCAGGAGGGCAGTGTGGGAGAAGCTTCTACTTTTGAACATATTGATTGCTCTTCCTCCTCTCTTCTCCCTTTCCCCCTTTTGAGCACTGTACCAGCAGTTTAGGAGAGTACATAGAGTGAGTAGACCCAATTCCTGCCCACTTAACAGAAGGTAGTCTGCTATATCAGACTTTCCAGAAATGGCACCACCTAATCCAGCAGTGACAGGGGTTGCACTTCCTTATAAGGAAGATCCACAGAGGTTAACGCCAGCACCCTCTCTTGGTAGGCTGCCACAGTGGGGAAATCCTTGACTTCAAGAGAGTTCTTGGTGTATTCTTAAACCTCTACTTGATGCAACCTGAGTTCCTTCCCCTGACTTTGGAGAACTTTTACTCCAGCTCTAGCAAGTCACTGCCTATTTATTGGGCCAGTGTATGCACCTTTGTCCTAAGGTACAAAAAATGACCTTGAAGTCACTTATGGAACACCACCTCACTTCTCTGAAAGGGCTTTGGCTTCCATGAAGCCAGCAGTGAAAGGGAGAGTTTTGATCCTTATTTAATGATGGTATTTTTTTAAGCCCTTACTATGTGCCAGGCACTGTACTAAGCTGTGGGGTGGATACAAGCAAATTGTGTTGGACACAGTCCCTGACTCATGTGGGACTCGCAGTCTCAATCCTCATTTTATAGATGAGGTAACTGAGGCCCAGAGGAATGAAGTGACTTGCCCAAGGTCACCCAGCAGGCATGTGGCAGAGCTGGGATTAGAACTCATGATCTTCTGACTCCCAGGTTCATGCTCTATACACTTGTCCATGATGCTTCTCACTTATTTCCCACTGGGAAGGCATAGCCACCCCAGACACTTAAATGCCATACATATGGCAGTGGGATAGCAGCCGCTGCTTGGGATCACACTTATGACAAGCTCGACATGGGCTTGGCTCCAGCTGCAAGCTACCTGCTGGAGGTGCCTAGTACCATGGCTCTCCCCCTTGCCCTGGTATATTGAATAATATAATGGACTAGGATGATTTAGTAATATCCCATGAGATCAAGCCTCAAGCCTCAAAAAAACCTACTCTCAAGCTGGCCCGTTCCCTATAATTAATTACTTGGTTCAGTCTTCTGTTACTTAATTCCACTCTCAATGCAATGTCATTTCCACCGGGGAGGTAACTGTCCCTTCTTGGGAGATGTCTCAGACTCCAACTGCAGACAATGCCAAAGCAAAAGCAAATGATGCTGTAATCTCTACTCTTGGGAGCATTTGAGCTCACCACCCCAGCATTATAACTACTAACCAGGCACAGACAGCACAAACTCTTCATTTCCTCACTTGGTGAAGGGGTGCCCAGCTCAGACCAGGTGAGTGTCTCCTTGTATTCCAGGCTCTGATATAGGACAGGGAGGAAGCATCAGAGATGGAGCCAGATTGGTTCTCAGGTACTATGGGTGCTGAAGACATTACAGGAAAACTTTCTGAATGGAACCTCTGAATAGCTGATACCTCAGTTTCTTTTGCCAGCTTTCTCTCTGTCCTATTTTCTAGATTAGGCTCACTCTAGATTAGGCACAGTGGGAGATATTTCAGAAGTAGGATCTTTATACTGAAGTCCTTCAATGGACAAGCATTTTCCAGTTCCTATTCTAATGAACGGCCTCCCTCTTGCAAAACCTCTATGCCCTCCATTCCTCTAGCAACTTCTACATAACCTTTGCTGCACAATTTTTCAGAAGAGAATTTGATGTCAGGATTAGAGGGAGTAGAGACAGTAGTCAGAAGGTGTAGAGGGACCAATCAAGAAATAACAGTGTTCCTATTCAATATCTCTTTGACCTTTCTAGATGAGCACACTCCCCAACCTCCCTAGGCTTTAAGATACTCAATCAGCTACACCTATCCTCACTCCTCTTCTGTAACCCAGCCCTTACACTCTGTTGTTTTAACACTAACCTACTCACTGTGCCTCACCCTCATCTTTCTCACCATTGACCCCCTGCTCACATCCTCCTTCCTGCCTACAACTTCCTCCTCTTTCATATCTGACTGACCACCACTCCCCCATCTTTAAAGCTCTATTAAAATTACATTTCCTCCAGAGTAACCTCTCATCTCCCCCACGGTATTCTCTTTCACTTCTGCAGTGCCTCTGCACTGGGGTCTATACCCCGTAAACACATTGATATTCACCGCACCCCAAATTCTCAGCACTTAGGTGCATATCCTTATATCCTGATGCCTACTCTATGAGTAATTTGTTTTAATGTCTATCTCCCCTGCTAGACTGGAGGCTCCTTGAGTGCAGGGGTCATGTCTATTTAATCTACTGGACCCTCCCAAATGCTTAGCAAAATGCTTGGCACATAGTAAGTGCTCAATAAATACCAAAGATTGCTATGATACCCTAACACTGGCAGTTTCTGTGTTCATTCTATGATCCAATCTAGGACCTTCCTCATGTATTGATTCCCTCTGCATTCATGCCTGTCTTTTACAAGAGCTTTATCCTTGACCCCAGTCAAGTGCTTAGGAGAGTAGAATATAATAGAGTTGGTAGATAACAATAATAATAGTATTTGTTAAGTGTTTACTATGTGCCAAGCACTGTTCTAAGTGCTGATGTGATCACTAATCACAAGGAGCCTCCAATTTACAGGAGGAGCAAATCAATTTTCTCTTTGATAGGAATTGTCACTCTTTACTGCTGTATTGCACTTTCCCAAGCACTTAGTACAGTGTTCTCCATGCAGTAAGTGCTTAATAAATATGATTGAATGAATTTTTCTCCCTCATTTTTCATACATACACCAACTGCTTTTTCATTTTTCTTTTTCTGCTTCATTCCCTGCTATCTTTCCATTTCTTCCCCTTGCCCTTGCAGTTCATCTTCTATTGTTCTTTTCTCCTTGTTCAGTCAGCCCTGAAAGTCAAAAAAGCCATAATACATTGACCAAACTAAAGTATTTTGTCCTTCCTTGTTTGCTTCTTTCTCATTAAAGCCTTGCTTTCTTGTACTTCTGCCCCTACTCTGGCAATCAATCAACCAATCCATAGAATTTATTGGACACTTACTGCATGCAGAGCACTGTCCTAAGCACTTCAGGAAGTACAGTACAAGAGATCTGGTAGTCAAGATCCCTGCTCATAGAATGTACAGCCTACAGGAAGAGAGAGACAGGTATTACATGAGCAAATTTCTTCTTGGAATCCTGTTTTTCACATAGATTGTTTTATTTTATTCAGTTGGTCAAATATGTCGACGTTGCAATCAACCAATAGTATTTATTGAGCACTTACTCTTTGTGGAGCATTGAACTAAGTGCTTAAGAGACTGCAATAGCATTAGTAGACAGAATCCTTGTCATCAAGGAGCTTCGATCTAGCATGGAAGGCAGCCACTTAAAAAGAAAAATCACAGGTAAGACAAAGACAAAGCTACAGAGTGAGTGCAATGAGAATAGGTGAGGACCCAAGTGCTTAGATGTCAGGGAATTGCTGAAGTAGCAGGAGGTGTTGAATGGGGTGGTAAAATGAATGATTAATCAGGAAAGGCCTTCTCAAGGAGATCCAGTTTCAGAAGAACTTTGAAGGTGGAGAGCAGGGTCAGTCAGATGTTAATCAGTTGATCAGTCAATCAATTATATTTACTAAGCAATTATTGTGTGTTGAGCACTGTACTAGGTCCTTGAGAGTAGAGTCTACCAACTCTACAGTAGAGTTGGTAGACATGAGACCCACTCACAAGGAGCTCACAGTCTATTTTAAACAAGTTATTGAAGTCTTCTAACAGTAATTGCCCAAGCACATGGGGCTAACAGTGTAAAAGGAAAAGCAGATATTGAATGCCCATTTTATAGATAAGCAAACTGAGATACAAAGAAGTGAAATGGTTTCCTCAAGGTCTCAAAGCAGGTATATGACAGAGCTAGGATTAGACTCCCAGGACAGTGCAATTTCCACTTATTGGGCTGTGAAGATTCCACAAGCTTCCCTATGAGGGCACTTGTGGAGCAATTACTTTACCCCACTTCAAAGTCTTATTGAAGGCCCATGTCCTCCAAGAGGGCTTCCCTGACTAAGCTCTCCTTGCCTCCTCTCTCGCTTCATAGTCCCTTCTCTCTTCAACTTGACTTGCTCCTTTTATTCATCCCCTCTCCCAGACCCACAGCACTTATGTACATATCTGTATTAATTTGTTTATTTCTATTATTTTCTGTCTCCCCCTCTAGCTCGTTGTGGGCGAAGAATGTGTTAATTGTTATATTGTACTCTTCCAAGCATGTAGTACTGTGCTCTCTACACTCGTGGTGAATATGATCAAATAAATGAATGAATTTAAGAAGCAGGTCTTAAAGATAGTGAAAACCCCACTCAATCAGTGGTATGTGTTGTCTGCTTTCTGTGAGCAGAGCACTGGAAGAACCTGAGGTTATAGTCAAACTTGGAGATTTGACTGCACAATCCTTCTTTCAGGTTCATTTGGGAACAATAATTGTCATGGATCTTTCCTTACCTAGCAAAATGAGTTTTGTTTACAGCTTGAATTACAACATAGCTTCCCAGAAAGAGCACAGATGTGGGTGGCAGAAGAGCCACGTTCGTTCATTCATTCATTCATTCATTCATTCATTCAATAGAATTTGTTGAGTGCTTACTATGTGCAGAGCACTGAACTAAGCACTTGGAATGTACAATTCGGCAGCAGATAGAGACAATCCCTGCCCATTGAGGGGCTTACAGTCTAATCGGGGGAGACATACAGACAAAAACAATAGCAATAAATAGAATCAAGGGGCTGTACATCTCATTAACAAAATAAATAGGGTAATAAAAATATATACAAATGAGCATATGAGCACAGTGCTGAGGGGAGGGGAAGGGAGAGGGGAAGGAGCAGAGGGAAAGGGGGGGAAAAGGGGGCTTAGCTGAGGGGAGGTGGGGTCGGGGGCAGAGAGGCAGCAGAGGGAGCAGAGGGAAAAGGGGAAGCTCAGTCTGGGAAGGCCACCTGGAGGAGGTGAGGTCTCAGTAGGGCTTTGAAGAGGGGAAGAGAGTTAGTTTGGCGGAGATGAGGAGGGAGGGCATTCCAGGACAGCGGGAGGACATGGGCCAGGGGTCGACGGTGGGATAGGTGAGACCGAGGGATGATGAGGAGGTGGGCAGCAGAGGAGCAGAGCGTTTGGGGTGGGCAGTAGAAAGAGAGAAGGGAGGAGAGGTAGGAGGGGGCAAGGTGATGGAGAGCCTTGAAGCCTACAGTGAGAAGTTTTTGTTTCGTGAGGAGGTTAATGGGCAACCACTGGAGGTTTTTAAGAAGGGGAGTGACATGCCTAGAGCGTTTCTGCAGAAAGATGAGCCGGTCAGTGGAATGAAGAATAGACTGGAGCGGGGAGAAAGAGGAGGAAGGGAGATCAGAGAGAAGGCTGACACAATAATCCAGCCGGGATATTATGAGAGGGAAGGGCGGATCTTGGCAATATTATAAAGGTGAGACCGGCAGATCATGGTGACGGGTTGGATGGGTGGGGTGAATGAGAGATCTGAGTCAAGGATGACACGGAGGTTGCAGGCTTGAGAGACAGGATGGTCGTACCATCTACAGTGATAGGGAAGTCAGGAAGAGGACAGGGCTTGGGAGGGAAGCTAAGGAGCTCAGTTTTGGACATGTTGAGTTTTAGGTGGCGGGCAGACATCCAGGTAGAGACGTCCTGGAGGCAGGAGGAGATAGGAGCCTGAAGGGGTGGGGAGAGGACAGGGCAGAGATGTAGATTTGTGTGTCATCTGCATAGAGATGATAGTTGAAGCCATGGGAGCGAATGAGTTCACCAAGGGAGTGAATGTAGATGGATAACAGAAGAAGGCCAAGAACTGACGCTTGAGGAATTCCTACAGTTAGAGGATGGGAGGTGGAGGAGGAGCCTGCGAAGGAGACCGAGAATGAACGGCTAGAAAGATAAGAGGAGAACCAGGAGAGGACGGAGTCCGTGAAGCCAAGGTGAGATAAGGTGTGGAGGAGAAGGGGATGGTCTACAGTGTCAAAGGCAGCTGAGATGTCAAGGAGGATTAGGATAGAGTAGGAGCCATTGGATTTGGCAAGAAGGAGGTCATGGTGACCTTTGAGAGAACAGTCTCGGTAGAGTAGAGGGGTCAGAAGCCAGATCTGGGGGGGTGGGGGCGTCCAGGAGAGAATTGGAGTTAAGGAATTCTAGGCAGCGAGTGCAGAAGACTTGTTCTAGGATCTTGGAAAGGAAGGGTAGTAGGGAGATAGGGCAATAACTGGAAGGGGAAGTGGGGTCGAGAGAGGGCTTTTTTAAGGAGGGGGGAGACATGGGCATGTTTGAAAGCAGAGGGGAAGAAGCCATTGGAGAGTGAGCAGTAAAAGATAGAAGTTAAGGAGGGGAGGAATGAAGAGGCGATGGTTTTCATAAGGTAAGCGGGAATGGGGTCCGAGGCGTGGGGGGGGGGGTGGCACTTGCGAGGAGGGAGGATATCTTTTCTGAGGATACTGCAGGGAAGGATGGGAAAATAGGGGGGAGAGTTGGGCTGTGGGAGGAGGCAGAAGGGTGAGGGGTAACTTGGGGAGCTCAGATCTGATTGTGATCATTTTCGTGATGAAGTAGGTGGCCAGATCGTTGGGGGTGAGGGATGGGGGAGGGGGAGGAACAGGGGGCCTGAGGAGAGAATTAAAAGTCCGGAACAATTGGCAGGGGTGATGGGCATTGGTGTCAATGGGGGAAGAAAAGTAGTTTTGCCTGGCGGAGGAGAGGGCAGAATTAAGGCAGGAAAGGATAAAGTTGACATGTATGAGGTCGGCTTGGTGCTTGGACTTTCGGGCAGCTCGAGCATAGGAGCGTAGGAGGCGGACAGAGGAGGTGATCCAGGGCTAGTGGAGCGAGAGCAGCGGAGGGAAAGGGAGGCAAGTGAGTTGAGATGAGTAGAGAGGGTGGAGTTGAGAGCGGTAATCTGATCATCGAGAGTAGGAAGAGAGGACGGGGGGCAAGGTGGGGAGAGATGCTTTTGGAGAGATGGATGGGATCAAGAGAGTGGAGGTCTCTGTGGGGGAGTAGTACAGATTTGCAGGGGGAGAGAGTGTGAGAGAGGAGACAGGTGAGAAGGTTATGGTCAGAGAGAGGGATTTCAGAGTTGGTGAGGGAGGAGATAGTGCAATGGTAGGAAATGACGACATCGAGGGTATGACCGAGTTGGTGAGTGGGCGAGGTGTGGTGGAGCAGGAGGTTGGCAGAGTCGAGGAGCGATAGCAGGTGGGTGGCAGAGGAGTCACCGGGTACATCCATGTAGATGTTGAAGTCTCCGAGGATCAGAGTGGGCAGAGAGAAGGAGAGAAGAAAGGTGAGGAAGGGGTCAAGGTGGCTGAAGAAGTCTTTGGTGGGACCAGGAGGAAGGTAGATGACGGCTACAAGAATCTGGAGGGGATGGTAGAGGCGAATGATACGGGCTTCAAAGGAGGGGAAGGAGAGGGAAGGCGGGGGGAGGGATAGTGTGGAAGCGGCATCGGAGTGAGAAAAGGTAGCCAACGCCTCCTCCCTTTCCGGTGAGTCTGGGGGAGTGGGAGAAGGAGATGTCTCTGCTGGAGAGAGCAGCGGTGGAGACCGTGTCTTCAGAAGTGAGCCAGGTCTCCGTAAGGGCAAGGAGGAGGAGAGAGCAGGAAAGGAAAAGGTCAAAGATGAAAGGTAGTTTACCTGTAATGGAGCGGGGATTACAGAGGCCACACTTGAAAATAGCTTTTGGTGTAGGGGAGGGGGGAGGGGATGAAGAGCGGGGAACGGGGAGGGTTTGGATGGGAACGAGGTGGTGGGGCCCTAGACAGGGAGAGGGGGAAGAGGGGTGGCGGGGGGACAGGAGGACTGGGATGGGACATGGGTGGGGAAGAGGGAAGGGAGGAGGGTGGGGGGGGTTGGTGAGGAGAAGTGTAGAAAGAGGGGGAAGAGGGGTGGCACTGGTGAAGTGGGGTTCTAGGGCAGGGAAGGGGAGGAGGCAGAAGAGAGAGCGGGAAAGAGCTGGGCGGGAGAGGGGAAGGGGAAGGAGTTGATTAGGAGGGGCAGATGGGAGGACGGGGGTGGAAGGACATGGTGAGGCCAGAATCCCATCTATGCCACTACTGTAAGATCTTGGGCAAGTCACTGAATTCTGAGTCCTCAGCTTCCTTCTTTGTAAGTGAGATTAAGATACCTGCTCTCCCAACCTAGTTGGTCATGAGGAACAGAAACTGTGTCTGATCTGTTCATCTTGTGTCTTTCTCCAGGGCACGGTACTGTGGCCCAGAAGAAGCCCTGAATAAGTACCATAATAAAGAATTTACTTGAGGGTAGATGCCTTGAAACTTACTATCCAAAACATTTTACTCTTGCAACTTCTGCTAGGGACCTGTGTCACATGCCATCATGCAATTAAATGGTGAATCAGCAATCCTCAGGAGCAGAATACTTCTAGAGGAAGGTTCAACCAATATATAAGCATCTTGGAAATTTAGCCAGTATTCCAGAGAGTAAGGTCTGACCCAACTACAGGCATCTCAAATTTTACCATTTGAGTACTGAGCACCATTGCAACCAATTGGATATCTTTCTTTATCCTGTTCTAGGCAATACCACTGTCAAGCAATCAAGAAAATGCTGTCAAGTGATGTGATCTTAATCATTTTCTTCCTGGCTCAGACTGGGATTGGGCTCTTGGGGAATTGCACCCTGTTCATGATGTATGTCAGTGTCATCATATCTCAGCCCCATCGGAAGAAGTCCACGGACCTGATTCTGACCCACCTGACCATGGCCAACATGGTGACACTGCTCACCCAGGCTGCCCCAGGCATGGTGATGGCTTTTGGGTTGAAGACTCTCGTGGATAACATTGGGTGTCAGATCGTGCTGTACATGAGGAGAGTGGCCCGGGGTCTGTCCATCTGCACCACATGTCTCCTGAGCGTGTTCCAGGCCATCACCATCAGCCCCAGCACCTCCCTCTGGGCCCGGCTCAAATCCAGAGCCCCCAAATGCATTCTCCCTTCCTTCCTCTTCTTCTGGATCCTCAACATGTTGGTAGATATGAATTTTCTGAAATCAGTTGTTGTCCCTAGTAATGTCACCATCATTCTTCATGGCTATTATAGAAAATCCTGTTCTAGTTCGCTTCGCGTTATATTTTTCAATGAGGTTGCATTTATGAGTGCCATGACTATGCGAGATCTGATCTTCATGATCCTCATGAGCTGGGCCAGTGGCTACATGGTTCTTGTGCTCTACCAACACCGTAAACAAGTCGAGCACATCCACAGCACCAGCCTTTCCCCAAAATCCTCAGCAGAAACCAGAGCCACCCAGACCATCCTGCTGCTCGTCACCTGCTTTGTTTGCTTTTATTGCATCAACAGTGGCATTGTGCTTTTAAATTATACAGATGAAAAAGACCTGATACTGTATGATGTGGCAACCTTCTTAGGTGCCTGCTATGCCTTCCTCTGTCCCTTGGTCCTGATCAGCAGTGATCCCCGGGTCCCCAGGCCGCAGTGTGGGCCCATGAAGATGTCAGAACTTTCTGCTTCTGTAGATCCCTGTGGGGAACCACAAATTACCTTCTTGTCTAATTCTCTGTCAATACCCCCACTATGAAGGCTATAGGAGGGAGGAATGCATATACTTTGGAAGAAAGCTTTATCGCATGCAACTGACCCTATTTATTCCATGAGAGAAAAGTGAACATCTGGAACGTCCAGTGAGACAGCAGCTAACTGGGGGGATTTATTATCTTCCTATTCTTGTGCACAGACATTATTCTCTACCCCCATATCCAGGATGAGGGTGTGTAGACTCCATTCCCTGAGCTCAGAGGAGGGAGGGGAGACCTCAAGAGCACAAAGATCATTACTTTTCCTGAAGAAAATAAAGAAAATAGGGCACATTTCAGGCTTTAAAATCATTTCAAAAAAAGGATTGGGCTTCATTGATTCCAGCTGGATTTCTTCATGAACCCTCTCCCTCTCTCAACTTGCACAACTCATCCTTCTTTTGCCCATCTCACAAAGTCCAGAGAACAAAGACATCTCTCCCAAGAAGAAGTATTTTCATTCCCTTAAATCCACACCTCCAGATCTAGAAACCCTGGAAAATCTAACTGATGGGAAATAGGATGAAGTGTCACACAATCAGCTCCATTTACTTTAGATTAACCTCTTGTTTTTTTCTTGAAATCATTGCCTTGCAACTCTTAGACCTTTGAAACAAGGCCCTCTACTCTTTATGCCCCATCCCATCTTCCACTTCAGCTCCTCCACATCCTCTAAGTACTTGGGTCCTCACAGCACACTCCCAGAGCATATATACAGAGATGTGCATATTCTATTGCTTCCTCTTCCCTGAAATTTATTTTAGTGTCAGTCTTCCCCAGTAGGAATCATACCTATCAATTCTACTATGTTCTCCCAAGAGCTTAGTAAAGTGACCTCTCACCTGTTTTCCCGATAACCACTTTTCCACATCCTCTCTTGGAAGGCAGGGCACCTACTCAAGGCTCCCTCTCCCTTCATATCCGACATACTCTCCCCATTTCCAAAGCCCTGCTAAAATCATATGTCCTCTAAGAGGCCTTCCCTGACTAACCCCTCATTTCCCTTTCTTGGTCACCTTTCTACGTGGCCTTTGCACTTGGATCTGTTCTGCTTAAGAAATTTACTATTCACCCCTCCAACAACACCAGAGCACTTATGTACGCATCCATTTGAAATTCACTTTTATATGTCTACCCCTCTATTCTGTGAGTTTCTTGTGGACAGGGAGCATGTCTACCAACTCTTTTGTATTATACTCTCCCAAGTGCTTAGTACAGTGTCTGCACAGAATAAGTGCTTACTAAATATCATTGAATGATTGATTGAGGTACCACCATTCTCCCTATCTTCAAAGCCCAGCTAAGATGTCCTCCAAGAGGCCTTAGCTGACTAGCCCCTCATTTCCCCACCCTATTCCCCCTCCCTACTGTGTCACCTATACACTTTAATCTGTACCGTTTGTATCCCTAGGCTCTTGGCCATTCACCCCACCCTCAACTGCCCAACTTATATACATATCCTTATTTTCTGCCTTTTCCCTTCCTGTAACAGATTTTAATGTCTATCTCCCCCACTAGACTGTAAGATTCTTGAGGACAGGGATTATGTCTACCTACTCTATTGTACTGTACTCTCCCAATCACTTAGTACATTGTTATTCACCCAGCAGGAGCTCAATAAATACCACCAATTGACTGATTTATGTTGGTCATCACCTGTATCTTTTGAATCTTTGTTCATCTGTCATTGCCAACACCTGCACTGCCCTCAGCACCCACCTCATCCTTAGACTATGAGCCCCTTGATGCCAGGCACCATGTCTACACCTCATCTATGTATTTCTTTCACAGTGCTTAGTACAATACTTCACACATAATAATGTTGATAGTATTTGTTAAGCACTCATTCTGTGTCAAGCACTATTCTAAGCTCTGGAGTTGATACAAGTTAATCAGGAAAACACAGTCCCTGTCCCATTTGGGACTCACAGTCTAAGTAGGAAGGAGAATCCCCATTTAATAATAAGAAAAAATAAATAAATACCCTTAAACTACAGGACATAGAATGAAGAGATAGGTTCACCTCCATGCATTTCATATCATTCATTTCCCCATCAGCTGAGTGATTTAAGACAAAAAGTCATAGCTAAGCAAAATGATATTTCCATTTTTGAGTGAAATAGATTGCTATTCTGAAAACCAAAAAGTTTCTATCTAAACTTTTATCATCACTGAGCCTTTGGTCCCATGTTCCAAACAGGTAAGTAGCACTAGAACCTATCAATTCTGAGACTGTGTCCAATCACTAAACGGGATACAGATAGCCAGGCTCCAAACAATCTACTCTCTCCATCGCTCTTTAGCTCAATCCAATTTAACTATGATATAAAAACAAGCTTAACATAATCCATCCTACATTATTTTAGTTTCTCAGGCATGTCTCTCCCTTTCCTGACCTGGAAACAGTAAGGAAAATTTGACAAGCATCTGTCCAGGATGGTGTGGTGATATGCTTGCCTTGAGGCACAGGACTGGAACAAATAACCTCCAATTGGTGTTTCTACCACCAGCAGCAAAGCCCAGGGTAAGGAGCATAGGCCTGCATTTGAGAGTATCTGGGTTCTGATAGTGGCTCTGTCATTTCCTAAACGTGTGACCTTGGGCAAGTCACTTAACTTCTGTGTGCTTCTGTTTCCTCATCTATAAAAGGACAATTCCTGTTGTCTCTCCTATTTAGACAGTGAACCCCATGTGGGGCAATGATTGTGCCTGACCTGAATATCTTGTCCCTACACCAGTGCTTAGTACAGTGCTCTGCACACAGTAAACTCTCAATAAATGCAATTGAATGCAGTGTTTATTACACTGCTTAGCAAACACCACTTTTAGCTATAGGATTCCATTACTATTGCAACTCTTAGTGTACATTTCTGATCAAGTCTCAGAAAGTTTTACTCCCGATTGATTTCCTTTCAATAATTTGCTTAACTTTGTGTACAATTACTTAATTTACACATTAGTGGGATTTGGAGGATGATTTTCCTTACAGAGGGAAGTTTGTCCTTGCTCTGGGGACATCTCAGTTCTCCCACTACAGATGGTGTCAAAGCAGTGGCAAGTGACACAGTAATCAAAACTCTGGAGGGAAGTGAGCTCACACCATCTCATCCCTTTAATTGCTGCCCAGACCGGGCCACACCAGAAAGAGACAAGACAAGATCCCTGTTACCCAAGGCTGAGGGAGAGCAGACCAAACCAGGTGAGTGACTAATGGCTGTTGTGCTCTCAGCAGGGATGCGAGGGAGAAGCCAAGTGGGATGGTGTTCATGGTTTAGGGGCACTGAGCAGTCAGGCTGAGATAATATTATCACAAAGGTCTGTGACTGACATCTTTGTGAGAGCAGTTGAAGGTTCATGATTCGTCTGCTGATTTCTGTTCATGAAGATGGAGTGACTTTGGTCTTCCCCACTCCCAGCCTCACAGCACTTATGTACATATCTGTAATTGTATTTACCTGTTTTGATGTCTGTCTCCCCCATTCTAGACTGTGAGCCTGTTGTGGGCAGGGAATGTGACTGTTTATTGCTGTACTCTCCCAAGAGCTTAGTACTTTGCTCTGCATGCAGTGAGCGCTCAATTCAGTTGAATGAATGAATTAATGAATAACTTTCTGGTGTCTACCTGGGGGCTCAGGATTTGTCTATAACCTGTCCTTTTCCTGGTGCATTCAATAGACTCCATCAGGGGGACTCCACTCTCCACTCTCCACTTTCATTCCTTTAATTTAGGTCACCACTCATATACAACATCCACTTTTACAATTCAAAGCCCCGTAAGATCACATTTTCTCCAAGAGATATTCTTTGACTAAGCAAGACTGAGGAGAAGGAGCGAGACCATGGCTAGAAGATGTAGATTTGGGAATCATCTGCATAGCAATGGTCACTGAAATCACGGGGGTGAATGAGTTCTCCAAGGGAGTGAGTGAAGATGGAGAATAGAAGGGGACCCAGAACTGAGGCCTGAGGGAATCCCACAGTTAGAGGGTGGGAGGCAGAGGAGGAGCCTGTGAAAGAGACATAGTGTGAGTGCCCAGAAAGATAAGAGGAGAACCAAGAGAGGTGAGTATCAGCGAAGCCAAGGTTAGATAATGTTTCCAGGAAAAGGGGCTGGTCCACAGTGTCAGAGGTAGATTCAGGATCGAGGAGGATTAAAAGAAAGTAGAGGCCGTTAGTTTAACAGGAAGAAGATCATTGATGACCTTTGAACCTTCCCTTGATGCACAAATTGATGGCCTCAAAAGGACCTTCTCTACTGAACTAAACTCACTCACTCCACTTTCCCTCTGCCAATCTTGGACCACCACAGCCTTGGATCACCTCCACATGAGCTGTCGATCACTGCTGGCTGGCCATTTCAAATGCTTCCTCTTCTCTCCTCCACCAGCCAACATTTTCTCTCCATCCTTATTTACTCCTGTGCCCATTGCCCTCACCAGTTGTTTCAGATGTTTAACTCTCTTCTGAAGCCTTCTCTCCCACTGACAGCCCACCATCTCTTTCCCCTAGTGATCTGGCCCTATATTTCATCGATAAAATTGAAACCATCAAGCATGATCTCCCTAAAATCTCCCTTGCTTTTTTCCAGTTCCTCCCATACCTTTCCCAGGAGTTTCTCGAGAGATCTCCCACTGCCTCTCAGAATCTACTCCCTCCACCTGCATCACTGATTCCATCCTCTCACACCTTATAAAAACACGTGTCCCTTCCCTTCTTCCTTCTCTGACCACCATCTTCAACCATATATTTTACAATGGCTTCTTCCCCACTGCCTAAAAAAAAAACTCTCTCGACCCCAAGGCCCCTCCAGTTATCGCTCTATCTCCCTTCAGCCTTGCTTCTCCAAATCTCTTAGGGGAGTTGACCCCCTCCAATCTGGATTCTATCCCCTTTGCTCCACCAAAACTGTGCTCTAGACTCATGTTTACTGTGTGGAAGGCGACAGTGGTAAACCACTTCCATATTTTTACCAAGAAAACTCTACAGATACACTTCCAGAATGATTTCAGATGGAGAGTGGGGCGTTCTGGGAGTGATGTGTCCATGGTGTCGCCATGGGTCCGAAATAACTTGACGGTATAAGACAAGACAATTACTGTTATACGATTATTTGGGTAATGTTAGAAGAATGTTCAGTGCTATAGAAATCCCATAAAAGGTAAAGCAAACCTATCTCCAAGATCTTAAAGAGGAACAGGAGGCAGGGCTCTCACAGAATTGGGTTGAGGGAGAAAAAGGCGGGAAAGAAGAGCTATAGTCTCAATTTGGTCAGCCCCGCATCTTCCTTTTGTGTCACCCCAAGCTTGGCATCTGACTTCCCTCCCACACCCTGGACTCAAGGACACATGTGACATCACTTGCATGCCCACTCCAACACTTAGTATAGTGCCTGGCACACAGTGAGCACTTCACAAATACCATTGTTATTATTATTATTATTATTATTATTACAAAGCAGCAGTAGGGCCAATCACAAGAGGTTATTTTATGAAAATTAAACAAAGTTGATGTAACCTGCTTTTGGAACAAAGGAAGTCAGACATTGTCCTTAGATATCTCAATTTCCCTCATTTGAGGATTTAAAGTTGATGATTTCTACTGGGTTTGTCTTTTTAAGGTCTTGTAGGTTCTTCAGTTCCAAATGAAATCAAGAAAATGCTTTGGGAGAACTTGATTGTCTCAGTTTTATTCCTGAGTCAGACCAGGATTGGGATCCTGGGAAACTCAGCACTGCCGCTGCTTTATGTCAGTGTCTTCATTGCCCAGGCCCGCCGGATAAAAGCCCGCAGACCTGAGCATCATCCACCTGATCATGGCCAACACAGTGATACTTCTCACCCAGGTAACCCCAGGGATGGTGCTGGCCTTCAAGGGGTAAGATATGATGGATGTCGTGGGGGGCCAGTTGATCCTGTACATAAGGACAGTGGCCTGGGGCCTTTCCATCTGTACCACGTGTCTCCTGAGCATGTTCCAGGCCATCACTATCAGTCCCAGCACCTCTTGCTGGGCCCGGCTCAAACCCAGCACTCCCAGGTTTATCCTCCCTTCCTTAATTTTCTTCTAGATCCTCTCCTTGTTCTTGGACAAACATATTCTGAGAATGACTGAAGTGACCAGGAATGATATGGCCACAGTTAAAAATGTCTAAAGGAAATTTTGTGCAGTACGTTTACAAGATACTGCATTTGTAAGTGCCTTGACTCTCCGAGATGTCCTCTTTGTGTGTCTCATGAACTGGTCTAGTGGCTACATGGTGATGGTCCTTCACCAACACCGCATGCAAGTCCAGCATATCCACAGCACCAGCCTCTCCCCCAAACCCTCCACTGAGTCCAGAGCCACTCAGACCATCCTGGTCATCGTTATCTGCTTTGTGTCCTTTTGCACTCATTAAATAGTATTTATTGAGTGCTTACTATGTGCAGAGCACTGTACTAAGTGCTTGGAATATACAAATAGGTAACAGAGACAGTCCCTGCCCTTTGACGGGCTTACAGTCTAATTGGGGGAGACAGACAGACAAGAACAACAGCAATAAATAGAATCAAGGGGAAGAACATCTCATTAAAACAAAAGCAAATAAATAGAATCAAGGTGATGTACATCTCATTAACAAAATAAATAGGGTAATGAAGATATATACAGTTGAGTGGATGAGTACAGTGCTGAGAGGGTGGGAAGGGAGAGGGGGAGGAGCAGAGGGAAAGGGGGGAGAAGAGGGTTTAGCTGCGGAGAGGCGAAGAAGTCGGGGGGGTGGTAAAGGGAGCAGAGGGAAAAGGGGAGCTCAGTCTGGGAAGGCCTCTTGGAGGAGGTGAGCTTTAAGTAGGGTTTTGAAGAGGGAAAGAGAATTAGTTTGGCGGAGGTGAGGAGGGAGGGCGTTCCAGGACCGCGGGAGGACGTGGGCCAGGGGTCGACAGCGGGATAGGTGACAACGGGGGACGGTGAGGAGGTGGGCGGCAGAGGAGTGGAGCGTGCGGGGTGGGCAGTGGAAAGAGATAAGGGAGGAGAGGTAGGAGGGAGCAAGGTGATGGAGAGCCTTGAAGCCTAGAGTGAGAAGTTTTTATTTCATGCGGAGGTTGATAGGCAAACACTGGAGGTTTTTAAGAAAGGAAATGACATGCCCAGAGCGTTTCTCCAGGAAGATGAGCCGGGCAGCGGAGTGAAGAATAGACTGGAGCGGGGAGAGGAAGGAGGAAGAGAGATCAGAGAGCAGGCTGACACAGTAATCTAGCCGGGACATAATGAGAGCCTGTAACAATAAGATAGTCGTTTGGGTGGAGAGGAAAGGGTGGATCTTGGCGATATTATAAAAGTGAGATCGGCAGGTTTTAGTGACGGATTGGATGTGTGGGGTGAACGAGAGAGCCGAATCAAAGATGACACCGAGGTTGCGGGCCTGAGAGACGGGAAGGATGGTCGTACCATCCACAGTGATAGGGAAGTCAGGGAGAGGACAGGGCTTGGGAGGGAAGATGAGGAGTTCATCAATTGTGGTACTGTGCTTGTGACTTATGTGGTGAAGGATACTCTGAAATTCTATGATCCTGGCACCTTTCTGGGCTCATGTTTTGCATTTATCTGCCCCCTGGTTCTCATCAGCAATGATCCCCGGGTCTGCGGACTCCTATGTCTTCTCAAAAAAGTGTGAGGTCTTCTTCTTTCCATAGCTATCACCTCAACATCTCCAAGTGGGTGTCCCACCAACATCTCATATTTTACATATCCATAAAGAATCCCTCATCTTCTCTCCTGAACTTTGTCGTCCCCAACCTTTCCCATCACTATAGACAATATAACCATCTTCCCTGTCTTACAATTCCATAACCTTGGAAGGATCCACAACCTTGGAACGTTCTCGAGTAAAGATCCTCAAATGAGGAGCAACAGGGCAAAGTAGATAGGTGACAGGCCTGGAAGTCAGATGGACCCGAGTTCTAATGCCTGCTCCACCTTAACTTGGACAACTCACTTAACTTCTCTGTGCCTCCATTTCCTCAACTGTAGAATGGGGATTAAGACTGTGAGCCTCACGTAGGACAGGGACTGCATCCAACCTGTATTATCTTGTATCTGCCCCAGCGCTTAGTACAGTACCTGGCACATAGTAAGCACTTAACAAATACCATAAAAATATACAAAACTCATCTCATTTAATGTATGTATTCAATCTGTCACCAAATCCTGTCAGTTCTACTTTCACAACATCTCTAGAATCCACCTTTTCGTGTCCATCCAAACTGCTTCCATGCTGAAACAAGCACTCTACATCCTCCTGTTTACCTCCCTGCCTTCTCTCTCTCCTGTCTGTGGTCTATTCCTCACTCTTCTGTCTGGATCATTTTCCTCAAAAAGCATTCAGTTCATTTATCCCCACTCCTCAAGAACCTCCGATACTTGCCCACCCACCTCTGCATTAAGCAGAAAATTTTTTATCATCGGCATTAAAGTGCTCAATCAGCTCTCTCCCTTTTGCCTCGTCTCAGTGATTTCCTGCGTAACCCAGCCTGCACATTTTGCTCTTCCAACCCCCACCTGCTCCTGGTAAGTTGATTTCCTCTATCTCGCCACCAACCCCTTTCCTACAACCTCCCTCTGATATATATGACATATCCTATAGATCATCAATCTTTCCACCTTCAAAGCCTTATTAATATCACATCTCCTCTGAAGTTGGGTTTTTCCCAATTTCTGAGTGAAAAGAACCAACCCAAAGGAACTCAAGGTTTCCCTCATAACCATGTTCCATTACCCAATCCTTGACCTCAGTGAGTAAAAAGGAAACAGGCTCCTCAACCCATGAACATCAGATCTAGGGTTGAATCCATCCTGCCGAAAGAACCAACTGGCTAACATTCCACAGCCTGCAGTAAGTAAGGTTTCTCTCCCAAAGGCTTGTCAATTGTCTTCACTGCACGCTGAGATTAAAAACACACTGAGCATCAACCATAGTCCCTCTCTTTGTCCATCCAGGCATCTGCAGCAACATGGTCCGCGCCCTGACCTAGAAAATGTAAATGAAAGTGTGAACAAATGTCTTTCCTGGCGATTGTTTCAAATAACCTCTAAAGGTCACTTCTGGATCTCGTGTTCCAAGACAATCATGACTCCTGCTGTGCATCTCTTTTCAAGGTCCCAAAGTTTATCCTTCCAAACCTACATTTTTTAATCACCAATTCATTCAATTAGTTCTTAAATGAATTAATTCAACCATGACTGTGATTTGGAAGTGGATTTCTACCAAGGAGGGAAGCTTATTCCTACTCTGGAGATGTTTCACACTCCACGTGCAGACAGTGTCCCAGCAACAGTGGGTGATGCAATAATGTCAACTCTGGGTGGAGATGAGCTCACACCACCTCGTCCCTATAACTGCTCCCTGGGCTGGGCAGCACCAGGCACAGACAAGAGAGACCCCCTCATGGCACAGCATGGTGGCAGAACAGGCCGGTCCAGGTGAGTGAGGCTCTGATGCCAGAAGGAAAGAAAGAAGCAGAGCAGGAAGGAGGGCTGCCTGGGTTGGAGGAGTGTGGCTCAGTGGAAAGAACCTGGGCTTGGGAGTCAGAGGTCATGGGTTCGAATTCTGACTCTGCCACCTGTCAGCTGTGTGACTGCGGACAAGTCACTTAACTTTTCGGTGCCTCAGGTGCCTCGTCTGTAAAATGGAGATGAAAACTGTGAGCCTCACGTGGGACAACCTGATTAGCTTGTATCTAACCCAGCGCTTAGAACAGTGCTATGCACATAGTAAGTGCTTAACAAATACCAACATTATTATTATCAAATGGGAACTAAGACTGTGAGCCTCATGTGGGACAACCTGATTACCCTGTATCTATCCCAGCACTTAGAACAGTGCTCTGCACATAGTAACTGCTTAACAACCAACATTATTATTATTATTATCTGTTATGGTCCATTTCCTACAATCCTCTTCACTCTCCCAGACCACCAGTACTATCCTTCAGACGGAGCCTGCAGACCTTTCCTCTGGCTGAAAGTCTTGCCCCTTCCAAATCTGCTATGCCACAACTTTTTTTTCCCCATTTCACAGATGGGGAAACTAAGGTTCAGAGAGATTAAGTGATTTTCTCGAGATCACACAGAGCTGAATTTAGAACCTAAGTCTCTTGGTTCCCAGTCCCAGCCTCTTTCCATTAGACCAGGCTACCTTCTGAGTATAATCCTTTCCACCCCATTTGCATGTGAAGATTGTCCCGTGTTACAGAGCTCCATCTTGGAGTCCCTTCCTCCCCACTGCTCCTGTTCCTAGGCCATTGTTGTCACTACATCAGTCTGTGTTCTGCTGCTGCATGTGTGCTTGAAGTTTTGTTTCTGCCCCTATAAATTCAGCAGTATTGAACCAATGGTAGGTTTAATGTTGGGTGTTGGCATAGGAAATAAAACTAGTTTGCTGGGAAGTACCATCACTCTTTAAGCCCCTACCTTCCCCTGAACTGGGCATTTGGAGAATCATTCCGGGCTCCTCAGTAGGCTCATTTGACATGGAAGAAATGATCCCATGTTGTGGCTGGCTCAGTGTGTCTCTGGACTTGTCTCTGTCTCTGTGAATATTCCTGCCTCCGTGGTTCTCGATGTCTCTGCCCAGTGACTAGTGGCAGGAAAACTGTTGCTTTTTTTAGTTCTAAGGAAAAAGCAATCTATCCCCCTGTCTTTTCTATGGGGGTGATGAACATTAAACATTCCAACCTGGAAGGGGGTGACTGTTTCTCACTGCAGGTTTTTAAAAGGCAGAGAACAATGACAAACCCAAATCACACTTCCCAATTTTCCCCAAATGATAAAAAGCCAAAAAAATGAGAGAATAATTTTTAAGCGATCTCTGGAGAAGAAGCAGGGAATCTGACACTTTATATGGCAGGTGGATTGACAGAGATAGCAAAGCTCCTTGCTCTCAAGAAAAACCAGACCCTATAATAAGGTCTTGAAGGTATAATAAGAAAATGGCATTTGCTAAATCCATGACTTTCACCCTGTCTAGCTGGGTTCCCTCTGAGCAAGCAGAAAAGTAAAATAAAATATTAAAGCAGCAACAACAGAGTTATTCAGGGCATATAGATAGAGCATGGGGGTCCTCACAGACCCTCCCAAAATGCTGATAGGTTGTTACAGTAACAACCTTACCAGATCCTTGGTTCTACTCACCCACTCCCATTCTGTCAAAAGCCCCATTCATTTGACTGTCTTGAGCTTCCTGACACAATCCCTTCTGAATTCAGGGGTCTCCATCTCTGTCTCTTGCCTCCAAGTGCCACACATGAAAACCTTATTCTGGAAGCTCCATCCAGGGAACAGGAATCTGGGGGTGAGATCATGCATCCTAGACAGAGGAAATCTATCCAAAGTCCTATGGTACTACCATTTGAGGATATAGCAATGAAAAGCAATTCTGCATTTCTTTTTAAGGTGTCTGAGCTGGACAGCTGGCCGAAATCAGGACGATGCTATGGAGTGACCTGGTCATCATTACATTCTTCTTGGTTCAGACTGGAACTGGGCTCCTGGGGAGCTCAATGTTGCTCTTCCTCTATGTTGGCATCATCACATCTCATCCCCGTTAGAAGAAGGCTGCAGACTTGATCCTGTTCCACCTGACTGTGGCCAACACAGTGGTGCTTCTCACATAATCCTTGCCAGAAATGGTGGTGGCTTTTGAGATGAACAGTATTCTGGATGATGCAGGTTGTCTGATCGTCATCTACATCTGGAGAGTGGCCCGGGGCCTTTCCATCTGCACCATTTGTCTCCTCAGCATGTTTCAGGCCATCACCATCGCCTCAGCACTTCCTGTTGAGCTTGGCTCAGACCCAGAGACCCCAGGTACATCATCCCTTCCTTCTTCATTTTTCCGGTCCCTCAATCTCTCGATTTACCTTAATATACTGAAAACTATTGCAGTTATGAAAAATGCCACTCTTTCAATTAATGGCTACAGTATGAAATTGTGTCCCAGTACAATGCGGGTCAATTTATTCGGTGACATTACATTCATAAACGTTTCTTATTTCCAAGATCTCTTTTTTTGTCTTCCTCATGAGCTGGACCTGTAGTTACATCCTAATCATGCTCCATCAACACCGTAAGAAAGTAAAGCACATCCACAGTGCCATCCTCTCCCCCAGATCTTCTGCAGAGTCCAGAGCCACCCTGACGATCCTACTCCTGATCACCTGCTTTGCTTTCTTTTATGGCCTGAACTGATGCCTTAACATTTTGGGAGAGTTTGCTGGGGAGGATGCCTTGAGGTTGTACGACCTTGTGATATTTATGAGTTCATGTTACCCTTCCCTTTATCTGTTGGTGCTTATTGCCAATGATCCCCAGATTCCCAGACCTCAGTGTGTCCCTGAGATAGGAGGAGGCCACAGACCCCCAACACACGCCAAGGATGAACAGGTGAGCCCCCGGCCCCATTCTCTGCCTCACTGTGAAGATGGCTGTTCAAGGGAAAAAGTGGATTGTAGGGAGCAGGCTCCCTCCATGTCTCCAAATTGCTAGTCTCTTGGCTGAGAGCACCAGGTGAGAGGTTTCATTTCTCAGTCTCTCCTGTGGAATGGAGTCCTTCTCCAGTGTTCTGAATTCATTATGTGAATCCAATCGTCTTTCCCTCAAAGGACAAAGAGGACATTGCTCTCAAGGAAAATGGCACTTGAGTTGTTATTCGTTAATACTAGATCCATTTCTCAGCTTGAGCAGAAAAATAGAATCCTTTCCTTTTTTAAAAATAAATCGTATCTGTTAAGCACTTCCTAGGTGCTAGGCACTGTAGTAAATGTTGGGGTAGATACAAGCTAATCGGGTTGGACACAGTCCATGTCCCATATGGGGCTCACAGTCAATTCCCATTTTACAGATGAGGTAACTTAAAAATGATAATGATAATAATAATGATAGTATTTGTTAAGCACTTACTATGTGCCAGGCACTGTTCTAAGTACTGGGATAGATACAAGGTAGTAGGGTTTTCCCATGTGTATCACAGCCTTAATCCCCATTTTACTGATGAGGTAACAGAGGTCCAGAGAAACGAAGTGACTTGCCCAAGGTCATACAGCTGACAAGTGGAGGAACTGGGATTAAAACCCATGACCTCTGACTCCCAAGCCCGTGCTCTTTCCACTAAGACAAACTGCTTCTCACTAAATAATGGTAGTTGTTAGGCACTTACTATGTGTGAAGTACTGTTCTAAGCACCAGGGTAGATACAAGATAATCAGGTTTTCCCAGGAAGGGCTCACAGTCTTCATCCCCATTTTCCAGATGAGGTAACTGAGGCACAGAGAAGTGAAGTGTCTTTCCCCAGGTCACACAACAGACAAGTGGTGGATCCAGGATTAGAACCCCTGTCCTCTGATTCCCAAGCCTGAGCTCTTTCCTCTAAGCCACACTTCTTCTCTCTATATATGCTGCTTCTCACATAACTATATATATAATATATATATATACTATATATGCAGTGTGTATGCTTAGGTGCATATGTACATAAATACATGTACACATTGCATATTCACACTGCATATGCACATACTAATTTAAAGGCAGAATAGAGTTGCTCTGGCTCACGTTGTGTGGGGTTCTTACACCCTAGACCCTAGTCTGGCTAGTCCTCCTAATTGGTGGTGGAGGGCTCATCTCTCAGTGGCCATCCCTTGCTTTCTCCACTTCCCCAACCCCTCACCAGATTGTGCTGGTCTCTGCTTCTCTCTCAGATAGCACAGCTTTGCAGGGGCCAGGGAGTAGGTGTGTAGGGGACAGAGGTCAAAGATGGAGGTAGGAAGAAATGAAGTCTCAAGTTATCAGGGATCATTTCCTCCCTTCCCCTATTTCCAGATGGACTGGAAAGATATTTCTCCCTCCTTTGCTCAACTCTCATTCTCGGCCTGTAGTGCCGCACCACTCCTCCTCCCGAACACCCCTTTCCTCTCCCAGGGCACTCGCAGGAAACTTCCAGTTGTAACAGCTTAATCAGGAGTTGCATGAAGCTCTGAGAACAGTATAACAAAATGGCACCCCAGTTCATTGGTTTGTCAAGTGGAGATGAGATCATTCTCTTTACAGAAAGTCCCTGTTCTCCTGTCCCACTCCTTCTGTTGACAAGATAATCACAATCATGGAGGGGAGTGAGAATGAATTCCATCCCTTCCCTATAAATTCTGCCCCTGCCTCCCTCCCAAATACTGTGAGCACCAGTTCTGCACCAGCAGCTACCACCTTGGTGAGTGGTTCTTCCTGTCTCAGATTCCAAGGAGGGGTTTGGAAGACAGTGCCTGAAACTAGAGGGGGAGTTGAAAACCTGGTCGCTAAGACTCTGTGTTGGGCCACTGTAGTTATCATACGTTAATAGCATAGTAGTTTAATTTCACTTACTGTGTGTCAAACACCGGATAGACTCCCTGTATGATGGAGTGTTTTATGCCTGCCATCCTAGAGGTGTTGGTTGTAGCACTTGGTTCTGTGTTTCTTCCATTTCTTGTGGATTGGTTGGGAGTGATACTGGGGGTTGGAGGGCAGCTCTCAGGAGATATCCTTGCCCTCAGAGTCTGAATAAAGTAACACAGTGACTGAGGAAAAGGGGTGGTTTGGGGTTATGGCGGGCAGGGGAAAGGGTATTATTATACTATTATTATTATAGTATTTTGTTAAGGGCTTTCTATGGGTCAGGTACTTTTTTAAGTGCCGGAGTGGATAAAAGTTAATCAGGTTGGACACAGTTCCTGTCCCACGTGGGGTTCATAGTCCAAGTAGGAGAGAGAACAGGTATTTAATCCCTATTTTACAATTGAGGAAACTGAGACCCAGAATTGATCGAGTTAAGTTACTTGCCCAAGGTCACACAAAAAGCAATTGGCAGATCCAGGATTAGAACCTAGGTCCCCTGACTCCCAGGTCCTTGCTCTGCCCACTAGGTCATGCTGCTTCTCGAAGGTATTCATTAATTCATTCATTCAATCGTGAATGCTTACTGCATGCAGAGCACTGTACTTAGCACTTGGGAGAGTACAGTATCAAAATAAACAGACACTTCAGAAGTCATTGATGGGGAAAATGCTGGGATCCAGGGTGGTGACTGGGGCCTTAACCTGACACAGCGAGACACACCTCCCCAGCACCCTCCAGCACTCACCCTGTCTAGGATCTAGACACCAGAGAGAGCTACCTTCAGTCAGCACAGAGAGCTTGGCTCCTAGAAAGCAGACACTTAGTGTCAGATTTCCTGGCCTGTTTCTGGCTCTTCCTCACTATAGACATTCCCACTGGCCCAGAGCATGGACAGGCTGATTCTTACCCTTGGGGAGACAGGCCAGAGACCAGTTCAGACCTTGGGGTGGAGGCTTTCCTGAATGGACTTCCCCAAGTTAGAATCCACTGAGGCCAGAGTTAGAGATGGGCAAAGCCAAGAGCCAAAGTTACGCAGTGAGATTCCAGCGATAACATTTGCTGATCTGGTGAAAGAAGTAGATTTTCCACAGTTGAGGAAGCCCCCACTGCCCCCTCATCACTCTTAAGGCCACAGATGCCACTTTTTCATATGCTTCCCTGTAAATGCTCCACTTCTCTCCCTGGTCTTCCCCATGCCAACTGAAGCCAGTTCACCACCTGAAACCCATACTGCTTTTTTCTTGATTTTAACACTGTGCCTCAGTGTGGTCTATCCAGATCTGGCAGTCAGAGAACCTGGGTTCTAATCATGGCTCCACCCTTTACCTGATGTGTGACCTTGAATTAGCCACTTAACATCTCTGGGCTTCAATTTCCTCATCTGTAAAATGGACATTAAATATCTGTTCTCTGTTCCCCTTACATTGTGAGCCCCATGTGGTAAAGATACTGTGTCTGATGTGATTCATTCATTCATTCAATAGTATTTATTGAGCGCTTACTATGTGCAGAGCACTGTACTAAGCGCTTGGGATGAACAAGTCGGCAACAGATAGAGACAGTCCCTGCCGTTTGACGGGCTTACAGTCTAATCGGGGGAGACGAACAGACAAGAACAATGGCACTAAACAGCATCAAGGGGAAGAACATCTTGTAAAAACAATGGCAACTAAATAGAATCAAGGCGATGTACAATTCATTAACAAAATAAATAGGGTAACGAAAATATATACAGTTGAGCGGACGAGTACAGTGCTGTGGGGATGGGGAGGGAGAGGTGGAGGAGCAGAGGGAAAAGGGAAAAATGAGGCTTTAGCTGCGGAGAGGTAAAGGAGGGATGGCAGAGGGAGTAGAGGGGGAAGAGGAGCTCAGTCTGGGAACGCCTCTTGGAGGAGGTGATTTTTAAGTAAGGTTTTGAAGAGGGAAAGAGAATCAGTTTGGCGGAGGTGAGGAGGGAGGGCGTTCCAGGACCGCGGGAGGACGTGACCCAGGGGTCGACGGCGGGATAGGCGAGACCAAGGGACGGTGAGGAGGTGGGCGGCAGAGGAGCGGAGCATGCGGGGTGGGCGGTAGAAAGAGAGAAGGGAGGAGAGGTAGGAAGGTGCAAGGTGATGGAGAGCCTTGAAGCCTAGAGTGAGGAGTTTTTGTTTGTGATTGTATTGTGATTGTATGTAACTTCCTTTTTTCATCCCCACAGTGCCTCCATCCAGGGCTCAGTCCATTGGTGTTTAGGACATGTGGCCTTACTGACACAGTTTTCATTTATCTGAACCCCATTGTCTAGTTCCTCTTAAATATGAAGCCCACTTATCTTGTCTTATGCTGTCGAGTCATCCCTGACCTAGAGCAACTCCATGGACACATCTCTCCCAGAATGCCTCGCTTCCACTTGCAAACGTTCTGGTAGTGTATCCAAAGAGTTTCCTTGGTAAAAATATGGAAGTGGGTTTACCATTGTCTTCTTCCACGCCCTGTGGAAGTCTCTGCCCTCGAATCTCTCTCATGCCTCTACTATGCAGCACTGGTGAGTTTTGACTTGCCGCAGATTGCCTTCCTTGATTCTGCGGGATAACACCTCTCTGGGGCTCATGAGCCGCGCCAGTGCCCACATGGTCCTTTTCCTCTACCGACTTGACCAGCGGGTCCAGTATCTTCACACCTCCAACCTCTCCGGTAAAGCCTCTCCAGAGAGAAGAGCCACCCAGAGTATCCTGCTGCTGGTGAGCTGCTTTGTGACTTTCTACTGTGTGGACTTACTACTTTCCTGCTACCTAGGCACATCCTTAAAGAATAATTTCATACTTAACAGTGTTAACATGTTTGTGTTCAGTGGCTATGCCACCATCAGCCCCTTTGTGCTTCTCCAAAGTAACCCAGGAATCATTAAGTTCTTGTCTCATCTTTTGTCAAAGAAAAGTCCCCAAGGCCCCCAGGTGGCCACTACTGAACAGAGGACTTCTTTTCCTCCCCAGCAGCACCTGTGAAGTTTCAGTGGGAGGGAAGAAACCCCTGGATATTACAGGTGTGAACAGCATCTCATCCTGTGGAAGGACTCCTAGACTCTAATCACTAGACTGTAAATTCCTTGAGGGCAGGGATTGTGCCTAACAACTCTGGTCTCTCCTAAATGCTTAGTACAGTGTTCTGCCTACAGAAACGATGTCATTTAAGGTGGGGCTTACTGGTAATACTAATAATGTGCCAAGCAATGTACTGAGCACTTGGGTAGATACAAGATAATATAACCCACATGAGGCATACAAGTCTAAATTGGAGGAAAACTAGGCATCGAATCTCCATTTTGCAGATGAGAAGACTGAAGCAATCCCATAGCTTCCAGGTTTGTGCTCTTCCTACTAAATCATGCTGTTTCTTGCTTTCCACAGTCATTCCCTTGAACCCTGAGTAACAGTGGCAGTAATATTTATTAGGCCCTTATTGTGTGCAGAGCACTATATTAAGCACTGGGAGAGAATATACAGGTGGAAATTAAACACAGTCCCTGTCCCTCGGGGGGGCTCACACTTTGCATGGGCTCTGCATGGGCTCTGGAGTTTCTTCCCATTTAACTAATTCCCACCTACTTTTGTCCATTTCCTCCCCTGGGATTAGCAGGACTGCCGTTGATATCATCAGGATAGTGATTCATTGACCTCTCATGCTAATTAGTTTTTTGCCTCTGGAAGAGTTCCTCAGGAGTAAGCAGTTTCTCTCTTCTAGAAACCTCTGGAATTTTCCCACTTATATATGGATGGGACGGACCTGCTGAACCATCATAGGAGTCTCAGAGAAAGTTGAGCCTCCAGAAACCCATCTCAGTCTTCCAAAGTTTTCTTGCTTCATATTAATTTCTTCATAATAATGATAACTATGGCATTTATTAAGCACTTATTATGTGCCAAGAACAGTACTAAGCATTGGTGCAGGTGCGAGATAAGTAGATCAGGCACAGTCCCTGAGTCACATGTAGCTCACAGTTTAAGGGGCAGAGAACAGGCATACAATCCCCATTTTACAGATGAGGAAGCAGATGCAGAGAGGAATTAAGGAGACTTGCCCAAGGTCTCACAGCAGGCAAGTGTTATAACCAGGATTAGAACTCACGTCCCTTGAATCCCAGGCCCATGCTCATTTACTAAGCTACTCTTCTTCCCATGAATTAAATCATCTAATTAATCAATCCCTTAAGAAGCTACAGCCTACTCCACCCCAAATCTCAGGTCAGAGATTAGAGACTGTTTCAAATGGACAAGGTAGATATTTTTTATTGTGTGATCAATGAGGAGGGCACTGCCTGATGCTTAAGGATGCCTCCAAAGACTCTTCGCACCCCCATATCTGGATCACTGTGCTTCAGCAGCGTGACTTAGTGGAAAGAGCACGGGCTTGGGAGTCAGAGGTCATAGGTTCTAATCCCAACTCCACCACTTGTCAGCTGTGTGACCTTGGGCAAGTCACTTAACTTCTCTATGACTCAGTGACCTCATCTGTCAAATGAGATTGAAGACTGTGAGCCCCACCTGGGACTACCTGATTACCTTGTACCTCCCCCAGTGCTTAGAACAGTGCTTGACACATTGTAAGTGCTTATAACAAATACCAACATCATCATTATTATTATAGATACCTCCATTCTCAAGGTGGAGGAAGGGGAGGTAAGGGAGGTAACGGACTTCTTGGCCAACCAGTTTATGAACCTTACTAAGATGCATGGTGTGGCTAAGTGGAACAATATTAAAAGGTTGGGATTCAGAAGGCCCTAGTTCTACTGCATGCTCTACCCCATGTCTTCTGTCTGACCTCAAATTGATCATCATTATGCTAATTGCTGAGCACTTATTATGGCCAAGCATTGTGCTTAAAGGCTGGGATAAATAGAGTGAAAGGAGATTGGACACAATCCCTGCTCCACATGAGACTCACAGTCCTAAGGGATCCTATCCCCATTTAAAGGAAAACTGAGGTACAGAGAAGTTAACATCTCTGAATTCACACTTTCCTCTCCATTCAAACTGCTACTACACTGATTTAATCATTTATTTCCCACCTTGACAACTGCAACAGCCTCCTCGCTGAACACACTTCCTCCTCTCTTCTCTCTAGTCCATATGTCAATCTCCTGCCCAAATCATTCTTCTAAAGGAGTTCAGTTCATATGAACTGAAAACTCCTCAAAAGCCTTTAACAGTTTACCATCCACCTCTGCACCGAACCAAAATTCTTTACCATCATCTTCAAGGCACACTATCAGCTCTCTCCTCCTCCTTTTCTCACTGATTTACTACAAATCAACCCACATACTCAACTCCTCTAACACTGACCTACTCTCTGTACCTTGATCTCATCTATCTCAACACTGACCTCCATACCGATGTCTTCACTCCCGGGCCTGGATCACCCTCCCTCTTCACAGGTGACAATCCACCACTCTTCCCACCTTCTAAACTCTCCTAAATTCTTGAAATCACATCTCCTTCCCTAATTAAGCCCTCATTTCCCCTATCAGCCTTCTCTTCTGCATGGTCAGTGCATTTGACTGTTTACCGCATAAACACTTTGATACTCACTCTCGATCCCCAGCACTTATGCAACTATCCTTATATTCTACTATTTATCCTATCTATAAATTATTTTAATGTCTGCCCACCCCTGTAGACTGTAAGCTTCTTATGGGGAAGGATTGCACCTACCACCTCTGGTGAACTGTATTTTCCCACATAGTATTTTGCTCTGTTAACAGTAAGCATTCAATAAATATCATTGATTGATAAAATTATGTGAGTTGCCCAAGATCGCCTAGCTGGCCAGTGGTATCGTGGATTAAAATCTAGGTCTTCTGACTCTCAGGCCCATGTTCTTTCTACTAGACTATGATGCTCTTGCCACTAGGCCATGCTGCTTCTCACAAATGAAGCCAGCTAAGGACACTGAGACCCTGGGCAGAGCCTCAGAAAATACTGCTTAGTATTTGTTTGTCTGATCTTCTCCCTTTACAGTGCAAGCTTAATGTGGGCAGAGAACATGAGTTGTGTTTCCTTGTATTTCCCAAGTGCTTCCTACAGTGCATTCCATTCTGGGACCTAAATGCCTACCATTACTGCTACCACTACTTCTACTCCCACCGGTACAATCAACTGTCGGTATTTACTAAATGCTTACTGGGCACAGACTACTGTACTAAGCACCTTGGAAGAAAACAATTGAGTAATTAGTAGGTTGTATAATGTACTTGTTACTACTACTCATTAATAGTAACAGTATAACTCAGATGCTGGAAATGAGGCTAGAATGACATTGGGACATCATAGTTAAGGAATAGAGCCCAAAATTGAAGCCTAAAGAATGACAGCTATAAAAAAAAAACCCAGTTAAAATTCCAGGGGAGCCTTAAATCTTTTAAATAAATTGCCTGTGGCATACTGTGGCTACGTCACTGTAACTATGTCTAAACTGGAAACCAGATACAAACCAGAAGAAAACTGCAGATATTTTTAGATGGGTATGAAACAAGGAAATATTAAGTGGATGAGCTAGTATTGGAATTCTCGAGAGTTTGATAGTCCCACATAAATGTTAAACTCCAAAAGATGAAAAATAAATATTAAGTTAATTCAGTACAGGAATTATTGAAATGTGCATCAAAATTGGGAATTTTTTTCATTGAGCGAATACACAAGTGGGAATTAACCATGGTGACCCCTGTCTCTCAGCAGATGCACATTAAAAGAGTTGGTAGACAAGTTTCCTGCCCACAAGGAGCTCCCAATCTAGAGCTGATGGCAGACAATACAGTAAATTATAGAATACATATAAATGCTATGAGGTTGAGGGTAGAGAATATCAAATAGAAAGGAGTGGGAGCAGGGGAATCAGGGTTTAGTCAGGGAAGGCCTCTTGAAGATGATGTGATTTCAATAAAGGTTTGAAGGTTGGGAGAGTTGTGATCTGTCATATATGAAGAGGGAGGGAGTTCCTGGCCAGGGAGAGGATGTGGGCAAGGTGTTGGAGGTGAGATAGGTGAAACTAGGGTACATTGAGTAGGTTGGCATAAGAGCCATGAAGTGTGCAGGCAGGGTTGGAGTGGGAAATCAGCAAGGCAACAAAGGAGGGGTCAAGCTGATTGAGTGCTTCAAGCAATACCTCCCTTCCCTTCTCTTCCCTTCTCCTTCCTGATCTTCATTTGCCAATAATAAAACCTAGAGATTGAAGAAGAACATTTACCAAGAAAGAAAAGAGATGTTTCCATATTGGACCACTGGCTAGTATGCTTTCCATCACTTCTCCAAGGACAGCCTTCACCATCCCTGTGACATAGCACTTAATGAACTCTCCTATTCTCTTCAATCTTGGCCATTGCATATTCAGCACCCACTGATAATGGTGCTCAAGCATCCACAGATTTTATTCCTGAACTCTGTATGTAGATTTAGTTTAATAACTGCTTACTAAATTGATTCAGAAGTCATAATGATGGGATGATGAGAGGATTTGCATTATTGAGGGGAGCTTACTCCTTCTTGGAAGACGCCTGAGAAACACACCACAGATGGTGTCACCGCAGCAGCAAGTAATAATAATAATGATAATAACAATGTTGGTACTTGCTAAGCACTTACTACGGGCAGAGCACTGTTCTAAGCGCTGGGGTCGATACAGGGTAATCAGGTTGGCCCACGTGAGGCTCACAGTCTTAATCCCCATTTTACAGATGAGGTAATGAGGCAAAGAGAAGTTAAGTGACTTGCCCACTGTCACACAGCTGACAGGTGGCAGAGCCGGGGTTCAAACCCATGATCTCTGACTCCAAAGCCCGTGCTCTTTGCACTAAGCCTCACTGCTTTTCATATATCAAACAGAGACTCCTTTACAACAGCTTTAAAGTTGTTGATCAGCTCTTCCCCTCTTACCTTACCTTGCTGATCTGTTTCTACAACTCAGCCACCAAACATTGACTCTCAAGGCCAACATTCTCATCTTGCCTCAATCTCACCGGCTTTCCCCCCAGATCCCTCCTTTGGGCCTGGAAAACCTTGCCCCTCATGTCACTGCCACTCTCCTCACCTTCAAAGCCCTACGAAAATCACATCTCCACCAAGATGCCTTGCCTAACACCTCACTTCCCCTGTTCTCCCTCCCTTCTGTGTGTCCAATGGGTTTCCATCATAAACCTTTATCATCACTCAACCCTTGATCACACTGTCCAAACCAGAAATCAGCAAGGAGGCTGGTGGAGTAGCAAAGGTAACAGATGATAAAGTCCTTGGGAAAGTGTAGTTCATTCATTCATTCATTAAATAGTATTTATTGAGCGCTTACTATGTTCAGAGCACTGTACTAAGCTCTTGGAATGTACAAATCGGCAACAGATACAGTCCCTGCCCATTAGGCTTACAGTCTAACTGGGGTGATAGACAAAAACAATAGCAATAAATAGAATCAAGGGGATGAACATCTCATTAAAACAATAGCAATAAATAGAATCAAGGTGATGTACATCTCATTACCAAAATAAATAGGGTAATGAAAATATATACAATTGAGGGAACGAGCACAGTGCTGAGGGGAGGGGAAGGGAGAGGGGGAGGAGCAGAGGGAAAGGGGGGGAAAGAGGGCTTAGCTGAGGGGAGGTGAAGAGGGGGTAGAGGGGGAGCAGAGGGAAAAGGGGAAGCTCAGTCTGGGAAGGCCTCTTGGAGGAGGTGAGCTCTAAGTAGGGTCTTGAAGAGGGGAAGAGAATTAGTTTGGCAGAGGTGAGGAGGGAGGGCATTCCAGGACAGCGGGAGGACGTGGTCCAGGGGTCGACAGCGGGATAGTTGACAACGGGGGACGGCAAGGAGGTGGGCAGCAGAGGAGCGGAGCGTGCGGGGTGGGCAGTAGGAAGAGAGAAGGGAGGAGAGGTAGGAGGGGGCAAGGTGATGGAGAGCCTTGAAGCCTAGAGTGAGAAGTTTTTGTTTCGTGAGGAGGTTGATAGGCAACCACTGGAGGTTTTTAAGAGGGGGAGTGACATGCCCAGAGCGTTTCTACAGGAAGATGAGCCGGGCAGCGGAATGAAGAATAGACTGGAGCAGGGAGAGACAGGAGGAAGGGAGATCAGAGAGAAGGCTGACACAATAATCCAGCCGGGATATTATGAGAGCCTGTAACAGTAATATAGCCGTTTGGGTGGAGAGGAAAGGGCAGATCTTGGCGATATTATAATTTGGTTTTTGTGATGGATTGGATGTGTGGGGTGAATGAGAGAGCCGAGTCAAAGATGACACCAAGGTTGCGGGCTTGAGAGACGGGAAGGATGGTCGTGCCATCCACTGTGATAGGGAAGTCAGGAAGAGGACAGAACTTGGGAGGGAAGATGAGGAGCTCAGTTTTGGACATGTTGAGTTTTAGGTGGTGGGCAGACATCCAGGTAGAGACGTCTTGGAGGCAGGAGGAGATACAAGCCTCAAGGGAGGGGGAGAGGATGGGGCAGAGATGTAGATCTGTGTGTCATCTGCATAGAGATGATAGTTGAAGCCGTGAGAACGAATGAGTTCACCAAGGGAGTGAGTGTATACGGAGAACAGAAGAGGGCCAAGAACTGACCCTGGAGGAACCCCAACAGTTAGAGGATGGGAGGGGGAGGAGGAACCGGCCAGAATGAATGGCCACAAAGATAAGAGGAGAACCAGGAGAGGACGGAGTCCGTGAAGCCAAGATGAGATAAGGTGTGGAGGAGAAGGGGATGGTCGACAGTGTCAAAGGCAGCTGAGAGGTCCAGGAGGATTAGAATAGAGTAGGAGCCATTGGATTTGGCAAGAAGGAGGTCATGGGTGACCTTAGAGAGAGCAGTCTCAATAGAGTGGAGGGAACGGAAGCCAGATTGGAGGGAGTCCAGGAGAGAATGGGAGTTAAGGAATTCTAGGCAGCGAGTGTAGACTACTCGTTCTAGGAGCTTGAAAAGGAAGGGTAGTAGGAAGACAGGGCGATAACTAAGGGGAGGTGGGGTCGAGAGAGGGCTTTTTTTAGGATGGGGGAGACATGGGCATGTTTGAAGGCAGAGGGGAAGAAGCCATTGGAGAGTGAGCGGTTAAAGATAGAAGTTAAGGAGGGGAGGAGGGAAGGGGAGATGGTTTTTATAAGGTGAGTGGGAATGGGGTACGAGGGGCAGGTGGAGGGTGTGGCACTTGCGAGGAGGGAGGAGATATCCTCTGAGGATACTGCAGGGAAAGATTGGAAAGTAGGGGAGAGGGTTGGGTGTTGGGGGGAGGCAGGATGGGGGGTGACTTTGGGGAACTCAGACCTGATTGTGTTAATTTTCGTGAAGTAGGTGGTCAGATCGTTGGGAGTGAGGGATGGGGGAGGGGGAGGAACAGGGAGCCTGAGGAGAGAATTAAAAGTCCGGAACAAATGGTATTTGTTAAGTGCTTAATATGCATCTAGCACTGTTTGAAGCACTGGGATAGATACAAATTTATCAAGTTGGACAGAGTTCCTGTCCCACATGGCACTCACAGCCTAAATTGGAGAAAAGAGGATTTAATCCTCATTTTATAAATGAGGTAACTAAGGTCCAGAGAAGTTAAGTGACTTGCCCAAATTCCCACAGCTAGCAATTGGCAGAGCTGGGTTAGAACCCAGGTCCTCAGACCCACAGGGCATGCACTATCCACTATTATTCCAACTGAACCT
Source organism: Ornithorhynchus anatinus (assembly GCF_004115215.2). Classification (NCBI taxonomy): domain Eukaryota; kingdom Metazoa; phylum Chordata; class Mammalia; order Monotremata; family Ornithorhynchidae; genus Ornithorhynchus; species Ornithorhynchus anatinus. Next base: position 9,609,767 of record NC_041753.1, on the reverse strand, counting down.
AGAAAGCTTCCCTGAAGCATCAATCCAGTCTCAATTCAGTTTATTCCTGAGACTGTTATGTGCTTTCATTCAATCAATCATTCAATCAGTCAACCAATGTTATTTATTGAGCATTTTGTGTGAGCATAGCACTGTAGTAAACTCTTGGGAACATATAATATAATTGGGAAACATGATCCAAAGAAGGAACTCAGTCACTTATTTCCTAAGGCCAACAAACTATGAATTTGTGCATATTATTTTATTATTTAATAATTAGTCCCCTTTTCCATTCTTCATGCTCTGCATGTCCTTTACCAGAATTCTGGTGTCTTGAAAGAAAATTATTTTTCTGAAAATATTATTATCCAAACAGATCTTGGCTTTATACTGTATGTTCCTCCTGTAGATCGTAAGGTCTTTGTGGGCATGGGTTGTGTCTACCAATTCTATTGCATTGTACAGTCCCAAGTGCTTAATACAGTGCTCTTCACACTATTCACTCAAAAATGACATTGATTGGCTGACTGATTCACTGAATGACTGAGATGCTAGCAGCAAGTTAGCTTGTTTTTCTTTCTTTTGACTTGTGTGGTGTGGGCCTGAGGGGCAGAGAACGTACATTCACAATACCAGCGCTGTCATTTGTCTGCAAGCTAATAATGTTGAATACAGGCTTTTTCTCACATGGAGCTCCCAGCCCAAGTGGGAGGGAGAATGGGTATTTAACCCCACTTTTAAAGATGAGGAAACTGAGGCACAGAGAAGTGAATAGACTTGCCCCAGGTCACACAGCAGTCAAGTGGCAGAACTGGGATTAGAATCCAGGTCGTCTGACTTAAAGCCCTGTACCCTTTCCACTTGTCAAGCTATTGACTAAGATGTGAAAGTTTAGGGGCAAGGAGAGTAGTTCCATGAAGGGTATCTTGAGTTTGAGGTGCCAGTGAAGCAGAAGATCAGATGTCCCAGTGGAAAAAGGAGATGAAGAATTGCAGCTAGGCAAAAGCCCAGGTTTGGAGAGGTAGATTTGGCAGTCATCATCTGCATCAAGGTGCTAGTTGAAACCACAGAAGTGTAAGTGTTGAGTGAGGAGATGAAGTGATCAAGGGAAGTCCGAGATGCGACTCCGCCACATGGGTCGACTCCAGTCCGGCAAGTGAAGGAGGCTGCCTAGAGAGAAGACGATTCGGAGGTCCAAGGAGAGCCCCCCACCAACTCACGCCACCCCCGGTTGGCCCCAAGGGTCAGCGGCAAAACACCCCCAACCTATTTGGTTTCGCCAAGTCCAGGAAGTGGCAGAAGCTGGCTTAGCACCGAGACGTTTCAGACTCGGCCTCTGACGTGTTGGTAGCGAGGCGAGCGGGGGGCAGTACAGCGTTTGGTACAGTGCCTAGCACATAGAAAGCACATAACAAACACCATAATGAAAAGAGCGAACAGGCCCCACATCTCCAGATCCTCGCGGATCCCGATGGGCTATTTTGCCCCAGGGAAGGAATGGCAATTAGATGAGGCAGAAAAGTGAAAATGAGAAGGACTAGGCAGAGAAGTAGGAAATCCAAGTTCATTCTATCTCAGGAAATCCAAAGCCTGCCAATATTTCAAGGAGGAGGGGAGTGGTCCACAGCATCAAAGGCAGCTGCGAAGTCGAGGAGGATCAGGGGAGATTATAGCCCTGCCATGGCTATAAGAACGTCGGGGCTATGCGGAGATCATAGCTCGGACTCAGTGAAGGGAAAGTGTCCCAAGTGAATCAAGAAGAACATTGGTGGAGAGAAAAATGAGTGGACATAGAAAGTATAACCATGATCCTAGGTTTCTCAAATTCTATTACATAGGGGTTTAGTATTGAGGCATTCTAATGGGTCTGTCATTTTTAAGGTCATCTGAGCTTAACAGAAATCAAGAAAATGGTGGTGAATGACCTGGTTTGGATACTTTCTTCCTGGCTCAGACCAGCTTTGGGCTCCTGGAAAATTCAACGCAGCTCATATTGTATATCAACATCTTCATATCTCAGTCCACGGACCTGATCCTTACTGTGGCCAAAACAGTAACACTTCTAACCCAGAGTGCCCCAGGAATAGTGATGGAATAGTGATGGCCTTTGGACTGAAGACCTTCATAGGCACCATAGGATGCCAGGTCATCTTGTACATCAGGAGGGTGGCCAGGGGCCTTTCCATCTGCACAATGTGTCTTAGCATGTTCTAGGCCATTACCATCACTTCCAGCACTTCCCGCTGGGCCTGGCTCAAACCCAGAGCTGCATACATACATCCTGCCTTCCTTCCTTTTCTTCTGGATTCTCAATCTGTTAGTTGATATGAATTTTGCTCTAAAGACCGTAATAGGCATTAAGAATTTCACCACCACTGTCAGTGTTTACAGAAGTAAGTCCTGTTCCAGTGCTCTGCGGAGAAATGACGCAAATAACGACACTTTTTTAAGTGTCATGACTATGCGAGATCTCTTCTCTGTTCCTCATGAGCTCAGCTACACCAGAAGCAAGTGCAGCATATCCCCAGCACCAACCTCTCCCCCAGATCTTCTGCAGAGGCCAAAACCACCCATACCATCCTCCTCCTGGTCATTTCCTTTGTTTGCTTTTACTGCATCAACTCCCGCCTCAATCTGATATTGTATTCTTTGCCGGAGAATGATTTGAGGTTTTATGACATGGTATTAATTTTGGGTGCTTGTTATGCCTTCTTCTGCTCCCTTCATACTGATCAGCAAAGATCCCCGGATCCCTAGCATCCCGTGCATCCTTAAAAGGATGAGAGAAACAACTTGCCCCCTGGATTCTAGTGACAAACATCAGAGGGGGGAGGGGGAGGGGGAGGGGGCGGCGAGGTGGGCTGGGGGAGACCCAGGCCCGGTGCGTCTCTTGTCCGGAGCCGCCATCCGCCCGGGAGGCCCGCGCGGCCGAAACCCCAACCTCCCCTGTCACCCCCCTTCTCCCCTCAGACCCGTCCCCCTCATTGTGCCCGGGTCGCGCCCGGGCAAGCCCGGCTCTTAACCCCCAAAGCAGAGCGCTTTTCCCCCAGAATCACCCTTTAATGCCACTTTTGCCTTTCATATCCAGCCTGCTCCCTGTCCTATTCTTAGATATTTTCCCTGCCTTGCTCTGAGCTGCTAAAATCCCCCACCTATGCCCCTTCCCCCCGCCCCCCGTTTATATCTCTGAATTGGAAATTGGGGATCATTGTCCCTTCCTGGAGTCTGCCCCTACCTTCCGATTAGACTGAAGCCCATCAGTGGGCAGGGATTGTCTCTATCTGTTGCCGAATTGTACATTCCAAGCGCTTAATACAATGTGTTGCACATAGTAAGCACTCAATAAATATTATTGAATTGAATCAGGTCAGCTCTCTGCCTATTTCTCTGTTCACCCATTCTCTGTGAAGACGCCACTCTTGGAGAGCAGAAGATGCTGAAGGAGAGGACCAGTAAAACCTACACTGAGAGAAATGATTTGAGAGAGTTCACTCTCTACCTGGTCCTTTCAACATGGATACACTATTATCCCCCTTTCCTGCATCCACGTGTTTCCAATGGAGATGCTCTCAAAGAAGATGGCAGTCAAGTGACCAATAAGACATACTTGCTGACCAATATAGAACATCACATCTCAGGATAGAGATCCTCATCCACAACAACCCTGTTCTCTCACCAACTTTCCCCTTCTCTCTTTCATTCCTCCTTCTCCATCCATTTGGTCTGTACCCACTGTTTCATTTGGCTAGCGTTGAGGCAACAAATAATAACCACCATTCTCAATCTCAGCATCACTTTTTCAGGGATACGATCATTATTGTAACATCATCATCGTCATGATTTTCATGATCAACTTCATCAACCTCATTCCCGACTTAAAACAATAGAAAAGATGCCAGGACATTTCTAGGTGTCTTAGGTTTGACTGAGCTCAGGCTGAGTTGCTGTCAATCAAACGGAACTGTGGAAAAACCTATAATATCCAATGATTAAAGACTCCTGTATCACTAAATAGCATTCAATACAAGTATGTGCCAAGGACAATTCAGTAGATTGTAAACTCCTCACTGACTGTAAGGTGTTTGAAAACCAGGATCATGTTTACCAACTCTTTTGTATTGTATTTTCCCAAGCACTTAGTAGAGTGTGCTGCACATGGTAAATAAGGATGAGGCCAGGATAATCATTTTACGTGTTGTTTCTGTTCAGTAGGATGTGTCAGACAAATGGTAGAAAAAAGATTTGAGCAGGAAGAGCCAGAGTAGGGTCTTGGAAGTCAAGAGACAGAAGCCGAAATCCGTACACCTGCACCTGTCACTGACCTCTTGGTTTTATCCTAAACTTTGTCGTGTCCCCCCGATGTGCCTTGATTTCTTCACCTGTAATTTGATAGTAACTACTTTCAAGGTGTTTTGGAAAATAAAATTGCCACTGCAATGACAGGTGGCACTACTATTGGAAAAATCAGCACTGGTAGAAATAGCATGAAATAGTGCATAGCGCACGGGCCTGGGAATCAGAAGGGCATGGGTTCTAATCCCAGATCCACCACTTGCCTAGCTGTGTGACCTTGCACAAGTCACTTCACTTCTCTGGGCCTCAGTTACCTCATCTGTAAAATTCATTCATTCAATAGTATTTATTGAGTGCTTACTAAGTGCAGAGCACTGTACTAAGCACTTGGAATGTGCAATTTGGCAACAGAGACAATCCCTGCTCAATAACGGGCAGGGGAGACAGACAGAAAAGTAAAACAGAACAAAACAAAACAAGACATCATCAAGATAAATAGAATCATGGAGATATACCCCTCATTAAATTAATGAATAGGGTAATAAAATATATATACTAATAAGCAGACTGCTGAGGGGAGGGGAAGGGGAAAGAGCAGAGAGCGTAGGGGAAAGGGGAGGGGTGGAGGAGCAGAGGGAAAGGGGGTGCTCAGTCTGGGAAGGTCTTCTGGAGGAGGAGAGCTATCAGTAGGGCTTTGAAGAGGGGAAGAGTTAGTTTGGCTGATGTGAGGAGGGAGGGCATTCCTTGACAGCAGTAGAATGTGTCCAATCTGCTTTGCTGGTATCCACCCCAGCACTTAGTACAGAGCCTAGCACAGAGTAAGTTCTTAACAAATAACATTATTATTATTATGCAAGATAATCAGGTTGAATACAGCCCCTGTCTCACTTGGGGCTTCCAGTCTATGTAGGAGGAAGATTTAATTTCCATTGTACAGTTATGGAATGAGCGATCTATGGATAATTGGGATGGACTTTCCAGGGGTATTCTGGGATGAGTACTATTTGTAATCCTAGGTTTGGAGGGTTCCTAACATAATAATTGTGGTATTTGTTAATAACTGTGGCATTTGTTAAGCACTTACAGTGTGCCAAGCACTGAATTAAGAGCTGGAGTAGATACGGTTCTGGCAGTCCACAACTCTCCACTCCTTGAAAACCTCCAGTGGTTGCCCATACAGTTCCACATCAAACAGAAGCTCCTTATCATCTGCCTTAAGGCATTCAATTAGCTCTCTCCTTCCTACTTAACCTCAATGATCCTAACCTCCTTACTACAACACAACCTGCACACTCCACTCCTCTAATATCAACTTACTTTCTATATCTTGATCTTGCCCATCTGCACACTGACCCCTTGCCCACATTCTACCCTGGGCTCAGAATTCCCTTGTTCATTAATTCATTGTCAATCATATTAATTGAGCACTTATTGTGTGCAGAGCACTGTACTAAGCGCTTGGGAAATTACAATACATTCAATAATACACCACTCTTCCCACCTTTAAAACCCTCCTATAATCACATCTCCTCCAAGAGGCCTTCACAGTCTAAGCCCTTAATTTCCCTTATCTTCCCTCCCTTCTGCATTAACTATGTACATGGTTAAGTAACTCCATCAGTGGTATTTCACAAGTGTTTACTGTGTTCTGAGCACTGTACTAAGCACTTGGGAGAGTACCGTACTGTGATGTTGGCAGACATGTTCTCTGCCTACAGTGAGCTTGTGGTCTAGAGGAGGAGAGAGGCATTGAAAGAAATAAATAATTTACAATATATACAATTTGTTATTCACATAATATAGAATATATAGTTTTTACATATTTACATAAGTACTGCGGGGCTAAGGATGGGACAAATATCAGAACATGTACCTCTTAAACACTATGATACTTACCCACTATGATACTTACCCCAGTCCCACAATACTTATGTAATTATTCTCCTATTTTACTATTTCCCCCATCCCTAGTCTACTTCAATGTCTATTTCCCCCTGTAGATTGTAAGATACCTGTGAGCAGGGATCATGCCTATCAACTCTGTAATATTGTACTTTCTAAGCACTTGATACAGGTCTCTACACAAAGTAAGTGCTTAATAAATACCACTGATTAATTGATTGATCACTACTTCCATCATCTCATTTGGATCATCAGATATTCACAGTATTCAAAAAAGACCACTGATGGTAAAGTTTCACCTATGAGTATGGCTGAAAAGTCAGTGCAGGACCCACAGTCCCAAACACATTGTGCTCACAAAAAAGTTGCCCCCTATTCCGTTGTGTTTAATCTTTGCAGCAACCTGATGCTGTTTGCTCTTTTGCCTCTTTTTCTCTTACACCTTCGACATAGTCATTAACTCTATCGTATATGTATGTCTCTATTTACGATATTTACTCACTTAATTGTCCCCCCCCCCTCCTATTTTTGAGGAGGAAATAAAAGAATATTTCTGCACCACATTATTGTCTCTCCTTTACTTTATTCACAGGGGTTGTGATTGTTTACTTTACAGTCTCCAGGTTGTCTCTATACTTCCTCCCAGCCTGAACCAATCCAATCCTATGCAAGAAAATCACCTCATTTCCTAAAATGTTATACAGTAGCTATTTGAGCTGCCGATATCATTTACTTAACTTTATATTTTCTACTTTCAGTATCAAGTCCACTTTTCTCTGCCTGTCTCAGTGAATGATGAATAATTGTGATTCTGTTCTGAAATAATCTCTATCTTTATAATGAATCAGCCATTAAGTTGTCACCTGATGTCTGGAGCAATGAATAAAAATGGAATAGGACAAGTAAGGAAATAGCACTGCTGTGCATGGGTGGAGTTTGCATTTAAGAAAAAAATTATTTGTAGTGGGTGGAAGTGTGGACAAGGTAAAAATGATAATTGCCCAATTCTGTCCATTGTACATTTTGCTGAACAAACTGGAGTCAGAGCAACAGCCTGAAAATTTTCCATTGATTACAGCAAGTGAGATATTGAGAAGCAGCATGGCCTAGTGGAAATAAAATAGTCCTGGGAGTCAGTTGGCCTAAGTTCTAATACCAACTCTGCCTTTTACCTGTTGTGTGACCTTGGACAAGTCACTTAACTTCCTTGGGCCTCAGTTTCCTCATCTGTAAAATGGGAATTCAATACTTGTTTTCCCTTCTACTTAGGCTGTGGGGCCCATGTGGGTCAGGGACTGTATTAAACACAATAATCCTGCCTCTACCCTAGCGTTTCATACAGTACTTGACACACAGTAAGCACTTAAATACCACCGTTATTATTATTATCATTATTAAATATTAAATAAACAACTGATGGGCACTAAAAAAAAATGTTGAATTTTCTGTGGTTCTAAGACTGGAAAGTATCCTGCAATGTTATTAGACTTCATGCTTATATGACCCACATAATTTTTTAATGATATTTTTCAGTAGTTTAAGTGCTTACTATGTGTCAAGTACTCTTCTAAGGGCTGGGTCGATACAAGTTAATAAGGTCAGACACAGCCCCTGCCCATATGGGGCTCACAGTCTAAGTAGGAGGGAGAAGTATTGTCCCATCCATTTTTATGTTATTATAACTTTGCCCCCAAAAGTGGAACAGTTGACTGAAGAAATTTGGTATGTTAGTATCTTCTCACTTTGTGCCGTGGGTGACTCTTATGTGATGCTGATAATAATAATAATGATAATCGTATTTGTTAAGCACTTACTATGTGCCAAGCACTGTCCTAAGCAGTGGGGGGAATACAAGGTAATCAAGTTGTCCCATGTGGGGCTCCCAGTCTTAGTCTTAGAGAAGCAGCGTGGCTCAGTGGAAAGAGCACGGGCTTGGGAGTCAGAGGTCATGAGTTCGAATCCTGGCTCTGCCACTTGTCAGCTGAGTGACTGTGGGCAAGTCACAACTTCTCTGTGCCTCAGTTAACTTATCTGTAAAATGGGGATTAACTGTGAGCCTCACATGGGACAATCTGATTACCCTGTATCTATCCCAGTGCCTAGAACAGTGCTCTGCACATAGTAAGCACTTAACAAATACCAACATTATTATTAGTCCCCACTTTACAGATGAGGTAACTGAAGCACAGAGTAGTTAACTGACCTGCCCAAAGTCACACAGCTGACAAGTGGCAGAACCGAGGTTAGAACCCATGACCTCTGACTCCTGAGCCCGTGCTCTTTCCACTGAGCCATGCTGCTTCTGCTCAAGAAGTTGAGTGTGACAGCTATAGGAGAAAAACCAAGGGTCATGACCATAGAAAAGCTTGGCCAGCACTAAAGTTGTGTAGACCTTAAGTTTGGGCTGAATCCTACTATTATGCTGCCCTGACGATCTGCCTCTCAATCTATCCAACTTTAGATAGGTGTCTGTATGCTATAACAGTGAGTAAGGGTGAGTGAGCACCTTAACAGTGTCAGTGCGAATAATGTGAATAATTCTGTAGATATTTGTGGCAAGCGCCAGACTTCCTGTCCCAAAAAGCTCCCCATGGATAGAGTGAAGATACATTGGGCCAGAAATTAAAAATGAAGTTGTGGCTCATCTGCTCCCCAGATTGCTGTGCCATAACAACATGACAGTGATAGGGACTCCCGATTTCTGGCTACTCCCCGATGGTGTCAGGCTCCTGAGAGTGACAGAATAATTGCAGTCCGTGAGACATGAGCTCATGAAATCCTTCCCTATAACTGCTGCCCTGACTGCCACTGCCCAGACCCTGATGGATGAGACTGGCTCAGGTCCCGGGATGAAAGACTATTTCAGGGAATATCTGCTTCTGTCTCAGACCCTGAGGCCAGGCAGGGAGGGAGAAAGTTTTCTTTAGGACCCAGAGAGGAGCTGGAGCCTTGGGCCAGAGGAGAGTTGATCAGCAAGACCAGAAGGGAACATGGGGACTCTATACTATTTCCCCATCCCTAATCTAAATGCTTGGGAATTATTCTGGGTGGATTAGGAGTGGTCTCTCCATCTGCCCCCACCATGGGGATCTGTTCAGGAAAGAGGAACTTGGGTTGTCCTCCAGGAGGGGCAGGGATCCAGCCCAACAAGGAGATCTCTTCCCCTGTCCCTTCCTCCAGAGCTCAACTTCGTGGTAGGGTAGGGGTCCTAGGATGCCCAGGTCCTTCTTCCAGATCTGAGCCCTGTGTTTGGGAGCAGGGGGAGAAACCTTGAGGTACAGGCTCAGGGGACAGAGTCTCTGGTAAGCCATTTCCTCTGATGTAGACCCATGTAGATTGCATGGATCGGGAGCAGAATGTGTTGTGGATGACAGGCTGCCATCAGGTTGCTTATAGAAGCGGCACAGCCTCATGGAAAGAGTATGGGTTTGAGTGTCAGAGGACCTGGGCTCTGATCCAATTTCAGTCACTTGACGACTCTGTGACCTTGGGAAAAACACTTTATTTCTCCATGCTACAGTTTCTTCATCTGTAAAATAAAGAATAAGTTTCTGTTCTCTCTCCCACTCAGACTGTGAGCCCTATATCTGGCAGGGGCTGTGTTGGTTATGGTTATCTTATATTCATTCATTCAATAGTATTTATTGAGCGCTTACTATGTGCACTAAGTGCTTGGAATGTACAAGTTGGCAACAGATAGAGACAGTCCCTGCCCTTTGATGGGCTTACAGTCTAATCGGGGGAGACAGGCAGATAAGAACAATGGCAATAAATAGAGTCAAGGGGAAGAACATCTCATAAAAACAATGGCAAATAAATAGAATCAGGGTGATGTACATCTCATTAAACAAAATAAAAAAAATAAATAGGGTGATGAAGATATATACAGTTGAGCAGATGAGTACAGTGCTGAGGGGGTGGGACGGGAGAGGGGGAGGAAAAGAGGGAAAGGGGGGAGAAAAGGGTTTAGCTGCAGAGAGGTGAAGGGGGGTGGGTAGTGGGAGCAGAGGGGAAAAGGGGAAAAAAAGGGAAAAGGGGGGGAGCTCAGTCTGGGAAGGCCTCTTGGAGGTGGTGAGCTTTGAGTAGGGATTTGATGAGGGGAAGATAATTAGATTGATGAAGGTGAGGAGGGAAGGCATTCCAGGACCGCGGAAGGACGTGGCCCAGGGGTCGACAGCGGGATAGGCGAGACCGAGGGACGGTGAGGAGGTGGGCGGCAGAGGAGCAGAGTGTGTGGGGTGGGCAATAGAAAGAGGGAAGGGAGGAGATGTTGGAAGGGGCAAGGTGATGTAGAGCCTTGAAGCCTAGAGTGAGGAGTTTTTGTTTGGAGCAGAGGTTGATAGGCAACCACTGGAGGTGTTTAAGAAGGGGAGTGACATGCCCAGATCGTTTCTGCAGGAAGATGAGCCGGGCAGCGGAGTGAAGAATAGACTGGAGCGGGGCGAGAGAGGAGGAAGGGAGATCAGAGAGAAGGCTGACACAGTAGTCTAGCCGGGATATAACGAGAGCCTATAGCAGTAAGGTAGCCGTTTGGGTGGAGAGGAAAGGGCAGATCTTGGCGATATTGCAAAGGTGAGACCAGCAGGTCTTGGTAACGGATCGGATGTGTGGGGTGAACGAGAGAGATGAGTCAAAGATGGCACCGAGGTTACGGGCCTGAGAGACGGGAAGGATGGTCGTACTATCCACGGTGATAGGGAAGTCGGGGAGAGGAGCCGGCTTGGGAAGGAAGATGAGGAGCTCAGTTTTGGAGATGTTGAGTTTTAGGTGGCGGGCAGACACCCAGGTGGAAACGTCCTGGAGGCAGGAGGAGATGCGAGCCTGAAGGGAGGGGGAGAGGACAGGAGCAGAGATGTAGATCTGCATGTCATCTGCGTAGAGATGGTAGTCAAAGCCGTGAGAGCGAATGAGTTCACCAAGGGAGTGAATGTAAATGGAGAACCGAAAAGGGCCAAGAACTGACCCCTGAGGAACTCCAACAGTTAAAGGATGGGAGGGGGAGGAGGCGCCTGCAAAGTTGACCGAGAATGACCGGCCAGAGAGATAAGAGGAGAACCAGGAGAGGACGGAGTCCATGAAGCCAAGGTGTGATAAGGTGTGGAAGAGGAGGGGATGGTCGACAGTGTCAAAAGCAGCTGAGAGGTCAAGGAAGATTAGAATGGAGTAGGAGCCATCGGATTTGGCAAGAAGGAGGTCATGGGTGACCTTAGAGAGAGCAGTCTCGGTAAAGTGGAGGGGACGGAAGCAAGATTGGAGGGGGTCCAGAAGAGAATGGGAGTTAAGGAATTCTAAGCAGCGAGTGTAGATGACTCGTTCTAGGATTTTGGAAAGGAAGGGTAGTAGGGAGATAGGGCGATAACTGGAAGGGGAAGTGGGATCGAGAGAGGGTTTTTTTTTAGGATGGGGGAGACATGGGCATGTTTGAAGGCAGAGGGGAAGGAGCCATTGGAGATTGAGTGGTTAAAGATAGAAGTTAAGGGAGGGAGGAGGGCAGGGGCGATGTTTTTTATAAGGTGAGCGGGAATGGGGTCTGAGGTGCAGGTGGAGGGGGTGGCACTTGCGAGGAGGGAGGAGATCTCCTCTGAGGATACTGCAGGGAAGGATGGGAAAGTAGGGGAGAGGGTTGGTGGGGGGGAGGGGAGAGGAGGAGGGGTGACTTGGGGGACCTCAGACCTGACTGTGTTGATTTTTGTGATGAAGTAGGTGGCCAGATCATTGGGGGTGAGAGATGGGGGAGGGGGAGGAACAGGGGGCCTAAGGAGAGCGTTAAAGTTCCGGAAAAATTGGCGGGGGTGACGGGCATGGGTGTAGATGAGGGAGGAGAAGACGTTTTGCCTGGCGGAGGAGAGGGCAGAGTTAAGGCAGGAAAGGATAAAGTTGACATGTATGAAGTCGGCTTGGTGCTTGGACTTTCGGGCAGCTTGAGCATAGGAGCGTAGGAGGCAGACAGAGGAGGTGATCCAGGGCTGTGGGTTAGTGGAGCGAGAACGGCGGAGGGAAAGGGGGGCGAGAGAGTTGAGATGAGTAGAGAGGGTGGAGTATATCTATCCAAGCGCTTAGTACAATGCTTGGCAATAAAACAATAAACAATAAACTCTCCCAGACTTCCCTATCACCGTGGATGGTACGACCATCCTTCCCATCTCTCAGGCCCGCAACCTCGATGTCATCTTTGACTCGTCTCTCTCGTTCACCCCACACATCCGATCTGTTACCAAGACCTGCCGGTCTCACCTTTACAATATCGCCAAGCACGTATCAAACACTACAATCATTATTACTTTGGGTCCATAATAAGTTGTTACAGGGAGCAATTGGGGACATTTACATTGAGAATGATTGCTGAAGAGGAAAACCAATCAGCTCATCATGGATAGGTAGCATGTCCGCTAATTCTCTTGTACTTTCCCAAGCACTTAGTACAGTACTCTGCACGTAGTAAGCATTCAGTAAACACCATTGATTGATTGGTTGGCTCAAGGACCTTCTAGAGTTAACAGTGGTAATAGAACTCTGGGTTGCATAGACCATCATTCTGACCTAGAATGGCATTGCTGATGCCCTTGTCTAATTTGATCTCAGAGGATGGATCTTTATCCTGCCCAAGTACCTTACTCTACAGAATCTCTTGTTTAGCCTTGGTCCAACCAGCCCCCATACTCAAAACAGGGAGTGAGGAAGCCCAGAGGGTCACTCCATGGTGCCTCCCACCAAGGGAAGTGAAATTAAAGCCATATTTTCATTCAATCATATTTGTTGAGTTTTTACTATGTGCATAGCACCTGTACTAAGCGCCTGGGAGAGTACCATACAACAATAAACATACACATTCCCTGTTCCCAACAAGCTTACAGTCTCAAGGGGGAGACAGACAATAAAACAAATAAATAAATGACAGGTATGTACATAACTGCTGTCGGGCTGGGAGAGAGGGATGAACAAAGGGAGCATATCAGGGTGATGCAGAAGGGAGTGAGAGAAGAGGAAAGGGTGACTCATTGAGGGAAGGCCTTTTGGAGGAGATAGATGTGCCTTCAGTGGGAATTTGAAAGGGGGCAGGGGATTATGTCTGCCTGTGTTAGAGGCTGGAGGAGAGGCCCCCCGTGAGCTAGGGAGATACATGGACCTGAAGACCCATGGGTAGGGGAAGGAGTGCTTTCTCATAGAGCTGTCTGTAGCCAGTCCTGGGAGGGGAAAAGGTAAACTATTCCCTGATGACACCTTCACCTTTGGGGAGATCCCTGGGCTTTAGATGAGGGGTGGTGGAATTGATAAGGGTGCAGGGATTTCGGGTACACTAAACTGAGGTCTTCATTCTACCGGTCCCAAGAAGGGGAAAAGTACAGGGCTTTACCAGCCAGTGGAAACCAACAGAGGTGCAGGCTCTCCTAAAGTGACTCCAGGTACTATTTTGGCCAGGATTTAGAGCTAAGAATTCTGGCAATGTCTCTTCTTCCCAAATCCAAGACAGTATTATCTCAGGGAAGTGCCAAGCTATTTTTTTTCTAGGCCAACTCATCTCCTCACTCAGTCCTCATTCAGTTCTGTCCATTCCCTAGCAGTGTGTGGCAAGTGTTAATCACTTACTATGTGCTAAGCACTGTACTAAGTGCTGGGATAGACACAGGATAGTCAGGTCGGACACAGTCCCTGTTCCACATGGGTTCATAGTCTTATGGGAGGGAGAACAAATCCTCATTTGACAGGTGAGGAAACTGAGACATAGTTCAGTGACTTGCCCAAGATCACACAGCAGGTAAGTGGTAGAGCCAGGAATTAGAATATAGGTCCTCTACCTCACATTGGGCCATGTTGCTTCCCTCCTTCTCACCCTCGGCAATCCCTCCTGAGTCTTTTAGAAATAAAAGACCTTCATCGTGATCCCCATGACCACTGGGATGCTAATGATTTTTCTACGACCCATCTCAACTACACTGGTCATGTGAGCCCCACAAGGGAGATTCCCAGAGGTATGGAAGAACTGAAGATTAAATCAATTCATCAACCATATTTAACAGTAATAATAATACTTGTGTCATTTGTTAATCACTTACTATGTGTCATGCACTGTTCTCAGCACTGGGATAGATACAAGGTTATCAAGTTGTCCTACGTGGGGCTCACAGTCTTAATCCCAATTTTACAAATGAGGTAACTGAGGCACATAGAGGTTAACTGACTTGCCCAAAGTCACACAGCTGACAAGTGGCAGAGCTGGGGTTAGAACCCATGACCTCTGACTCGCAGGCCCGTGCTCTTCCCACTAAGCCACGCTGCTTCGAGCACTCACTGTGTGCAGAGCACTCTACTAGACACTTGAGAAAATACAATATAACAGAGTTCATAGTCAAGTTCCCTGCCCACAGTGAGTTTACACTCTTTATATTCCCACCTGAACTCTGCCATCTTCCAGACTTTTCCATAAATGTAGATGACCACTATCCTTTCTGTATCACAAGCTTGCAACCTTAGCATTATCTTTGATTCATTTCTCTCATTCAACTTACCTATTCAGTTTGTCACCAAATCTGACAAACTGATTCTACCTTCACAGTGCTTTTAGAATCTGCTCCTTCTTCTCCATCCAAATTGCTACCTTGCTGATTCTAGCATTTATGAAATAACACCTCGAAACTGCATCAGCCTCCTTGCTGATCTCCTCGCCCCCCTTCTCTACCCTCTTCAGTCCATATTTCACTCTGGTGGCCAGATCATTTTTCTGAAATATAATTCAGTCCATACATCTCCACCCTTCCAGAACCTGCAGTGGTTGCCCACTGCCTCTGCATCAGATAGAAATTCCTTACCATCAGCTTTAAGGCACTCAATCAACTCTCCCTCTCCTGCCTTACTTCATTGATTTCCTACTATAAGCCAGTCCTCATACTTTGCTCCTCTATTGCCAACCTCTATCCCATCCTTCCTCCTCTGAACCCTTGTCTTTGTCCTGTCTCTGGCC
Source organism: Ornithorhynchus anatinus (assembly GCF_004115215.2). Classification (NCBI taxonomy): domain Eukaryota; kingdom Metazoa; phylum Chordata; class Mammalia; order Monotremata; family Ornithorhynchidae; genus Ornithorhynchus; species Ornithorhynchus anatinus. Next base: position 9,594,634 of record NC_041753.1, on the reverse strand, counting down.
TGGAACTCCCCACCTCCTCTTTTATATCTGGCAGACCACCATTCTCCCCATTTTCAAGAGAAGCAGCGTGGCTCAGTGGAAAGAGCACGGGTTTGGGAGTCAGAGGTCATGAGTTCGAATCCTGGCTCTGCCACTTGTCACATGTGTGACTCTGGGCAAGTCATTTAACTTCTCTTTGCCTCAGTTACCTCATCTGTAAAATGGGGATTAACTGTGAGCCTCACGTGGGACAACCTGATTACCCTGAATCTACCCCAGCGCTTAGAACAGTGCTCTGCACATAGTAAGCACTTAACAAATACCAAATACCAAAGTCCTACTAAAATTATGTCTCCTCCAAGAGATCTTCCCTGATTAAGCCCTTACTTCACTTATATGTCCTTCATTTTGCATTAACTATACACTTGAGTCGTAACCCTTAATCACTTTGATTTTCACCCCAACCCCATGGCACTTATGTACATCTATCCATCTGTAATTTATTTTAATGTTTGCCTCCCGCGCTATTCCATAAGAACCTTACGGACAGAAATTGTGTCTACCAAATCTATTATATCGTAAACTCTCAGGCATTTATAACAGTGCTCTGCAGCCACTAAGAACTCAATAAATACTACTGAGTGATCCCAATCAGCCTCTTCAGATCCTTAACCATTGTATCTTTCTGTTGTAAGAACTAGAGAAGTTCTGGTTCCATAGAGACACATTTACCTGCGGGGCTGAAAGTTGGGGAGGCAGCCCTTTCTCCCCTGAGCTTCCCTGATGTTCAGAGATTAGGGGAGCAAAGCTCAATCTCTATTTCAGATATACCACCAGTCATTTAGGGTTTTTCAAAGCAAAAGTGGAGGAAATGGATGTCTTCTATCACAAAAAAATTCAGGAAAAAAAATACTTGACGTGTGAATTTCTGCCATTTGTCTGGGATTAGAGTCCCTTCTGGGACAAGTTAAACTGCACTGGCTGCACATTTGCATATTTTAAATGTATATCTCTTGGTGTGTCGTAGTTACAGTCTTTCACTCTGCCTCTGCCCCAGATTTGTGACAATCCTAGGTCTTTCATCCCCAGATCCTATCTGAAATGGCCCCATGTTTTACTTAGTAGAGACTGGATTTCTGATAATCCCTTCTGGGTCCTCAAGTCAGTCATTTATTTATTCATCCAATCACATTTACAGAGCTCTCACTGTGTGCAGAGCACTGTACTATGTGCTTGAGAGAGTACAATATAACAACGCACAGACACATTCCCGCCCACAACGATCTTACAGTCTAGAAGGGGAGACAGACTTTAATAAAAATAAATAAATGGCAGCTATGTACATAAGTGCTGTGAGGCTGGGAGAGGGGATGAATAAAGGGAGCAAGTCAGGGTGATGCAGAAGGCAGTGGAAGAAAGGAAAAGAGGGCTTAATCAGGGAAAGCTTCTTGGAGATGTAGCTTTGAAGGCCCTCAAGAAATAGGAGGTGGTATCAGCAAAATAAGGGGTTGATCTAAACTGCAAGCTCTTTGTGGGTAGGGATTTTGGCTACCAACTCAATTGTACTGTACTTTCCCAAGCTCTCGGAAAAGTCCTCTGCAAACAGTAAGTGCTCAATAAATAAATACCATGAATGATTAATTGATTGATTCTGGGATAGGGTTATCGAGACCAGGAGTTTTTTGTCCTGTCCATTTTGGGAAGGTAAGAACAGGAGGCTTTGAGGGCATCTTTTTCCTCCACTTCTGTTCTGGGAAATCCTAACACTGACTGTAACACTGCCTGGTGGTCCATCTGAAATAAGGATTGACTTTTGCCCCACCCCCATCCCTCCCACTAAGCCTTCTTTACAAACGCTGCAGAATTGAGTCCAAATTATGATGATTTTGAGGGCACTAGTAAAGGAACGGAACATTATGTGAATTTATATTCTTTCTTTTATAACCTATGCTCAGACCTGTGTCATACCCATATATGTTTCCATGAACAAACTCTCTCTTCCACCCACTCCCTCTTCCTCTCTGTTTCCCAGGTTGCTTTGCAGGAGGCCTCCTCTAATTCTGACTATTCAGTAGAATGAATGCCACTGGGATCTCTTTTGGGATCATATTTCTATTACAGATCAGCATTGGTGTCTCAAGGAATGTCTTTCTCCTCCTATTTTATTCCCATATGGCCTCTATCAGGTCCAAGTTCAGTTTGTCAGACTTGATACTTGGGCATTTAGTCTTGGCCAACTCCATCATCCTTCTCATCAATGGAATTCCAGAGATCATGACAGCTTGGGGACTAAGAAATTTCCTGGGCAATGTAGGCTGTAAAATTCTCATTTATCTTTATCGAGTGGCCCGGGGCCTGGCCATATGCACCACCTGCCTCCTGAGCATCTTCCAGGACATCACCATCAGTCCCAGCACCTCCCGCTGGGCAGGAGTCAAAGCCAAATTACCCAAGTGCATCATCCCCTGCTTTGTCCTCTTCTGGATCCTCAATCTGCTCATCTATTTCGAAACACTGATGAACATCACGGGTCCCCAGAACAGCAACAGCAGTTTTCGAATCAAGCTAGATCTCCAATATTGCTCAAAAGTCAGTGCCAGTGTGAAAATCACTGAAAATTTCAACAGTGCTCTCTGTCCGGGATCTGCTGTTCGTGGGGTTTATGGGCACAGCCAACGACTACATGGTGCTTGTTCTGCACAGACACCACCGGCAGGTTCAGCACCTTCAAGGTCCCGGCCACTCCCCCAGGGCAATCCCCGAGGTCAGATTGGCCAAGAAAGTCATTTCCTGGGTGACTCTCCACGTCCTCTTCTATAGGTGACAGTCAATCATGCTGAGCATTATTCTAAACATGAAAGAAAAATCACCTCTACTGGTGAATTGCCATATTGTGGTAGGATTCACCTTCTCAGCCTTTAGTCCTTTCCTGATGATTCACGGTGACAGGAGAATGAAAATCGTCCAGGAAAGAGAATCTCTAATGTCCAACTACAATCCTTCCTAGGACCTAGGGAAGCCACCAACACTTCCAGAGTCCTGTTTGATGACACTCATTGGATTTAAGGATTTCAATGTACATCTCGACTGATCTAAGACAGGACCAATTGAAGGTAATTTAGGGATGACAGGAGCAGCCGGAGCTGCTTTTACTGGCAATTGGAAGATGAGGAGGGGTCTGCCCGCCAGTTCTGCTAATGGGAAACTCCACAGCAGCCAGGGAAACTTCATTCAGCCATGCCAAAAAATTCCCATCACAGGTCCAAAAAAGGCCAGGGGGAAACATAGCAATGGCCAGGACCCACATACTGGAGAAACATGCATGTGCTCTTTGTGACGTGGGAATACCTTTCGTGCCGGGCCCAGGCCTTTATTCCACTAGGGGGCGATGCAGCTGAAGCTGAGTGAGGTGACTGTTCTCATTTCCAGCATGCACTGAACCACGGAAGAAGCCCAGCATAATCATTGCTCAGCAACCACAAGTGCTCTGTGCGCCATCTTCTACACTGAGACCCAATTCCACCTCATTTCATCTTTCTGGCCGTTCATTCTCGGTCGTCTTCGCGGGTTCCTCCTACCGCTCCCATCCACTAACTCCTGGGGTTCCTCAAGGGTCAGTTCTTGGCCCTCCTCTCTTCTCTATCTGTACTCCCTTGGTGAACTCATTAACTCCCACGGCTTCAACTATCATCTCTATACAGATGACACCTAAATCTACATCTCCTCCCCGGTTCTCTCCCCTTCCCTCCAGGCTCATATCTCCTCCTGCCTCCAGGACATCTCCACCCGGTTGTCTGCCCGCCATTTAAAACTCAACATGTCTAAAACTGAGCTCCTTATCTTCCCTCCCAAACCCTGTCCTCTCCCTGACTTTCCTGTCACTGTGGACGGCACGACCATCCTTCCCATCACACAGGCCCACAACCTTGGTGTCGTCCTTGACTCAACATTCTCATTCATCCCACACATCCAATCAGTCACCAAAACCTGCCAGTCTCACGTTCACAATATTGCCAAGATCTGCCCTTTCCTCTCCATCCAAACTGCTACCTTGCTGGTACAAGCTTTCATAATATCCCGACTGTATTATCGTGTCAGCCTCCTCTCTGATCTCCCATCCTCCTGTCCCTCCCCACTCCAGTCTGTTCTTCATTCTGCTGCCCGGATCATCTTCCTACAGAAATGCTCTGGGCATGTCACTACCCTCCTCAAAATCCTCCAGTGGTTGCCTATCAAACTTGGCACGAAACAAAAAAAAACTCCTCACTCTTGGCTTCAAAGCTCTCCATCACCTTGGCCCCTCCTACCTCACCTCTCTTCTCTCCTTCTACTGCCCACCCCTTACACTCCTCTCCTCTGCCGCTCACCTCCTCACCGTCCCCCATTCATGCTTATCCTGCTATCGACCCCTGGCCCACGTCCTACCACTGTCCTGGGATGCCCTACTTCCTCACATCTGCCAAACTAACTCTCTTCCCCTCTTCAAAGCCCTACTGATAGCTCTCCTCCTCCAGGAGACCTTCCCAGACTGAGCCCCCCTTTCCCTGTGCTCCCCTTCTCCTCCCCTCCCCCCCACTCTCTGCTCTTCCCCCTTCCCCTCCCCTCAGCACTGTGCTCATCTGCTCATTTGTATATATTATTTATTACTCTATTTATTTTGTTAATAAGGTGTATATCTCCTTGATTCTATTTATCTTGATGATGTTGTCTTGTTTTTGTTTTTTTTGTTCTGGTTTGCTTTGCTATCTCCCCCGTTTAGACTGTGAGCCCGTCATTGGGAAGGGATTGTCTCTATCTCTTGCCCAATTGTACATTCCAAGTGCTTAGTACAGTGCTCTGCACATAGTAAGTGCTCAATAAATATTATTGAATGAATCAGTGAATGAACCAAATGGCATGAGGGAATGAGAACTGACTCACCGCTGAGATGGGACAGCATCATGGATCCAGGCTCATGAATGCACTAATGATTTGAAATCACCGCTGAGTTCCCTCAACGACCGAGTTCAGCAGCCATAGAATAAGGTTAGCCTCGTGGAAAAAACACAGTCCTGGGATTAAGGGGACCAGGATTCTAATTCTGACTCCATCACTTGACTGTGTGACCTTGGGCAAATCACTTAATAATAATAATAATAATGTTGATATTTGTTAAGGATTTACTATGTGCCAAGCACTGTTTTAAGCACTGAGGGAGGTACAAGGCAATCAGGTTGTCCCAAGTGGGGCTCACAGTCATCATCCTCATTTGACAGATGAGGTCACTGAGGCACAGAGAAGTGAATGACTTGCCCAAGGTCACACAGCTGACAAGTGGCAGAGGCAACATTAAAAGCCATGATCTCTGACTCCCAAGCCCAGGCTCTTTCCACTAAGCCACGCTGCTTCTTGACTTCTCTGTGCCCCGGTTTCCTCTTCCATAAAAGGGGAGATTAAAGATATGTTCTCCCTCTTTCTTAAACTGTCAGCCCTGTGTGACAGAGAGTCTATATCCCATCAGATCATCCTTTATCTATTCCAGTGCTAAGTACAGTATTTGGCACAAAGTAAGTGCTCAACAAACACCACAATTTTTATTGTCTCTTCTATCAGCTAAATCATTTTTTTTCACTCATCCCATCCTTTACTCCCAGGCCCTTAACCCGACTCACCTCACTCACCTATAGATGTTTGGCCCCAAAGGTGCCCTGTGATCACAGGCTGCAAGCCCTCAAAATCCCAACCTACATTCTCTTTTTCATCTGCTAGACTGTGAGCTCCTTGTGAGAGGGGATGTCTATCTTCCCCTTGACTCTATTTATTGCCATTGTTCTTGTCTGTCTGTCTCCCCCGATTAGACTATAAGCCCGTCAAAGGGCAGGGACTGTCTCTATCTGTTGCCGACTTGTTCATTCCAAGCGCTTAGTACAGTGCTCTGCACATAGTAAGCGCTCAATAAATACTATTGAATGAATGAATGAAAACTCTGTTGCATTATACTCTCCCAAAGTGCTCAGCCCTGTGCTGGGACCATAGTTAGCCCTCAGTAAATGCCACTGGTTGACTGGTTGGTTATGCCCTGATCCCTCCAGGCGTGAAACCTCAAACCTGTTCCATGAATGTCTTTGTGAAACTTGTCCTGCCTTGCCTTCCTCTCTGCCCCTATTTCCCTGCCCCTGGATCCATCCATGCCACGTGACTCCTTTTCATCGTTCCCTGCCCAGGGCTCTAAGGCTATAAGCTCATGGGCAGTGTAGTGTACTAAGTGTGCCAGGCGGTGTACTAAGTGCTGGGGTGGAGACAAGCAAATTAGGTTGGACACAGTTCCTGTCCCACTTGGGGCTTAATCCCATTTTACAGGTGAGAGAACTGAGGCACAGAGAAGTGAAGTGACTTGCCCAGCATCACATGTCAGACAAGTGGCAGAGGTCAGATTAGAACCCAGGACCTTCTGACTCCCAGGCCCTTGACCTATCCCCTAAGCCACATGGGAATAATAATAATAATGATAGTATTTGTAAAGCACTTACTATGTGCACAGCACTGTTCTAAGCGCTGGGGTAGATATAAGGTAATCAGGTTGTAACACATGGGGCTCACAGTCTTAATCCCCATTTTACAGATATGAAAACTGAATCAAGGAAAGGACTGTATCCAACCTGATTATCTTTTATCTACCCCAGCACTTAGTACCATGTCTGGAACATAGTAAACTCTGAGCCCTTACCACAATGATTATAATCAATTACACATAGGCTGGCCTGGAAGCAATTCCCCTCCATACACAACTGCCAGCCAGGAGGGATTTAGAAGAGCAGAATGAGACTGCAATTTTGCTCATCTCCATCCCCCAGGCTGAGCCACTGGGAGAACGGACCAGGGGAGCCCAATGAGTCCCGAGTTGTGATTCTCTTTGGAGCTCTGACTCTCTATGGGATCCATTGAAGCTACTGACCATTTCTGATAGCCATTTTACAGGAATGACTCTATTGAAGGATCAGGCCAAGGACTTCACTGTGCCACTTCCTGGGGAGACAGCTGGTTTTGTTTGCAATGAGGACTACACTCAGGTGTGTGACCCTCTGTCCCTGGGCTGGAAGTTCCTCAAATTCCAGATAAGTACAAGGGTAGCAGAGCTAAACCAGCCTCCACTATCCTTCCCCTCTAGACTACAAGCTTCTTGTGGACCTGGATCATGTCAAACAACTTTGTTGTTATCTCCCAATAACTTAATACAGTGCTCTGCACAGACTAAGCACTCAATAAATAACATGGATTAACTGATTGATTGATTGATCCTGCCCTTCTTAAAAGGGACCCCAGCTTCTGGCTCAAACATCTGTGTGTGATGGGGGCGGGCAGGGCGGGGGTCAGTGCTCTGAGTGTGTGTTTGTGTTTGACTGAGTCTGTGTACAGGTACTTGTGTTTTATTCTGGGGCTCCTACAAAGAGCTTGGAGGGCACACAGAGCCTAGGGATCCACTCGCTGGGCTAATACATAATAATTATGGTATTTGTTAAGCATCTACTATGTGCCAAACAGGGAGGGATAAGTAGTGTGGCTCAGTGGCTAGAGCCCGGTCTTGGGAGTCAGAGGTCATGGGTTCTAATCCTGGCACCGCCACTTGTAAATTGTGTGACCTTGGGCACGACACTTCACTTTTCTGTGCCTCAGTGACCTCATCAGTAAAATGAGGTCAACCTGATTACCTTGTATCTTCCCCCACAGCTTAGAGTAAGCCCCTAACAAATACCATCATTATTATTCAGCGCTTGGAACAGTGCTTGGCACATAGTACCACTATACCACTATATTTATTATAAGAGGTATTTTATACTTATTTTACAGATGAGGAAACTCAAGTGCAGAGAGGTTAAGTGACTTGCCCTAGATCACATAGCAGGCAAGCGGCAGAGCCGAGATTAGAAACACACTTCGTATCCGGCAGACCAGAACTACTCAGGTCTTCAAAGCTGTACTAAAATCACCTCTGCACCAGGAAGTCTTCCATGACTAACTTCTCATCTCCCCACTCTATTTTCCCTCCCTGCACTTGAGTCCATGCTCCCTAAGTACTAAAGGACTCACCCCCTCCTGACAACACTTATGTACACATTTTATAATCTGTTGCTTCCCTTACCTTTATTTTGTCTGTCTGTCAAACTGCATCAGAGTGACCTCAAAGATGTTCCAGTCAGAGTATCCATGCACGGAGCAGTATGATGTACAGACCATTCCGTTATACAATTATCATATTTGTTAAGCACCTACTTGTGCCAGGCACTGTTTAAAATGCTGGGGTGGATACAAGCAGATCAGGTTGGATGCAGTCCCTGTCCCATGCAGGGCTCACAGTCTCAATCTCCATTTTACAGATGAGGCAACTGAGGCACAGAGAAGCAAAGAAGCGACTTGCCCAAGTCACACAAAGTTCACACTGTCCTAAGAACCACTGCACCAAACGCTGACCTCCAAATCGCCAAAACACATTTTAAGCTTTCATCTCCTCCAAAAGGGCTTCCCTGATTAAGCCTCACGTCTCCTACTCCCTCTGTGTTGCCTATGTGCTTGGATCCCTACTCCTTTAATACTCGATATTAGCCCACCTCCACAGCACTTTTGTACATAACAATATACGACCTATATTTCCCCTGCTGCAATATACTTTAAGGTTTGACATATCTTTGTGGGCAGAGACTGTCTCTTCCAACTCTATTGTGCTCAAGTGCTCAGTACAGTGTTTTGCACACAGTAAGTGCTCAATTGATACAACTGATTGAGAACACATACTGAATCCCCATTTTATAGATGAAGCAACTAAAGTACAGAGAAGTTAAGTGAATTGTCCGTGGTCACACAACAGGCAAATGGTACAGTCAGGATTAGAACCCATGGCCCTGACTCCCAGGCTGATGTTTTTTTCCACTAAGCCATGCTGGATCCCTGAGGGGGTTGAAAAATTAGGCCAACCTTCTTCACCAGGGTCAAGAGGAAACCCTTGTCCTTAGCACCCACACATATACTACTCAGTGGCCTCTTATTTAAATGAAATCAAAGGATGTCTGTTTGTTCGACATTCACTGTCTGGGAACTCATCGGCTCACATGGTTTCAGTTACCACCTCTATGAGAATGACACCCAAATCTCCCTTTCTAACCCTGCCCTCTCATCTGACCCCTTAACCCACATCACCTCTAATCTCCTACATATCTCCATTTGGATGTGTTGCCAGCACTTCAAATAATAATAATAATGGTATTTGCTAAGGGCTTACTATGTGCCGGGCACTGTACTAAACTCTGGGGTGAATATAAGCAAATCAGGTTGGACACAGCCCTGTCCCACATGGGGTTCTCAATGTCAATCTCCATTTTACAGATGAGATAACTCAGGCACAGAGAAGTGAAATGACTTACTCAATGTCACACAGCAGACAAGTAGCAGAGCCAGGAATAGAACCCATGACCTACTGACTCCCAGGCTTGTGTTCTGTCTAAACCCTGCTTAGTACTGGGCTTGGCACATGGCAAGCACTGAATAAATACATAAATAAATGAATAGATGCAATTTTTCAGAAAAGTTATCCAGGCAGTTGAGTGAAATAAGAACTGGAGAGGGGAGACATAGGAGGCACGAAGGTGAGTGAGGAAGCTAATGAAGCAGTCAAGGTAAGATATAAGTGCTTAAATCATTGCAGCAGTAGTTTTTGATGTAGAGGAAAGGGGATATTCCAGAGAAATTGTGAAAGCAGAACCTACAGGATTTCATGACAGATTGACCGTGTGGTTTAATAGAGAGAAATGAGCCCAAGACAATGTGCAAGTTAAGGGCCTGTGAGACAGGGAGGAGGATGGTGTTGTCTAGAGTGATAGGAAAGGCAGGGGAGGACAGGTTTTGTGTCAGAAGATGAGGAGTTTTGTTTTGACATGTTAAGCTTGAAGTGTTGGCGAAATATTCACAGAGAGATGTCTGGAAGTTAGGAGGAAATTCAAGACTGCAGAGAAGGAAAGTGGTCAGGGCTGGAGAGGTAGATTTGAGAATCATATGCAAAGAGATGGTAGTTCAAGCCTGGGCAGTGAATGAGCTCTCCAAAAGAGTGGGTGAAGATGGAGAATAGAAGGGATCCTGAACTCAGCTTTGAAGGACTCCCAGAGTTAGAGGCTCGGGAGGCAGATGAGGAGCCAGAAAAGAAGTGGCCAAAGAGATAAGAGGAGAAGAAAGAGAGGACAGTGTCAGTGAAGACAAAGTTAGAGAGAGTTTCCAGGAGAAGGGGATGGTCCAGTGTCAAAGGCAGTGGAGACGTTAAGAAGGATTAAGATGGAGTAAAGACCACTGGATTGGGCAAGAAGGAGCCATTCATGACTTTAAAAGGGATGTTTCTATGCGGTAAAGTGGACAGGAGCCGGACTGCACGGGGCCAAAGAAAGAGTGGGAATTGAGCAAATGGAGGCAACGAGTGCTGACAACTTGCTCAAAGAGTTTGGAGAGGAATGGTAAGAGGGAGATTGGGTGATAACAGAAGAGTGTGGTGAGGTCAAGGGAAGGGTTTTTTTTTAGGATAGGAAATACATGAGTGTGATTGAAAGCAGCATGGAAGGAACCATTGAAAAATGAACAGTTGAAGATACCATCAGGGAGGAAGGAAGAGGCAAGTGTTTTGACATGGTAGGAAGGGATGGGATCAGATGTGCAGGTGGAGGGTGGTAGAATTTGAGAGGAGTGTAGTCCATGTCTCCCCACTCCTCAAGAACCTCGAATAATTGACCTCCCCTCCATCTCCACATCAAACAGAAATTCCTTACCACTGACTTTATAGCACTCAATCAGCTCGTCCCCTGCTAACTTTCCTTACTGATCTCCTAATAATAACAATAATTATGGTATTTGTTAAGCACTTACTCTGTGCCAGGCATTGTCCTAAGCGCTGGAGTACATGCAGGTAAATCGGGTTGGGCACAGTATCTGTACTACGTGGGACTCATGGTCTCAATCCCTATTTTAAGGATGAGGTAAATGAGGCACCGAGAACTGAAGTGACTTGCTCAAGGTCACCCAGCACACAAATGGCAGAGACGAGATAAGAACCCATGACATTTTGGCTCCCAGGCCTGTGCTCTATCCACTATGCCATGCTGCTTCCTACTACGGCCCGGACCACACACTTCGCTGCTCTAGTGCCAGCTTACTCACTGTGCCCTGATTGTGTCTATCCCCCACATACACCCACCACTCTCTCCAGCTTCAAAGCTTTATTAAGATCACATATCCTCCAAGAGGATTACCCCAATTAAGTTACCTTTTCCCTGGCTCTCTCTCCCTTCTACATCATCCATGCGCTTAGATCTGTGGCCTTTGGGAATTTGATACTTGCTCCACCCTCAACCCCACTGCACTTATGTACGTATCCCTAAATAATACATATTATAAATCTTTTTTTTTCATATTAACGTCTGACTTCCCCTCTATACTCGAAGCTCATGGAAGGCAGGGAATGTGCCTACGAACTTGGTTGTATTGTAACTCTCCCAGGAACTTAGTACAGTGCTCTGCACAGAGTAAGTACTCAATAATTATCATTGATGATTATGAGGACGCAGAGATTTCTTCTTGAGATTTTGCTGGGAATGATGGGAAAGTTGAAGAGGAGGCAGGAAGTGGAAGGGATGGGAGAAGAGCAGGAGAGATTTTAGGGAAACCACACCTAATGGTTTCAGTTTCAAGGTCACTGGGGCAAGAGGTTGGGGGGTAGAGGGACAGGTGGTTTGAGGGAGTTAAAAGTTTGAAACAGCTGGCCTGGGGCAATGGGCACAGGAGTCAGTGAGGATGGAGATGAATTGTTGCCTGCCTGAGGTGAGGGCAGAATTGAAGCAGGTGAAGATCAATTAAGATGGATGTAGTCTTCTGGTATCTGGATTTGCACCTGCAATTTTCCACAGCTCTTGTACCAGAGGGGTGGAACTGTAAAGTGGAAGTGATCTCGGGCTGATGGTATGAGATGGATGGAGTGAATAAGCCCTCATTTCCCTTCCCTGCCCCTCCCTCTGCATTTGAATGCATGTCCCTTAATCACTTTGATACTCACTCCACAGCACCTATCTATCCTGATACTCTACTATTTCCCCTATATTTTCTTAAATGTCTGCCTCCCCCCGCAGCCTGTAAATTCCTGGTGAGCAGGGACTGTGTCTGTCAACTATATTTCCCAAGCGCAAATCATGGTACTCTGCATACAGTAAGTGCCTAGTAAATACCACTGATTGATGACTGTATTTCAAGTTACCTAGAAACAGAAAGAGGGCAGAAAACATTTTTGAAGAAAACAGAGGTTATGGGTTTGGATGTTCCTTTTATTAATCAATCAATCAATCAATAGTATTTATTGAATGCTTACAGTGTGGAGAGCACTGTACTAAGCCCTTGAAAGAGTTCAATACAACAGAGTTGGTAAGCCCTGCCCACAACGAGTTTACAGTCTCGAGGGAACGTCTATGTCCATTAAATATGCAGTCAACTGGAGAGTAGGAGTGTGTGTGTGTGTGTGTGTGTGTGTGTGTGTGTGGCCGGGGGGTGGGGTGGGGAAGGATGATGTTGGAGGCAGAAATCAAGGAAGGAAAAGACACAAAAATCCCAAGGATGCACAGAAGAGTATAAGAAAAGAGAACAGAAACAGTGGGTTGAGCAGTTTTGTGCAAACTGAGAATAACCAATCACAGCAGGGAACTGGAAGATGGTGCCATATAAGTTGTGTGGATTTATTTGTGAATGTGTACATGACAGAGTGGGAGAGGGTCCTAGGAAAGACTCTGTTTTTGACCTTTTCCTAACCTCTAATCTCAGGTCATTGTTCCTGGCCCCTTGGCCCCACCCGCTAATGCCAGTTCTGGAAGAAAAGAATAAAGACCATTCTTTTTGCCAATTTCATAATTTCACTTCTTCTTGCTCCATTTACTGATAATGTCTCACATTAACACTAATCAACCCTTCTTAAAATTTGTAATTCACATCTTTTTTTAAAAAAGGTGCTGCCCAAATACAATCGTATAGACCGCTTAAACGACCCATCCACAGGAATGTGCCTGCTACAGGGAAGACACCGTTAGGTTGGGAGTTGGAAACGGAGGGAAAGCTCGAGAGTGTGAGAAGAGAGCACCCCAGCTCAGATGTGGTCATCTCTAGAAGTAGATAATATGTTCCCTGTAAAAGGGCCAATAAATGGATATGCTACTCATAAAAGAGACTTACCTCAAAATCAGGACATAGTACTATTCTGGAATCTTCAGGCCTTGAAATGCATGCTTCTTGATGGGGATCCCCACAATGAAGTTCAACTGGGGGACCTGCTGACAAAAATCAGTTAAAAAATTGTTTTGTTTTGAGTTTTGTTTTGATTTTTTAAAATAGAAAAAGTACACTGTTCGCTCACAATTATTTTTCCCTCATTTAAAAAATTCTACCAACACATAAAAATACCATAAAAAGATATTGCACATCACTTTCATCACAGGAAGTAATATCATTAATTTGGTTTGAGATTAAAAAGCATTCCTCAAATTAGGAGGAAAAAAATAGTCAATTTAACTTCACATTTGTTCACATAAAACTACCTTTCCCTGAAGTGTTTTCTTTTTGGTTTTGGATTTTTTAAAAAAAAACACAATATATCTAGAAAATTGACTAAAGAAGCAGCAGCAAAATGGGGATTCAATACCTGTTCTCCCTCCTACATAAGACACTAAGCCCCAAGTGGGACCTGATTATCTTATATCTAGCTCACACTTACACGATACCACAGTTACTATTATATAAAGGGGAGTTTATTGCTACTACACTGGATTCAAGCACTTATCCTAGCCCACCTTGACCACTGCACATGCCACCTTGCTGACCACTCCTGCCTTCTGTCTCTCCCCACTCCAGTACTTGCTTCACTCTGCTGCCCAAATCATTTTTCTATGAAACCACTCTATCTATGTTTCCCAACTCCTCAAGAACCTCCAGTCATTGCCCAACCACCTCAAAAAGAAATTCCTTACCATCAGCTTAAGCACTCAGCTTGCCCGCTCCTGCCTTACCTAAACTGATCTCAGCCCAGCCTGAACACTTCACTCCTCTAGTGCCCGCTTGCTCAGTGTGTCCCAATCTTGCAAATATCACTGCTGACCCCTTTCCCACGTCCTCCCTGTGGCCCGAGACCCCCTCCCCCATCACTTATACACCAGACTACCACTCTCCCTACCTTCAAAGCCTTATTAAGGACACAGCTCCTCCAAGAGGTCCTCTTTTACTCGGCTCCCTCTCCCCTCTGCATCACCTATGCACTTGGGTATGCGCTCCTTGGGCATTCGCTATTAACATCACCCTCAGACCCACAGAGTTTTTGTACATAGCCATACATGGTTTATCAATCAATCGATGGTATTTGTTGAGTGCTTACTGTGTGGAGATAACTGTACTAAGCACTTGAGAGAGTTGGTAGATATTCCCTGCCCAGAACAAGGTTACGGTCTAGAGGGATTTATATTAATGTCTGTCTCCCCCTCTAGACTGTTGCATTTTCCTCTCCAAAGCACTTAGTAGAGGGCTCTGCATACAGTGAATGCTCAAAAAATACCATTGATGAATTACTCTAAGCAGACCTAATGATTTTGTATCAACCCTAGCATCTGGTAGTTTGTTGAATACCATTCATTCATTCATTCCTTCAATCGTATTTACTGAGGGCTTACTATGTGCAGAGCACTGTACTAAGCGCTTAGAATGTACAATTTGGCAAGAGATAGAGACAATCCCTGCCCAACAACGGTTTCACAGCCTAAACGGAGGAGATAGACAAGAGAAGAGAACAAAATAAAACAAAACAAGTGGTTTGGCATGAATATCATCAAGATAAATAGAATCATAGATAGATACACATCATTAACAAAATAAATGTAGTAATAAATAATGTATACACATATGCACAGGGGAAGGGGGAAGAACAGAGGGTGGGAGAAGGGGGAATGGGGAGGGGAAGAGGAGCAGAGGGAAAGAGAGGGCTCAGTCTGGGAAGGCCTCCTGGAGGAGGTGAGCTCTCAGTAGGGCTTTGAAGAGGGCAAGGGAGCTAGGTTGGTGGATGCGAGGAGGGAGGGCATTTCAGATAAGTGGTAGGATGTGGGACAGAGGTCGACGATGGGATAGGCTAAAAAGAGGGAACGCGAGGAAGTGAGCAGCAGAGGAGCAGAGTGTACGGGGTGGGTTATTAGAAGGAGAGAAGGGAGGTGAGGTAAGAGGGGGCAAGGTGACGGAGAGCTTTGAATCCAAGAGTGAAGAGTTTTTCTTTAATGCGAAGGTTGATAAGTAACCACTGGAGATTTTTGAGGAGGGTAGTGACAGGCCCAGAAAGTTTCTGTAGGAAACCGAATGAAGAATAGACTGGAGCGGGGAGAAACAGGAGGAAGGGAGCCTCCTTCAGAGAGGTGGCTGACACAATAATCCAGTCGGGATATTATGAAAGCTTGTACCAGCAAAGTAGCAGTTTGGATGGAAAGGAAAGGGCGGGTCTTGGCGATGTTGTGAAGGTGAAACCGGTAGGTGTTGGGGACAGATTGGATGTGTGGGGTGAATGAGAGAGCAGAGTCAAGGACGACACCAAGGTTGCGGGCCTTTGAGACGGGAAGGATGGTCGTACCATCCACAGTGACAGGGAAGTCAGGAATAGGACAGGACTTGGGAGGGAAGATAAAGAGCTCAGTTTCAGACATGTTGAGTTTTAGGTGGCAGGCAGACATCCAGGTAGAGACGTCCTGGAGGCAGAAGGAGATACGAGCTTGGAAGGACGGGGAGAGAACAGGGGAGGAGATGTAGATATGGGTGTCATCTGCGTAGAGATGATAGTTGAAGCCTTGGGAGTGAATGAATTCACCAAGGGAGTGAGTATAGATGGAGCACAGAAGAGGGCCAAGAAATAACCCTTGAGGAAACCCTAGAGTTAGTGGATGGGAGGAGGAGGAGCCCGCGAAGGAGACCGAGAATGAACGGCCAGAGAGATAAGAGGAGAACCAGGAGAGGACGGAGTTCGTGAAGCCAAGGTGAGATAAAGTGTGGAGGAGAAGGGGATGGTCGACAGTGTCAAAGGCAGCTGAGAGGTCGAGGAGGATTAGGACAGAGTACGAACTATTGGATTTGGCAAGAAGGAGGTCATGGCTGACCTTTTAGAGGGCAGTCTCGGAGGAGTGGAGGGGACGGAAACCAGATTGGAGGGGGTACAGGAGAGAGTTGGATTTGAGGAATTCAAGGTAGCGAGTGTAGACGACTCGTTCTAGGAGTTTTGAAAGGAAGGGTAGGAGGGAGATAGAGCGATAACTGGAAGGCGAAGTGGGGTCGAGAGAGGGGTTTTTTTAGGATGAGGGAGACATGGGCATGTTTGAAGGCAGAGGGGAAGAAGCCATTGGAGAGGGAAGGGTTAAAGATAGAAGTTAAGGAGGGGAGGAGGGAAGGGGCGTTGGTTTTTATAAGGTGAGCGGGAATGAGGTCTGAAGGACAGGTGGAGGGGGTGGCACTTGCGAGGAGGGAAGAGATCTCCTCTGAGGATACTGCAGGGAAGGATGGGAAAGTAGGGGAGGGTATTGGGAGTAGGGAAGCAGAAGGGGGAGGGGTTACTTTGGGGACCTCAGAACTGATTGGGTTAATTTTCGTGAAGAAGTAGGTGGCCAGATCGTTGGGGGTGAGGGATGGAAGAGGGTGAGGAGCAGGGGGCCTTAGGAGAGAGTTAAATGTCCGGAACAATTGGCGAGGGTGATGGGCATGGACGTCACTGAGGGGATAAAAATAGTTTTGCCTGACAGAGGAGAGGGCAAAGTTAAGGCCGGAAAAGATAAATTTTAAGTGAATAAGATTGGCTTGGTGCTTAGACTTTCGCCAGCAGCGCTCACCAGCTCAAACATAAAAGCGAAGGAGGCGGACTGAGGCAAAGATCCAGGGCTGTGGGTTAGTGGAGCGAGATCGGCGGAGGGAAAGGGGGGCGAGAGAGTTGAGATGAGTAGAGAAGGTGGAGTTGAGAGCAGTAACCTGATCATCGAGAGTGGGAAGAGAGGATAGGGAGGCAAGGTGGGGTGAGAGGCTTTTGGAGAGACGGATGGGATCAAGAGAGCGGAGGTCTCTGTAGGGGAGTAATACAGATGTGCAGGGGGAGAGAGTGTGAGAGAGGAGGCAGGTGAGAAGGTTATGGTCCGAGAGAGGGATTTCATAGTTGATGAGGGAGGAGATAGCGCAGCGGTAAGAGATGATGAGATCGAGGTTGTGACCAAGTTGGAGTGGGCGAGGTGTGTTGGAGCAGGAGGTTGGCAGAGTCAAGGAGTGATAGAAGGCGGGCGGCAGAGGAGTCACCGGGTACATCCATGTGGATGTTGAAGTCTCCGTGGATCAGAGTCGGCAGGGAGGAGAGAAGAAAGGTGAGGAAGGGGTCAAGGTGGTTAAAGAAGTTAGAGATGGGTCCACGGGGGCGGTAGATGACAGCTACAAGAATTTGGAGGGGATGGTAGAGGCGAATAATATGGTCTTCAAAGGAAGGGAAGGACAGGGAAGGGGAAGGAGGAATAGTGAGGAAGCAGCATTGAGGTGCGAGAAGGAAGACGACGTCTCCTCCTTTCCCGGTGAGTCTGGGAGAGTGGGAGAAGGAGAGGCCTCCGCTGGAGAGAGCAGCCGAAGAGACCATGTCCTCAGGGGTGAGCCAGGACTCCGTAAGGGCGAGGAGGAGTAGAGAGTGGGAAAGGAACAGGTCAAGGATGAAAGGGAGCTTACCTATAATGGAGCGGGGGTTCCATAGGCCACACTTGGCAGCAGCTGTGGAGGGGAAGGAGAGAGGGGGAAGGATGCGGGGGGTGGGGAGGGTTTGGATGTGAATGAGATGGTGGGGACCTGGGCAGGAAGAGGGGGATGAGGGGTGGCGATGGGATAGGAGAACTGGGATGGGACATGGGCAGGGAAGAGGGAACGGAAGGGGATGGGAGGAAGGCGTTCGGTGGGGAAGAGCGCAAGGGGAGGGAGGTGAAGGTTGGCGCTGGTAAAGTGGGATTTTAAGGAGGGGGGGGGGAGTGTAAAGTGAGGGAAAGAGCTGGTTGGGAGAGGGGAAGGGGAAGGTGAGGATTGGGAAGGGCAGATGGGAGCAGGGTTTTGGAAGTTCGTGGTGAAGCCGGGGAGGTAAATAACAGCACTGAGAACAGTTAGCAATTAACATAGGACAGCAGTAATATGACGTGATGTAATATAATATTATAAATAATCAGGTGATGCCCAGGGTGGAATGTTAACTTGTCCGTGGGTGGATCAAATAAAAATCAAAAGGTTAGTGGTCAGGAGAGTCCAGAGGCTCATGGCCCAAATGTCTCCGAGGCGGTGGAGGGAGCCCTGCGGATGGCCGATTTGGAGAAGGGTGGAGCTGTTATGGAGGACAGAGGAGAGGAAACTCCTGGGGAGAGGAGTAGATATCCAAGCAACATGGGCAGAGTGAGTAGGTGCGAGTGCAGGTAGTAGCTAAAAGTAACACAGTGAGAACAAGGGCAATGTTACCCTGGGAGCGGGGGCGGGGGAAATATGTCACCTCTAGTCTGAGCACCGGGAAGGAAGGAGTGGGGCCTCCCCAAAGGATGGCCGCTTCTGGGCTGGGGACGGGGAGCAGCTGGGGGTTTAATGTCCCATGGCGTTGGGTGGTGGAGTAGGGGCTGGTGAGCACAATGTCCCACGGCCCTGGGTGAGTTGGGGGGACGCTGGGGAATACGGTGTCCCACGGTCCAGGTTGGCTACCTGGACGGGCTTCGAGGGGTGGTTCTCGTGATGCTGGGAGGGGTGCTAGACCACGGGAGTTGGAAGGTCAGTGGAGTTATCGAGGATGGTCTGTGAGCTACACGAGGTTCTGGAGGGATGCGGGGCCTGCGGCGGGTGAGGTCCTCAGGGGGGGTGCAGATGACCGGGAGGGGGAGATGACCATGAGCCCGGAGGCAAGTCATTGAAGTCTGATAGCCCGGGCTTCTCAGGAAGAGAGATCCCGGCGCATCCATGTCGGCGTCCGGAGGAGTAAGATCCTATCGGGAACAGGAGGACGTTCGGATGATCCTCTCTCCTGGTGCCTCAGTTTCCCCATTTAGAAAGAGCACACAGGAGGTAGCGAAGGATTCCTCGGAGAACCCGACTTAGCCTGTGAGGGAGTCAGAGGTGCAGGAGGGAGATGAAGCCGGATCGTGGGAGACCAGAACTCTAAGTGAAGCGGCGTGGCCCAGTGGCATGTGCTCCGGTCTAGACCGTAAATTCACTGTGGGCAGGGAATATGTCCGTTATATCGCGCTCTCCCAAGCGCTTAGTTCAGTGCTCTGCACACCCCAAGAGCTCAATAAATAGGAACGAATGACTGACTGACTGATTCTGCCATTTATCTGCTGTGTGACCTCGGGCAAGTCCCTTCACTTTTCTGGGCCTATCTCGCCTATCCCGCCGTCGACCCCTGGGCCATGTCCTCCCGCGGTCCTGGAACGCCCTCCCTCCTCACCTCTGCCAAACTGATTCTCTTCCCCTCTTCAAAACCCTACTTAAAACCCACCTCCTCCAAGAGGCCTTCCCAGACTGAGCTCCTCTTCTCCCTCTACTCCCTCTGCCACCCCCCCTTTACCTCTCCGCAGCTAAACCCTCTTTTTCCCCTTTTCCCTCTGCTCCTCCACCTCTCCCTTCCCATCCCCACAGCACTGTACTCGTCCGCTTAACTGTATATATTTCCATTGCCCTATTTATTTTGTTAATGAATTGTACATCGCCTTGATTCTATTTAGTTGCCATTGTTTTTACGAGATGTTCTTCCCCTTGACTCTATTGCCATTGTTCTTGTCTGTCCATCTCCCCCAATTAGACTGTAAGCCCGTCAAACGGCAGGGACTGTCTCTATCTGTTGCCGACTTGTTCATCCCAAGCGCTTAGTACAGTGCTCTGCACATAGTAAGCGCTCAATAAATACTATTGAATGAATGAATGAATGAATGGGCCTCGGGTTCCCTCATCTGTAGAATGGGGATTCAGATTGTGAATCTCTGTGTGTGGGCCAGGGACTGCGCCCAGCCCGATTGGCTCATGTGCACCCCAGTACCAGTACAGTGTGTGTCATATAGTAAGCGCTTAACGGAAACCATGAAATAGAAAGCAACGGCACGAGGCCCATTCTGTTTCTCCATCAGGGACACCGTGGGAGCTAGAGTGTCAGTCAGCCCCCGGTAATCGTTCGGCCACTCTTGGTATTTTCTCATCCCCGGCTGAGTCTCAGCAGGGAGGGGAACCTGGACATTCCCAAAGAGATTTCCCCCTGAGAGTAATCAGAGCAGATTAATGTTCAGTGAGTTTGTTAAACGCCCCCAAGGGAGAGCGGAGATGAGGCTCCGGGCCAACAAATGCTGGCTCAATCATGCTCCACCAGTCAGAGGCTGCCCCCGAAAAGCTCACCAGACCTGAAGGAGCGATGATGTCAGGTGAGCAGGACAGAACCACCTCTTGCTTGGCCATAGAGTTTCGAGGATCTGGGGGGAGATATGAGCCGAGGTGCCGAGATCAACGGCAGTTGGGGTTTTACCGGCATTTAGATCGGGAGAATAGATCGGTGAAACGTGTTGGAACCTTTTGGGTGTGAGGTGTTCAGGCAATGGTAGATTTGGGGTAGAGGCTCAGAGGCTCTGAGGCTCTGGGGTGGGGAAAGGGGTCTAGGAGCGGCAGGGCCTTGTGGCTACAGCCCGGGCCGGGAGTCAGAAGGACCTGGGTTCTAACTCCAGCTCCACCACTCGTCTGCTCTGTGACTTTGGGCATGTCGCTTCAATTCTCTGTCCTCAATTCCTTCGTCTGTAAAACAGGGATTAAGACGGTAAGCCTCACGTAGGGCATGGACTGTGTCCACCCTGATTAGACTGTATCTACCCCAGAATTTAGTTCAGGGCCTGACACGTGGTAAGCTCTTACCAAATGCCATAAAAAAGGTGGCCTCTGGGTGCCTGGGTTTTCACTGAGGAGAGGCAGATGGTGTGAGAGGGAGAGAGTGGGGGTGACGTTTAGCAATCCTGGGGCTCTGCCGGCTTGGGCAGGAAGGGGGCTCTGGGTTTCCAGAAGGAGACAGGGCTCAGAGGATTCCTAGCTGTCAGGCTCCTCACTCATTCCCACCAACTCCCAAGTGCTTAGTACTGTGCTAAGCACTTAGTAGACACTCAGTAAATATCATCGATCCTCCCACCCACCCCAGCCTCACCCAATACCTCCCATCCACCGACTCCAATACGGAAATATGCGTTCGTGAGGGCACAGCCTGGCTACCCACCACAGGGGCCAACCTGTCCTTTTAAGTGTGAGTGCAGTTGAGGCGGAAGCAGCGTGGCTTAGTGGCTTAGCACAGTCCTCGGAGTCAGAAGGACCTGGATTCTATTCCCCGCTCTGTCACTCTGCTTGTGACCTTGGGCAAGTCACTCCATTTCCCTGTGTCTCAGCTACCTCATCTGTAAAATGGGGATTAAGAGTGTGAGCCCCATGTAGAATAGGGACTCTGTCCAACCGGATTAATTTCAATCTGCCACAGTATTTAGAAGAGTGTTTGGCACATAGTAAGTGCTTCACAAGTGTGATTATTATGATTATATCTTCCGGGAGCAGGAGACCCATAAGAGAAAAATCGAGAGGTCTCCTGTTCTCCAAGTCAGCAACTTTGTCATTGGCTTTGATTCCTCACTCTCATTCAACTCTCACATCCAGCCTGTCGTTCAATATTTCCAGTTTTTTCTCTACATCATTTCCAGGATACATCCCTTCCACTCCATCAAAAATGTCATCACCAGTGGCCAGGCATTCGTCACATCCTGCCTTGAATACTGTATAGGTCTCCCTGCCTGTCCTCTCTCCAGTCTGTATCTTCTCTCTGCTGCTCAGATCATCTCATTAAAATATTCTGCGTGAATCTCTTCACACCTCAAAAACCTCTCATTTTCATCTTCACATCCAACAGAATCTTCTTACCTTTGGCTTTGAGGTTCGCCACCGTCTCTCTCTCTCTCTTTCTCTCTCTCTTTCTCAATTGTATCTCAGGGTGTAGAACAGTGCTCAGCACATAATAAGTGCCCCTAAAATGGCATAATTAGTCATTATTGACATAGCTTTCTAGACCTGTGAACTCACAGTGGACAGGGAATGTGTCTGATGTTATAGCATACTCTCCCCAACGCTTAGTACTGTGCTTTGCACACAGAAAACACTAAATAATTATGATTATTAATAATGATAATGGTATGTATCAAACACTGCTCTAAGCACTAAGGTAGATACCATCTAATCAAGATGGACACAGCCCCTGTCTGACCTGGGGTTCACAGTCTTAATCCCCATTTTACAGATGAGATAACTGAGGCATAGAGAAGTGATGTGACTTGCCCAAAGTCACGCAGTAGACAAGTGGCAGAGCTACGATTAGAACCCAGGTCCTTCTGACTCCCGGGCCCAGGCTCTCTCTCTGCTAGGCCATCTTCCCTCTGACCTGGAACTCCATCCCTTTTCATATCTGACAGACCACCACTCTCCCCATCTTCAAAGCTCTATTAAAATAATCTCTTTTCCTGCAACACTTCCCTTATTCATCTTT
Organism: Ornithorhynchus anatinus; assembly: GCF_004115215.2. Lineage (NCBI taxonomy): Eukaryota > Metazoa > Chordata > Mammalia > Monotremata > Ornithorhynchidae > Ornithorhynchus > Ornithorhynchus anatinus. The sequence goes on along the minus strand of NC_041753.1, from coordinate 9,572,052 downwards.
CAGTTTCCCACCCTTTATGCCCTCCCTTTGACACTGCCTGAGCACTTGGGCTTTTGCCCCAGCCTTTTCCCTTTCAACCCAGTCCCCATCCCTTTATGTACATATCCTGATATTCTGCTACTTCTCTTATTCATAGTTCATTTTCACGTATGTCTCCCCAACGAGACATACTTTTTCTCCTTTTTCTTTTTTTATGGCATTCGTTAAGGGCTTACCATGTGTCAAGCACTGGGGTAGATAGAAGGTAATAAGTTGGACACAGCCCCTGTCCCACATAGTGCTCGCGATCTAAGTCAGAGGGAAGATTTCAGTTCTGATTTCACAGATGAGGTAACTGAGGCAGAGAGAAGTTAAGTGATTTGCCCAAAGTCACACAGCTGACAGCTGGCAGAACCGGGATTAGAACCCATGTCCTGTGACTCTTAGGCCTGTGGATTTTCCATTAGGCCACGCTGCTTCTTCAAGTCTCTTAAAGGCAGGGATCGTGTCTACAAGGTCTACTCTACCATTCTACATTAAGGACTTCAGAAAGTCCTCACCATCAGTTTCAAAGCAGTCCATCACCTTGAGTCCTCCCACCCCACCTCGCTACTTTCCCACTAGGAGCCAGCCCGGACACTTCATTCTTCTATCTCTGACCTTCTCATTGAACCGCAATCTCATCTGTCTCATCGCTGATCACTCGCCCAGATCCTGCCCCTGGCCTGGAACGCCCTCCCTCCTCATATCAGAAAGACAATTTCTCTCCCCCACCGCTAAAGCTTTATCTAAGGTGCATCTCCTCCAAGAAGCCTTCCCTGCATAAGACCTCCTCTCTTCTTCTTTCACTCCATTTTGCATGGACCTGACTTGTTCCCTTCATTTATCCCCCCTCCCAGCCCCATGGCACGTAGGTATGCCTCTGTAATTCATTTATGTCTATTAATTTCTGTCTCCCCCTCTAGAGTGAGCTCACTGTGGGCAGGGAATGTGTCTGTCCTCTCCCAAACATTTAGTATAGCCTTTGCATGTAGTAAGTGCTCAATAAATAAGATGGAATGAATGATTCCTGTACTTCCCCAGGTACTTAGTAGGGCACTGGATTCAAAGAAGGTGCTCAATCTTACTGATTGATTGATGGATGTTGACCCGACCCCTTCACTACCCAGTGTCTTAGTCTTCAAGTTCTGCAGTACCTCAAGAACAAAAGCCCGAGGAGAAGAGGGTTCTGGGAGAGAGATCCTCAATAGCCAGGGACTTCGTACAATGCTCTTGCACATGGTGAGTGCTCAAGAAATATGATTGATTCATGAATTTTTTCCATAGCTATTTTTTCTTTGTTTTGTTTTTATGGTATTTCTTAAGCGCTTATTATGCATCAGACACAATTCTAAGTGTTGGGGTAGGTACAGGTTAATTAGTTCAAACACAGTTCCTGTCTCTCACGGGGCTCACAGTTGAAGTAGTGGTTTTTTTATGGTGTCTGTTAAGCACTTGCTATGTGCTAGACATTGTAATAAGCACTCAGTAGATACAATCTAATCAGGTGGGACAGTCCGTGTGCCACATGGGGCACATAGTCTTAATTCCCATTTTACAGATGAGGGAACCGAGGTCCAGAGAAGTGAAGTGACTTGCCCAAGGTCACACAGCAGACCGGAGCAGAGCAGGAATGAGAATCCAAGTCCTTCTGACTCCCAAGCCTTTGCTGTAGCCACTAGGCCACACTTCTTCCTCCTCTAGTGTTCGACTCTCCTTTATCATCTCTGGCAGGCTCCTCTGAGATCTGAAGAGGATGAATGTGGACGAGGTCTCCTTTGCCATCCTGCTGAGAGTGCAGATAGTCCTAGGGGCTTCTGCGAACATCGTTCTCCTGATATTTTCCATCCGCTCCATCCTGAGGCCCATCGACCAGATCTTCTCTCACCTGGGCCTGGACAACACCATCGTACTGCTCAGCCAGGGAATCCCAGAGACAACGGAGGCTTGGAAGCTGGAAAAATCTCCTGAATGCCATTGACTGCAAAATCCTCCTCTACTGCTACCGCGTGGCCTGGGGCCTTTCCATTAGCACCACGTCCCTCCTGAGCGTGTTCCAGGCCATCACCCTCAGCCCCCGGACCCCCTGCTGGACCCCGATCAAAGACAGACCCCCCAGATCGGTCGGCCTCTCATGCCTTCTCTTCTGGATCCTCAGTTCACTCCTTGACGTTACCGCGCTGAAGTATGTGACTGGCCCTCAAAACCAGAGCAGGGCTCGCAGTGTACTTCTTTTAAAATACTGTTCGTCAGTCAGTGTCAACATGGGCATCATTCTGGTGAATTCCATCATTTTCACCCTGCGCGATCTGCTCTTTATAGGGCTCATGAGCGGAGCCAGCATCTACATGGGGCTTCTACTGCATGGGCACCACAACTTAGTCGGGCACCTGCACGGACACTGTCACCCCTCTAGGCTGATGCCCAAGGTTCGAGCAGCCAAATGCATTGTTCTCCTGGTAGCTCTCTATGACCTCCTGTACAGAAGCAATTCGGTCACCTTGAACGTATTATTGAACACCGGGGCCGAGTTTCCTCTCGTACCGAACGTCCACATGGTCCTGTTGTTCATCTTCTTGGCCGTAAGTCTGCTTCTGATTATCAGTGGTAACAGGACACTTTCCTGGCACAGACTTTCTGAGGAAAGAGAAAGCCCGGCTTTCCGCGTCAACCCAGTTCAAGGTGGCAGCAGGGCCCCCAGGTAGCCAGGAGAGACTGTAAGCCCGTTACGGCCAGAGAAACTGGGTGCTAATCCTGTCATATCATAGTCTCCCAAGCGCTCAGTACAGTGCTGTGCACCTAGTAGGGGCTCAATAAACATCATTGATCACGGATTGATTGAAAAACCCAGTGCAACAGTCACTGCCCCAGTGAAGTTCCCCACAGCACTTAGGAGTACATCAATGACCTATATATTATACATTCTTTATTTCGACTCACCTCTGTCTCCCCTTCCAGCCTGTAAGCACGTTGTGGGCAGGAAACATGTCTGCCAACTCTGTTGTATAGGACTCTCTCAAGGACTTAGTTCAGTGCTCTGCCCACAGTAAGTGCTCAATATATGCCTCTGGTGATTATGATGATGAGGATGATGATGATGATAATGAAGTTTAGCTTTTCTTGGGTGAAGGGACGACTGCATTTCAGCCAGAAGACAGCCCGAACTAGAAGGGGACCTCTACCTCCCTTTTCTGTGCATAGTGAGCCCTCAACACATTCAATTGATTTTGTATTTTCTATCTACCCAGCGCTTAGAACAGAGCCTAGCACCTGATAAGCTCTTAACAGAGACCATTAAAAAATGAAAGGGAGGCTTTGCCAACCTTGGACTATTCAGGCCCATTTTTGGCAAGTTTGGTTCATCTGATTCATTTCATGCCACATTCTGTATCTCACCGTTTGTTCTCTTTTCTTTCTGCTTTGTTAGCATTAATAATCATATCTATTAATAATAATAATGTTGGTATTTGTTAAGTGCTTACTATGGGCCGAGCACTGTTCTAAGCGCTGGGGTAGACATAGGGGAATCAGGTTGTCCCACGTGGGGCTCACAGTCTTAATCCCCATTTTACAGATGAGGGAACTGAGGCACAGAGAAGTTAAGTGACTTGCCCACAGTCACACAGCCGACAAGTGGCAGAGCTGGGATTCAAACTCATGAGCCCTGACTCCAAAGCCCGTGCTCTTTCCACTGAGCCACGCTGCTTCTCAATATAACATGTATCTCTAAATGATATACATATCACTGTCATTAGATTCATTCAATCGTATTTACTGAGCGCTTAGTGTGTGCAGAGCATATATACCACCATCATATATGAAGAACAATGATTTGTGACTATATATAGAGGGGTAGCGCTCCATATGATTAGCAATATACGTATATATCATTGCATTTCATATTCAAATAAGACACCACTAATAGTGTTGGGGCTTTTTATTATGATATATAATAATAATGATAATAATAATAATAGTGGTATTTGTTAAGTGCTTACTATGTGCAAAGCATTGTTCTAAGTGCTGGGGGGATACAAGGTGATCAGGTTGTCCCATGTGGGGCTCACAGTTGTAATCCCCATTTTACAGATGAGGTAACTGAGGCACAGAGAAGTTTAGTTGGTATTTGTTAAGTGCTTACTATGTGCCGAGCACTGTTCTAAGCGCTGGGGTAGATACAGGGTAATCAGGTTGTCCCACGTGAGGCTCACAGTCTTAATCCCCATTTTACAGATGAGGTAACTGAGACACCGAGAAGTTAAGTGACTTGCCCCAGGTCACACAGCTGACAGGTGGTGAAGCCGAGATTAGAACCCATGACCTCTAACTCCTAAGCCCTTGCTCTTTCCACTGAGCCAGAATTGAATTCCCTATTCTTCCTTCTTCAACTGCAAAACCCATGAGGGCCAGGGACTGCATCCAGCCTGATGAACCTGTTTCTACCCCAGCGCTTGGCCCATAGTAAGTGCTGAACCAACACCACAATGATCATTCTCACATTCTCTGACTCCTGGGCTCATGCTCTTTCCACTAGGCCATACCGCTCAGTCTGTAACACTGGAGATGCTCCAGAGACCAGAAAAGCTTGTTGGCAAAGGGACACAAAGCCTGAGGACACGGTGGTGTTTGATGTTTGAAGAAGAATCAAGTCCGTTTTAGAGACCTGGTTCCACTGAGGTTCCAGTTTCCTAGGCTCCCTCTGGACGTTCTACATATCAACCAATCAATGGTATCTACTGAGCACTTACTTTGTGCACAGCACTGTGCTAAGCAGTGGGGAGAGACCAATTCAACAGTTCCCTGCCCACAATCACTCCACGGTATTGAATGAGCACTTTCTGTCTTTCTAGGCAGAGCACTCTACTCAGCACATGGGAGAGTACAATACAACCAAGTTGGTAGGCATGCTCCTGCCCACACTCAACTGATGCTCTTTTTTGAGTACTACTCTCCACAGAGCACTGTTCCAAGCACTTGGGAGAGTATGCTACAGGAGAGTTAGCAGACGCGTTTCCAACAGTTGTTTGACCGGGAATTGGGGGTGCGCAGGTGCAGCTTACGAGTCCGTTTTCCTCAGCGACTGTGATCGCAGCCTCTCTGGGAGCGGGGTAGGGACCAGGAGAGAGAGGAGGAAGAGGAGTCCCTGGTCACTGACGCCATCGAAAACAAAGATCGTCAGGTGGAACTGGTAACTCTTGCATCAGCCCAAAGCATCCATATAAATATGCCCCCTCGTCTGCTCCCTCCACCGTCCTGGAGCGAGGACCGTCTCCGTTCGGGTGCTGCACCGCCGTGTGGAACGAATCCTCAGGGGACCCGGAATTGCCTAACGGCTCTCTCATCTCAACTGCTCAGTGTCTGGATCTGCCTGTCCCTCCAGTGAGTAGTTTTCTCTCTGTGTTTTAGGACTGTGGCCATGAGGCTCAGTCTTCTGTGGACCATCTTGTTCTCCCAACTCCGTGATGTCCAGTGCACGATGGTCCACGGTTCCTGCACCTCGAAGAGGAATTGTTCCACCGGCTACACCGGGATGTGGTGATCGGAGGGCTCCTCTCTCTGGATGTGAATACAAATAATGTTGGTACCTTTAAGCACATCAGAGATCCATCATTTTACATGCCCGGTACCGCAGAATAAGTGTTTCTGTTTCTTGGGATGCAGGACAGGTGGGAACAGAGCAGGAGATGGCACTGTTGGGTGGGGGAGAAAGGGAGGACAGTGGGCATGAGTGCTGGGAAACGGATAGTAATAATAATCGTATTTGCTAAGTGCTTATTATGTGGTAGGCACTGTACTAAGCGCTGGGGTGGATTCAAGCACATCAAGATGGACATGTTCCCTATCCCATTTGGGGCTCTCAGTCTCAATCCCCATTTGACAGATGAGTTAACTGAGGCCCAGAGTTGTGAAGAGACTTCCCCGTGGTGACAGAGCAGACAACTGGTGGAGTCACTACTGACTTTATCTCCATCACCTTGCTTCCTCCTACCTCACCTCCCTTCTCTCCCTCTCCATCCCAGGCCGCACACTCCCCTCCTCTGCTGACGCTAACCTCTTCACTCTGCTTCGCTCTCTCCTGTCGCACCGTCGATCCCCGGCCCATGTCCTGCCTCTGGCCTGGAACGCCCTCTCTCCTTGCATCTGCTGAACAATCACACTTCCCCCCCGCGGAAGCCCTATTGAAAGCTAACCTCCTCCAGGAGGCCTTCCCAGACTGATCCCCCCTTTTCCTCAGCTTCCCCTCTCCACCGAATCGCTCCAACCGGCTCTCTTTGCTCTTCCCCCCTCCCCGCCCCACAGCACTTGTGTCTGTGTGTATATATCTATAACTATTATTTGTCTTAATGACTGTTTTGTTTGTTCTGATGTGTAGATCTATATCTGTAATTCTCTTTCTTTATATCGGTGCTATGGTTGCCTGTTGACTTGTTTTGATGTCCGTCTCCTCCCTTCTAAACTGGGCAGGGATTGTCGCTATTTGACACCGAATTGTACTTTCCAACCGCTTAGTAAAGTGCTCTGCACACAGTAAGCAGTCCATAAATACAATCAAATGAATGAATGGACCTATGGCCTTCTGACACCCAGTCCTGTGTTCTCTCCACCGTGCCATGACTATGGTACTGATGTCTGTGGGCAAGGGGCGAGGAGTAGAACCCATGTGTACCTGTTCAGGAAACTCAAACCAATCAATCACAGGCATTCCTAGGTGCCAGGCACTCTATAAAGCACTGTAGTAGATTCAAACCAATCAGGTTGGACACAGTTCTTGTTGCACTTGGGGCTCACGGTCTTCATCCCCATTTCACAGATGAGTTATCTGCTGCTCAGAGAAGCAGAGTGACTCACCCAGGGTCACCAGGCAGGCAAGCATTGGAGTTGGGTTAGGAACTCGTCCATCCGACCCCTCGGGCCTAGTCCTTTCTGCTGTGTCCCCACCCTTCGATGTCATCTCCCATCCTTTCCATTACAGATACTTCACCAAACACTACCAGCATCTCCTGGCCCTGCAGTTTGCCATGGAGGAGATCAACAAGGACCCCAACCCGTTACCCAGTATCTATCTGGGCTTCCACATCTTCAACGCCCACTTCCTGCAGAGGATAACAGCCTAGAGCTCCATGGCTCTGCACTCGGGGAGAGCCAAGACGGTCCTCAACTACAGCTGTGAACCGGAGCGGCGGGACAAGCTGCTGGCTGTCATAGGAGGGATGAATTTAGAGGTGACCACGACCAGCTCCTGGCTGCTGGGACTCCATAAGCTCCCCCCGATAAGGGATCCCAACAGGTAGGGACAGACCATCCAGCAGCATTTCCCGAGCACTTACTGGGTGCAGAGCACTGAAGTGAGTGCTTCGGAGAGTACTCTCTAACAAGAAAAGGACACATCCTCTGCTCACGATGAGCTGAGAGGCTGGAGGACCGACTTCAGGTTATTGTTGTTGATGTTGTCGTCTCTTTATGGGATCCATTAAGCACTACTCTGTGCCAGCCACTGCCCTGAGCCTTATCCCATGGACATTCCAAGGCAGGGAGACTCCCTTCAAGGAGCCAAAGGCAATGAAATTGATGTGAATATATCTATTCCTCTAGATGCTCTGAATTATTTATTTAGACCAACTGAGTTGTAAATATTTTTCAGTTCACTTTCCCCATTCCGGTATAAGGGCAGGGAATGTATCACCTTCTTAATAATTAGGGTACTTTTCCAGCTTGTCCAGCGCTGTTCAAAAGCCAGGGAAGATACAGGATGATCAGATCAGACCCAATCCTTTTCCCTCATCAGGATCCTAGTCGAAAAAGGAGGGAGAACAGGCATTGGAGCCCCCTTTTACATAGGAGGAAGTGAAACAACTTGTCCAAGCTCTCTCAGCGGGCCAGGGGTGGAGCTGGGAACGGAACCCAGGATTGCCACTAGGCCACGCTGCTCCCCAGGTTCTCAGTGGTATTCCATATTTCCCAAGTGCCTAATACGATGCATCCCACCAAGGGAAGCAGAGCTTACCTTGGATTGATTTTCTGATGGCCCGTGGAACACCCCCGGGTGGGAAATACTTCAAAGGAGACAAAGGCAATGGAATGGACCGGTGTCTTCGCCCAGAATGGCCTCTGTAGAATGTAAACCCTTTGTGGTCAGGTAGCCTGTCCATCAGCTCTGCTGTATCCCCCCAAGTGTGTAGCACAGGGCTCTACATGTAGTAAATCCCATGATAGATTGATCGATTTGGGAATGTGGAGTGATGGTGTCCATCTGCCGGTACGTCCACTCCAGAGTCTCCTCTTCCCCCGGTTCTGTCTCCCATGTAGATCTCCTATAGCCCAGAGGACCCCACTCTCAGAGATAAGGCCCACTTCCCATCTCTCTATCAGATCTCTGAGAGTTCCTCGGATCTGCCCGCGGGGATGGTCCGTCTCATAAAACATTTTCATTGGGTCTGGATTGGCCTCCTGGTCACCAGTGACATACGTGGGGAGACGTTCAGAGGAGATGGCCAAGAATGGCATCTGTGTGGCTTACGTCCAAAGAATCGACATATACATTGGTGAAAGTGGACTCAAGTCCTACTGTAACCACGAACAAATGATTACATCGTCGGCAAACGTAGTTGCTACCTATGGGGATTCATTCTCTTTACAGTTATTTTCATATTGTATAAAACTGAGACCCATTCACGGTAACGTCTGGATCACCACTTCCGATTGGGATTTTACAATAAATATCTATTTCAGAAATAACACCATGTTCCAGGGCTCCTTGGTATTCTCAGTCCATTGGGAGGAGATTCCGGGTTTCAGGGATTTCCAACGGTACGTGAACTCTCAGAAATATCCACAGGACGTGTTTCTACTGCTGTTCTGGTTGTGGATCTTCGATTGTCCTGGTCCATATCATACCATGAGATTCTGTGAAGAAAACAGTACGATGGAGAGCAGGCCCTTGGACCTGTGGGACATGAATCTGTCTTCTCAGAGTCACAAAATATACAGCGCTGTATATGCCATAGCTCAGGCCCTCCTCCAAAAGATCAGGGCTGAGAAGGACACGGAGACTTGGGAGACTTTGTGGGATGGTCCAAGTCGGCTTCCTCATCCATGGCAGGTAATTCTCCCCTCGTTCCCTCCTTCCCTGCGGCCCATCCTAAGAAGACTCTTGTCCCTCTGTGGCCCAGGCAATAAGAGTGCAGATATTTGAGTTCTTGGATATCTTCCATGTGGGTTGGGTCAAGGATGACCATTCCAGGCTCAGAGGATCATTCACTTTTTTGTTTTAAATGGTATTTGTTAAGTGTCTTCTCTCCTTCTCTCTGCCCACTCTGATCTTCGGAGACTTCAACAACCACATGGATGTACCCAGTGACTCCTCTGCCGCCTGCCTGTTATCACTCCTCGACTCTGCCAACTTCCTGCTCCACCACACCTCGCCCACTCACCAACTTGGTCACACCCTCGATCTCGTCATCTCCTACTGCTGCACTATCTCCTCCCTCACCGACTCTGAAATCCCTCTCTTTGACCATTAACCTTCTCACCTGCCTCCTCTCTCACACTCTCTCCCCCTGGAAATCTGTATTACTCCCCCACAGAGACCTCTGCTCTCTTGATCTCATCCATCTCTCCAAAAGCATCTCTCCCCATCTTGCCTCCCTATCCTCTCTTCCCACAGGTTACTGCTCTCAACTCCACCCTCTCTACTCATCTCAACTCACTCGCCCCCCTTTACCTCTGCCACTCTCGCTCCACTAACCCACATCCCTGGGTCTCTGCCTCTGTCCGCCTCCTTCGTTCTTATGCTCGAGCTGCTAAGCGCTGCTGGCGAAGGTCCAAGCTCCAGGTCAACCTTATTCATTTCAACTTTATCCTTTCCTGCCTTAACTCTGCCCTCTGCTCCGCCAGGCAAAACTACTTTTCTTCCCTCAGTGATGCCCATGCCTGTCACCCCCGCCAATTTTTCCAGACTTTTAATTCTCTCCTCAGGCCCCCTGTTCCTTCCCCTCCCCCATCCCTCACCCTCAACGATCTGGCCACCTACCTGATCACGAAAATTAACCCAGTCAGGTCTGAGGTTCCCAAAGTAACCCCTCCCCCTTCTGCCTCCCCACTCCCAATACCCTCCCCTACTTTTCCATCCTTTCCTGCAGTATCCTCAGAGGAGATCTCTTCCCTCCTCGCAAGTGCCACCCCCTCCACCTGTCCTTCAGACCCCATTCCCGCTCACCTTATAAAAACTTCCCTCCTCTCCTCCTTAACTTCTATCTTTAACCTCTCCCTCTCCAATGGCTTCTTCCCCTCTGCCTTCAAACATGCCCATGTCTCCCTCATCCTAAGAAAACCCTCTCTCGACCCCACTTCCCCTTCCAGTTATCGCCCTATCTCCCTCCTACCCTTCCTTTCCAAACTCCTAGAACAAGTCGTCTACACTCGCTGCCTTGAATTCCTCAACTCCAACTCTCTCCTGTACCCCCTCCAATCTGGCTTCCGTCCCCTCCACTCTACCGAGACTGGTCAGCCATGACCTCCTTCTTACCAGATCCAATGGCTCCTACTCTATCATAATCCTCCTCGACCTCTCAGCTGCCTTTGACACTGTCGACCATCCCCTTCTCCTCCACACCTTATCTCACCTTGGCTTCACGGACTCCGTCCTCTCCTCGTTCTCCTCTTATCTCTCTGGCCGTTCATTCTCGGTCTCCTTCGTGGGCTCCTCCTCCCCCTCCCATCCACTAACTGTAGGGGTTTCTCAAGGGTCAGTTCTTGGACCTCTTCTGTTCTCCATCTACACTCACTCCCTTGGTGAACTCATTCGCTCTCAAGGCTTCAACTATAATCTCTATGTAGATGACACACAAATCTACATCTCCTCCCCTGTTCTCGCCTCCCCCCTTCAGGCTCCTATCTCCTCCTGCCTCCAGGACGTCTCCACCTGGATATCTGCCCGCTACCTAAAACTCAACATGTCCAAAACTGAGCTTCTTTATCTTCCCTCCCAAGTCCTGTCCTATTCCTGACTTCCCTGTCACTGTGGATGGTACGACCATCCTTCCCGTCTCTCAAGCCCGCAACCTTGGTGTCATCCTTGACTCAGCTCTCTCATTCACCGCACACATCCAATCCATCGCCAATGGCTGCCGGTCTCACCTTTACAATATCGCCAAGATCTGCCTTTTCCTCTCCATCCAAACGGCTATCTTACTGGTACAAGCTCTCATAATATCCCGACTGGATTATTGTGTCAGCCTACTCTCTGAACTCCCTTCCTCTTGTCCCTACCCGCTCCAGTCTATTCTTCATTCTGCTGCCCGGATCATCTTCCTGTAGAAACGCTCTGGGCATGTCACTTCCCTCCTTAAAATCCTCCACTGAATGCCTATCAACCTCCGCACGAAACAACAATTCTCACTCTGGCCTTCAAGGCTCTCCATCACCTTGCCCCCTCCTACCTCTCCTCCCTTCTCTCTTTCTACTGCCCACCTCGCACCCTCCAACTTCTCTGCTGCTCACTTCCTCACTGTCCCCCATTCCCGCCTATCCCGCCGTAGACCCCTGGCCCACGTCCTACTGCTGTCTTAGAATGCCCTCCCTCCTTACTTCAGCCAAACTAACTCTCTTACCTTCTTCAAAGCCCTGCTGAGAGCTCATCACCTCCAAGAGGCCTTCCCAGACTGAGCTTCCCCTTTTCCCTCTGCTCCTTCTGCTCCGTCTCTGCTCCCCCTTCACCTCCCCTCAGCTAAGCCCCCTTTCCCCCTTTTCCTCCTGCACCTCCCCCTCTCCCTTCCCCTCCCCTCAGCACCGTGCTCATTTGTATATATTTTTATTACCCTATTTATTTTGTTTATGAGGTGTACGTCCCCTCGATTCTATTTATCATGATTAAGTTGTCTTGTTTTTGTCCATCTGTCTCCCCCGATTAGTCGTAAGCCAGTCAATGAGCAGGGATTGTCTCTATCTGTTGCCGAATTGTTCATTCCAAGCACCCAATAAATACTTCTAAGTGTTTGTGGTACATACAGGCTAATCAGGTTGGACCCGGTCCAAGTCCCAGTTGGGGATCCTCATCTTAGTCCCGGTTTGAGAGACAAGGGAAGTGAGGCTCAGAGAAGTAAAGTCACTTGCCCGAAGCCACCGATCCGATGAGTGGCAGACCTGGGATGAAAACCCAGGTCCTTGGGACTCCCAGGCCCAGGCTCTATTCACTAGGTGAACAACACTGCTTATTTGGTATCTTCAGTCACTGGTCTTTCTCTCTCTCTGCAGCTCCACTCGTCCCTGAAGAACGCTCAGGTCCAGATGGGCGTCGGTGAGCAGGTCCATTTGGATGACCCCGGCTGGTCCACCAGTATGTTCGACATCCTGAACTATCAGAATTTGCAGAATGGCACCAAAGTCTTTGTAAAAGTGGGAGAGTTCAGGTCCCTGGTCTCAGCCGCACAAGATTTCACCATCAGTGAGGAGAAGATAGCATGGGTCGGGTTGGTTTCTCAGGTAAAGAATGAAGGTCGGGGAGGAGGAAGAGCGAGAGGATGGAAAGGAGGAGGCGGGGCAGGAGGAGGGTGGGACGGCCTGCATCCTGCAACAATGGCCTCTGGGGTCGTCTTCTTTGTGGCCATTTCCGTTGTGTTGTCAGATACAGTCACTGCGGTCCCAGCCTTCGGGGCTGCCAGGCTGGGGAGCCGGGATGAGGATGTGACCGGGGCCCAGGGAGCCTCTCCCCATCATCTGTGTCCATTCCCTGGTTCAAGTGGACATCTTCATGGTCTGATTGGGGACCATCCCCCTCGACACAGACATGGCATCCGAGGCCCGGGTCATTGTCGACCGGTGCGATGAGGGCTCCATCGCCTTCTACTGCATCTCAGGCGAGGTGGGGCTCCTGGCCTCGACCAGCCTTCCGGTAGCCTTTCCGACTGAGAAGCTGCCAGACAGCTTCAACGAGGCCAATTCCTGCCGGCGTTCACCCCACCTTCCATCCCGCAGCCCTTCTGCCCATCATCATAATTCATTTCAATGTCCATCTCCCCCTCTGGCTTCATTGCAGGCAGGGAGTGAGCCTTCCAACTCTGTTCTATGGTACTCTCCCAATTGTTTAGTGCAGCGCTCCACATACAGTAGCACTCTGGAAATACCACTAATCGATCGATTTAAAGGAGGAGGCAATATTGAAAGAGATCGGAGGTTGTCATCTGGGACCAGAAGCTGGTAGGGCTGTAGAATTGGATGAAATGAAGTGAGGGAACTCCTTGTTGCCGGCTTGAAAGCACTCGAACAGCTCACCCCCTCCTACTGTACTTTCATTTGTTCATTCGTTCGTATTTATGGAGCACTTACTGAGTGCAGAGAACTGTACTGAGTGCTTGGAAAGTACAATATGGCAATAAAGAGAGACCATCCCTGCCCAAAACTAGTTTACAGTCTAGAGATGGGGAGATGGACATCCAAACAAGTGAACAGGCATCACTAGAAATGAAGGGAATTGTAGATATTTACACACCTACACAAGTCCTGTGGTGGGGGGAGAAGGAAAGAAGAGAAAAGGGAGCAGGTCGAGGTGACACAGAAGGGGGGGGTGCTGAGGAAAAAGGGGCTTAATCTGGGAAGGCCTCTTGGAGGAGGTGTGCCTTCAGTAGGGCTTTGAAGGTGGGAAGAGTGACCTTTTGGCCAATTTGAGAAGGAAGAGCATTCCCGGCCAGAGGCGGGACGTAGCCAGTGGACGTGTCTGCCATGGGGCTGGAAGCGGGGATGGATTCAGAGGCCACTGCCGTTTCCCTCTTCCTCTCTTCGTGCAGACCCCCCACTCCGTGTGTAGTGAGAGCTGCCGGCCAGGATTCAGGAAGACAGCTCGGGAAAAGAAAGCCGCCTGCTGCTACAACTGCATGCCCTGTCCCGATGGAGATATCAGCAATCAAACCAGTAGTTGTTCCCCGAGAACTGTGCTGCTCCGTCTAACTGCAGTCGGCCGGGCGGGACAATCCAGGAGAGCTTTGGAGATGCGATACAATCTACGATATTCATCAGGCTTAAGACAGTGCTTGGCACATAGTAATTGCTTAACAAATACATTCATTCATTCATTCATTCAATAGTATTTATTGAGCGCTTACTATATGCAGAGCACTGTACTAAGCGCTTGGAATGTACAAATCGGCAACAGATAGAGACAGTCCCTGCCCTTTGAGGGGCTTACAGTCTAATCGAGGGAGACAGGCAGACAAGAACAATGGCAATAAATAGAGTCAAGGGGAAGAACATCTCATAAAAACAATGGCAAATAAATAGAATCAGGGTGATGTATATCTCATTAAACAAAATAAACAAAATGAAAAGGGTGATGAAGATATATACAGTTGAGCGGATGAGTACAGTGCTGAGTGGGTGGGACGGAAGAAGGGGAGGAAGAGAGGGAAAGGGGGGAGAAGAGGGTTTAGCTGCGGAGAGGTGAAGGGGGGGTAGAGGGAGCAGAGGGAAAAAGGGAGGAGCTCAGTCTGGGAAGGCCTCTTGGAGGAGGTGAGCTTTAAGTAGAGATTTGAAGAGGGGACGAGAATTAGATTGACGGAGGTGAGGAGGGAGGGCATTCTGGCACCACGGGAGGACTTGGCCCAGGGGTCAATAGCGGGATAGGCGAGACCGAGGGACAGTGAGGAGGTGGGTGGCAGAGGAGAGGAGCTTGCGGGGTGGGCGGTAGAAAGAGAGAAGGGAGGAGAGGTATGAAGGGGCAAGGTGATGGAGAGCCTTGAAGGCTAGAGTGAGGAGTTTTTGTTTTGAGCAGAAGTTTATAATAATAATAATAATAATAATAATAATAATGTTGGTATTTGTTAAGCGCTTACTATGTGCAGAGCACTGTTCTAAGCGCTGGGGTAGATACAGGGTAATCAGGTTGTCCCACGTGAGGCTCACAGTTAATCCCCATTTTACAGATGAGGTAACAGGCCCAGAGAAGTGAAGTGACTTCCCCACAGTCACACAGCTGACAAGTGGCAGAGCCGGGAGTCGAACTCATGACCTCTGACTCCAAAGCCCAGGCTTCGCACTGAGCCACGCATTGGAGGTGTTTAAGAAGGGGAGTGACATGCCCAGAACGTTTTTGCAGGAAGATGAGCCGGGCAGCGGAGTGAAGAATAGACTGGAGCAGGGCGAGAAAGGAGGAAGGGAGATCAGAGAGAAGGCTGACACAGTAGTCTAGTCGGGATATAACGAGAGCCTGTAGCAGTAAGGTAGCCGTTTGGGTGGAGAAGAAAGGGCAGATCTTGGTGATATTGTAAAAGTGAGACCGGCAGGTCTTGGTAACTGATCGGATGTGTGGGGTGAACAAGAGAGATGAGTCAAAGATGACACCGAGGTTACGAGCCTGAGAGACGGGAAGGATGGTCATACCATCCACGGTGATAGGGAAGTCTGGGAGAGGACCGGGTTTGGGAGGGAAGATGAGGAGCTCAGTCTTGCTCATGTTGAGTTTTAGGTGGCGGGCAGACATCCAGGTGGAAACGTCCTGGAGGCAGGAGGAGATGCGAGCCTGAAGGGAGGGGGAGAGGACAGAGGCAGAGATGTAGATCTGCGTGTCATCTGCGTAGAGATGGTAGTCAAAGCCGTGAGAGCGAATGAGTTCACCAAGGGAGTGAGTGTGAATGGAGAACCGAAGAGGGCCAAGAACTGACCCCTGAGGAACTCCAACAGTTACAGGATGGGAGGGGGAGGAGGCTCCTGCGAAGGAGACCGAGAATGACTGGCCAGAGAGATAAGAGGAGAACCAGGAGAGGACGGAGTCCGTGAAGTCAAGGTGAGATAAGGTGTGGAGGAGGAGGGGATGGTCGACAGTGTCAAAGGCAGCTGAGAGGTCAAGGAGGATCAGAATGGAGTAGGAGCCATTGGATTTGGCAAGAAGGAGGTCATGGGTGACCTTAGAGAGAGAGCAGTCTCGGTAAAGTGGAGGGGGCGGAAGCCAGATTGGAGGGGGTCCAGAAGAGAATGGGAGTTAAGGAATTCTAAGCAGCGAGTGTAGACGACTCGTTCTAGGATTTTAGAAAGGAAGGGTAGGAGGGAGAGAGGGCGATAACTGGAAGGGGAAGTGGGATCGAGAGAGGGTTTTTTTTAGGATGGGGGAGACATGGGCATGTTTGAAGGCAGAGGGGAAGGAGCCATTGGAGATTGAGTGGTTAAAGATAGAAGTTAAGGAAGGGAGGAGGGCAGGGGCGATGGTTTTTATAAGTTGAGCGGGAATGGGGTCCGAGGCGCCATCACGATATGCCATATAAGATATATGATATGATCGTAATATTTGTTAAGCATTTATTTGGTGTTTAGGGAAGCAGCATGGCCTAGTGGATAAAGCACAGGCCAAGAAGTCAGAAGGACTTACTTGGGTTCTAATCCTAAACTCTTCCACTGTTCTGTGACCTTGGGTAAGTCCCTTCACTTCTCTGGGCCTCAATTCTCTCATCTGAAAAATGGGGATTAAGACTGTGAGGCCCTGATGGGACGGGGACTGTCTCCACCTTGGTTAGCTTGTATTTACCCCAGTGCTTGGTAGAGTGCCTGGTACATAGTAAGAATTTAACAAATACCATTCAGAAAAAGAAATGAAAAGCACCGTTCTAAGACCTGCGGTAAACGTTTTGGGGACGGTCTCTGCCCCACTCACAGTCTAAGTAGGAGGGAGATCAGGAATTAAATCCCAATTTACAGTTGAGGAAACTGAGGCCTAGAGAACGGAATTGACTTGCCCCGGATTATAAAACAAGCGAGTGGCATAGGAAGGACTTGAACCCAAGTCCTCTGATTTGCAGAGTGCCATTCTTCCTCTACATCACATGGTAATAAACCTGTAGCAGCCACTGAGGCCTAATATTTTCTAAGCACTTACTATGGGCACAGCACTTTACCAAGCGCTGCGGTAGATACGTGCAAACTGGGTTGGACATGGTCCCTGTCCCGCATAGGGCTCACAGTCTAAAACCCCATTTGAAAGATGAGGTAACTGAGAAGTAAAGTGATTTGCCCAAGGTCACACAGCAGGTAGGTGGCAGAGCTGTGATCAGAACACATGACCTCATGGCTCCAAGGCCTGTTCTATATCCACTACGCCATGCAGCTCTCCTTCTGCCTAGTGGAAGAAGACCCGGGCCTCCGAGTCAGTGGACCCAGGTGCAAATGTGGACTCCACCACCTGTCTGCTCTGTGATCTCAGACAAGTCATTTCACTTCCTATGTGGCCCAGTTCCTTCATCTGCCAAATGGGGATTCGATTCTCATTCTTCCTCCCACTTAGGCTGTGAGCCCCATTTGGGTTCTAATGATCTTGTGTCTACTCCAGCACTTGGTACACTTCTTGGCAAATAGTAACTGCTTAATATTAACAAATGCCACAATAATTCCGATCTGAGCCTCAGTCTCTGACGAAAGCACCAAGATACTTGAGGGTTTATTATTAGTTTCATTATTATTATTATTCTAGTTTCTGGTATCTTCCATGTGCTAGGCACTGTACGCTCTGCTAGGGTAGATATCAGCTAAGCAGGTTGGACAGTCCCCGTCAGAAATGAGGCTTACAGTCTTAACCCCCTTTTTATAGATGAGGTAAACGAGGCAAAGAGAAGTGATTTGCTCCGAATTCACCCGGAGAGAAGTGATGGAGCCAGGATCAGAACCCAGGTCTTCTGACTCCCAGAGCCGGGCTCTGTCCACTACACCAGGCGGGAGGTGGGGGGCATGGAACACTTGGAACCCCCAGTGGCCTCCTGGCCCTATTGTCTCACTGGGGTCCATTCGTTCAATCATTGATTCCGTCGCAAGTACTGAGCAATGACCGTGTGCAGAGCACTGTTTTAAGCACTTGGGAGAGTACAATACTGCAATAAATGGCCACATTGGACTCTGTCTGGTCCACAGCCTTTGCAAATTGGGAGGCTTTCTTGATGTCCCCATCAATCTGTCGACAGCAACAATGCTGTCGATTGAGCAGCCATCATGTGTTGAGCACTCTACTAAGCGCTTGGGAGAGTACTATACAGCAGAGTTAGTAGACACGTTTCCCACCCACAATCAATTCACAGTATGAATGGAGTGCTTACCATTATATCGATATAATAGTTGGTAGGCACGTAACCTGCCCGCAAGGAGCTTACCATTGAGAGGTGGACATGGCCATTAAAATGAATCAAGAACACCAGCAGGAGGGCTGTAGGGTTAAGTAGGGCGGAGGTCAAGACGTGGGACAAATCCAAATGGAAGGGCAACTGGGCAGCCTGAACCAAACCTATAGTTCCCGTCGATGGATGCTATTTCTTGAGCACTTACTGTGTACAGAGCACTGTACCAAGCACTTGGGAGAGTACGATGCAGTGGAGTCATTCAACACATTGCAGTCTTTCAGAAGCAGCTCCTTCATCTGATTTTTCTAGCTGCTCTACTCTGAATTTCCTTAGCATCTGTATCGTCAACTTCCTTCTCCCGGGGACTGGAATTTCATGCCTCATTGCAAGAAGTGGGGCCGAGGAGTGTACTAAGCACCTAGGACCTTCTGTTCTCCCGGCCTTCAAGGCCCTTCTGAGATTACATCTCCAAGAGGACTTCCCTGATGGATTGCTCAGCTTCTTACCCTGTTTCCCCTACGTCCTATCACTCCTGCACTTCCATGTCACCCGAAAACTTCCAGTGGAAAGAGCCTGGGTTTGGGAGTCAGACGTCATGGGTTCAAATCCCGGCTCTGGTACTTGTCAGCTGTGTGACTCTGGGCAAGTCACTAAACTTCTCTGTGCCTCAGTTACCTCATCTGTAAAATGGGGATTAACTGTGACCCTCATATGGGACAACCTGATTACCCTGTATCTAACCCAGTGCTTAGAACAGTGCTCTGCACATAGTAAGCGCTTAACAAATACCGACATTATTATTATTATTCTCACTCTAGGCTTCAAGGCTCTCCATCACCTTGCCCCCTCCTACCTCTCCTCCCTTCTCTCTTTCTACTTCCCACCCCGCACGCTCTGCTCCTCTGCCGCCCACCTCCTCACCATCCCCCGTTCTCGCCTAATCCCGCCGTTGACCCCTGGGCCGCATCCTCCCACTGTCCTGGAATGCCCTCCCTCCTCACCTCTGCCAAGCTAATTCTCTTCCACTCTTCAAAACCCTTCTTAGAGCTCACCTCCTACAAGAGGCCTTCCCAGACTGAGCTTCCCCTTTTCCCTCTGCTCCCTTTGCTCCCCCCTACCCCCCTTCCCCTCCTCTCAGCACTATGCTCGTTTGCTCAATTGTATATATTTTTCATTACCCTATTTATTTTGTTAATGAGATGTACATCACCTTGATTCTATTTATTGCTATTGTTTTAATGAGATGTTCACCCCCTTGATTCTATTTATTGCTATTGTTTTTGTCTGTCTGTCTCCCCCGATTAGATTGTAAGCCCGTCAATGGGCACGGAACTGTATCTGCTGCTGATTTGTACATTCCAAGCGCTTAGTACAGTGCTCTGCACATAGTAAGCGCTCAATAAATATTATCAAATGAAAATACTATTGAATGAATGAGTAGATACGAGGTCAAGGAGGTGTAAAATTCCATTTATTCCTTTCAGATGTGGATCAATGCATCAAGTGCCCCAGAGATGAATTTCCAAATCCTCAAAGAGTCCAGTGTGTTCCAAAAGCCGTGGTCTTCCTTTCCTACTGGGACCCTCTGGGAATGGTTCTGGCTTCCTTAGCCCTCTGTCTCTCTCTTCTCACTGCTCTGGCTTTGGAGGTCTTCATCTGCCACTGGGACACCCCCATAGTGAAAACTAACAACTGTGGTCTCAGTTATGCCCTCCTCACCGCCCTCCTGCTCTGCTTCCTGTCCTCCTTGACATTCGTCGGCCGACCCAGCCCGGCCACCTGCCTCCTGAGACAGACGGCCTTTGGAGTCACCTTCTCCGTGGCCGTTTCGGCTGTGTTGGCCAAAACGGTCACCGTGGTCCTGGCCTTCAGGGCCACCGGGCCGGGGAGCAGGATGGGGACATGGCTGGGGCCCAGGGCACCTCCCTCCATTGTCGGCATCTGCTCCCTGATCCAAGTGGGCATCTGCACGGTCTGACTGGGGACCTCCCCACCGTCCCCCGATGCGGAACATGTCATCCGAGGCCAGGGTCGTCGTCGTCCAGTGCAACGAGGGCTCCGCCATAGCCTTCTACTGTGTCCTTAGCTACATGGGGCTCCTGGCCCTGGTCAGCTTCACGGTGGCCTTCCTGGCCCAGAAGCTGCCAGACAGCTTCAGCGAGGCCAAGTTCATCACGTTCAGCATGCTGGTGTTCTGCAGCGTCTGGGTCTCCTTCCTTCCTACCTACCCGAGCACCAGGGGCAAAGCCATGGTGGCCGTGGAGGTTTTCTCTATCCTGGCCTCCGGTGCCGGGCTCCTCGGCTGTATCTTCGGGCCCAAGGTCTATGTGATCCTGCTGAGGCCGGACAGGAACACGAGAGGGCAGCTCCTGGGCTGGAGGGGGAATCCTTAAACCTGGCACCACTGGGCGAGACACCTGGGCCCGGGGTCCAGGAGTGGCCCCTCAAAGGTGAGGGTTCCGATGAAGCCTCTCCCAACCAACGCACAGCTCCACAGGTGTCTCCCTGGGGGTACCGTTTCGCCAGACTACTCGTTTTGTTTTGTTGTCTGTCTCCTCCATTTAGGACTGTGAGCCCATTGTTAGGCAGGGATTGTCTCTATCCGTTTCCAAATTGTACATTCCAAGCGCTTAGTACAGTGCTCTGCACATAGTAAGCACTCAGTCAATGCGACTGAATGAATGAATTAACCTGAGGTGATTTCCCGCTTTGGCTCCCAAAATCTCCACGCTCTTTTCTCTCTTTCGGCCCCCGACTCCGGTCAGCAGTCGGTCTTGTGGGCCTGAACTCTGTCCCCAGCCTCCGTCCCCAGGAGGAGGCCGAGGGCAGCGCCTCCCAACGGCGCAGGGAGAAAGAGGTTGATCCCTTCACGTCCACCTTGGGGGTCCGGGACAACCCTGGTTGAGCGGGATGGGGCACATCAATTCTGAAGCAGTCTCCGCTCTGGTCTTCTGATCCCGTCCCTCCCAGCACTGTCCTCTTCCCCCAACCTTCTTTCAACCGGTCCATCTATCGCATCGATTGAGCACTTACAGTGTGCAGACCACTGTACTCAGCACCTGGGAGAGAGTGATGTAACAAGCACATTCCCTTCTGACAATAAAGTTACCTTCTAGAGGGGGAGACAGACATTAATGTGAATTAATAAATTATGGCTAGTTGCCTAAATGCTGTATGTCCCTCTCCTCTCCACCACCCCCCACCCACCTCTACTGCAGCCCGCAGCCCACTCCTCTCTGCTCCTTTCCTGAGTTCCCACCTTCCGTCAGCCCCTGCCTCGATCAATCAATCGTAATGATTGAACATCTACTATATACAGAGCACTGTACAGAATGCTTGTGGGAGAGGACAACATGACAAGAATTGGTAGTCGGTCGATTAGTCAGACAGTCAGTCAGGATTATTTACTGAGTGCTTGCTGTGTGCAGAGCACTGTCCTAAGCGCCTGGGAGAGCACAGTATAAAATAAACAGACACATTTCCTGCCCACAGCGAGCTTGCGGTCCAGAGGAGGAGACAGTCATTAATCTAAATGAATAAATGCCGGATGTGTACATCAGTGCCATAGGGCTGGGGGGGCGGTGAAAAAAGGGAGCAAATCTGGGGGAGGCAGAGGGGAGTTGAAGAATAGGCAAAGGGGGGTTAGTCAGGGAAGGCCTTTCAGAAGAGATGTGCCTCCAATAATGCTTTGAAGCAGAAGGAGAGTCGCCGTCTGCTGGCTCTGTGGAGGGAGGGCGTGTCAGGCCCGGAGCAGGATCTGGGCAATAGGTGGTGGCAAGACAGGTGAGATGGAGGGACGGTGAGAAGGTCAGCATTAGAGGATCCTAGTGTGCAGGCTAGGTTGTAGTAGGAGAGTAGCACATTGAGGTAAGAGGGGACAAGGTGATGGATTGCTTTAAAGTCAATGGTGAGGAGTTTCTGTTTGATGCAAAGGTGGATGGGCAGTCATTGGAGGTTCTTCAGGAGGTGGGAAACAAGGCCTGAAGGGTTAGGTGGGAAAATGACCCCGGCAGGAGAGAATGTCCTGGAGTGGGGAAAGACAGGAGGCTGGGAGGTCAGCAAGGAGGCTGATACAGTACTCAAGGGGGGGTTAGGGGAAGTGATTGGATTCATGTCCTAGCAGTCTGGATGGAGAAGAAAGGGAGGATTTTAGCGACGCTGTGAAGGTCGAACCAACAGGATTTATTGATGGATTGAATATGTGGGTTGAGCGAGAGGAGTCGAGGAGAAGGCCAAGGTTATGGGCTTGTGAGACAGGAAGGATGGTGATGCCCTCTACAGTGATGGGAAAGTCAGCGGGAGGACAGCGTTTTGGTGGAAAGACAAGAAGTTCCATTTGAGACATGCTAAATGTGAGGTGACAGGAGGACATACAAGTAGAGCCGTCTAGAAGGCAGGCAGAAATGCGAGCCTGCTGAGAAGGAGAGAGATCAGAGAGAGGGAGATTTGGGTCTCATTTGCATAGAGGTGATAGTTGAAGCCATGGGAGCAAATGAGTTTTCCAAGGAAGTGGGTGAAGATGGAGAATTGATGTGGGCCTAGAACTGAACTTCGAGGGACACCCCCCCCCACACACACACATACAGTTAAGGGGTGGGGGGCAAAGGAGGAGCCCCTGAAAGAGACTGAGAATGAACGGCCAGAGAGATAGGAGGAGAACCAGCAGAGGACAGCGTCAGTGAAGCTGAGGTTGGATAGCGTTTGCAGGAGAAGGGTGTGATCAGCCATGTCAGAGGCAGCGGGGAGGTAGTGGAGGATTAGGTTGGAATAGAGGCCTCTGGATTTGGCAAGAAGGAGATGGTTATGGATCTTTGAGAGGGCAGTTTCTGTGGAGTGAAGGGGATGGAAACCAGATTGGAGGGGGTCAAGGAGAGAATTGGAGAAGAGGAACTCGAGACAGTTGGTAGGTGTCAGACAACTGGCACGAGGAGTTTGGAGAGTAAAGGTAGGAGGGAGATGGGGTGATAACCAGAAGGGGCCATGGGGTCAGGGGAGGGTTCTTTTCAGCTAGCGGAGACATGGACGTTTGTGAAAGCAGTGGGGAAGAAGCCACTGGAGAGTTAACAGTTCATGATGGCGGTCAGGGAGGCAGGAGAGGAGGGGGCAAGAGTTTTGATGAGGTGCGAAGGAAGAGGGTCGGATGTGCAGGTGGTTGGGGTGAATTTTGAGAGAAGGCCGGGGAGCACCCCTAGAGATACTGCTGAGAAAGATGGGAGAGTTGAAGAAGGGTCAGGAGGGGGGAGAGAGTTTGGGAGGGTACAAGAGGTCGGAAAAGGAGATGGGAGATTTTAGGGAGATGACACCTGATAGTGTCAATTTTCTCAATGAAATAAGGGGGTCAGGTCATTAGGGGCAAGGGAGAGGGGAGGCGGGGGGGGAGGGGCGGGGTCTTAAGAAGGGAGTTAAATGTCTGGAACAACTGGCGAGGGTGATGGGCACGGATATCAAGGAAGATGAGGGAAGAACTTAAATGACTAAAATTAATCATTAATAATAAATAATAAATAAATTCATGATTAGTAAACAGCCGTTGAAATCATTATTCCAGAAAACAGGAGTTATCTCTCATGATACCTTGGGCCTGTCACTTAACTTCTCTATTCCCCAGTTACCTAGTAACCATAGTAAGCACTTAACAATAAGAATAATCTTATTAACTGCAGTCTCAGTTATGCCCTCTTTAACGCCCTCCTGCTCTGCTTCCTGTCCTCCTTGACCTTTGTCGGCCAACCCAGCCCGGCCACATGCCTCCTGAGACGGCCTTTGGAGTTGCCTTCTCCGTGATGGTTTCTGCCGTGTTGGCCAAGATGGTCACCGTGGTCCTGACCTTCAGGGCCACCGGGCCAGAGAGCAGGATGGGGACATGGCTGGGGCCAGGGCGCCTCCCTCCATCGTCAGCATCTGCTCCCTGGTCCAAGTGGGCATCTGCACAGTTTTGCTGGGGACCTCGCCCCAGTTCCCCAGTGCGGACATGCCATCCGAGACTGGGGTCGTCGTCATCCAGTGCAACGAGGGCTCCGCTGCCGCCTTCTACTGCATCCTTGGCTACATGGGGCTCCTGGCCCTGGTCAGCTTCACAGTGGCCTTCCTGGCCCAGAAGCTACCAGACAGCTTCAACGAGGCCAAGTTCATCACGTTCTGCATGCTGGTGTTCTGCAGCATCTGGGTCTCCTTCCTTCCTACCTACCTGAGCACCAGGGGCAAGGCCATGGTGGCCGTGGAGGTTTTCTCCATCCTGGCCTCTGGCCCTGGGGTCCTTTGATGCATCTCCAGAATCAAGGTCTACGTGATCCTGCAGAGGCCGGACAGGAACACCAGAGGGCAGCTCCTGGGCCGGCGGGGGAATCCTTAAATCGGGCACCATTGGGCGAGTCCATTGGGGCCGGCTTTTAGTAGGTGGGGCCTCAAGGCCTAGGGTTTGAATGTCAGCCCCTCCCCACCAACACACATCTCCATGGGTGACTCTTTGAAGGTTTTATTTCACCAGAGGTGATTTCTCGCTTTGGCTCCCAAAACCTCCACATTCCTTTCTTCCCTTCAGTCCCCAACCTCTGCTGAGTGGTAGGTCCTGTAGGCCTGCGTTGGGAAGATCAGAGCGCCAATCTCCGGCCCCTGGAGGAGGTCGAGGGCACTGCCTCGGCAGGCAAAAGAAGAAAGAGGCCTATCCTTTCAGGTCTGCTTTGGGTCTCCACGAGAGCTCTAGTTGAGTGGGATGGGGCACATCAATCTTGAATCAGTCCCCACTTTGGGCCTCTGATCTTATCTCTCCCATCTCTCTCCTTTTCTCACCAACCTCACCCCTCTCATTTGCCCCCACCCACCAACTACTGCAGCCAGCAGCTCACTCCTCTCCACTTCTTCCCTGGTTTCCCCACTTCCTTCAGGCCCTGTCCTGATCAGTCAAGTGATCCATAGTATTTACTGAGTGCTTACTTCGTAGAGAGAACTGTACTAAGCACCTGGGAGAGTACACTGCAACAGAGTTAGTAGACACCCTTCATGCCCACAATATGTTTCCTGCCCCGGGCTTCCCTTTCTGACACCTCCTGGCCAGGCTCAAAGGCCCAACGGCAGAGTTCAGCCTACATGGGCAGTGGACTCTGGACTTAGTACTCTGGGCCAGAAGCTGAGGTCCTGGGTCCCCCCTCACTCCCCACTGTGGGAGCCCAAGTAATGAGAAGCGATGTGCGTTAATCAGAAGCAGTGTGGTCTAGTGGAAAGAACATGGGTCTGGCAGTTAGAAGACCTGGGTTCTAATTCCGACTCTATTTGCCTGTGGAGTGAATTTGGGAAAGTCGCTTCCCTTCTCGCCGTGTCAGTTTTCTTGCCTGTAAAATGGGGATTAAGACTATGTGGAACAGGGACTGGGTCCCAACTGATGATCTTGGGTCACCCCAGGGATTAGAACAGCACCTGACGCATAGCAAATTCCCAACAGATTCCATGACATAATAAAAAGGAACCAGGGCAGCGAAATGCATAGTTCTCTCATCCCCATAGGTGCCCACCAGCCTCAGTCTCCCAGCTTCTCCCAGACCCATCCACCGAGGGAAAACTGCATCTCACCTCCCCCGTCTCCGGCTGCCTATTCCGCTGTTTCTGTGCATGTGAGGAGCCCGGGTTTTTCGAGGCACTGCTTCCCACACTGTTTGTCCCTGAAATCCCCAGTCCACCACCCGGCTGCCTTCCCCGGGTGAGGAGAGTCCACTCCAGGCCCCCTCACCCAAGCACAGGGAAGTAGGAAGGGAGACATGAGGAAGGCAAGAAAACGGTCAGATCATGGCTCTTCAGAGCTTAAAGAAAGGAAGAAAAGAAAAGAAGTCACATCGTTTGAGAATAATCTTCTTTTTTTTTGGCAGGGAAATCGGGGAATGGTTGTCATGGGAATGTGGGGAAATGGAGGTTCCTTTCAAGTAAATTTAAACTCAAGATCTTCTAAACTGTAAGCTCGCTGTGGGAAGGGAACATGTCTATCAACTCTGTTGTACTCTCTCAAGATCTTAGTATAGCCCTCTGTACACAGGAAATGATCAATAAATACCACTGATTGATTGACTGGTCGATTCTTCTCCTACTTACCACCAGTGCTGGTGGTCTTTGGTTCTGGTTCAAAGCAGAAAAGGTTCTCACTGCAAGCAGTATCTGTTGTGTGAGAAGCAGCATGGCCTAGTGGATAAAGCACAGGCCTGGGAGTCAGAAGAACCTGGGTTCTCATCTCGGTTCCGCCACTTGTCTGCTCTGTGACCTTGGGCAAGTCATTTCACTTCTCCAGGCCTCAGTTCCCTTATCTGTAAAATGGAGATTAAGACTAGGAGTCCCCTGAGGGACATGGACTGCTTCCAACCCAATTATCCTGTGTCTACCCCAGTATTTAATACAGTGCCTGGCGCATAGTAAGTGCTTAACAGATGCCACAATCATTATTATTATTATTTAGAGCAGGCAGATGCTGTGCCAGAGTAACCCCCACCCCCTCACGGATGAGCCAAACTGGAGAGAAGGACGAGTTCTGTAGGAAGATAATTCCCAGAGAGTGAAGTAGTTTTATTGATGAGCGGGGCCCATTTATTGATGAGCGGGGCCCATGCAGCCTTAGGAAGTCCTGCAGGGATGTGGATCTTCTCCCAGACTAAGGAGATGGATTCTGAGACTTGGGAATCAGGAGCCTGGATAGCCCTCTCTCCCCAGAGGGAGGCTAAGGCAGGAAGAAGGGATTGACCGATCTGCATCTAGGCCGGGGTCGGGGCCGGTGTCTCCTCGGGGGCCAGCGGGACCCTCTTTGGTCCTCTCTTCCTCCACGTGCCCAGACATCCTCCGGTACACCCCGAACGCGGTGCTCAGCTTCCTGTTCCGGTCGACGGTCAGCTTCACTGGGGCCCGGAAGGTGACCTCCTTCTTGAGCACTTGGACAGTCAGCTCGTCATGGGGAGGTTGGTGACCGGGAGGGCCACCTGCACCTTGTTCTTGGTCGTGATGCTATGGGTCCTCCCGACCTCACGGTCACGTTCATTCAGGTCTCCACCTTGACGGTGAACCGGATGCCCACCATGAGCTCCTCGGAGCCCTCGAAGTTAAAGGTGTGCGTGGTGCAGACCTCCAGCTCTTTGCTGAAGGGACTGGTGTATATCTGTGCCACATCAGTGAAGTTGGCTCCCACCAGCCGATCCTTTCCCTCTCCACCTTCCGCTTCTCCCAGTGGAACTCAGCAGTGATCACAGGCCGCAGGGGCATCATGCACTGGAGCCACAGCTTCCAGAACAGTGTCGAGGCGTAGTCGGGGCACTTCTATCACATGGGAGGGGGTGCCGGACACCTGTCACCTGCCTGGGACACGAAGGAGCCCCCTCCCCTCTCTTCCTTGAAGCACAGGAGCCAGACTCCTCACTGGACGGAGTGGCCGGACACCTACCCGAAGTCCTTATGGGAGATGTTGGCTTCCTTCTTGATGGGCGGCAGAGGGACGAGGAGTGCGGTGTCTTCGTAGAGTGTGATCTGGGGGTCCTCCAAGTCTTCCCTCACCAGTTGGAGGGAGGAGATCTGGTCGTCCATCCTGACGATGCTGCTATACTCCTCCTCGAAAGCCAGAATGCCACCCTTGAAGGCCACATTGTCGAATGCCAGCCAGGGCTGATCGACCACCTTCAGGGAGGAGATGGCCTTGACCAAGTACACGTCCCGCAGGTCCAGGATGTCGTGGGTAAACTCTTTGCTGAGCCCCCGGAGGTTGGGCTGGTCGAACACCGTGATCTTATTCATTCTGGAGCCCAGGGTTGGGATCGCAATGGGGGCGGGATGGGGATCCAGGGCCCAGAGGAGGGACCCTCTCGGAAGAGGACAGGCTTCTGGAAGTGGAGAGTGCATCAGTCACTCAAGTCATGGTATTCATTGAGCGCTTACTGTGTGCAAAGCACTCTGCTAAGCGATGGGGAGAGTGTCATAAAACAGAGTTGGTAGATGTGTTCCCTGCCCACAAGGAGCTCACAGTCCAGAGGGGGAGATCAATTAATTAATCAACAACATTTTTATGGTGTTTTATTATTTGCTATGTGCAGGACACTGTATTAAGAGCTGGGGTAGATGCAGGTTATTTAGGTTGGACACAGTCCACGTCCCACAGGGGGCTCGGGGCCTTAATCCTCATTTTACAGATGAGGTAACTGAAGCACAGAGAAGGGAAATGACTTACCCAAGGGTACACACTAGAGAAGTAGAGGAGCCAGGGTTAGAACCCAGGTCCTTCTGACTCCCAGGCAAGTGTTCTATCCACTGGCCACGCTGCTTCCCATCTACTGGTCCACACTGCTTCTGAATGCTTTTCTGTGTGCAGAGCAATGTATTAATCAATCGATCAACCAATAGTATTTATTGAGTGCTTACTGTGTGCAGAGGGGAACTTTTACTTTCCAGCAGGGACTTCTCATTTTTTTCCCCTTTTCTCTTCCTCGCGTTGGGAGTTCCAAAGCTCGGAGAAGAGCAGTTGGGCACTATGGTGGTAAATTGTCCTACCCAGACAGGATGAGCAGAGTGGCCTGGTGGTTAGTGCTTGGGCCTGGGAGTCAGAAGCACCGGTATTCTAATCCCGGCTCCACCGCTTGTCTCTTGTGTGACCTTGGGTCAGTCACTTCACTTCTCTGGCCCTTAGTTCCCTCACCTGTAAAACGGGGATTAAGACTGGAAGCCTTATGTGGGAAATGGAGTGGGTCTAACCTGATTACTTTGTATTCATCCCCAGCACTTAGTATAGGGCCTGGCACATAGTAAGCACTTAACAAATATCATTGAAAAGCTGAGTACTTAGAAAGACAGCTGCACTGTTGTTTATCTTCTCGGGGTTCACTCTAACGAGGAACTGGTCATGACTTGGGGGACCCAGTGGAGGTCCCTGGCTCTAGACAGCTCTTCTCCTAGCTCTGTTCCTTCCTGGACATCTGACTCTTAACCCCTCCTGGGGATGATCCTTTATAGCTCAGGAAATGGAATCAGGGGTCGAGGAACTGAGAACAAGAGGTCAACATATTCCAGGTCTTATGTTTTGATCTAGTCTCTATCGAGCTCGGGAAGGACCCAAGTCTCTCAAACTAAATCGGGGAGGCCCCGTAGACCTCTAAAAATAGAATCCAGTCAGCAAGGAGACGGGTTAAAATTCAACCAATTTTTTAAATGCTTTTGTTAAGGGCTAATCTGGGCACTGTACTCAGTACTGGGATAGATACAAGCTACTTGGATCGGACACAGTCCATGTCCCACGTGGGGCTGACAGTCTTAATCCCCATTTTGCAGAAGAGGGAACTGAGGCTCAGAGAAGTGAAGTGACTCACCCAAAATCACCCAGCCAAGCTACAATTAGAACCCACATCCTTCCAACTTCCAGGCCCGTGCTCTCTCCACTATGCCATGCTTCTTTTCAGTACTGGGGGAGAATGTGCAGAGTTAATCACTGGGCTGAGTGAGGGTTGGGAGGGTGGGTGTCAAACTCCTGGTCCACTTGAATTAACAAATTTCACTGGTAGGTTCTCCAGTCTAGGGAAAAGATGGGAGAGACAAAATCAAAGGGGAGAATGGATATAAACAACAAGAGGTACCCAAACAGCTCCTGAAATTGCGACATTAAAACTAAGAAGGGCAGAGGTAAAGTTTTATGGACAAGGGAAAACAAAGCCTCAGACCATCCCAGGTGAACAGTAGGAGGCAATTGCTGTCAATCAGTCAATCTATCTGTCATATTTATTGAGCACTTACTGCAGGGGATAGATAAATCAGCCAGGAATCTGATTGAGAAGCAGCTTGACCTAGTGAATAGTGCTCGGCACACAGTAAGCACTTAACAAATACCATTATTATTATAGAGCATGGGCATGGGGCCTGGCTTCTCCACTTGTCTGCTGCATGACCTGGGGCAAGTCACTTCACTTCTTGGTGCCTCAGTTCCCTCACCTGTAAAGTGGGGATTAAAACTGTATGTCCTGTGTGGGACAGGGACTATGTCCAACCTCACCACCTTGTATCATCGCCAAGATCTGCCCTTTCCTCTCTATCCAAACTGCTACCTTGTTAGTACCAGATCTCATCATATCCTGACTGGATTACCGCATCAGTCTCCTTTCTGATCTCCCATCCTCCTGTCTCGACCCGCTTCAGTCTATATTTCACTCCACTGCCCAGATTATCTTTCTGCAGAAACACTCTGGGCATGTCACTCCCTCCTCAATTATCTCCAGTGGTTGCCTATCAACCTTCGCATGAAGCAAAAACTCCTCAATCTTGGCTTCAAAGCTGTCCATCCCCTTGCCTCCTCCTACCTCACCTCCCTTCTCTCCTTCTCCACCCCAGTCCACACAGTCCTCTCCTCTGCCTCTGCTAACCTCCTCACTGGGCCTTGTTCTTGCCTGTCCCTCCATCCACCCCTAGGTCACATCCTGCCTCTGGCCTGGAATGCCCTCCCTCCTCACATCCGCCAAATTAGCTCTCTTCCCCTATTCAAAGCCCTACTGAGAGCTCACCTCCTCCAAGAGGCCTTCCCAGACTGAGTCCTCCTTTTTCCTCCACTCCTCCTCCCCTCCTTATCACCCCTACTCCCTCCTTCTGGTCTACCCCCTTCCCTGCTCACAGCACTTGTGTATATTTGTACATGTTTATTACTCTATTTTATTAATGACGTTCATATATCTATATTTATCTCTTTCAATGCTATTGATGTCCATCTACTTGTTTTGTTTTGTTGTCTGGCTCCCCACTTCTAGACTGTGAGCCCGTTGTTGGTCAGGGATTGTCTCTATCTGTTGCCGAATTGTACTTTCCAAGCCCTTTGTACAGTGCTCTGCACATAGTAAGTGCTCAATGGATACGATTAAATGAATGAATGAATGGGTTCTAATCCTGGTTCCATCACTTGTCTGCTCTGTGATCTTGGGCAAGTCACTTCACTTCTCTGGGCCTCAGTTACCGCAACTGTAAAATAGGGATTGAGACTGTGAGCCCCACATGGGACAAGGACTGTGCCCAATTTGATTTGCTTATATCCACCCCAGCGCTTAGTACAGTGCCTGGCACATCGTAAGCACTTAACAAATATCATCATCATTATTATTATTATTACCTGCTGGGCCCACAGTGCCTGCTGCTCTGTTTGTGGGAGAGGCGAGGTGGAGCAGAAGCTGGGGAAAAGGGGTGGAGGAGAGGACCACTCATTTCTAAGCACCTTGCCCAGAGCCCCTGAAAACTACTCAGCCTGCCCTGCTGCAGGAAACAGTCTCCTGCTGCTCCACAAATACACTGCATCTTGCTTACTGTGGCTCCCAGCACTCTGAGCTGAAGGTTTTGTCCCTGATGTGAAAAGTCCCCAATTTTTTTTTCCCTCCACAAGAATTCCAAAGAAACACATACTAAACAGAGTTCGACATTTGTAGATGTGATGGACTAGCAAAATTACCAGACATAACACTTGATCCCACAAATACCCTTATTATCATTATTATTATATCCCTCTTTATTCCCATTAATATTACCTCACTCATTAAGGATTTTTTTAGGGTACTTGTAAAACATTTTCCTACTTGTCAAGCACTGGGGTAAATATAAGTTTCTAAGGTTGGACACGGTCTCCGTGCTACATGGGGCTCACAGTCAAAATTGGAGGGAGGAGGACTTAATCCCTATTTTACAGAGAAGTGAAGTGACTTGCCCAAAATCACGCGGCAGACAAGTGATGGAGCTGGGATTAGAACCAACTCCTTGAGAAGGAATGGGGGCTAGCAGGTAGACCACGAGCCTGGGAGTTGGAAGGACCTGATAATCTTAGCTCCATTTGTCTGTTGTGGACAAGTCACTTGGGCAAGTCACTTCACTTCTCCTGTCTTCATTTACCTCATCTATAAAATTGGATTTAAAACTGTGAGCCCCATATGGGACATGGACAATGTCCAACCTGAGTACCTTGTATCTACCCCAGAGGTTAGGACGGTGCCTGGCACAAAATAAATGCTTAAAAAATACGATTTTTTAAAAAACCCCAAAACAGTTGTACTCTGTTTAGTATGTGTTTCTTTGGAATTCTTGTGGAGGGAAAAAAAATTGGGGACTTTTCACATCAGGGACAAAAAACCTTCAGCTCAGAGTGCTGGGAGCCACAGTAAGCAAGATGCAGTGTATTTGTGGAGCAGCAGGAGACTGTTTCCTGCAGCAGGGCAGGCTGAGTAGTTTTCAGGGGCAGTTT
Organism: Ornithorhynchus anatinus; assembly: GCF_004115215.2. Lineage (NCBI taxonomy): Eukaryota > Metazoa > Chordata > Mammalia > Monotremata > Ornithorhynchidae > Ornithorhynchus > Ornithorhynchus anatinus. The sequence continues at coordinate 9,539,739 of NC_041753.1, read as the reverse complement.
CCTCTGCTCCACCCCTTTTCCCCAGCTTCTGCTCCACCTCGCCTCTCCCACAAACAGATACATATCCTTGATTGATTGGCTGACAGAAATGGGCTGGCAGCAGGCTTTCAGTATGATGGAGGGACAGGGAATACGTCTTGAAAAAACCTGAAAATTAAATATTTGATCATTCTGAGAGGACTATTCAGTGGCGGAATAATGAGTCTTTGATCAAACCCTGACAATAAACTGGAAGAGAGAGTTGAGAAGTAAGCTTCTTGAATATGGAGAACGTATCTACCAACTCCACTGTACTCTCTCAGGTGCTTGGTAGGGCACCTTGAACACAGTAAGCGCTCAATAAATATCAGATTAACAGTGGACAACAGTCTCCATTCGAGGAACCCATAAAAACTCATTTGTGTCTGTAAGGTCTGCAAACAGGGTTTCACATTTGTTTATGGGTGGGATTAGCAGAATTTGGCTCGCTGCCTAAGGAGAAATAGCTTTAAGGGAACCTAGGGAAGCTTCATGATTTACTGGAAGCTGCAGCTCCATTCCCAACCCTGTAGGGTGGCAGGGGGAGAACAGATCTGGAATGCAGGGGGGCTCTCTCAACACAGGGGTCCCTAAGAAGCTTCCTCCAGAGTGAAGGGGTTGGGAAGACCCAGGGGTTTTCCCCATTTCCTGGCCGCAAGTGAAACCGGAAGGAGATGCAGAGGGCTGTATTGACTCCGCGCAGCCTCTGAACTAGATACTGCTATATTACATGTATACAAACACTTAGGACAGTGCCCTGCAGACAGCAATAATAATAATGAGAATGGTGATATTCGCTAAACATTTACTAGGTGCCAAGCACTGTCTGAAGCGCTGGAGAAGACACAAGGTAATCAGGTCTGACACGGTCCCTATCCCCCAACGAGCTCCCAATCGAAGTAGAAGGGAGAACAGCCAGTGAAACTCCATTGGGGGCAACTGAGGCAGAGAGAAGTTGAGACTCCTCTGGAAGTCTGTCCAGAGTCATTTCATTTGCACAGCCACTCTTGGGTATGAGTTTGCTGATGGTTGATAAGGTTTGAGTTTTACCTGAAGTTATTATTATTATTATTATTGTTAGGGCCAGGTCGATCAGTAGCCTGGGCTGGGCAGCAGGATCCTGGGCGTTTATTTGATGAATGATGTGTATATATCTATAATTCTATTTATTTGTTTTGATGCTATTGATGCCTACTTGTTTTGTTCTGTTGTCTGGCTCCCTGCTTCTAGACTGTGAGCCCATCGTTGGGTAGGGATTGTCTCTACCTGTTGCTGAATTGGTACAGTGCTCCGCACACAGTGAGCGCTCAATAAATTCGACTGAAGGAATGAAGGCTTTTCCATCTTGCGCACATCTGTAGAGTTGTACTCTGGTGTGAATTTGCTGATGGCTGTGAATTTGGGAGTGATGAGTAAAAGCTTCTCCACACTTATTACATTCGTAGGGTTTGTCTCTCGTGTGAGTTCTCTGATGGATCATACAATCTGATTTATGATCTGACTTATGAAGGACCTATCAGGTAGTCCAGGCAGCTGATGGCTGGGTCCAGATGAGTAGGGTATCATCCTGACCAAGGATATATAATCACCTTCACAACCTCGCCAAAATCTGCCCTTTCCTCTCTATCCAAACTGCTGCCTTGCTGGTACAAGCTCTCATAATATCCCCACTGGTTACTGCATCAGCCTCCTCTCTGATCTCCCATCCTCCTGTCCCTCGCTGCTCCAGTCTATTCTTCATTCCACTGCCTGGTTCATCTTTCGACAGAAACGCTCTGGGCGTCACTCCCCTCCTCAAAAACCTCCAGTGATTGCCTATCAACCTTCGCATGAGACAAACACTCCCCAATCTTGGCTTCAAAGCTCTCCATCCCCTGGCCCCCTCCTACCTCACCTTCCTTCTCTCCTTCTACAGCCCACCCCGTACACTCTGCTCCTCTGCTGCTCATCTACTCACGGTCCCTCATTCGCACCTGTCCCGTCGTCGACCCTTGGCCCACGTCTTACCGCTGTCCTGGAATGCCCTCCCTCCTCCTATCTGCCAAAATAACTCTCTTCCATTCTTCAAAGCCCTACTGAGAGCTCACCTCCTCCAAGAGGCCTTCCGAGACGGAGCCCCCCTTTCTCTCTGCTCCTCCTCCCTTCCCCATTCCCCCTTCCCCTCCCCACAGCACTTGTGAATATTACTCTATTTTGTTAATAGCGTGACTATATTTATGATTCTATTTATCTTGATGGTAGTGATGCCTGTCTACTTCTTTTATTTTGCTGTCTCCCCCGTTTAGACTGTGAGGCTGTTGTTGGGCAGGGATGGTGTCTATCTGTTGCCCAATTGTACATTCCAAGCGCTTAGTACAGTGCTCTGCACATAGTAAGCGCTCAATAAATACGACTGAATGAATGAATCAATTTCCTCCCATAAATACATTCTTTCACTGCTCACCGCACAGCTCACAGTGTAGAATAAACGCTCAAACCGTACGAACGACGGCTTATGCCACGAACCCACGCGCCCCGCGCTCCCATCCCACCACCTACGCAGCGACGCCGGAAGCGCATCCTCGCCCCCACAGCGCGGCACTTCCGGTGACGCTCTAGGACGCCTGGAGGAGGAAGGAGGACAGAGCCGGGGCGGGAAATTGGCGGAGAGGGGAAGGATCACCGAAACACAGGAGCCTCCGGCTTCCTAAAGCGTCGCCGGAAGTGCCGCTCTGGGTTGGCAGGGAAACTCTTCTGGCTGCTGCCACGTGGTGTTGTGAGGCGTCAGGCGTTAGGCGGGCGCGCGCCTGGGCGTCGTACTGGCCTGACAGGGAGTGGGGCAGCAGGGAAAGGGTGGGCGTGGCCCCCTGCCCCTTGTCCAAATTATTAACTTTATTTTTTTTTCGTATCAACTTTATTTTTAGTTCTTAGTTTTATTTATTATCAACTTTATTACTATTTCATCTTTCACGGGTCTGCTCATACCGTGTAATGGCCCGTAAAGTGGGCCGCAACTCGGATTCGTCTTCCAGCCAACTCAGATTTAGACAGAATAAATTGACCTTTTTTTTCCGGCTGCAAGAGGGGAAAAGAACGACAGAAGTGGGGGAGTCGTCATTTTTCTGCTTGAACATTAAGTGAACATTCATATATGTAAACCTGAACATTCAGATATGTAAACCAAACTATGTAAACCAGAAAGCAGACAACGTGTGAGCTCATTATTATCATCTTTATCATTGTATTTGCTAAATACCCACTATATGTCAAGTACTATTCTAAGCACTGGGTTAGATACTAGTTAATTGGATTGCCCTGTCCCACACGGGACTCACAGTCTAAATGTGAATTTTCCAGAAAAATAAAAAAGACACCCATCATCTAATGTACGATAATGAGAATCCACTAGGTACAAAGCTCGCCAACACATCTGTACATTTTAAAGCACAGATAAGAAATACCATTTCTTTTCTCTATTTTTTAAATTTCATTTTCTTGTCATGAAAACCCTACCACAGTAATCAGGTTGGACCCAGTCCATGTCCCACATGGGGCTCCCGGCCTTATCCCCATTTTACAGATGAGGTAACTGAGACACAGAGAAGTTAAGTGATTTACCCAAGGTCAAACAACAGGAAGTGGCAGAGTCAGAATAAGAGCCCAGTTCCTCTCACTCCCAGGCCCGGGCTAATTCCGCTAAGCTGTTGGGTATTACTGGGCTATCCAAATAAGGAATGTCTGGTCACCTGATCCCAGTGGAACTGGAGAGAGGGTCCAGGAGACTTCCCTGGAGGCTATGAATGGCTGGCATTGGCATCAAGAGATTCCCTTTTCCACAATGTCCTGATTCTCCTGTCACTGTGAATCACCAGGAACGGACTCACGGTGGAGAACCTGAACCCTAACACCATGTGGCGGGTCACCAACAGAAAGGGCTTCTCTTTCATGTTCAGTATGACACTAAGCATGATCGAATGTCGCTCATGGAGAAGGACAAAGATCATTTCCAGGGCCATGACCCTGTTGGCCGCCCTGACCTCAGGAGTTACCCCGGTGGACCTTCCAGGCACGTGGAGGTGCTGGACCCACCGGTGGTGCCTGTGCAAGACAAACACCATGTAGCCGCTGGCCGGACTCATGAACCCCATGAAGATGTGGTCGCGGAAGGAGAGCTCAACCACAATGAGCAAATTGGTTTCCGTGCTGATGCTGACTTTGGAGCAGTATTTGAGATCCAACATGAGTCGAACGCTGCTAATCTTCTGGGGGCCTGTCGTTCTCCAGCGCATCAAAATCCACAAGCAGACTGAGGCCCCAGGACAGGAGGCAGGAGGGGACATAGTACATAGCACATAGTAAGCGCTTAACAAATACCAAAATTATTATTAATTATTATTAACAAGGCCGAGGCAACATTTCTCTCCTCTGCTTTTATTGTCTCTTCCCTCCCTCCCTCAGGGGTAGCAGATTAGCTTCTGAACTTTAATCTGCTCTGGCAGTCCAATAGGGAAATCTCTGCAACCTCTTCCCCCATGCCTTCAAAACTGGGACAAGATGATTCCACAGATCTCCTTTGAATTATCTGCTGGTAATGGATCCATCAGAGGGGCATCCTGGCTTAGGGGAAAGAGCCCAAACCTGGCAGTTGAAGGAACTGCGTTCTAATCCCAGCTCCGCCACTTGCCTGCTGTGTGTGCTTGATCAAGTTATTTCCTTTCCTCATTGCCTCATTTCCTCCACTGTAAAATGTCCTCCCTCCTTCTTAGCCTGGGATCCCCATGTGGGAGAGGGACTGTGTCCAAATTGATTATTTTCATCTACCCCAGCGCTTATTACAATGCTTGGCACATAATAGGTACTCAGTAAATATCACAGTTCTTAGCATCTATAGGTCCATACAACTTCTTTAGTATTGTGTGGAAGTTCTTTGGTTGTATGTGAGAGACACAATAAAACGTGGTCCACAAAGATTGTAGCAGTGAGTCACAAGAGTCTTCTAGGCTGGAAGGAATTATTACATTCAATTAATCAATGGGATTTATCGAGCACTTACTGTGTGCAGACCACTCTACTAAACACTTGGGAGAGTACACTATGACAGAGTTGGTAGATATGTTCCCTACCCACAACAAATGTATAGAGAAGAGCTCACAGTCTAGAAGGGGGTAGAGAGCAGCTTATCAATCAGCCAGTCAATCGATCTGCAAGCATTAATTGAGTGCTTACCGTGTGCAAAGTACTTTTACTAAGTGCTTGGGAGAGTATAATATAACAGAGTTGGTAGAAATGTTCCCTGCCCACAAGAAGTTTATAGTCTAGAGAGAAATTTACAATCTTAAAGAGTCTAGAGAAGCAGCGTGGCTTAGTGGAAAGAGCACGCGTTTGGGAGCCAGAGGGCGAGGGTTCTAATCCCGACTCTGCCACTCATCAGCTGTGTGACTTTGGACAAGTCACTTAACTTCTCTGTGTCTCAGTTACCTCATCTGTAAAATGAGGATGAAGAGTGTGAGCCCCATGTGGAACAGCCTGATTACCTTATATCTACCCAGCGCTTAGAACAGTGCTTGGCACATAGTAAGTGCTTAACAAATATTATCATCATCATTATTATTATTATTAGAGAACGGTTTATCAATCAGTCTATCACTAGCATTTATCAAGCACTTGCTGTGTGCAGAGCACTGTACTAGATGCTTGGGAGAGTACAATATAACAGAGTTGGTAGATATGTTCCCTGCTCACAGAGCGTTTACAGTCTAGAGGTGCAGTGGTTTCCACTCAGGTTGGAGGGTGGGGCATTTCTTAAGTGTTTACAATGTGCCAAACACTACATTAAGTGATTGGTTGGTTAGTTACAATACAATCAGATCAAACCTAGCCCCTGACCCACAGAGGGCTCACAGTCTAAATAGGAGGGAGAACAGGTGTATAATCTCAAGTGCTTACTACAGTTCTCTGCACGACAGTAAACACTCAATAAATACCACTGATTGATTGATTGATTGATTTAGCACTCATTTGACAGATGAGGAAACTGAGGGGGTTGAAGATGATGGTCAGGGAGAGCTGAAGAGTCGATGCATGTGTTCTTATAAGATGCAAAGGGATGGAGTCAAAGGAATTGGAGCTGGACTTTAAAATGTACAAGACACTGCTGCCATGTCTGCTGTGTGACCCTGGGCAAGTCACAAAACTTCTCAGTGCCCTAGTTACCGCATATGTAAAATGAGAATTAAGACTGTGAGATCCACTTAGGACATGGTCTGTGCCCAACCTGATTAGCTTATATCTATCCCAGCACTTAGTACAGTGCTGTGATATTGTACAGTGCTTATTATCATTATTAAGCGCTGGGAAAGCAGAGTACAGTGCCCGGCACAAAGTAAGTGCTTAACAAATACCATTATTATTATTATTACAGTTCAGCAATAAAGACAGGCAATCCCTGCCCACACAGGGTTTACAGTCTAGAGGAAGGGAGACAGACATCAAAACAAGCCATCAACGGCCATCAGGGTCCACTCTTCATGAAGGGACAGATAATAATAATAATAATGGTGGCATTCATTAAGCGCTTACTATGTGCCAAGCACTGCTCTAAACGCTGGGATAGATACAAGGTAATCAGCTTGATCCAGTTTTAATCCCCATTTTACAGATGAGGTAATTGAACCACAGAGAAGAGCAGCTCGTGCTCCTTCCACTGAGCCATCCTGCTTACTATAGTGCCTACTATAGTAATAGTAATAATAATAATAATAATTTGTATTATTATTGTAATTGTTAAGCACTTACTATGTTCCAGGCATTGTACTAAGCACTGGGGTACATACAAGCTAATCAGGTGGACACAGTCCCTGTCCCACATAATAATAATAATAATAATAATAATAATGATAATAATGTTGGTATTTGTTAAGTACTTACTATGTACAAAGCACTGTTCTAAGCACTGGGGGGATACAAGGTCATCAGGTTGTCCCAAGTGGGACTAACAGTCTTCACCCCCATTTTAGAGATGAGGTAACTGAGGCCCAGAGAAGTTAAGTGACTTGCCCAAAATCACACAGCTGACAAGCAGCAGAGCTGGATTTGAACCCATAACCTCTGACTCCTCAGCCCGTGCTCTTTCCAGTGAGCCATGCTGCATCTCTTATGACAGGGATCACAGTCTAAATCCCCATTTTACAGACAAAGTAACCGAAGCACAGAGAAGTGAAATGACTTACCCAAGGTCATGCAGCAGACAAGTGGTGGAACCGGGATGTAAGGTGTGTGCGGGGCGGGGGGGGAGAGGGAGGGGAGGCGAGCTGATTGAAGACTTTAAAGCTGATGCTGAAAAGTTTCTGTCTGATGGAGAGCTGGATGGGCAACTACTGGAGGTCTTTGAGGAATGGGGAGATGCGGACTGAATTTTTTTTGGAGATAAATGATCCTGGCAGGTGAACGAAGTATGGACTGGACAAGAGGCAGGGAAGTGATTGAGGAGGCTGTTGCAATAACTCTCCATCATTCATTCATTCAATAGTATTTATTGAGCGCTTACTATATGCAGAGCACTGTACTAAGCGCTTGGAATGTACAATTCTGCAACAGATAGAGACAATCCCTGCCAAATGACGGGTTTACAGTCTAATCGGGGGAGACAGACGGACAAAAACAAGACAACATAATCACAATAAATAGAATCAAGGAGATGCACACCTCATTAACAAAATTAATAGGGTAATAAAAATATATACAAATGAGCACAGTGCTGAGGGGAGGGGGAAGGGAGAGGGGAAGGAGCAGAGGGAAAGAGGGCTTACCTGAGGGGAGGTGAAGGGGGGAAATGGGAGGTAGCAGAGGACAGAGGGGGAGCAGAGAGGGAGCAGAGGGAAAAGGGAAAGCTCATTCTGGGAAGGTCTCTTGGAGGAGGTGAGTTTTCGTTAGGGCTTTGAAGAGGGGAAGAGAGTTAGTTTGGCGGAAGTGATTAGGGAGGGCATTCCAGGACAGCGGAAGGACGTGGGCCAGGTGTCAACGGCGGGATAGGCGTGAACCGGGGACGATGAGGAGGTGAGCGGCAGAGGAGCGGAGCGTGCGGGGTGGGCAGTAGAAAGAGAGAAGGGAGGAGAGGTAGGAGGGGGCAAGGTGACGGAAAGCCTTGAAGCAAAGAGTGAGGAGCTTTTGTTTCGTGCGGAGGTTGATAGGCAACCCCTGGAGGTTTTTAAGGAGGGGAGTGACACGCCCAGAGCGTTTCTGCAGGAAGATGATCCGGGCAGCGGAATGAAGAATAGACTGGAGCGGGAGAGACAGGAGGAAGGGAGATCAGAGAGAAGGCTGACACAATAATCCAGCCGGGATACTATGAGAGCTTGTACCAGTACGATAACCGTTTGGATGGAGAAGATGGGCAGATCTTGGCGATATTGTAAAGGTGAGACCGGCAGGCGTTGGTGACGGATTGCATGTGTGGGGTGAATGAGAAAGCTGAGTCAAGGATGACACCAAGGTTGCGGGCTTGAGAGACGGAAAGGTTGGTCTACCGTCCACAGTGACAGGGAAGTCAGGGAGAGGACAGGGTTTGGGAGGGAAGATAAGGAGCTCAGTTTTGGACATGTTGAGCTATAGGTGGCGGGCAGACATGCAGGTGGAGACGTCCTGGGGGCAGGAGGAGATACGAGCCGGAAGGGAGGGGAAAGGATCAAGAGAGGAGATGTAGATTTGTGTGTCATCTGCATAGAGATGAAACTTGAAGCCGCGGGAGCGAATGAGTTCACCAAGGGAGTGAGTATAGATGGAGAACAGAAGAGGGCCAAGAACTGACCCTTAAGGAACCCCTACAGTTAGTGGATGGGAGGGGGGAGGAGGAGCCCGTGAAGGAGACCGAGAATGAACGGCCAGAAAGATAAGAGGAGAACCAGGAGAGGACGGAGTCCGTGAAGCCAAGGTGAGATAAGGTGTGGAGGAGAAGGGGATGGTCGACAGTGTCAAAGGCAGCTGAGAGGTCGAGGAGGATTATGATAGAGTAGGAGCCGTTGCATTTGGCAAGAAGGAGGTCATGGCTGACCTTTGAGAGAGCAGTCTCGGTAGAGTGGAGGGGACGGAAGCCAGATTGGAGGAGGTCCAGGAGAGAGTTGGAGTTGAGGAATTCAAGGCAGCGAGTGTAGACGACTCGTTCTAGGAGTTTGGAAAGGAAGGGTAGGAGGGAGATAAGGCGATAACTGGAAGGGGAAGTGGGGTCGAGAGAGGGTTTTTTTAGGATGGGGGAGACATGGGCTTGTTTGCAGGCAGAGGTGAAGAAGCCATTGGAGAGTGAGTGGATAAAGATAGAAGTTAAGGAGGGGAGGAGGGAAGGGGCACTGTCTTTTATAAAGTTGGCGGGAATGGGGTCCGAAACATAGGTGGAGGGGGTGGTACTTGTGAGGAAGGAGGAGATCTCCCCTGAGGATACTGCAGGGGAGGATGGGAAAGTAGGGGAGAGGGTTGAGGGGTGGGCGAGCAGAAGGGGGAGGGGTGACTTCGGGGAGCTCAGACCTGATTGTGTTAATTTTCGTGATGAAGTAGGTGGCCAGATCGTTGGGGTGAGGGATGGGAGAGGGGGAGGAATGGGGGCCTGAGGAGAGAATTAAAGGTCCGGAACAATTGGCGGGGGTGACGGGCATGGGTGTCACTGAGGGAAGAAAAGTAGTTTTGCCTGGTGGAGGAGAGGGCAGAGTTAAGGCAGGAAAGGATAAATGTGAAGTCAATAAGGTGCTTGGACCTTCACCAGCAGCGCTCAGCAGCTCGAGCATAAGAGCGAAGGAGGCGGACAGAGGCAGAGATCCAGGGCTGCGGGTTAGTGGAGCGAGAGCAGCGGAGGGAAAGGGGGGCGAGTGAGTTGAGATGAGTAGAGAGGGTGGAGTTGAGAGTGGTAACCTGATCATCGAGAGGGGGAAGAGAGGATAGGGAGGCAAGGTGGGGAGAGAGGCTTTTGGAGAGATGGATGGGATCAAGAGAGCGGAGGTCTCTGTAGGGAGTAATACAGATTTGCAGGGGGAGAGAGTGTGAGAGAGGAGGCAGGTGAGAAGGTTATGGTCCGAGAGAGGGATTTCAGAGTTGGTGAGGGAGGAGATAGTGCAGCGGTAGGAGAAGATGAGATCGAGGTGTGACCAAGTTGGTGAGTGGGCGAGATGTGGTGGAGTAGGAAATTTGCAGAGTCGACGAGTGAAAGCAGGTGGGCGGCAGAGGAGTCACCGGATACATCCATGTGGATGTTGAAGTCTCCGAGGATCAGAGTGGGCAGAGAGAAGGAGAGAAAGAAGGTGAGAATGGGGTCAAGGTGGTTGAAGAAGTTGGATGTGGGACAGGGGAGGGCGGTAGATGATGGCTACAAGAATCTGGATTGGGTGGTAGACGCGAATGATATGGGCTTCAAAGGAGGGGAAGGAGAGGGAAGGGGGAGGAGAGATAGTGCGGATGCGGCAGTGGGGTGAGAGAAGGAAGCCAACGCCTCCTTTTCCGGTGAGTTTGGGAGCGTGGGAGAAGGAGAAGCCTCTGCTGGAGACAGCAGCAGAAGAGACCGTGTCTTCAGGAGTAAGCCATAAGGGCGAGGAGGAGGAGGAGAGAGAGGGAAAGGAAAAGTGGTAAAGTGGGGTTCCAGGGCGGGGAGGGAAGGAGGGGAGGAGGCAGAGGAGAGTTCGGGAAAGAGCTGGGCGGGAGAGAGGAAGGGGAAGCTGAAGATTGGGAGGGGCAGATGGGAGCGGGGGTGGAAGGACATCTGTTGCCGATTTGTACATTCCAAGCGCTTAGTACAGTGCTCTGCACATAGTAAGCGCTCAATAAATACGAATGAATGAATGAATGGTGAGGTCAGAGAGATAGGTGGCAGCACTGAGAACAAATAACAATAATATGCGAAACCGGTAATACAGTAATATGACACAATAAGATATTATTAATAAGCGGGTGATGTCCAGGGTCAGGTGTTGACTTGACTAAGGGTCAGATCTAAATCAAAATGCTAGGGGCAAGGCGAGTCATGGGGCTTATGGTCCAAATGTCTCTGAGGCGGCGGAGGGAGCCCTGTGTATGTCCGAAGTGGGGAAGGGTGGGGCTGTTGTAGGGGGTAGAGGAGGGGAAACCCATGGGGAGAGGAGTAGAAAACCGAGTAACATGGGCAGGGTGAGTAGTTGCGGGCGCAGGTAGCAGCTAAAGTAATACAATGAGAACAAGGGCAATGTTGCCCGGGGATGGGGATGGGGAGCGGGGGCGGGAATCTATCACTTCTGGTCAGAGCACAGCGGAGGAGGGAGGGCTCCCCAAAGGATGGCCGCTTCTAGGCGGAGTGTGGGGGAGGGCGGTTGGGGATGTAATGTCCCACAGCTCGGAGGAGGTGGGGGGGCGGCTGGGGAGCACAATGTCCCTTGGCCCGGGGGTGGGGGTGGGGGTGAGCAGGGGAACTTGTAAGCCCGTCAAACGGCAGGGACTGTCTCTATCTGTTGCCGACTTGTTCATCCCAAGCGCTTAGTACAGTGCTCTGCACATAGTAAGCGCTCAATAAATACTATTGAATGAATGAATGAATGAATTGTATGTTCCACGACTCTGGGGGGGAGGGGCGGAGGGTGCTGGGAAGAACAGAGTCCTACGGTCCGGGTTTGCTACCAGGACGGGCTACGAGGGAGTGCAAGACCTGGGGCGGTTGGGAGGAGGAGGGTCAGGAAAAGATGGGGGGAGGTCTGGGAGCTACTCGTGGATCTGGTGGCTGTGGGGCCTGCGGTGGCGTGTGGGGAATGGCGGGGGGGATCCTCAGTGTCAGAGTCCTTGGGCGAGGGTGCAGAAGTCCGGGTTGGGGAGATGGCCATAAGCCCGGGGGCAGGTCATTGAAGTCTGATTGCGCGGTTCCAAGGGAGCGGAGATCCCGAGCCCAAGTGGCGACGATCAGGAAAGGAGAGAGATACAGCCGGGAATCTCAACAGGGCAGGCACCGGAGCCAGCGGTGTGATCAGTCTCTCACATGGGGTGATATTGACCACTCGTATAGTGGACTGCTGGTGAGCGGTCGCAGCCCCTCCTGTTGGAGTATTTCCTTTAGTAGCCCATTTTTCCTTTCTACTAACCCTGCGGCTTGTGGATTGTAGGGGAGGAGGTACCTCCGGTCCCCATTATTCTCCTCTCCCAGCGATGGACCTCCTGACCTGTAAAGTGACTCCCTTGTTCACTCTCGATCCACTGGGGCATCCCATACATTCCCGCAAGCTTCTCCAATCCCGCTAGGGTGGAGTACTGAGTCGCCCTCTTGCTGGGAAAGGCCTGCATGGTCCCAGCCACCGCGTCCACGCAAGTTAGGGCGTACTGGCACCCTTAGCTAGGGGTAAGCCGTCCAATGTAGTCTACTTGCCATGCTCGCACTGCAAGCGCCCCCCTTCGAATATAAGCTGACGCAGCAGGTAGTTGCCTGGGCCTTTTCCAGGCATATACGGGACAGGCGTCCACCGCAGCTAGTAACTCTGCTAGGCTCAATGGCTACTTGCCACGCCGTTTTGCGTCCCTATGCCCGGTATTACAGTGTATCCAGTCTGCTATGTCGTCCACAGTCCTGGCCAGGTGGGATCATACTTGGCCTAGTGCGGCGGCCTCCATATTCCCTGAGGGTGAATGTCAGAGATGGGCTGAGACATGGTATACAGTGAGGTTCTTGTGCCTCCCCACATCTCCCTGCCCCACAGGTCCCGGTTGCCCACCTTCCATCCATCAGTTGCCCGTTGGGCTAGCCAGGTGGTTAGGTCCCTATACACCGCCCAACTATCCGAGCACACCTTGAGGGGCCACGGCTCGTTAGTTACCACCAGCCATACTGCCCGCAGGTCAGCCCATTGACTGCTGGCCACGCCCCCCGGCCCCATCCAAATAGTGTTGGTGAAGGGCTGAAAGGCAACGGTGGTCCAGTAGGCAGGGTTACCCCAGCTGGATCCGTCTATGTACCAGGCCCCCTGTGGGATTGGCCCAACCCCTTCTCAAATATTGTCCGGCCGTGGGGGAGTGGGGGGGGAACGACATAGTTCCTGATTATGACCCATGTCTAATAGGGTGTGCAACTCGGCCTTCATGGGGTTGGCTGAGAAGGTCGCCCGTTGCTGCAGATACACGTGCCATTTGCACAGGGTAGGTTTCTATGCCACGGCCGACTTCTGTCGATCAAACAGTTCCTCGATCCACCCCTTGATGGGATATGTGGTCCGCACCATGACGGGAACCGTATTCGTCAGGGGCTCTACCTGTTGAATTGTTCTTCAATGGGTATCTGCTTTCCGCCCCCTTCCATAGTTGGGACCAGAATCTGATCGGGACAGTGGCTCCCGCCTGTTACTGCCACAGGCCCCACCCGAACCCATCCGGGTAAACACTGACATCCAGCATCATGGGGGTCAGGGGCTGTGGAGCCTGCAGCTCCCGAGCTTGTCCAGCCAACTGTTTGGCCTTCTCGAATGCCTCCTGAACCTCTACCATCCAATTCCAACCAACCCCCTTACGCACCAAGTGGTACAACGGGCACAGGCTCTGGGCTAGGTGAGGAATATACCATCTCCAGTATCCCACCAGGCCCAGGAATCCCTGCAATTCCTTAACACTATAAGGGGGCCCTTGTGCGCATATCTTATCTATAGCCGCCCCGGCATTAGACGGCTCTTACTCAAACAGGTGACCCCTAAGAATTGGACCACTGACGCCAGTCCCTACATCTTTTCGGAGTTTATTGCCCATCCTCATTCCTGGAGGTGCTCTATCAGTAGCTTCAGGCAGGCCTTCAAGGCAGTGGCATCTGGACCAGTTATTCTAACATCGTCAATATAATGAAATCGGGTGATTCCCTCTGGGAGAGAGGGCCCCTTCTCCAGATCACGTGCTATCAGCCCATGGCAGATGGTGGGGCTGTGGATATACTCTTGCGGTAACACGTTGAAGGTCCACTGCCATCCTTCCCAGATGAATGCTAATTGATCCTAAGAAGCTGCGTGAATGTGCACACTAAAAAATGCATTATCAAGATCCAGCACCACGTGAGTGGATCCCAGGTTTATCACCACATCATCCGGTATGCTCACGATGCTCGGCACTGCCGAGTGCATCTCCAGTACCACCTTATTCAATTCCCGGTAGTCTCCTGTCACACGCCATGACCCGTCCATTTTTTGGACCGGCCACACACGGTTATTAAAAGGTGACTGCAGGCCGTATGATCCCTGCCTCCTCAAACGCCCTTACTGTCTGTGAGATATCCTCCTTCCCTACAGGGACCCAGTACTGCCGGGTATTGACCACTCAGTGGGGTGCTAGGAGCCATATGGGTTACCATTTCGCACTTCTGCTCCGTACAGCCTTAATCACTCTCACTCTCAAGTGGAACTCCTCAGCGGTAGTCTGTAGAGTCCTTCCTGCCAGAATATCCATCCCTAATATGTCTTCTGGTTCAGGGGATATATGCACTACATATTCCATAGGAGGGTTCCACCCCATGCTAATCCACAATGGGGTTCGTTTTACTCAGATCCCTTTACCCTCATAGCTATCAATAGTCACCCAGGATTCCGAGTGTCCTTCTGGGTTTCCGAGTATGAGGGTACTTTCCGCCCCAATATACACCAGAGCCCATGTCTGTTCCCGGTTATGGGGCTCCCAATGGATGGTCAGGGCAACGTGGGGCCTCCGGCCACCCCCCAGTGGCCCGTACTCTGGGGCGACCTCGGCCCCACCCCTAGTCTGGGGGGCTGGTGCCACCCAACCATCATCCAATTCCTCTATGATCCCCCTTTTTGATTTGTGGCTACCCTCTGTTTCCTCCTGGGAAGGGGCAGTCGGGATCCTGCAGACCTGCTGTTCCGGTCTCAAATCCTTCCATAACTTTACAAGAACTGCATTTGGTTGTCCGTCAATCTGTGCTTTATCCATCCCTGCTTGCACCAGATCATACCATACTTGCTTACATGGCACGCGGACAGTACCCCGTCCCCCGGAGCTCTTGGTACCTGACCAGATCCCACCCGACTAGGCCCTATCTGCTGACTTATCCCGTGTCACAAACCGCACTCGATCACGGCTCTTTTCTGTTTCCCCTAGCTCGGATATCGCTTCCCCTATGTCACAGACATCTTGTCCCACCATGGGGCTCAGCAAGGATATGAGGGGCCTGTGCCATTCCTGCGGAGCGCTTGACAAAAGCATATTCTTCATCCCTACTGTAAAGACAGCCCGGTTGGGCCCATGGAAAGTTGCGGCATATACCGCCTGCCTCATCCCCAATTGGGAAAACCTATCTCCTCCCTTGACCCACTGCCGCACTAACCAAGCGGCTATTGTTTTGCGCGTATGCTGTTTAAATGGCTTGGCGAGCTTGATAAACTCAGCTGCTGTGTACTCCTGAATAGTCATTTTCTCCGTAATGGGCCCTCCCCCGGGGGTCCCAGCTGGGAGCAATTGCTCTGCCAGCGCTTTCCACTGGAGCAGAGGACGGACCTGCATTCTATAGCATCATATCCGGTCCTCCTCTTCACTCTCCACCTCCCAAGGCTTCCAGATTTTTGCATCCCCCAAACGCACAAATCTACATGCTAAATTCCCTAACTTCATCCCCTGCTCCTCCAGCCTTTCTGATAATCCCGAGGCTAGCAGGGTGGTAAACGCACCCACGTCCCGTTCCCAGGCCAGCTCGTCTTGTCTCTGCGCTATTTCTCCCCCTAGTATATTACTCCAGGTCTCTGCCCGAATTTGAGCCTCTGAAATCATACAAGCAGTCCACAAGAGGGACCAGGCTGCAGCCGCGGCCCCTTGGCACCATTCTTTCGACTGGGACGTCCCCGCTACCTCCATCAGGAGTTTTACTAACTCAGTGGGGGTCCGGGCCTTTGCCGCTAGGGCCGAATCGCTGGCTACCCATAAAGTTACTAACAATGGCCAGCCCGCCACGGCAGCCGTCCTTTTCCCTTCTTTTCCGACTCGGGCATCCCCGGCCTCTGCCAGTGGCCTTTCCAAGCTCGCAGAAGTCTTGGGAGCCTCTCCGTACTCCGTGGAGACCTGCACGCATCTAAAACACTACCTAACCCGCCCCATATTGATGTGGACAGCCATTCCGGGATTTCCCCTGGGGAAGTTCCTCCCCCACCCCCCGAGATCCCATTTCCTCGGTAACCTGCCGACTATGCCAATTGTACCAGGCGGGACCGGAGCCTGTGTAGACTACCTGTCCCCCGTATATCGATAATAACGGAATACCGAAGAAAGAGGCGGATAAGTCCAGGTTGATAGTTTATTTAGAGTTTAACGCGGGGAGGTGGATGGGGGGGGCTTACCCACAGAACAGTCCGTGGCGGCCGGAGGACTTGGAGAAATCACACCGCACCCTCCCCCCGCATGCACTGCCTTATATCCCCTCTGGTGTGCTAAGAACAAAGGGGGCCATCGGCCACCTGGCTCGATGTTCCCTTCCAGATATCTCTGGGGCTCCAAGATTCGCAAGGTGGTATGTCCTTGGCAGGCGTTCCCCGTACAGTCTCGTTGCTGCCATGGGGCCTCCTTCCTCTGGCAGGTCCGTCCTCCTCCCACCCGGAGTTGCCACTACGCCGGTGCTGTGCAATTAACGAGGCAGGATGGAGCAGGGGTTGGCCTTGACTGTGCTAGCCCAAATGTTTCCCATGGAGCCTGACCATACAAGGGGAAGAGGTTAGGCTAGGGGAAAAAGTTAGGCTAGTCGAAGAGGTTATGGTAAGAGAAAAGGTTCGGCTAGAGGAAAAAATTAGGCTTGGGCAAAACGTTAGGCCTGAGGAAAAGGTTAGGCCAATCAAAAAGGTTAGCCAAGGGGAAAAGGTTAGGCTAGGAAATGAGGTTAAGTTAGGGGAAAATGTTATGCTAGGGGGAAAGGTTAGGCAAGGGGAAAGGTTTAGACCAGGGGAAATGGTCAGTTCAGGTGAAAGGTTTAGGCTAGGGTAAAAGGTTACATTACCTAAAATGGTTAAGCTATGGGAAAAGATTATGCTAGGGGTTCATGGGTTCTTGGGGCAGCTGAGGCTCAGATGATCTGGGGCCATGGGGCTCCTGGTGCTCTTGGGCTTCTGGGGTACTTTGTACTCCAGGGCTCCTGGGGCTCTGGAGATCTGGGCCTCTGGGGCATTGAGAGTCATGGCACCGTTGGGCTCTGAACTCTGGGGATCTGGGGCTGTGGGCCTCGTGGGCCGCTGCAACCGCTTGGAATCTGGGGATCTGGGGCCTTGGGAAAGCAGGGGCTCTTGGGCTCCTAGGGCTCTGGTGCTCTGGGATTCTAGGGCTCTTGGGGTTCTTGGGATTCCAGGCCTCCGGGGGTTTGGGGGATATGGGCCTCTTGGACACCTAGGCTATGGGGTCTCTAGTGCTATTTGGGCTAGGGGGCTATGGGGCATTGTGGTTCCTGGAGGTCCTGGGAATCCAGGGATTCTGGAGCTCTGGGGCTCGGGGCCTCCTGGGGTTCTTGGGATTCCATGGCTCCTGGGGATTGGATGCTCCTGGGATCGGGGGCTCTAGGGCCTTGGGCCCCCTGGGCCCTTGGGGCTCCTGTTGCTCTGGGGCTCTGGCATCTGGGGCTCTGGGATTACTGGACCTCTCGGTTCTGGAGCCCAGGGACCTAGGGGCTCCAGGGGCTCTCGGCCTCTGGGGTTCCTGGGGTCTTGGGGAAGCTGGGGCTCAGATGATCTGGGGCCAGGGGACTCCTGGTGCTCTTGAGCTCCTGGGGTACTTTGTACTCCAAGGCTCCTGGGGCTCTGGAGATCTGGGGCTCTGAGGCACTGAGTGTCCTGGCACTCTTGGGCTCTGGGCTTTGGGACTACTGGGGCTATTGGGCTACTGGTCTCTGCGGCTTTGGAGCTTTGGGTTTCCTGGGGCTCTGGGGCTCTAGGGATCAATGGCTCTTTGGCTTTGTGGCTCTTGGAACTCTGTGGCTATGAGCTCAGGGGTTCCTGGGGCTCTGGATTCTGGGGCACTGGGGTTTCTGGGGTTCTGGGGCTCTGGGCCTTGGGGTTCCTGGTGCTCTCGGGCTCCTGGGCCCCTAGGGCTCCAGGGCTTCGTGGGTTCTTGGGACTCCAGGGCTCCTGGGGCTCTAGGGATTGGTGACACTGAGGCTTTGAGGCTTCTGGAATTCTGGGGCTCTGGGCACTGGGACACCTGTGATTATGGGGCTCAGGGGACTCTGAGGCTGTGGGGCCTGTTGCTTCTGGGGATTGTGGGGTCTTGGGCCTCATGAGGCTCTGGGGTTCTGGGGCTCCTGGGGCTATGAGGCTCCTGGGGTTCTTGGAACTCCAGGGTCCCTGGGGCTCGGGAGATCTGAGGCTCCTGGGGCTCTTTGGCCATGAAGCACCTGAAGCACTGGGGCTCTGGGGATGCTGAGACTCTGGGTCTCTGGGACCATGAGGCTCCTGGAGCATTCATTCATTCAATTCAATAGTATTTATTGAGCGCTTACTATGTGCAGAGCACTGTACTAAGCGCTTGGGATGAACAAGTCGGCAACAGATAGAGACAGTCCCTGCCGTTTGACGGGCTTACAGTCTAATCGGGGGAGACGGACAGACAAGAACAATGGCACTAAACAGCGTCAAGGGGAAGAACATCTCGTAAAAACAATGGCAACTAAATAGAATCAAGGCGATGTACAATTCATTAACAAAATAAATAGGGTAATGAAAATATATACAGTTGAGCAGACGAGTACAGTGCTGTGGGGATGGGAAGGGAGAGGTGGAGGAGCAGAGGGAAAAGGGGAAAATGAGGCTTTAGCTGCCGAGAGGTAAAGGGGGGATGGCAGAGGGAGTAGAGGGAGAAGAGGAGCTCAGTCTGGGAAGGCCTCTTGGAGGAGGTGATTTTTAAGTAAGGTTTTGAAGAGGGAAAGAGAATCAGTTTGGCGGAGGTGAGGAGGGAGGGCGTTCCAGGACCGCGGGAGGACGTGACCCAGGGGTTGACGGCGGGATAGGCGAGACCGAGGGACGGCGAGGAGGTGGGCGGCAGAGGAGCGGAGCGTGCGGGGTGGGCGGTAGAAAGAGAGAAGGGAGGAGAGGTAGGAAGGGGCAAGGTGATGGAGAGCCTTGAAGCCTAGAGTGAGGAGTTTTTGTTTGGAGCGGAGGTCGATAGGCAACCACTGGAGTTGTTTAAGAAGGGGAGTGACATGCCCAGATCGTTTCTGCAGGAAGATGAGCCGGGCAGCGGAGTGAAGAATAGACCGGAGCGGGGCGAGAGAGGAGGAAGGGAGGTCAGAGAGAAGGCTGACACAGTAGTCTAGCCGGGATATAACGAGAGCCCGTAATAGTAAGCACTGGGGCTCCGGGGCACTCGGGCCTTGGGGATCTGAATCTCTTGGGTTCCAGGGCATTGTGGCTCTTGGGCTCTGGGCCTCTAGGGCTCCTGAGGTTCTTGGAACTCCTGGACCTTTAGGGTCTGGGGATCGCGTCTTCTGTGACTTTGGGGTCCTGGGACTCTGGGGCTCTGGGACCATGCTGTTCCTGGGGCTCTGGACTCTGGGTCTCCTTGGGCTTTGGGGTTCCTGGGGCCCTGAGGCACTGGGGATCTGGGGCTCTGGCATCTTGGGGCTCCTGGGGCTCTGGGGCTCTGGATTCTGGGGTTCTAGGGCTATGGGGGTCCTGGATCTCTAAGGCCTGTTGTTTCCTGGGATTCCACGGCTCCTGGAGCTCTCGGGCCGTAAGGATCTTGGGGCTCTGGGGCTCCTGGTTCTCGGGAGCTTGGGGGCCATGGGGCTCCCGGGACTCAAGAGCTCCTCTTGCTCCGGGGCTCCTGGGGCTTCCTGATGCTCTGGGGCTCTGGGGCTCTTGGGGTCTTGGGAATAAGGACCTCCTGGGGCTCTGGGAATCTGGACCCTTGGGGCTCCCGGAGTTCTGGAGATCTTGCTTCTGGGGCTCTGGGCTCTGGTGCTCCTCCGACTCCAGGGCTCCTGGGACTCTGGGGCCTTGGGACTCCTGGGGCTCTGGGGCTCCTGGAATTCTTGGTGCTTTGAGGCTCCTGGGGATCTGGTACTCCAGGGCTCCTCGGGCTCTGGATCTTCTAGGAATCTGGGGCTCTTGGCTCTTGGGGATCCTTGGGCTCTGAACGCTGTAGTTCCTGGACTTCTGGGGCTTGGGGGCTTTGGAGCCTTGTGCTCCTGGGGCTCTGAAGCTCTTAGGAATCTGGGACTATTGTTGCTCTGGACTTTAGGGATCTTGGGGCTCCTGATCTCCGGGGCTCTGGCTTTATGTGTCTCTGGGGTTCCTGGAGCTTGAGAGCTCTGGGGTGACATACCCCAAAGAAGGGGATCCGTCCATGGTTACTTATCTCCAGGTGCAGAAGAACCAATCAAATGAACACATTGAATTTTTCTGTGACAATTATGGCTTTAATGCATGCAACCTAGGAAAAGCTATGGCTTTAATGTAGAAACCTATGTAACAGCTATGGATCAAAATATACCCAAAACTTTAGAAGCAGCATGGCTCAGTGGAAAGAACATGGGCTTGGGAATCAGAGGTCATGGGTTCTAACCCTGGCTCTGTCACTTGTCATCTGTGTGGCTTTGGGAAAGTCACTCAAGGTCTCTGGGCCCCCAGTTACCTCATCTGAAAAATGGGGACTAAGACTGTGAGCCCCATGTGGGACAACCTGATTACCTTGTATCGCCCCCCAGCGTTTAGAACAGTGCTTGGCACATAGTAAGCGCTTAACAAATACCATCATCATTATTGTTATTATTATTGAACAAAAGGTGTTGCAACTTCTAGCATCTCATGAACAAAATTATTACATTCCCTATGCTTAGAATTCCTTAACTCCCATTCTCTCCTAGACCCCCTCCAATCTGGCTTCCGTCCCCTCCACTCTACCGAGACTACTCTCTCTAAGGTCACCCATGACCTCCTTCTTGCCAAATCCAGTGGCTCCTACTCCATTCTAATCCTCCTTGACCTCTCGCCTGCCTTTGACACTGTCGTCCATCCCCTCCTCCTCCATACCTTATCTCACCTTGGCTTCACAGACTCTGTCCTCTCCTGGTTCTCCTCTTACCTCTCTGGCCGGTCATTCTCGGTCTCCTTCGCTGGAGCCTCCTCCCCCTCCCATCCTTTAACTGTTGGAGTTCCTCAAGGGTCAGTTCTTGGCCCTCTTCTGTTCTCCATTTACACTCACTCCCTCGGTGAACGCATTCGCTCTCACGGCTTTGACTACCATCTCTACGCAGATGACACACAGATCTACATCTCCTCCCCTGTCCTCTCCCCCTCCCTTCAGGCTCGCATCTCCTCCTGCCTCCAGGACGTCTCCACCTGGATGTCGGCCCGCCACCTAAAACTCAACATGAGCAAGACTGAGCTCCTCATCTTCCCTCCCAAACCCGGTCCTCTCCCAGACTTCTCTATCACCGTCGATGGCACGACCATCCTTCCCATCTCTCAGGCCCGCAATCTCGGTGTCATCCTTGACTCGTCCCTCTCGTTCACCCCACACATCCTATCCGTTACCAAGACCTGCCGGTTTCACCTCTACAATATCGCCAAGATCCACACTTTCCTCTCCACCCAAACGGCTACCTTACTGTTACAGGCTCTCGTTATATCCCGGCTAGACTACTGTGTCAGCCTTCTCTCTGACCTCCCTTCCTCCTCTCTCGCCCCGCTCGTCTATTCTTCACTCCACTGCCCGGCTCATCTTCCTGCAGAAACGATCTGGGCATGTCACTCCCCTTCTTAAACAACTCCAGTGGTTGCCTATCAACCTCCACTCCAAACAAAAACTCCTCACTCTAGGCTTCGAGGCTCTCCATCACCTTGCCCCTTCCTACCTCTCCTCCCTTCTCTCTTTCTACCGCCCACCCCGCACGCTCCGCTCCTCTGCCGCCCACCTCCTCACCGTCCCTCGGTCTCGCCTATCCTGCCGTCGACCCCCGGGTCACGTCCTCCCACGGTCCTGGAACGCCCTCCCTCCTCACCTCCGCCAAACTGATTCTCTTCCCCTCTTCAAAACCCTACTTAAAACTCACCTCCTCCAAGAGGCGTTCCCAGACTGAGCTCCTCTTCTCCCTCTACTCCCTCTGACATCCCCCCTTTACCTCTCCGCAGCTAAACCCTCTTTTTCCCCTTTTCCCTCTGCTCCTCCACCTCTCCCTTCCCATCCCCACAGCACTGTACTCGTCCGCTCAACTGTATATATTTTCGTTACCCTATTTATTTTGTTAATGAATTGTACATCGCCTCGATTCTATTTAGTTGCCATTGTTTTTACGAGATGTTCTTCCCCTTGACTCTATTTATTGCCATTGTTCTTGTCTGTCCGTCTCCCCCGATTAGACTGTAAGCCCGTCAAACGGCAGGGACTGTCTCTATCTGTTGCCGACTTGTTCATCCCAAGCGCTTAGTACAGTGCTCTGCACATAGTAAGCGCTCAATAAATACTATTGAATGAATGAATGAATGAATGAATGAATGAATAGGGTCCCACTATTTCACCCAACCACGGGGCAGTTTGCACGCATGTACCAACCTTAATCCCAGATAGACAGGTACTCGAACATTTTTTCCTTTCTAATACTCGGAGGGTCCTTTATGGAGCCTCGGACTGGGTCTCGGTTTGGTTCGCTCTGGTCGGGTGACTGTGGACAGATTCATTCATTCATTCATTCAATCGTATTTACTGTGTGCAGAGCACTGTACCAAGCGCTTGGAAAGTACAATTCGGGAACGGATAGTGACAATCCCTACCCAACAACGGGCTCACAGTCTAGAAGGGAGAGACAGACAACAAAACAGAACAAGAAGACAGGCATCAATAGCATCAAAATAAACAAAATTATAGATATATACACATCATTAATAAAATAGAGTAATAAATATGTGCAAATATACACAAGTGCTGTGGGGCAGGGAAGGGGGTAGAGCAAAAGGGGGTAGAGCAGAGGGAGGGAGTAAGGGCGATGGGGAAGGGAGGAGGAGCAGAGGAAAAGGGGGGTTCAGTCTGGGAAGGCCTCCTGGAGGAGGTGAGCTCTCAGTAGGGCTTTGAAGAGGGGAAGAGAGCTTTTTTTCACGGATGTGAGGAGGTAGGGGAATCCAGGCCAGAGGTAGGACGAGGCACAGTCAGGAGGTTAGCAGCAGAGGAGCAGAGATCTCAGGGCCGGTCTCACAATCTACCCTGTGCCCACAGGTGTCTGTTTAAAGGCTCTCCCTCATTATTCTCGAACCCAACCACAGGTCCCCAGGTGTAAGCATTATTATTATTTTCATTACCTCTATTAGAATTCCATTCTTTTGTGTTTTCTTTCTCTTACTGAAACAGAACTTGACAAGTTTTCCAGCAAAACAATCCTGAAGACAGATCTACTAGTTAGTGGGACAAAAATAATCCTTAGAATGGTATCTATCAAGAGCTCAGAGCGTTTCTATCACTTACTGCGTTAAATGGGTCCTACAAGTAAAAAGCTTCCATGTTCACATCTCAGAGTGCTGCCCCGCTGTACAGCTACTCACTCCTTGCCCTCTGAGCCTCAGGGGGAATATGCGTGGCAGGGAAGAGAGTGTGTGAGTGGCAATGTATGAACCAATAGCACTATAATCAATTGCTTTGCTCAGATTCTCAGAACTCAAGTATCAGGGCCAAGAGTCTTCTGTCACTCTTTATGGAAGACTCTATCAATCATCAGCATCTTCATCTGTCAAACACTTTGCTAAGCACTAAAGAGAAGGAGTGTGGTTTAGTGGAAAGAGCATGGGCCTGGAGTCAGGGGGACCTGGCTTCTAATTCCGGCTCCACCACCTATCTGCTGTATGGCTTTGGGCGGGTCCCTTCATTTCTCTGTGCTTCAGTTACCTCATATGTAAAATGGGGGTTAAGACTGTGAGCCTTATGTGGGACAGGATTTGTGTTCAACCCCAGCCCTTAGTACAGTGCCTGGCACATAGTAAGCACTTAACAAATACCACAGTTATTAATACCTTCCCCTCATTATCCTAAACCTCACCCACAGGTTACGATGTGTGACACCTCGCCCTCAGCAACCTCGGGCCCCAACAACCGGTCCCCAGTTGTAGCCCTACCTCATCTTCCTCAGCCCCACCTATTTGTACCCAGCTGGAACCCACCTTGCTCAGCATCATCTACTCAAACCACAGGTCACCCATAGTAAACACTCGCTCTCAACAGCCTCCTCACCACCACTGGTCCCCAGATGTAATTCTTCTCCCTCAGCATCCTCAGCCCCACACATCGGCCCCCAGCTGTAATGCCTCTCTTTCTTTATCCTTGGCCCCAACGACAGGCCCCCTTCTCTCTCATTAACCCCCTCAGCATTCTCAGCCACACCCAGTTCCCAGTTGTGACTGCTCTCCTAAATTATCCTCGCCCCATCAGCCACCGGTCCCCAGCTGTAAACCCTCTCTCATTATCCTCAGCCCCACAAACCACCCAAGGTGTAACACATTTCCAACAGCATCCAACCACTGGTCCCCACGTGTAAGCCACTCCCTCCAACCCTCAGGATCCTCATCCCCAAGCCCCAGTCCCCAGCTGTAACCCTTCTCCATCATTGTACTCGGCCCCACCCATCAGGGCCCATTTGAATCGATCCATCAATCATATTTGATTCATTCATTCAATAGTATTTATTGAGCGCTTACTATGTGCAGAGCACTGTACTAAGTGCTTGCAATGTACAATTCGGCAACAGATAGAGACAATCCCTGCCGAATGACGGGCTCACAGTCTAATCGGGGGAGACAGACGGCAGAGCAAAACAGAACAAAACAAAAACAAGACATTATCAAGATAAATAGAATCAAGGGGATGTACACCTCATTAACAAAAAAATAGGGTAATAAATAATATATAAAAATGAGCACAGTGCTGAGGGGAGGGGAAGGGGGAAGAGCAGAGGGTGGGGGGATGGGAGGGGAGGGGAAGGGGAGCAGAGGGAAGGGGGGCTCAGTCTGGGAAGGTCTCCTGAAGGAGGTGAGCTCTCAGTAGGGCTTTGAAGAGGGGAAGAGAGTTAGTTTGGCGGACGTGAGGAGGGAGGGCATTCCAGGACAGCGGTAGGATGTGGGCCAGAGGTCGACGGTGGGATAGGTGTGAAGGGGGGACCGTGAGGAGGTGAGCAGCAGAGGAGCGGGGTGTACGGGGTGAGCAGTAGAAAGAGAGAAGGGAGGTGAGGTAGTAGGGGCAAGGTGATGGAGAGCTTTGAAGCCAAGGGTGAGGAGTTTTTGTTTCGTGCGGAGGTTGATAGGCAACCACTGGAGGTTTTTGAGAAGGGGAGTGACACGCCCAGAACGTTTCTGCAGGAAGATGATCCGGGCAGCGGAATGAAGAATAGACTGGAGTGGGGAGAGACAGGAGGAAGGGAGATCAGACAGAAGGCTGACACAGTAATCCAGCCGGGATATTGTGAGAGCTTGTACAGCACGATAGCTGTTTGGATGGAAAAGAAGGGCAGATCTTGACTATATTGTAAAGGTGAGACCGGCAGGTGTTGGTGATGGATTGGTTGTGTGGGGTGAATGAGAGAGCTGAGTCAAGGATGACACCAAGGTTGCAGGCTTTTAAAATGGGAAGGATGGTCGTGCCGTCCACAGTGACAGGGAAGTCAGGAAGATGACAGGGTTTGGGAGGGAAGATAAGGAGTTCAGTTTTGGACATGTTGAGTTTTACGTGGCGGGCAGACATCCAGGTGAAGACGTCCTGGAGGCAGGAGGAGATACGAGCCTGAAGGGAGGAGGAGAGAACGGGGGAGGAGATGGAGATTTGAGTGTCATCTACATAGAGATGATAGTTGAAGCCGTGGGAGCGAATGAGTTCACCGAGGGAGTGAGTATAGATGGAGAACAGAAGAGGGCCAAGAACTGAACCTTGAGGAACCCCTAGAGGATGGGAGGGGGAGGAGGAGCCCGTGAAGGAGTCCGAGAATGAATGGCCAGAAAGATAAGAGGAGAACCAGGAGTGGATGGAGTCCGTGAAGTCATGGTGAGATAAGGTGTAGAGGAGAAAGGGATGGTCGACAGTGTCAAAGGCAGCTGAGAGGTTGAGGAGGATTAGGATAGAGTAGGAGCCATTGGATTTGGCAAGAAGGAGGTCATAAAGATTTACTGTGTCAGAGCACTGCAGTAAGGGGTTAGGAAAGTGCAAAGTAACAATATAACAGAGTTGGTAGAAATGTTTCCCGTTTTATTCTCAGCCCCAACCACCGGTTCCCTGGCTTAACCCCTCTCCATTATTATCCTTGGCCCCAAATACCAGTCCCTCTCCCTCAGCATTCTCAGCCCTTCCCACCAGTCCCTAGGTGCAAACCCTCTCTCTCAGCATCCTAGGCCCTGCCCACCAGTCCCCAGGTGTACACCTTCTCTCTCATTATGCTCGGCCCCACCACCTGTCCCCAGGTGGAACTCCATTCCCTTATTATCCTTGGCCCCAACCACCGGTCCCCTGAGTAATCCCTTTCCCTCAGCTTCCTTGACCTGAACCACCCACATCCAGTCGTAACACCGCTCCCTATTTATGCTCTATGCCAACTTCTGGTCCTCAGCTGTAACATCTCTCACTCATTATCCCACCCACCCACCCCCGCCCCCAAACACCAGTCCCAAACCACAACCCCTAATTCCTTCATTAACCTCGGCCCCAACCACGCCCCGCCCCCCACCCCGGCCAGGGTAACGCCTCCTGCTCAGTATCCTTGGCCCCTCCCACACGTCCCCAGGTGTAACTCTGCTCCCTCCTTATCCCAGCACCTAAGCAACCGTCTCTAATTGTAAACCCTCTTCCTCATTATCCTCCACCCCATCCACCATTAATTAACTTTAGTCCCTCTTCTTAAACCTCCTCGGCCCCACCACCTGTACCCAGCTGTAACCCTTCTCCCGCATTATTTTCATTGCCAACCCCCATCCCCAGAGAAGCAACGTTGGCTTAGGGGATAGGGAAGGTGCCTGGAAGGCTGAAGGATCTGTGTTCTGATTCCGACTCCACCACTTGTCTGTTGTGTGACCTTGGGACAGTCACTTAACTTCTCTGGACCTCAGTTACCTCATATAGAAAATGGGATTAGGATTGTCAGCCCCATGTGGGACATGAACAGTATCCAACTTGATTAGCTTACCCATTGCTTAGAACAATGCTTGGCCCATAGTAAGGGCTTAACAAGTACTATAATGGCTATTACTTTTTATTAACATTATTATCATTATTCCATGGACTGTGTCCAACCTGGTTAGGATGTACTTACCCAAGCGTTTAGCACAGTACCTGGAAC
This sequence comes from Ornithorhynchus anatinus, assembly GCF_004115215.2. Taxonomy (NCBI): domain Eukaryota; kingdom Metazoa; phylum Chordata; class Mammalia; order Monotremata; family Ornithorhynchidae; genus Ornithorhynchus; species Ornithorhynchus anatinus. The sequence goes on along the minus strand of NC_041753.1, from coordinate 9,512,498 downwards.
GTAGTAAGTGCTTAACAAATAACACAAAAATAAACCCTTTCCCACAGTATCCTCGGCCCTAACCAAAGGTCCCCAGCTGCAAAATCTCTCCCTCATTGTTCTCGGCCACGCCCACATGTCCCAACGTATGACCCCCTCTCCCTTAGCATCCTCGGTCTGACCCATTCATTCATTCTTCAATAGTGTTTATTGAGCGCTTACTATGTGCAGAGCACTTTACTTAGCGCTTAGAATGTACAATTTGGCAACAGAAGGAGACGATCCCTGCCCAATGACGGGCTCACTCTCTAAACGGGGGAGGCAGACAGCAAAGCAAAACAGAACAAGACAAAAACAAGACATCATCAAGATAAATACAATCAAGGACATATACACCTCATTAACAAAATAAATAGGGTAATGAAATAATATATACAAATGAGCACAGTGCTGAGGGGAGGGGAAGGGGGAAGAGCAGAGGGTGGGGGGATGGGAGGGGAGGGGAGGGGAAGGGAAGCAGAGGGAAGGGGGGCTCAGTCTGGGAAGGCCTCCTGAAGGAGGTGAGCTCTCAGTAGGGCTTTGAAGAGGGGAAGAGAGTTAGTTTGGCGGATGTGAGGAGGGAGGGCATTCCAGGACAGCGGTAGGACGTGGGCAAGGGGTCGACGGCGGGACAGGCGTAAACGGGGGACTGTGATGAGGGGAGCGGCAGAGGAGCGGGGTGTACGGGGTGGGCAGTAGAAAGAGAGAAGGGAGGTGAGGTAGGAGGGGGCAGGGTGATGGAAAGCTTTAAAGCCAAGAGTGAGGAGTTTTTGTTTGGTGCGAAGATTGATAGGCAACCACTGGAGGTTTTTGAGGAGGGGAGTGGCATGTCCAGAGCGTTTCTGTAGGAAAGTAGATGATCCAGGCAGCGGAATGAAGAATAGACTGGAGTGGGGAGTAACCTACCTGTAGCCGCTCTCCTTCAACATCTTCGTCCCCACCCACCTGTCCTCAGGACTCCCCCCTCCCTCATTATAATCATCCCCACCCACCCCCGGGCCCCACCTGTAACTCCTCTCCCTCAGCATTTTCATCCCCAACCACGGGTCTCCAGCTCTCCCTCTTCTTCCTCATTATCCTCGCCCTGAGCACCGGCCCACAGTTGTAGCAATCAATCCTCCAATAAATCATATTTTTCGAGCCCTTACTGTCTGCATAGCACTCTGCTAAGATCTTGAGCGAGTACAATATAACAATATAATAGGGTTATTTGGCACATGCCCTGACCCCAAGGAGTTTACACTCCAGAGGGTGTCAACCCTCTCTCTCACTACCCTCGGCCCCAATCACCAATCCCCAGCTGTAACCCCCTCTCTCTCATAATCATTGGTCCCACCCACCAGTCCCCATATGTAACCCATCGCCTTGAGCATCAACGGCCCCTGACCACCGGTTCCCAGCTGCCACCCTTCAATTATCATGGGCCCCACTCACCAGTCCCCAGAGTGACCTCTGTCCCTCATTATTCTCGGTCCCTGCCTCCCGTGTAATCCTCCCCCTCATTATCCTCAGCTACATCCACTGGTTCTCAGGGATACTCTCTCTCCCTCAGCCCGAACCACCGGTCCCCGGGTGGAACACCTCTTCCTTATTATCCTTGGCCCCAACCACCGATCCTTAGTGTAACCCTTCTCCCTCTACATCCTCGGCCCCACCTCTGCTCTGATCAGTGTTTGGAGCTGCTGCCACACTCAGAAAGGTGTAGCATAGGGAACACAGAGACAACAGCTCACTCCAAGTCAGACAGTCTCAATCCCATCCCCTACCTAGAAGGCTCAGAACATGGCTGCGTGTCCATATACTGAGCGAGGGGTGTTTACCTGGGTGAGGCTTCAGCACATCTGTTCATTAGCATAAACCTACCTCAAGCGGACACAGTCTCAGAATTGGGGAATGACAACTTCTTTTCTTTTTTCCCAAGATCGAGTTTCACTACTCGATCTACCCATACCTCCCTTAGTGCATGTAGTCGTGAATCAGGCACTTTGAGCAATTGCGAAAGACAACAGGCGCCACCTCTGACCTGCAAGAGTTTAGACAGAGGACAGACTTGGGCGTCGGCTATTTGGTTTCCATTGCACGAATAGCTCTGGGATATGTGGGCTGGGAGATCTGCCTTGGACCTCTAAAATATGCTGCAAACCCTGAGGTACCTCTGTTGAACGACAGTAATAGGTGGAATGGCAGTGGGAGGACCAATTGCAGGCTCCTCCTCCTCCTCTTCCGCCCGTCATTTTCCGGTATTGGGTAGTGTGAACCAGGTAGAATTAATTTCGCTCACATGGAATAGAACCCGGGCCACAACAGTGAGGCCGCCGAATCCTAACCACTAGACCACAAGGGAAGACGTAAGGAACCTGACAGCCAGATTACTGACGTCGCTCACATACGGCGGTGAAAGATGACTCTGTCCCTCGGTGGGGCTGGAAACCCGGGGCGACAGGCAGCCTACCACCCAGCCACAAGGCTTTTCTAGGCCAACACCTCACCTATGGATAGTGAGCGCTGGGCCCCGGCTGAAGCCTCTTTCCTTCATCTCTTGTAGTTCCATTTCCTGTCCAATTCCTGAATATCTGATGTAAAGAAAATGGGGGAGATGGGAATCAACCTCTAGCCATCTTAGAATGGGGGGGGGGGGGGAACCAGAGGGTGATATTCGGTTAGAATTGGAGGAGCACGGGTGGAAACACAGCCTCGTCTGGGTGATTCAAATGCGGTGTGGCTTAACTGCGACGGCAAACAAGGCAATCCAGACCCAAGAACGCAAACTTCCCGATTGCTGCTCACTATTGGCTTTAAAGCACTCCATCACCTTGCCCACTCCTATCTCACCTCGCTTCTCTCCTTCTACAGCCCAGCACGCATATTTCTCTCCTCTAGTGCTAACCTTCTCACTGTGCCCTGTTCTCGTCTGTCTCGCCGCCAACCCCTGCCCACGTCCTGCCTGTGGCCTGGAACACCCTCCTTCTTCAAATCCGCCAGACAACTACGCTCTCCCACTTCAAAGCCTTATTGAAGGCACATCTCCAAGAGGCCTTCCCAGGCTAAAAGGTCCCACTTTTCCTCATTTCCAACTCCCTCTGCGTCGTCTTGACCTGCTCCCTTTGCTCTTCCCAGCCCCTTCCCAGCCCCACAGCACTTATGTAGTTTTATTTATTTGTATTAATGTCTGTCTCTCTCCTTCCCCCACTCCCCAGACTGTGAGCTCATTATGAGCAGGGACTGTCACTGTTTTTGTATTGTACTTTCCCAAGCGCTTTCCCAAGCACACAGTAAGAGCTTAATAAATAAGATTGAATGAAGGAATAAATGTCACTGTTGCGAATTCACAGGAGTCCTGGTTTGTTAGAGGTCCTGCCAGCCCAGAGGCAGGGACATGGCCCTTCCAGAATTAAAGTTCTTCCCCTTCGGCAGCCTCACCACCTGCCCCGAGACCAACCCCAGTGAGGATTGGAAGAAATGGTTGAAAAGTATCTAGTCCCCGTGGGCATTTTCGGTCAGTAGCCAGTCCTGATTAAGCAATGAGGGGAGGGAAACATGTTTCTTTCTACAACGGGTTGGAACAGTGTACTGATGAGGGAGGATGGGGCAGAGTTTGGGTCCAGGGTGATGAAAGGTGCTGACCCGACTGGTCCTAAAGTTTCCTCCTGTGAGTGTTTGTACAACCTGATTAACTTGCATCAACCCCAGCGCTGAGAACAGTGGTGGGCAACTGGTGAGTGCTTAGCAAATGCCATAATTATAATTATATTGATCATTGCCATTATTATTATTATAATTGTTAGGGAAAGGAGAGACGATTTTGAACAGTGTGAAGTAGGGAGCTATGAAAGAGCCTGTCAGGGGTTCCCTTGGGTAATCGGTCATTTTAGTCATAGATTGATGACTAGATTATATTCAGAACTCACCAAGTGACCCCGAGCCTATTTCAAAGGTTCCATAACAATCGAGAGGTGTCCCAAAGGGTATTGGCAGTGTCCCTGCCCGCTCCTATCCCTGGAGATCTCTGAATGCCCTCCAGGCCTCCTAGGGTATAGGTACAGCCTTGGGAGAACCCGTACTGTCTTGCGAGCTGTCCCAACAAAGATGGGGGCCTGAGGGGAGGGCTGTATAATATAGGCAGATCCATCAATCAACCAATCAATCATATTTATTGAGCACATACTTTACGTACATACAAGAGCAGAGCAGAAAGTACTAAGCTCTTGGGAAAGTCCAGTACAACAGAGTTGGTTAGACATGAACCCTGCCCAGGAGGAGCCTACAGTTTAGAGAGGGAGAGAGACATTAATATGAAGAAATAAATTACAGATATGTGCATAAATGCTGTGAGACTGAGAGTGGGATGATTAAGGGGTGCAAATCCAATGCAGAAGGGCGTGGAAGAAGAGGAAGGGAGTGGCTTAGACAGGAAAGGCCTCTGGGAACAGATGTGATGAGATTTTGAAGGAGGGTAGAGGTACCAACACTTGCCGGTCTCACCTTCACAATATCGCCAAGATCCGCCCTTTCCTCTCCATCCAAACTGTTATCCTGCTGGTAGAAACTCTCATAATATCCCGACTGGATTATGGTGTTAGCCTCCTCTCTGATCTCCCTTCCTCCTGTCTCTCCCCACTCCAGTCTATTCTTCATTCCGCTGCCCGGATCATCTTCCTACAGAAACGCTCTGGGCATGTCACTTGCCTCCTGAAAAACCTCCAGTGGTTGCCTATCAACCTTCGCACGAAACAGAAACTCCTCACTCTTGCCTTCAAAGCTCTCCATCACCTGGCCCGCTCCTACTTCACCTCCCTTCTCTCTTTCTACTGCCCACCCCAGGCACTCTGCTCCTCTACCACTTACCTCCTCACGGTCCCTCGTTCGCACTTGTCCCGCCGTCGACTCCTGGTCCACGTCCTACCGCTGTCCTGGAATGCCCTCCCTCCTCACATCCGCCAAACTAAGTCAAAGCCCTACTGAGAGCTCACCTCCTCCAGGAGGCCTTCCCAGACGGAGCCACCCCCTCCTTCCCGCTGCTCCTCCTCCCCTCCCCTTCCCTTCCCCCCCTTCTCCCTCTCTCTGCTCTTCTGCCTTCCCCTCCCCACAGCACTGTGCATGTTTGTATATATTATTTATTACTTTATTTTGTTAATGAGGTGTATATCTACATGATTCTATTTATCTTGATGATGTTGTTTTGTTTTGTTCTGTTTTGCTTTCCTGCCTGTCTCCCCCGTTTAGACTGTGAGCCTGTTACTGGGCAGGGATTGTCTCTCTCTGTTGCCGAATTATACATTCGCTTAGTACAGTGCTCTGCAGATAGTAAGCGCCCAATAAATACTATGGAATTAATGAATGAAAGGTAGAGTGATAGTCCGTCGGATATGACTGGGGAGGGCATTCCATTCATACATTCACTCATTCATTCATTCATCCATTCCATCGTATTTATTGAGCGCTTACTGTGTGCAGAGCACTGTACTAAACGCTTGGAAAGAACAATACAGCTACAAAGAGAGACAATCCCTGCCCACAACGGGTTTACAATCTGGCGGGGTGGCGGGGAGAGGACGGACGGGACGGGACATCAAAACAAGTAAACAGGCATCAGTATAAATGAAAAGAATTATAGATATATGCATATATCCATACGTGCTGTGGGGAGGGGAGGGGAGAAGAGGGGAAGGGCAAAGGGAGTGAGTCTAGGTGGCGCGGAAGGGAGGGGCAGCTGAGGAAAAGGGGGCTTAGTCTGGGGAGGCCTCTTGGAGGAGGTGCGCCTTCAGTGGAGCTTTGAAGCACGGGAAGAATGATTGTTTGGCGTATTTGAGGAGGGAGGTAGGACGTGGGCCAGGGGTTGTCAGCGAAATAGGTGAGATCGAGGCACAGTGAGAAGGTTAGCACCAGAGGAGCAGAGTGTGCGGGCTGGGATGTAGAAGAAGAGAAGGGCGGTGAGGTAGGAAGGGGCAAGGTAATGGAGAACTTTAAAGCCAATAGTGAGGCGTGTTTGTTTGATGAGAAGGTTGCTAGGCAACCACTGGAGAATTTTGAGGAGGGGGGTGACATGCCTAGAACATTTCTGTAGAAAGATAACCCGGGCAGCGGAGTGAAGTTTGGATTGGAGTAGAGTGGCAGGAGGTTGGGAGGTCAGAAAGAAGGTTGATGCAGTGATCTAGGCGGGATAAAATGAGTGACTGCAGTAACGTGGTGCGCTTTGGATGGAGATGAAAGAGCAGATCTTGGCAATGTTATGAAGGTGCCACCGACAGGATTTGGTGACGAATTGGATATCTGGGGTGAACGAGAGAGCGAAGTCAAGGATGACACCAAGGTTACAGGCTCGTGAGACGGGAAGGATGGTTGTGCCGTCTACAGTGATGGAAAAGTTAGGGAGAGGTCAGGGCTTGGGAGGGAAGATCAGGAGCTCTGTCTCGGACACGCAGAGTTTGAGGTGGCGGAGGGCATCCAAGTAGAGATGTCCGAAGGCAGGAGGAGATGCGAACTTGGAGTGAGAGAGAGAGAACAGGGGAGGAGATATAGATTCCAGGCCAGAGATACGACGTGGGCAAGAGGATAGGTGGCGACATAGATGAGATGGAGGTACGGCAAGTAGGCTACGGTTAGAGAAGCAAAGTGTGCGGGCTGGGTTATAGTAGGAAACCTGGGAAGTAAGGTCGGAGTGGGCAAGATGATTGAGTGTTTTAAAGCCTATGTTAAAGAGTTTCTGTTTGCGGTGTAGGTGGATGGGCAACCACTGGGGGTTATTGAGGACTGGGGAAGCATGGTCTGTACGGTTTTGTAGGAAATGACCCTGGCTGCAGTGTGAAATATGGCCTGAAGTGGGGAGAGACAAGAGGCAGGGAGGTCAGCAAGGAGGCTGATCCAGTAATCAGGGACGGACGGGCTAAGTGCTTGGACTAACGTGGTAGTGGTTTGGATGGAGAGGAAAGGAGGGATTCTAGCGAAGATTTGGTCACAGATTGAATAAGTGGGTTGAATGAAAAAGATACGTCGAGGATCACGCCAAGGACAGGGAGGGTGGTGGTGCTGCCCACAGTGTTGGGAAAGTCAGGGTGAGGACTGGGTTTGGATTCGGTTTTGACATGTTAAGTGTGAGGTGCCGGCGGGACATCCAAGGAGAGATGTCCTGGAGTCAGGAGGAAATCCGAGACTGCAGAGAAGGAGAAAGATCAGGGCTGGAGATATAGATTTGGGAATCATGTACATAGAGTTGAGGTCAGGGGAGTGACTGAGTTCTCCAAAGGAGCAGGCATAGATGGGGAATAGTAGGGGACCCAGAACGGAGCCTGGAGGGACTTCCACAGTGAGGGGGTGGGAGGCGTCCTCGCCTGTCTCCCTCCACACATCGCTCTCCTCCACCTGCTCTGCACCTCCAGTGGGAGCCTGGATGTGGTCACTGGCAGGCTCTGTCATCGGGTCGGGCCATTAGGCAAACAAGTCCAAGAAAGCCGGGAAGGCAGAAGGTGAGCTGGGAACGCCGTGTGTGCTGCGGGGATGCCTTCCTCCCCTGGAGAGGATGAATCTATTGGCTCTGGGGGGCAGAATGATCGGTCTGCCCCGTCTCCCAGCTTTAGCCTATTGCCCTAGCCAACGCACTGTTCTCCCAGCCTCCACCCCCCACCCCACCGACCCACCATCCAATCTATACTTCCCCCTGCTGTGCAGATCATCTTCCTGAAGTAACGCTTGGCCCACAACTCTCCTCTACTCAAAACCCTCCCCTGGCTTCCTCTGTCTCTTCACCTCAAACACAAATGCCATACAAGAAGCGGTATGGTGTAGTGGCTAGATCACGGGCCTGGGTTCTAATCCCGGCTGTGCCACCTGTCTGCTGTGTGACCTTGGGCAAGTCACTTAACATCTCTGGGCCTCAATTATCTCATATGCACAGTGGGGATTAAGACTGCTAGCCCTACGTGGGACAGGGACTCTGTCCAGCCCTGATCATCTTATATCTACCTCAGCGCTTAGGTCATAGTAACAAATGCTATTAAAAAATCAGTGGCAAGGTTCGCTCTGCCTGATCTGCCAGTTCCCGTCACCAACTCCTCTTCCCCACGTCGCTGCCTTTACTCCTCCCCAGCTAACATTCTCCCTGGGCCGTGGCCCTCAATATTCCCCTGGTGGACTCAGTCCTTGGTCAGGGAGTCGGAATCGGTTACCAGCCTGTCCTTCGCCAAGATGGTGTTCTGCCCAAGGTAAATATGGCAGCGACGCCACCCTGCCATTCCCCAAGATGGTGATCCTGCCCTTCCCAAATGTGATGGCGCCAGGGCATATGAGATGGCGCCCTTCCCCGAGATGGTAGTACTGCTCTTAAGCCAACCAGCCAGCCAGCCCCATCGATCTGAATATCTTGTACCTACCCCAGAGCCCAGAGTAAACGCTTAATGAATATCACAATTGTCATTATCATTAAGCATAATGATAATAATGATTATATTAGTAATTGTCAGGAATCGGTCGAGAAGGTACTGAGGTTACGGGCATCTGGGCAGGGAGGATGGTGGTGCTATGGCCTGATATTCAGATTGAGAAGCAGGGTGGCCAAGCGGAAAGAGCATGGGCAGGGAGGATGGTGGTGCTATGGCCTGATATTCAGATTGAGAAGCAGGGTGGCCAAGCGGAAAGAGCATGGGCCTGGAAGTTAGAGGACCTGGGTTCTAATCCTGGGCTCTTCCAACTGTCTGATGTGTGACCTTGGGGAAGTCACTCAACTTCTCTGTGCCTCAGTGTCCTCATCTGCAAAATGGGGATTCAGACTGTGAGCCCATGGGGGACAGGCAGAAACTGTGTCCACACGATTATCTTGTATCGGCCCCAGTGCTTAAAATCGGATCAATCACTCAATCACTCAATCGTATTTATTGAGCGGCTGAGCGCTTCTGGCGAGAGTCTAATCACCAAGCCAAACTCGTTCCCTTTAACTTTATCCTTTCCTGCCTTAACTCTGCCCTCTCTTCTGCCAGGCAAAACTATTTTTCTTCCCTCACTGACGCCCATGCCCATCACCCCCGCCAATTGTTCCGGACTTTTAACTCTCTCCTCAGGCCCCCTGTTCCTCCCCCCTCCTCCATTCCTCACCCCCAACCATCTGGCCACCTACTTCATTACGAAAATTAACACTATCAGCTCTGAGGTCCCCAAAGTCACTCCCCGCCTACTCCATCCTCCCCACCCCCCCGCCCCGCCACTCTCAACCTGAACCCATTATTGGGCAGAGAGTGTCTCTATCTGTTGCCGAATTGTACATTGCAAACGCTTAGTACAGTGCTCTGCACATAGTAAGCGCTCAATTAATATGAATGAATGAATGAATGAATGAATGAATGAATGAATGAAACCTCTCCCCTACTTTCCCATCACCCCCAGCAGTATCCTCAGAGGAGAGCTCCTCCCTCCTCGCAAATGCCGCCCCCTCCACCTGTGCTTCGGACCCCATTCCCGCTAACTTTATAAAAACTATCGCCTCTTCCCTATTCCCCTCCATAACTTCCATAATAACCATTCACTCTCCTACGGCGTCTTCCCCTCTGCCTTCAAACATGCCCACGTCTTCCCCATCCTAAAAAACCCTTCTCTTGATCCCACTTCCCCTTCCAGTTATCGCCCTGTCTCCCTCCTGCCCTTCCTTTCCAAACTCTTACAACGTGTCGTCTACACTCGCTGCCTTGAATTCCTCAACTCCAACTCGCTCCTGGATCCCCTCCAATCTGGCTTCCGTCCCCTCCACTCCACCGAAACTGCCCTCTCAAAGGTCACCCCATGACCTCCTTCTTGCCAGATCCAATGGCTCCTACTCTATCCTAATCCTCCTCGACGTCTCAGCTGCCTTTGACACTGTCAACCATCCCCTTCTCCTCCACACTTTATCTCACCTTGGCTTGCCGGACTCCGTCCTCTCCTCGTTCTCCTCTTCTCTCTCTCCTGCCGTTCATTCACGGTCTCCTTCGCAGGCTCCTCCTCCCCCTCCCATCCATTAACTGTTGGGGTTCCTCAAGGGTCAGTTCCTGGCCCCCTTCTGCTCCCCCTCTCTACTTACTCCCTTGGTGAACTCATTCGCGCCCACGGCTTCAACTCTCATCTCTCCGCAGATGACACCCAAATCTCCATCTCCTCCCCTGTTCTCTCCCCCTCCCTCCAGGCTCGTATCTCCTCCTGCCTTCAGGACGTCTCCACCCGGATGTCTGCCCGCCGCCTAAAACTCAACGGGTCCAAGACTGAGCTCTTTATCTTCCCTCCCAAAACCTGTCCTCTCCGGGACTTCCCTGTCACTGTGGACGACACTACCATCCTTCCCGTCTCACAGGCCCGCAACCTTGGTGTCCTCCTTGGCTCTGCTCTCTCATTCACCCCACACATCCAATCCGTCACCAGCACCTGCCGGCCTCACCTTTACAATATCGTCAAGATCTGCCCCTTCCTCTCCATCCAAACTGTTTACCGTGCTGGTAGAAGCTCTCATAATATCCCGCCTGGATTGTTGTGTCAGCCTCCTCTCTGATCTCCCTTCCTCCTGTCTCTCCCCATCTCCAGTCTATTCTTCATTCCGTTTCCCGGATCATCTTCCTCCAGAAACGCTCTGGGCATGTCACTCCCCTCCTCAAAACCCTCCAGTGGTTGCTTATCCACCTTCGCATGAAACAAAAACTCCTCACTCCTGGCTTCAAAGCTCTCTATCACCTAGCCCCCTCCTACCTCACCTCCCTTCTCTCTTTCTACTGCCCACCCCGTACACTCCGCTCCTCTGCCGCTCACCTCCTCGCGGTCCCCCGTTCGCGCCTGTCCCGCCGTCGACCCCTGAGAGATGAGAGTTGAAGCCGTGGGTCCGACCGATGTCCTAGAATGCCCTCCCTCCTCACCTCCGCCAAACCAAGTCTCTTCCCCTCTTCAAAGCCCTTCTGAGAGCTCACCTCCTCCAGGAGCCTTCCCAGACTGAGACCTCCCCCCTTTCCCTCTGCTCCTCCTCCTCTCCCCTTCCCCCCCCCCCTTCTCCCTCCCTCTGCTCTTCCCCCTTCCACTCCCCTCAGCACTGGGCTTATTTGTATTTATTATTTATTGCTCTATTCATTTTGTTAACGAAGTGTGTATCTCCATGATTCTATTTATCTTGATGATATTTACGCCAGACTACCTGTTTTCTTTTGTTCTGTTTTGTTTTGCTGTCTGTCTCCCCCGTTTAGACTGTGAGCCCGTTATTGGGCAGGGATTGTCTCCATCTGTTGCCGAACTGGACACGCCAAGCGCTTAGTACAGTGCTCTGCACCAAGTAAGCGCTCAGTAAATGTGATGGAATGAATGAATGAATTGAGCATTCACTTTGGGCAGAGCACTGTACTAAGCGCTTGGGAGAGTACCATGCAACGGAATTAGTAGACATGTTCCCTGCCCATCAGGAGCTTCCAGTCTAGGAACAGTGCCCAGTGCATCGTCAAAGCTTAACGAATTCCACAGTTCTTATCAGACACAGCCCCCGTCCCGTACAGGGCTCACAGTTTAAGGTGGAGGGAGCCTCGGGATTGAATACCGAGTATTCAATCCCAATTGACAGACGTGGAAATTGAAGTACAGAGAAGTCAAGTGGCATACTCAAAGTCACAGCAGCAATATGTAGTTCATTAGCTATTTATTCATTCGTATTGATGCCTGTCTCCCCCCTCGCCCCCGGACCATATGCTCGCTGTGGATGGGGGATGTGTCCGTTTATTGTTAGAGTGTACTGTCCCAAGCACTTAGGACAGTGCTTTGCACACAGTAAGGCACGCAAGCAATAAGATTGAATGAAGGAAGGAATGAATGACAGTAAATCAGTTTCCAGCCAGTATACTGGCTCACCCTTTTAGCAAATAGGCTGGCTAACTATCTAACAAGCTAGTCCTACCCCTACCTTATAGCAGATGCCCTATCTCGTGATTTCGGTGACTTTGTAGGGATCAGGACATGGGCCACTCTTACCCTGCCACATAAAAAAGGTCATTAGACCCAAGCACTGTGAACTGCCAACGCCTATCGTTCGCCAGAAAGGGAAGGCCAAATGCAGCTAGGATACCCTTGCTTTCCACCCTAGAGAGAACCCCGCCTCCCTCCAACCGCCTCGAGAGGCCAGAACGTGCCTGCGCCTCCTGCACGTTGGAGGCGGGGGGCGGGGCTTAGGGACCGAGGCTCGCGGAGCCTGGCTTCCTTTCCACTGCTAGAGAGGGGCCGACGGAAGACTCCACTGCGCCCGCCTCGCGCCATTGGCCACCAACGCGCCAGTTAGGAGCCGCGGGCTTCTGCACCGGCCTTCGGCACGTGCGCCTAGAGGCGGGTTTCGAGCGAGGCGAAGATGGAGGCGGCCGGGGAGCCCGACGGCTCCGGATCCGATTCCGGATCGAGGGCCGGCAGCCCCCGCCCATCCTCCCCAGCGTGGGAGAATCGGCAGCGGCATCCCTCCAGTGCTCTTTGCGGCGCTTGTGGAAGCAGCTTCTCCGTGGCCTCGGGTGAGGGGCTGGGCCGGCGGGCGAGCGAGGGAGCGGGGCACAGGCTTTTCTTCGTTCCGGCGGGCACAGCTGCCGTGGTGGGCTCGTCCCCGCTGAAAGGCTTCTCGTGGCGGCCGCGCCGGGGCGTCCCCGGGGACCGGGCCCCCGTCCTCCTCCGCCTCCCCCACGTCGCCGGGCCGAAGGGCGCTTCCCCTCGTCCTCCCCTCCTCCACAGCCGGACCGCTGGGGCGGTGGAGGCCTGCGGATCCCTGGCTCTCCTTCCCGTCTTCCTGTCGTCATCTCCCGGCCGAGCCGCTCCCCCTTGGCGGTCGTCGCCGTGCGTTCCACCGGCTACCTGTTCGTCAGAGCTACCTCAGCGCCGAGCCCCTGCCTTCCCGGGGAGCTGCCAGGTTTAGGGATCCCTTAGATTGTCCCTCCGGGTCCCAGGGTTTGCCGCTTTACCACGGGGTGCCCCTCGAAGGGCCATAGAGGCTCTCCTTCTTGCCACATCCGATGGCCTCTACCCCACGCTCATCCCCCTCGACCTCTCCGCTGCCGTCGAAACTGTCGACCACCCCCTTCTCCTGGAAACACTCCCCAGCGACGGCTTCCCTGACCCTGTCCTCGCCTGGTTGGAGAAGCAGCGTGGCTTAGGGGAAAGAGCCCGGGCTTGGGAGTCAGAGGTCGTGGGTTCTAATCGCGGCTCCGCCACTTGTCAGCTGTGCGATTTTGGGCAAGTCGCGTGACTTCTCGGTGCTTCCGTTGCCTCATCTGTGAAATGAGGATTAAGACCGTGAGCCCCACGTGGGACAACCTGATAACCCTCCATCTCCCAGAGTGCTTAGAGCAGTGCTCGGCACATCGTAAGCGCTTAACAGATACCCTCATCATCGTCACCCGGCTTGTCCCCCGATCTCTCTGGCCACTGATTCTCGGTCTCTTTCGTGGGCTCCTCCTCTGCCTTCCACCCCCTAACTGTGGAGGCCCCTCAGGGTTCAGTTCTGGGTCCCCTTTTATTCTCTACCTACACCCACTGCCTCGCTCCCGTGGCTTCAACCGCCACCTCTCTGCGGGTGATTCCCAAATCTGCATCTCCAACCTTGATCTCTCCCCCTCTCTGCAGTCTTGCATTTCCTCCAGCCTTCAAGACATCTCTATTTGGATGTCCTCCGGTCACCCCAAGCTTAACCTGTCCAGAACTCAGCTCCTTATCTTCCCACCCAAACCCTGGCCTCCCCCGACTTTCCCATCACCGAAGACAGCACCACCATCCTTCCCGTCTCACAAGTCCGTAGCCAAGAGTAACCGGAACCAGGGCCTCCAAGATGCCTTCCCAGATTAGGCCCCTCCCTTTCTTCTTCTCCCGCGCCCTTCTGCATCACCCCGACTCGCTCCCTTTGTTCTTCCCCGCTCCCGGCCCCACCGCACCCATGTACATATCGGTAATTTATTCATTCGTATCGATGCCTGTCTCCCCCCTCTAGACTGCAACCTCGTTGTGTGCGGGGAACGTGGCGGTTTATTGCTGTAGTGTACTTTGCCCAGCGCAGAGTACAGTGCTCTGCACAGCGTAAGCGCTCAATAAATACGATCGAGTGAGTGACTAAATGCTCTGCACACAGTAAGCACTGAATAAATCCGATTGAATGAATGAATGCAAGAATGAATGAGCAAGCCTATAACCTAGGCCTTATCCTTGACTCCTTTCGCTCATTCAACCCACATATTCAATCTACCGCTAAATCCTCTCAGTCAGCCTTCACCAAATTGCTAAAATCCACTCTTTCCTCTCCATCCACACTGCTACCACATCAATCCAAGCACTAATCCTATACCACCCGGGATACTGCACTGGCCTCCTTGCTGACCTCCCAGCCTCCCGTCTCTTCCCACTCCACTTCGCTTCACTCTGCCTCTTGGATCGTTTCTCCACAAAAACGTTCAGTCCATGTTTCCCTACTTCTCAGAAACCTGCAGTGGTTGCCCATCCACCTCCGCGTCGAACAGAAACTCCTTACCCGTGCCTTTAAAGCACTCAGTCACCTTGCTCCCCCCTTCCTCACCTCGCTGCTCTCCTGCTACAACCCAGCCTGCATATTTTGCTCCTCAAATGCTAACCTACTCACTGTACTGCGATCACATCGATCTTGCCATTGGCCTCTTGCCCACATCCTGCCTCTGGCCTCAAGCACCCTTCCTCTTCATAGCCGACGGACAGTGACTCACCCTCCTCCTCCCCCCCCCCCGCCACCCTCCCCAAAAGCCTTATTGAAGATGGAAGTCACATCTCCTCCAAGAGGCATTCCCCGAGTAAGCCCTCTTTTCCTTTTCTTCCACTTCCTTCTGCGTCACCCTTGTTGCTTGTAAGCTTGTTCTGAGCAGGAAACATGTCTACCAACTCTCCCAAGTGTTTAGTACAGTTATCACCACACAGTAAGCACTCAATTTATCATCGATTGATTGATAAATAATTTATGGCTATGTACATTCTCCCAAATGCTCCCTTTATTCCCCCACTCCCCGGCCCGCAGCATTTAGGTAACTACCCATAATTTATACGTTTATATGATCTGTCTATATTATATTGTCTCTCTCCCCCTTTAGACTGTAAGCTCACTGTAGGCAGAGAATGTGTGTATTATCTTGTTGTACTCTCCCAAGCGCTTAGTATGGTGCTCTGCACACGATAAGTGCTCAACAAATACAGTGGATTATCCCTTCATCACGCGCTGCTTTGCTGCCCGCTCACACTTAACCGGAAATTAATCCTTTATATGCCCTCGGGGTCTAGCGGTCTTGACTGTATTGGGACAAGGCAAAGCAAGATCGTTTTCAGTTGACCATCCCCCATGGAGTCTCCCCGAAGCATCCATTGGGCAGAGGGGTGAGGGAAGCTCGGTGAGACCAGAGCCCCATGTCCAGGCCCCGGAAGCAAGAAGGTGGAATGTACGTGTTGGGATGGTATTCTCTGTACAGCGTGTTGCGGATGTGCACTTACGAACCTGGAAATGTGAAGGCCCCTTTGGGCTGGAGAGATCTGGCACGAGGAGGTTTGCAGGAGGAGAGGCCCACTAGAGAGCTGGTGAGAGCCACAGCTTTGAGGAGCTCCATTGTGGGCCACCCTCCACCTCCCCCCGCCCTTCAGGTAACAATAATAGTAATGATGATGATGGTATTTGTTAATCGCTTACTTTGTACCAAGCACTGTCCTAAGCGGTGGGGGAGAGACAAGGTAATTAGGTTGTCCCACATGGGGCTCACAGTCTTAATCTCCATTTTACAGATGAGGTAACTGAGGAACAGAGAAGCTAAGCGACTTGCCCAAAGTCAGACAGCTGACAAGTGGCGGAGCCAGGGTTAGCACCCACGAACTCCGTCTCCCAAACCCGTGGTCTTTCCACTAAGCCACGCTGATTCTCAGCATCTTCCTCCCTGCCCCCCATCTCCTAGCTCCCCATCTCCATTGTGACTGAACTAGTGGAGCTTCACAGATTTTTAAAGTAACAGTAATGCTGTGGGGAGTAGACGGATGTAGATAATGGTCATCGTAGCCATAATGATACTGGTGATGATGATAATAGTGGTATTTGTTAATAATGTTGGTATTTGTTAAGCGCTTACTATGTGCAGAGCACTGTTCTAAGCGCTGGGGTAGACACAAGGGAATCAGGTTGTCCCACGTGGGGCTCACAGTCAATCGCCATTTTCCAGATGAGGGAACTGAGGCACAGAGAAGTGAAGTGACTTGCCCACAGTTGAGAAGTGGCAGAGGCGGGATTTTTAAAGTAACAATAATGCTGTGGGGAGTAGATGGATGTAGATAATGGTCATCGTATAGCCATAATGATACTGGTGATGATGATAATAGTGGTATTTGTTAAGTGCATACCATGGTGCCCAACACACTACCAGGTGCTGGGGTAGATACAAAATCATTAGATCAGGCCCAGTCTCTGCCTTCCTGGGGCACACAGCCTAAGGGAGCGGGACAACAGGTTACAGATCCCTAGGTTACCTCCCTAGGTTACAGATGAGTAAACTGAGATACAGAGCGGGTAGGTGATACTACTAAGCTCACACAGCTGGCAGGTGGAGGTGGCAGGTTTAGAACGCAGGCCCCCTAAATCCCAGACCCATGCTCTCTCTTCTTGGCCTTGCCTTTGTGTTTGAAGAAGATGTTGCCCATTAAACAGGGTCTTTCGACGGCACCCCTGGATGCACTCTTCCATCCGGGGTCTCCTCTAGATTGTAAGGTCCTTGAGGGCAGGGACTAGGTCTAGGAACTGTTGTATCATATTCTCCCAACTGCTTAGGATAATACTCTGCTTAGAGTAATCCATCAGTGGTATTTGTTGAGCATTTACTGTGTGCAGAGCACTCTCCTCAGTGCTTGGGAGAGGAAAATACAACAGTCTAGAGGGGGAGACAGGCATTAATATAAATCCCTCTAGACTGTAAGCTTGTTCTGAGCAGGAAACATGTCTACCAACTCTCCCAAGTGAGAGGAGTTGGAGTACAGAGGAGAGGAGTACAGTTATCGCCACACAGTAAGCACTCAATAAATACCATCGATTGATTGATAAATAATTTATGGCTATGTACATAACTGCTGTGGGGCTGAGGGTGGTGATAATACTGAATGCCCAAAGAGCACATATCCAAGTCCATAGATAATGGAGAGGGAGCCAAGTAAGGGAGGACTTCTTGGAGGAGATGTGTCCTTAATAAGGCTTTGAAGGTGGGGAGAGTGGTAGTCTGGTGTAAACGGGGGGGTGGGGCAGGCGGGGGTCCCAGCCCGGAGGGAGGACATGGGAAAGGGTTCAGTGGTGATATTTGCAAGATTGGGACACACTGAACAAGCTGGCACTAGAGGAGTGAAGTGTGCAGGCTGGGCTGAGATCAATTAGGTAAGTCAGGAGTGGGCCAGCTGAGTGAGTGCTTAAGCTGGTGGTAAGGAGTTTCTTTTTGAGGTGGATGGGCAACGACTGGAGGTTCTTGAGGAATGGGGAAACATGGATTTGAGTGGTTTCATCGAAAAATGATCTGGGCAGCAGAGTGAAGTAAGGACTGGAGTGGGGAGAGACAGGAGGCAGGGGTGGTCAGCAAGGCAGCAGTTGCAGCGAAGGGCTAGGATAAGTCCTTTTATCAGTGGAGTAGCAGTAAGTGCTTAATAAATAATCATAATGATGATATTAATAATTGTGGTATTTATTAAGTGATTACTATGTGCCAGGCACTGTACTAAGTGCTGGGGTAGAGCCTAGGTGGAGCTGGGATTAGACCCTAGGCCCTCTGACTCCCAGGTCCGTGCTCTCTCCACAAGGCCACACTGCTACTCATTCAGCAGAATGTGTAATGGTTTTATCATATTAAATGCTTCCACGAAGCTCAAAGAGGCACAGATAGTTTTGAATCTGGCATTTTCCCCACTTAATAATAATAACTGGCATTTTTTAAGTGTAGGGTAGATATAAGGTAATCAGGTTGGACACAGTCCATGTCCCACTAAGGGCTTGTAGTTTTAATCCCCCTTTCCCAGATGAGGGAATTGAGGCCCAGAGAAGTTAAGTGACTTGTCCAAGGTCACATAGCACACAGGTGGTGGAGCTGGGATTAGAACCCAGGTCTTTTTGACTCCCACGCCCATTAGGCCACTCTGGTTCTCCCTGCTATACCACTGATCAATTGATCGACTTGGAGGATAGAGTTTAGAACCTTTTCTGTCTCCTTGCCTTTCAGGGAGAGCTCCACATGCCCAGGTAGGGTTGCTCAGGTCCGGAGGGGGTTGTCGAGCCTCACTCCTGCCTCCCCTTTGACAAGAGGCCAGAGTGGATCTGTGTCTCTTTTACGGGACTTGCATTTAGAAAGAGTGCATTGGCAAACTGAAAGCTCATGCTATGACGATTCCATCTTCTGGGAAGTTTTGGATACTTAGAAGAGCAATCAACAGATGTCTTTGGCTTGGGGCCCCAGTTCCCTCATCTGTAAAATGGGGATTAAGGCTGTGCTGACTCTCTGGCCAAACACTGAGCCAGAAGGCCAGGATGACCCTGTCAGACCCATTCCCTGTCCCACATGGGGCTCACAACCTTAATCCCCATTTTACAGAAGAGAGAACTGAGGCCCAGAGAAGCGATTTGCCCAAGGTCACCCAGCAGACAAATGGTGGAGCTGGGACTAGAGCCTAGATCCTCTGACTCCCAGGCCCATGCTCTTTCCACAAGGCCAGGCTGCTTCTCTTTCAACAGAATGAGCAATGGCTTTCTAATATTAAATGCTTCCACGAAGCTCAAAGAGACACAGATAGTTTTGAATCTGGCCCTTTCCCCCCTTTATATAATAGTAACTGTGGTATTTTTTAAGTGTGGGGTAGATATAATCAGGTCCCACTTGGGGCTTACCATCTTATGTAGGAGGGAGAACAGGTATTGAATCACCATTTTGCTGCTGCTGCTTTAGTCAGTTTTCTAGATATATTGTTTTTTTCTTAAAAAAAAAAATCCAAACCCAAAAAGAAAACAGTTCACAGAAAGGTAGTTTTATGTGAACAAATGTGAAGTTAAATTGACGTTTTTTTTCCTCCCAATTTGAGGGCTTAAATGCTTTTTAATCTCAAACCAAACTAATGTTATTACTTCCCGTGATGAAAGTGATGTGCACTGTCTTTTTATGGTATTTTTATGTGTTGATCGAATTTTTTAAATGGGGGAAAAATAATTGTGAGAGAACAGTGTTCGTTTTCTATTTTGAAAAATCAAAACAAAACCAAGAACAAAACAAAATATCTTTTTAACTGATTTTTGTCAGCAGGTCCCCGAGCTGAAGTTCACTTTGGGGATCCCCATGAAGAAGCATGCATTTCGAGGCCCAAAGAGTCCAAAACTGTACTATGTCCTGATTGTGAGGTAAGTCTCTTTTACTAGTAGCACATCCGTTTATTGGCCCTTTTACAGGGAACATATCATCTACTTCTAGAGATGACCACATCTGATCGGGGTGCTCTCTCCTCACGCTCTGTAGCTTTCCCTCAGTTTCCAACTCCCAACTCAACGATGTCTTCCCTGCAGTAGGCACATTCCTATGGGTGGGTCATTTAAGCAGTGTACACGATTGTGCTTGGGTGGCACCTTTTTGAAAAAGGATGCCAATTACAAATTTTACGAAGGGTTGATTAGTGTTAATATGAGACATTATCAATAAATGGAGCAAGAAGTGAAATTATGAAATTGGCAAAGAGAATGGTCTTTATTCTTTCCTTCCAGAACTGGCATTAGCGGGTGGGGCCAAGGGGCCAGGGACAACTACCTGAGATTAGAGGTTAGGAAAAGGTAAAAGACAGACTCTTTCCTAGGACCCTCTCATTTCCTAGGACCCTCTCACACCTTGTCATGTACACATTTACAGACAAACCCACACAACCTTTATCGCACCATCTTCCATTTCCCAGCTGTGACAGGTTGTCCTCCAGATTGCACAAAACTGCTCAACCCACTGTTTCTGTTCTATCTTTTCTTCAATTCTTCTGTGTCTCCATGGGATTTTTGTGTATTTTCTTTCCTTGATTTGTGCCTCCAACATCATCCCTCCCCCTGCCCTCCCGCCCCCCCCCACCACTCTCTTTCCAATCGGCTTGGTATTGCATGGACATTGTGGGCAGGGAAAGTGTTTACTAACTCTGTTGTATTGTACTCTTTCAAGTGCTTAGTACAGTGTTCTCCACACGTAAGCATTCAGTAAATACTATTGATTGATTGAATGATTGATAAAAGGAACATCCAAACCCATAACCGTTGTTTTCTTCAAAAATGTTTTGTGGCCTCTTCTTGTTTCTAGATGTCTTGAAATACAGTAATTAATCAGTGGTATTTACTGGGCACTTACTGTATGCAGAGTGCCATGATTTGCACTTGGGAAATATATTTGGCAGACAGTCCCTGCCCACCAGAAATTTACAGGCTACTGGGGGAGACAGACATTTAAGAAAATATAGGGGAAATAGTAGAGTATCAGGATAGATAGGTGCTGTGGAGTGAGTATCAAAGTGATTAAGGGGCATGCATTCAAATGCAGAGGGAGGGGCAGGGAAGGGAAAAGAGGGTTTATTCTCTCTGTCCATCTCATACCATCAGCCCGAGATCATATTTACATTACAATTCCACCATTCTGGTGCAAGAGCTGTGGAAAATTGCTGCTGCACATCCAGACACCAGCCGACTATATCCATCTTAAAATGATCTTCACCTGCTTCAATTCTGCCCTCACCTCAGGCAGGCAACAGTCCATCTCCATCCTTATTGACTCCCGTGCCCATTACCCAGGCCAGCTGTTTCAAACTTTTAACTCCCTCAAACCACCTGTCCCTCTGCCCCCCAACCTCTTGCCCCAGTGACCTTGCCACATATTTGGTCAATAAAACTGAAACCGTTAGGTGTGGTTTCCCTAAAATCTCTCCTGCTCCTCTCCCATGTGTTCCACCTCCTGCCTCCTCTTCAACTTTCCCCATCATTCCCAACAAAATCTCAAGAAGAGATCTCAGTGTCCTCATCATCCTCAATGATATTTATTGAGCACTTACTCTTTCATTCATTCAATAGTATTTATTTAGCGCTTACTATGTGCAGAGCACTGTACTAAGCGCCTGGGATGAACAAGTCGGCAACAGATAGAGACAGTCCCTGCCGTTTGACGGGCTTACAGTCTAATCGGGGGAGACGGACACACAAGAACAATGGCACTAAACAGCGTCAAGGGGAAGAACATCTCGTAAAAACCATGGCAACTAAATAGAATCAAGGCGATGTACAATTCATTAACAAAATAAATAGGGTAACGAAAATATATACAGTTGAGCGGACAAGTACAGTGCTGTGGGGATGGGAAGGGAGAGGTGGAGGAGCAGAGGGAAAAGGGGAAAATGAGGCTTTAGCTGCGGAGAGGTAAAGGGGGGAGGGCAGAGGGAGTAGAGGGGGAAGAGGAGCTCAGTCTGGGAACGCCTCTTGGAGGAGGTGATTTTTAAGTAGGGTTTTGAAGAGGGAAAGAGAATCAGTTTGGCGGAGGTGAGGAGGGAGGGCGTTCCAGGACCGCGGGAGGACGTGACCCAGGGGTCGACGGCGGGATAGGCGAGACCGAGGGACGGCGAGGAGGTGGGCGGCAGAGGAGCGGAGCGTGCGGGGTGGCCGGTAGAAAGAGAGAAGGGAGGAGAGGTAGGAAGGGGCAAGGTGATGGAGAGCCTTGAAGCCTAGAGTGAGAAGTTTTTGTTTGGAGCGGAGGTTGATAGGCAACCACTGGAGTTGTTTAAGAAGGGGAGTGACACGCCCAGATCGTTTCTGCAGGAAGATGAGCCGGGCAGCGGAGTGAAGAATAGACCGGAGCGGGGCGAGAGAGGAGGAAGGGAGGTCAGAGAGAAGGCTGACACAGTAGTCTAGCCGGGATATAACGAGAGCCCGTAATAGTAAGGTAGCCGTTTGGGTGGAGAGGAAAGGGCGGATCTTGGCGATATTGTAGAGGTGAAACCGGCAGGTCTTGGTAACGGATAGGATGTGTGGGGTGAACGAGAGGGACGAGTCAAGGATGACACCGAGATTGCGGGCCTGCGGGACGGGAAGGATGGTCGTGCCATCCACGGTGATAGAGAAGTCTGGGAGAGGACCGGGTTTGGGAGGGAAGATGAGGAGCTCAGTCTTGCTCATGTTGAGTTTTAGGTGGCGGGCCGACATCCAGGTGGAGACGTCCCGGAGGCAGGAGGAGATGCAAGCCTGAAGGGAGGGGGAGAGGATAGGGGCAGAGATGTAGATCTGCGTGTCATCTGCGTAGAGATGGTACTCTGTGTAGAGCACAGTACTAAATTCCTGGGAGAGTTACAATACAACAGAATTGGTAGACGCATTCCCTGCCTACCATGAGCTTAGAGTATAGAAGGGGAGACAGACATTAATATGAAAAAATAATTTATAATATGTATTATTAGGCATACGCACATAGTGCCATGGGGTTGAGGGTAGTACTAGTATCAAATGCCCAAAGACCATAGATCTAAGTGGCATGGACGACGTAGAAAGGGAGAGGGAGCCAGAAAAAAAGTAGCTTAATTGGGGAAATCCTCTTGGAGGATATGTGATCTAATAAAGCTATGAAGGTGGGGAGATTGGTGGGTGTATGGGGAGGGTGGGGGATAGACGCAATCGGGACATGGTGAGTAAGCTGGCACTAGAGCAGTGAAGTGTGTGGGCTGGGTTGAAGTAGGAGGCAGTATGGCATAGTGGATAGAGCACAACCCTGGGCGCCAGAAGGCCATGGGTTCTAATCTCGGCTCTGCCATTTGTGTGCTGTGTGACCTTGGGCAAGTCACTTCATTTCTCGGTGCCTCATTTAGCTCTTCTGTAAAATAAGGATTGAGACTATGAGCACCACATGGCAAAGGGACTGTGTCCAACCCCATTTACCTGTATCCACTCAGGCGCTTAGGACAGTGCCTAGAACAGAGTAAGTACTTAACAAGTACCATAATTATTATTATTATTATTATTATTATTAAAAGATCAGTAAGGTAACATAGCAGGGGACGAGCTGACTTAGTGCTATAAAGTCAGTGGTAAGGAGTTTCTGTTTCATGTGGAGATGGATGGGAGGTCAGTTATGGAGGTTCTTGAGAAGTGGGGAGACATGGACTACACTCCTCTCCAAATTCTACCACCCTCCACCTGCCACCTCTGACCCCATCCCTTCCAACCATATCAAAAAACAATTGCCCCTTCCCTTCCTTCCTCCATGATGGCCACCTTCAACTATTCACTTTAAAATGGTTCCTTCCATACTACTTCCAAACCACACTCATGTATTCCCTGTCCTAAAAATCCTTCTCTTGAACCCCACCACACTCTCCAGTTATCACCCAATCTCCCTCTTACCATTCCTCTCCAAACTCTTTGAGCAAGTTGTCAGCACTCATTGGCTCCATTTGCTCACTTCCTACTCTTTCGTCAGCCCCCTGCAGTCTGGCTCCTATCCACTTCACTGCATAGAAACGGTACCTTTTAGTCACGAATGGCTCCTTTGTGCCCAATCCAGTGGTCTTTACTCCATCTTGATCCTCCATAACTTCTCCCTGCCTTTGACACTGGACGATCCCCTTCTCCTGGAAACTCTCTAATTTTTTCTTTACCGACAATGTCCTCCCTTTGTTCTCCTCTTCTTCTTCTCTGGCTCCTCATCTGCCTACCAAGCTTCTAACTCAGGGAGTCCTTCAAAGCTGAGTTCTGGGTCTCCTGTTCTCCATCTTCACCCACTCCCTTGGAGAGATCATTCACTGCCAAAGTTTGAATTACCATCTCTATGCAGATGATTCTCAAATCTACCTCTCCAGCCCTGACCTCTTTCCTTCTCTGCAGTCTTGAATTTCCTCCTAATGTCCAGACATCCCTCTGTGAATGTTTTGCCAACAATTCAAGCTTAGCATGTCGAAACAAAACTCCTCATATTCCGACCTAAAACCTGTCCTCCCCCGCCTTTCCTATCACTGTAGACAATACCATTATCCTCCTTGATTTACAGGCCCCTAACCTTGGCACTGTCTTTGACTCATCTCTCTCTGTTACCACACATGGTCAATCTGTCCTGAAATCCTGAGGTTTTACCTTCACAATTTCTCTGGAATATCCCCTTTCCTCTCCATCAAAAACTTTACTACAATGATTTAAGCATTTATATCTCACCTTGCCTGCTGCATTAGCCTTGTCACTGACCTTCCTGCCTCTAGTGTCTCCCCTCTCCAGTCATTTCCCTCAACTGCCTGGATATTTTTTCTGAAAAATTGTGTGTATTCATTTATGCATTTATTCAGTGCTTGCCATGTGCTAAGCCCTGTACTAAGCAGGGCTTAGAACACAAACCTGCGAATCAGTAGGTCATGGGGCCTATTCCTGGCTCTGCTCCTTGTCTGCTGTGTGATGTTGAGCAAGTGATTTCACTTCTCTGTGCCTCAGGTGCCTCTGTGCCTCCATCTGTAAAATGGAGATTGAGAGCCCCATGTGGGACAGGGACTGTGTCCAACCTGATTTGCCTTATCCACCCCAGTGCTTAGTACAGTGCATGGCACATAGTAAGCACTTAGCAAATACTATTATTATCATTATTAATATTAGTAATAAGTAATTGCTATGGATGTAATAGTCAATAATAGTAATAATTGTGGTATTTAAGCACTGATTTTGTGTCAAGCAGTGTCTGGCACATAGTAAACACTTAGCAAATACCATTATTATTATTATTATTATCATTAATGATATGTAATTGCTATGGATGTTATAGTCATAGTAATAATTGTGGTATTTAAGCACTAATTTTGTGTCAAAAACTGTACTAAGTGTTAGGGTAGATACAAGGTATTCAGGTCCCTCATGGGGTGACAGTCTAAGTAAGAGGGAGAATAGGTAGCGAATCTCCATTTTGCATTTGAGAGAACTTAGTCCCTGATCACTTCATTGACTTGCCCCAGGTCACACTGCAGGCAAGTGGCAGGCAGAGCCAGGATCAGAGCCCAGGTCCTCTGACTCTCAAGCCCCTGCTCTTTCCACTAGTCCACGCTGACCTAGTGACCTACTTCCGCTTTCCAGTTGGCCACATTGATTGCGTTCCTAAGAGAGGGTGTGTGTACCCTACTGCTGGCTTGCTTTAGTTCACTTTCGGCTCTTATGTTACTAAGATTTCATATACCAAGATGCTATGTTCCGAAAAAATAGTAATGTCATTCTCCATTCTGGACCTTAATGTTATTTCACCCCCAGTTCCCCAACAGTGGAAAGTCTTTGGTCTAGTCCAATTAGTGTGGCAGACAATTTTCAACTGGACTGACTTAAAAAAGGGATTATCATTTAGTTGACCTTCTTTGAGGCTAATGTCTCTTCCCATTAACTCTACTAGAAACATGGGCGGGGGAGGTATCAAGAGAGGAGGGTTCCAGGGAAGCATTGGCAGTGCCTTATCTCCCTCTAGCCAGCCCCCTAACCTTGGATCCCCAACTTTTGCAGAAGGAGTGAGAACTGATTAACATGTGTTTGGGGGGGGGGGAGAAAAACAGCTGGCCCACTCTTTTTCCCTTT